>NC_045763.1:60087776-60708133 GCF_008692025.1 Phocoena sinus | reverse complement strand
ACCCATAGAATGTACTACACCAAGAATGAGCCCTAACGTGAACCATGGGCTTTGGTGAAAATGATGTCGATGTAGGTCATCAATTGTAACAAAAGTATCACTCTGGGGGGGACCTTGAAGATGGCGGAAGAGTAAGAGGCGGAGATCGCCTTCTTCCCCACGGATACACCAGAAATACATCCACACGTGGAACAACTCCTACAGAACTCCTATTGAAGGCTGGCAGAAGACCTCAGACCTCCCAAAAGGCAAGAAACTCCCCACGTACCTGGGTAGGGCAAAAGAAAAAAAAGAAAAAACAGAGACAAAAGAATAAGGATGGCACCTGCACCAGTGGGAGGGAGCTGTGAAGGAGGAAAAGTTTCCACACACTAGGAAGCCCCTCCGCGGGCGGAGACTGCGGGAGGCGGAGGGGGGAGTTTCGGGACCGCGGAGTAGTGCACAGCGACGGGTGCGGAGGGCAAAGCGGGGAGATTCCTGCACAGACAATCGGTGCCGACCAGCACTCACCAACCCGAGAGGCTTGTCTGCTCACCCGCCGGGGCGGGTGGGGCTGCGAGCTGAGGCTCGGGTTTTGGTTTTGGACAGAGCTCAGGGAGAGGACTGGGGTTGGCGGCTTGAACATAGCCTGAAGGGGTTAGTGCACCACGACTAGCCGGGAGGGAGTTCGGGGAAAAGCCTGCACCTGCCGAAGAGGCAAGAGACTTTTTCTTCTCTCTTTGTTTCCTGGTGCGCGAGGAGAGGGGTTTAAGAGCGCTGCTTAAAGGAACTCCAGAGACGGGCGCGAGCCGCGGCTAAAAGCGCGAACCCGAGACGGGCGCGAGCCGCGGCTGAGGGCGCGAGCCCCCGAGACGGGCGCGAGCCGCGGCGGGAAGCGCGAACCCCAGAGACGGGCGCGAGCCGCAGCTAAAACCGCGGTCCCCAGAGACGGGCAGGAGACGCTGGGGCTGCTGCTGCCGCCACCAGGGGAGCTGTGTGCGAGCACAGGTCACTCTCCGCGCCCCTCTTCCGCGGAGCCTGTGCAGCCCGCCACTGCCAGGTTCCCGGGATCCAGGGACAACCTTCCCGGGAGTACGCACGGCGGGTCTCAGGCTGGTGCAACGTCACGCCGGCCTCTGCCGCAGCGTCACGCCGCCTCTGCCGCCGCAGGCCCGCCCCGCACGCAGTGCCCCTCCTTCCCCCATCCCCCAACCCCCGGCCTGAGTGAGCCGGAGGCCCCGAATCAGCGGCTCCTTTAACCCCGTCCTGTCTGAGCAAAAAACAGACGCCCTCCAGCGACCTGCGCGCAGGGGCAGGGCCGGGTACAAAGCTGAGCTCCTGTGAGCTGTGAGAGCAGGGAGGAGAGGGGGAGGTCTTTCCCGGCAGCCGCGGAGGCGGCAGATTGAAGCTCCACAATCAACTTGATGTGCCCTGCATTGTGGAATACCTGAATAGACAAGGAATGATCCCAAATTGAAGAGGGGTAATTTAGGAGCGAGATCTATGATTTTTTTTCCCTTTTCCTCTTTTTGTGAAGGTGTACGTGTATGCTTCTGTGTGGGATCTTGTCTGTATACTCTTGCTTCCACCATTTGTCCTAGGGCTCTATCCGTCCATGATTTTTTTTAAAAAAATTCTTTTTCTTAATAATTAAGTTTAATTGTAATAACTTTATTATACTTTACCTTCGTTCTTTCTTTCCTTCCTTCCTTCCCTCCTTTAGACAACGAATCACCCCAAATTGAGGAGGTGGTCTCTGAGAGCAAGATTTATGATTTTTCCCCCTTTACCTCTTTTTGTGAAGGAGTATGTGTATGCTTCTGTGTAAGATTTTCTCTGTATAGCTTTGCTTCCAACATTTGTCCTAAGGTTCTATCCGTCCCTTTTTTTTTTTCTAAATATTTTTCAATTCAATAACTATATTATACTTTATTTTATTTTTACTGTATCATCTTTCTTTCTGTCTTTTATCCTTCTTTCCCTCCTTCCTTCCTTCCTCCCTCCCTCCCTCCCTCCTTTCTTTCCTTCTTTGCTTCTTTCTTCCTTCCTTCCTTTCCACCTTTCCTTCTTTCTTTACTCATACTTCTACTAATTCTCTCTACTTTTTCTCCCTTTTATTCTGAGCTGTGTGGATGAAAGGCTCTTGGTGCTCCAACCAGGAGTCAGGGCTCTGCCTCTGAGGTAGGAGAGCCAACTTCAGGACACTGGTCAACAAGAGACCTCCCAGCTCCATATAATATTAAACGGTGGAAATCTCCCAGAGACCTCCATCTTGACACCAGCACCCAGCTTCACTCAACGACCAGCAAGCCACAGTGCTGGACAACCTATGCCAAACAACTAGCAAAACAGGAACACAACCCCACCCATTAGCAGAGAGGCTGCCTAAAATCATAATAAGGCCACAGACACCCCAAAACACACCACCAGACGTGAACCTGCCCACTAGAGAGACAAGATCCAGCCTCATCCAGCACAACACAGGCACTAGTCCCCTCCACCAGGAAGCCTACACAACCCACTGAAACAACCTTAGCCACTGGAGACAGACATCAAAAACAACGGGAACTACGAAAGTGCAGCCTGCAAAAAGGAGACCCCAAACACAGTAAGATAAGCAACATGAGAAGACAGAAAAACACACAGCAGATGAAGGAGCAAGATAAAAACCCACCAGACCTAACAAATGAAGAGGAAATAGGCAATCTACCTGAAAAAGAATTCAGAATAATGATAGTAAGGATGATCCGAAATCTTGGAAGTAGAATGGACAAAATGCAAGAAACAGTTAGGGGCTTCCCTGGTGGCGCAGTGGTTGAGAGTCCGCCTGCCGATGCAGGGGACACGGGTTCGTGCCCCGGTCTGGGAAGATCCCACATGCCGCGGAGCGGCTGGGCCCGTGAGCCATGGCTGCTGAGCCTGCGCGTCCGGAGCCTGTCCTCCGCAACGGGAGAGGCCACAACAGTGAGAGGCCCGCGTAACGCATAAAAAAAAAAAAAAAAAAAAAAAAAGAAAACAGTTAACAAGGACCTACAAGAACTAAAGATGAAACAAGCAACGATGAACAACGCAATAAATGAAATTAAAACCACTCTAGATAGGATCAATAGCAGAATAACTGAGGCAGAAGAACGGATAAGTGACCTGGAAGATAAAGTAGTGGAAATAACTACTGCAGAGCAGAATAAAGAAAAAAGAATGAAAAGAACTGAGGACAGTCTCAGAGACCTCTGGGACAACATGAAACGCACCAACATTCGAATTATAGGGGTTCCAGAAGAAGAAGAAAGAAAGAAAGGGTCTGAGAAAATATTTGAAGAGATTATAGTTGAAAACTTCCCTAATATGGGAAAGGAAATAGTTAATCAAGTCCAGGAAGCACAGAGAGTCCCATACAGAATAAACACAAGGAGAAACACGCCAAGACACATATTAATCAAACTGTCAAAAATTAAATACAAAGAAAGCATATTAAAAGCAGCAAGGGAAAAACAACAAATAACACACAAGGGAATCCCCATAAGGTTAACGGCTGATCTCTCAGCAGAAACCCTACAAGCCAGAAGGGAGTGGCAGGACATACTGAAAGTGATGAAGGAGAAAAGCCTGCAACCAAGACTACTCTACCCAGCAAGGATCTCATTCACATTTGATGGAGATATTAAAACCTTTACAGACAAGCAAAAGCTGAGAGAGTTCAGCACCACCAAACCAGCTTTACAACAAATGCTAAAGGAACTTCTCTAGACACGAAACACAAGAGAAGGAAACGACCTATAGTAGCGAACCCAAAACAATATAGAAAATGGGAATAGAAACATACATATCGATAATTACCTTAAATGTAAATGGACTAAATGCTCCCACCAAAAGACATAGATTGGCTGAATGGATACAAAAACAAGACCCTTATATATGCTGTCTACAAGAGACCCACTTCAGACCTAGAGACACATACAGACTGAAAGTAAGGGGATGGAAAAAGATATTCCATGCAAATGGAAACCAAAAGAAAGCTGGAGTAGCAATTCTCATATCAGACAAAATAGACTTTAAAATAAGGACTATTAAAAGGGACAAAGAAGGACACTACATAATGATCAAGGGATCGATCCAAGAAGAAGATATAACAATTGTAAATATTTATGCACCCAACATAGGAGCACCTCAATACATAAGGCAAATACTAACAACCATAAAAGGGGAGATCAACAGTAACACATTCATAGTAGGGGACTTTAACACCCCACTTTCACCCATGGACAGATCATCCAAAATGAAAATAAATAAGGAAACACAAGCTTTAAATGATACATTAAACAAGATGGACTTAATTGATATTTATAGGACACTCCATCCAAAAACAACAGAATACACATTTTTCTCAAGTGCTCATGGAACATTCTCCAGGATAGATCATATCTTGGGTCACAAATCAAGCCTTGGTAAATTTAAGAAAACTGAAATTGTATCAAGTATCTTTTCCGACAACAACGCCATGAGACTAGATATCAATTACAGGAAAAGATATGTAAAAAATACAAACACATGGAGGCTAAACAATACACTACTTAATAATGAAGTGATCACTGAAGAAATCAAAGAGGAAATTAAATAATACCTAGAAATAAATGACAATAGAGACACAACGACCCAAAACCTATGGGATGCAGCAAAAGCAGTTCTAAGGGGGAAGTTTATAGCAATACAAGCCCACCTTAAGAAGCAAGAAACATCTCGAATAAACAACCTAACCTTGCACCTCAAGCAATTAGAGAAAGAAGAACAAAAAAACCCCAAAGCTAGCAGAAGGAAAGAAATCATAAAAATCAGATCAGAAATAAATGAAAAAGAAATGAAGGAGACGATAGCAAAGATCAATAAAACTAAAAGCTGGTTCTTTGAGAAGATAAACAAAATAGATAAACCGCTAGCCAGACTCATCAAGAAAAAAAGGAGAAGACTCAAATCAATAGAATTAGAAATGAAAAAGGAGAAGTAACAACTGACACTGCAGAAATAAAAAAAATCATGAGAGATTACTACAAGCAACTCTATGCCAATAAAATGGACAATCTGGAAGAAATGGACAAATTCTTAGAAATGCACAACCTACCAAGACTGAATCAGGAAGAAATAGAAAATATGAACAGGCCAATCACAAGCACTGAAATTGAAACTGTGATTAAAAACCTTCCAACAAACCAAAGCCCAGGACCAGATGGCTTCACAGGTGAATTCTATCAAACGTTTAGAGAAGAGCTAACACCTATCCTTCTCAAACTCTTCCAAAATATAGCAGAGGGAGGAACACTCCCAAATTCCTTCTACGAGGCCACCATCACCTTGATACCAAAACCAGACAAGGATGTCACAAAGAAAGAAAACTACAGGCCAATATCACTGATGAACATAGATGCAAAAATCCTCAACAAAATACTAGCAAACAGAATCCAACAGCACATTAAAAGGATCATACACCATGATCAAGTGGGGTTTATTCCAGGAATGCAAGGATTCTTCAATATACGCAAATCTATCAATGTGATAAACCATATTAACAAATTGAAGGAGAAACACCATATGATCATCTCAATAGATGCAGAGAAAGCTTTCGACAAAATTCAACACCCATTTATGATAAAAACCCTCCAGAAAGTAGGCATAGAGGGAACTTTCCTCAACATAATAAAGGCCATATATGACAAGCCCACAGCAAACATCATCCTCAATGGTGAAAAACTGAAAGCATTTCCACTAAGATCAGGAACAAAACAAGGTTGCCCACTCTCACCACTCTTATTCAACATAGTTTTGGAAGTTTTAGCCACAGCAATCAGAGAAGAAAAGGAAATAAAAGGAATCCAAATCGGAAAAGAAGAAGTAAAGCTGTCACTGTTTGCAGATGACATGATACTATACATAGAGAATCCTAAAGATGCTACCAGAAAACTACTAGAGCTAATCAATGAATTTGGTAAAGTAGCAGGATACAAAATTAATGCACAGAAATCTCTGGCATTCCTATATACTAATGATGAAAAATCTGAAAGTGAAATCAAGAAAACACTCCCATTTACCATTGCAACAAAAATAATAAAATATCTAGGAATAAACCTACCTAAGGAGACGAAAGACCTGTATGCAGAAAATTATAAGACACTGATGAAAGAAATTAAAGATGATACAAATAGATGGAGAGATATACCATGTTCTTGGATGGGAAGAATCAACATTGTGAAAATGACTCTACTACCCAAAGCAATCTACAGATTCAATGCAATCCCTATCAAACTACCACTGGCATTTTTCACAGAACTAGAACAAAAAATTTCGCAATTTGTATCGAAACACAAATGACCCTGAATGGCCAAAGCAATCTTGAGAACGAAAAAAGGAGCTGGAGGAATCAGGCTCCCTGACTTCAGACTATATTACAAAGCAACAGTAATCAAGACAGTATGGTACTGGCACAAAAACAGAAAGATAGATCAGTGGAACAGGATAGAAAGCCCAGAGATAAACCCACGCACATATGGACACCTTATCTTTGATAAAGGAGGCAGGAATGTACAGTGGAGAAAGGACAGCCTCTTCAATAAATGGTGCTGGGAAAACTGGACAGGTACATGTAAAAGTATGAGATTAGATCACTCCCTAACACCATACACAAAAATAAGCTCAAAATGGATTAAAGACCTAAATGTAAGGCCAGAAACTATCAAACTCTTAGAAGAAAACATAGGAAGAACAATCTATGACATAAATCACAGCAAGATCCTTTCTGACCCACCTCCTAGAGTAATGGAAATAAAAACAAAAATAAACAAATGGGACCTAATGAAACTTCAAAGCTTTTGCACAGCAAAGGAAACCATAAACAAGACCAAAAAACAACCCTCAGATTGGGAGAAAACATTTGCAAATGAAGCAACTGACAAAGGATTAATCTCGAAAATTTATAAGCAGCTCATGCAGCTCAATAACAAAAAAACAAACAACCCCATCCAAAAATGGGCAGAAGACCTAAATAGACATTTCTCCAAAGAAGATATACAGAATGCCAACAAACACATGAAAGAATGCTCAACATCATTAATCATTAGAGAAATGCAAATCAAAACTACAATGAGATATCATCTCACACCAGTCAGAATGGCCATCATCAAAAAATCTAGAAACAATAAATGCTGGAGAGGGTGTGGAGAAAAGGGGACATTCTTGCACTGCTGGTGGGAATGTGAATTGGTTCAGCCACTGTGGAGAACAGTATGGAGGTTCCTTAAAAAACTACAAATAGAATTACCATATGACCCAGCAATCCCACTACTTGGCATATACCCTGAGAAAACCATAATTCAAAAAGAGTCATGTACCAAAATGTTCATTGCAGCTCTATTTACAATAGCCAGGACATGGAAACAACCTAAGCGCCCATCATCGGATGAATGGATAAAGAAGATGTGGCACATATACACAATGGAATATTACTCAGCCTTAAAAAGAAATGAAATTGAGCTATTTGTAATGAGATGGATAGACCTAGAGTCTGTCATACAGAGTGAAGTAAGTCAGAAAGAAAAAGACAAATACCGTATGCTAACACATATATATGGAATTTAAGGGAAAAAAATGTCATGAAGAACCTAGGGGTAAGACAGGGATAAAGACGCAGACCTACTGGAGAACGGACTTGAGGATATGGGGAGGGGGAAGGGTGAGTTTTGACAGGGCGAGAGAGAGTCATGGACATATACACACTAACAAACGTAGTAAGGTAGATAGCTTGGGGGAAGCAGCCGCAAGGCACAGGGATATTAGCTCGGTGCTTTGTGACAGCCTGGAAGGGTGGGATGGGGAGAGTGGGAGGGAGGGAGACGCAAGAGGGAAGACATATGGGAACATATGTATATGTATAGCTGATTCACTTTGTTATAAAGCAGAAACTAACACACCATTGTAAAGCAATTATACCCCAATAAAGATGTTTAAAAAAATAAAAAAAAAAAAGTATCACTCTGGTGAGGGATGTTGATCGTGGGGAGGGCTATGTATATATCCAATCAGGTGTTTTGTGAGAAATATCTGTACTTTCTGCTGAATTTTGCTGTGAATCTAAAACTTCTCTAAAAGCAGTTTACTTTGAAAAGACTTCTAATGAGAGAGAAAAAACAGAAAAGAAAAAATATATTAGTCTATTTTAGTTGACATGTAAACGTTTCTATTCTACTGGAAAACAATGCATAAAAAGTGGTTTTGGCAGCACCAATTCTCCTAGAGAGAGAAACTGGAAAAGCCACACAAACATCTGCTTACATGCGTCAGACAGCTTGAAGCTACAAAGCTAGTTGCTAAGTTTTCAGAGTGGGGAGAAACAAAGAGAGATGAGCTGAATGTCAGAAGCTCCTTTTTCTGTAGACATTTGCCAATTCTATGACAGAAAACAGAGTCTGAGAATCTGGTTTTATTATAGTTTGATCAGAAAGCCACAACTAGGGAAAGATAAGTAAGAGTGGATTTGGGTGATCTTGTGAGCCTAATATGAAAATTAAAGAATTGAGAAAACTTAGATTTATATTTGGTCTCTCCTTTGAGTCATTTGCTGGACTTTGATGCTTCATGACAGAGAAAACTGGAGTTTTATTTAAATACCTCTGAAACACAGGGCAGAATGTGCTGCCTTACTGACAAAGATTCATGAGGGGGCAACTATCACTATGAACACACCAAGATTTCAGTTGAAAATCTTAGAGGGCTACATGTTAAAAACAGAGATCAAGCAGCGATAGACTGACACCTAGCCTGTACTCACCTCTGTCCCTGAAAAAAAATTAGGTGGAACACTTTTTCTACTTTATTTGCCTAAATATTATCCCCTACAGACTCTAAAATTTTGTATACTCAATGTCTGGCATTCAATAAAAAAATTACTTAAATAGATGAATTCATAATGACCAAAATATATGGGAATAAACAGACACTAAAAATAGATGCAAAGGTAATCAAGATATTACAGTTATTAGACAAGACTTTAGAGTAACTGTGATTGACAGGTTCAAGAAAATAGAAAAGATGTACACAATAGGTCAGATGAAAAAAGACTTTCACCAGATAATTGGAATATATATAAAAGGATCAAATAGATATTTTATAACTGAAAAATATAGACTCTGAAATTCAGAACTCAATAAATGAATTTAAAATCAGATTAGAAATTGGACTAGTGAACTGGAAGACAGAGGAGTAGGTACTATCCAATTAAAGTAAGACAGAAAAAGGATATGCAATAAAGAATAGAATATAAGTAAAATGTGGGGTACACAGTGGAAAGATCTAACATATATGTAGTTGAAGTCCCAGAAAGAAGAAAGAAGGGGTTGAAACAGTACTTGCAAAGATGATGGCTAAGAACATTTCAAAATTGATAAAAAGCTTTAACCTAGAAATTCAAGAAAATTTACAAACTGCAAGCAAAATAACTGGAAAGAAAACCACACCCAAGCTTATCATAATCAAAGCGCTGAAAATAAAGAGAAGATCTTAAACGGAATGTAAACAAAAATGCAAAAACAACACAGTTAAAAAATAAGCAAAGGACTTGTACAGACATTTTTCCAAAGAAGATAAAGGGCAATGAGCAATGAAAAGGTGTTCAACATCACTGATTACTAGGGAAATGCAAATGAAAACCACAATGAGATATCGTCTCATGCCCATTAGGATGGCTGCTATTAAAAACAACCCACAAAATAATAAGTGTTGGCTAGGATATGGAAAAATTGGTTTGCTTGTGGCTTGTGCACTGTTGGTGGGAATATAAAATTTTGCAACCGCTACAGAAAACAGCATGGCTATTCCTCAGAAAACTACAAAGAAAATTATCATATGATCCAGGAAGTTCATTTCTGGATATATACACAAAATAATTGCAAGCAGAGATCTGAAGAGATATTTGTACACCCATGTTCATAGTAGCATTATTCACAATAGGCAAAAGGTGGAAGCATATTTATTTATTTCTAGCACATTGGCATTAAAAGAAATACTAAATAGTGTCCTTCAGATATAAGGAAAATATTCCCAAATGGAAACACAGACATGCAAGAAGAAATGAAAGACAGTGGAAAGGGTAGACATGCAGGTAAATATAGATAGATATTGATTCTACAAAACAATAATAGAAACTTCTTAATTGAGGGTTAGGATATCTGTAGAAAAACATATCACAATAATAAAGTCTTCTAAGATTCTATCAGTATCAGAGAACTGTTGAAAGTTACTATTTGTATTAAGCAGTCATATGTCAAGGATGAATGTTGACATCTCTAGAGTAACCACTATAATATCACTACAAGTATCTATTTAATACAAAATCCGAAAGAATGCAATAAAGGAGAAAAAAGGAACCTGATCAGTGAGTTAAAGAGAAAATAAATAGTGACATGGTAGATATAGCCTAACTATATTAGGAATTATATAAATGTAAAAGGACTAAATACTCCAAGTAAAAGATCAATATTATCATACTAGATTTTTTAAAGGCTAATATATTATGCTTACAAGAAATCATAAATATAAGAACACAAGAAGGTTAGAAGCAGAAGGATGCAAAAAGAAATACCATGCAAATATTAACTAAAAGAAAGCTGGTGGTATTGTGCTAAAAGCAAAAAGAGTAGATTTTTAAAGCAAGAATCATCATTAAAGGCAAAAGTCATATCATAATGATAAAGCTGTAAGTCCATAAGGAATATAAATGTTAATTGTGCTGATATCACTTGGGTGGCTTTTCAAGTAATTTTTACTTTCTTCATCATACTTTCATGTATTGTTTGAAATTTTTACAATGAGCATGGATTATTTATATAATATGACATAAAAAATAAAGCTATTTTTATTGTGGACAAAGAAAGAATAAAACAATACAAAGATTTAAGAGTAACCTGTTTTCCCTGTTAAAACTTTTGAAAGATTTGATGGCTGTTATGCCCTAATGACAACTATAAAATTTAAGCCTATAGTAACAGAGCAAAAAATATTAAAAT
The DNA here is from genome assembly GCF_008692025.1 of Phocoena sinus. Lineage (NCBI taxonomy): Eukaryota > Metazoa > Chordata > Mammalia > Artiodactyla > Phocoenidae > Phocoena > Phocoena sinus. The sequence goes on along the minus strand of NC_045763.1, from coordinate 60,697,109 downwards.
AGCACTGAGGAGAATCAGGTAGAAAATCTCACACAAAAGTGTTACATAATCTCATTTCCCTTAGTTTCATTTGTTTATTTAAGGATTTGAAGACAGTCACATAATTCTGAGTGTATTTTCTGAAAGAAGAGGATAGTAATACTTTAAAAAGAATGTGGGAATAATCCAAAGGGAGAAAAGCACTGATTCATTTGTTCATTCAATAACTACTTATAAGTAATTATAATTAAGTACTATGCGCCAGGTACTAATTGAAATTATTACTTATGATGCTGCAAAATAATAGTATATATATATATATATATATATATATATATATATATATATATATATACATATATATATGTTTCTGCCCCCAGTCCTTGACACAGGGCTCCTGAAACCCTTTATAAGTTTCTAAGTGATAAGAGCACTAGGTACATCTCTTGTTCTAATATTTGGTCTTTGACCCTGGTTCCTGACACCCTGATCCTAAGTCCCTTGGAGTTTCCTGGGCGATAAGAGTGTCTTTTATTCTAATAAGGCAACTTTGAGTGGGCTCCTGGATGACTCCTGGGTTGGGGCTGGTCCCCAGAAAGACCATGATTAGAAGCTTGGAATTTTCAGGCTCATCTCCCATTCTCCAGAAACAGGAGAGGGGCTGAAAATGGAGTCAATAATTGATCATGCCTACGTGAGGACGCTCCCATAAAATCCCAATAGTGTGGGGTTTGGAGTGCTTCCAGATGGTGAATACATCCACATACTGGGAGGGTGACACACTCCAACTCCACGGGGACAGAAGCTCCTGCTCTCGGGACCTTCCCAGACCTTGCTCTATGTATCTTTTCACCTGGCTGTTCATCTGTATCCTTCATCATACCCTTTAATAAACTGGTAAATGTTAAGTGTTTTCCTGAGTTCTGTAAGCCATTCTATCAAATAATAGAGTCCAAAGGGAAGCCAAAAGTCTTGGGACCCTACGATTTGTAGCCTAGTCAGACAGAAGCTGTGGGTAACCCGGGGACCTACTGCTTGCAGTTGTCATCTAAAGTGTGTGTGTTGGGGGGCAGTCTTTGGGACTGAGCCCTTAACCTGTGGGATCTGACAATATCTTCAGGTAAAGAGTGTCATAATTGACTTAAATTATGACACCCAGCTGGTATCACAGAAAATTGCTTGTTGTGGGAAAAAAATCTCCATACATTGGTGTCAGAAGTGTTGTGAGTGTGACAGTAGTGTGAGAGGAGAGACACAGGAGGACTGGGTTTTTCCCAACCCAACAAATAGAGTATTTGTCAGCCTACTGTGGAAAATCATTTATGAGGTTACTAAATGAAATAATAATAGGCCATTTATATTTGATACAATTACCCAGCAATAAAGATTTCCTTAACCAAAGTATATTAAATTAAATTAGTTCTTCAAATTATCTGAGTTTTAGGGTGTTTTTAACTGAATTATACTCTGAGATTAAGTAAATCTGAATTAAGAAAATTAAACTACCCGAAGATAAATCTGAAAAACTTCCAAAGTTGGATTATCTCCACTAGGGCTTCCAATGACTGACTAATTGTGATATCCAAAAGCTTTTTCTCCCTCAGTCATCCTCCTTCTAGGCTTTTCAGCAGCATTTAACACAGTTAACCTTTTTGGATCTCTCTGCTTCTTTGGTTCTTTTAAAACAAAACAAAAACACTGAAAGCCAGTTTTCCTCTTACTTGTGACTACTGCCCTGTTATTGTTGTCAATTCCTCTTCCTCCAAACAGAATTTTTATGACTAAATATTGATGATCCCAGGAATTATACTATGGTAATGTTCCCTTTTCACTCTGTACGTTTTCTGCCTGGTTAAATTCTGGTGGCTTCAACCATCATCCCTACTCAGATAAAAGCCAATGTAATCTAGTTCTAGAGCTCCAGTTCTGCATTTCCACTAACCCCGTGATATCCCCATTTTACTATGCCAGAGGCACATGAATTTCACATTAAAACTAAAGTTACCATTTCAACATCCTTTACTAAAAGTAAACTGCTCTTCTTTTGATGTTCCAGATCTCAAATAACGGAATAACTATTCATCCAAACCAGGTTCCTGTAGAAACCAGTGAAGAAGATATTTCTTTCAAATCGAAATCCTTCTATCTCTACTGCCACCATTTATTTTGGCTCCTAAAATTTCCCACCTGGGTTACCGCAAGCATCAATTTCTTTGTGTCCAGACTCTCTCCCAGCAGTCCACCAGATGTTTTTTTTCCTTTGGTGTAAGTTCTTCAATACCTTCAAAGTTATGGTCCTCTTCATTTCTTTCTGAGCTAAATTTGATGCTATTACAAATGTATTTCTAAACATATTTTCATAACGTTCTCTCCTTTAGTACCAAGGTAGCCTAACAGAACTATTTAAAAAAGAATCTGAAGAAAATATATATAACTGAATCACTTTGCTGTACACCTGGATCTAACAGAACACCGTATATCAACTATACTTCAATTTTTAAAAAGTCATTGAATTTTGAAGGTGCTTTCCCTTCTAGTGCCTTATAGTGTAAGCTTGTATCACTGTATGACAATCCAAGATGAAAAGTCCAAATTTATAAACCAAATATATTAAGGACTAATAAAATTTACATTATAATGAGGTTTTTCATCTCTATTGAGTTATTGCTTAGCATTATTCTTTTCAAAATGAGTGGCTCAAATTGTATAAATATTTGATAGAGTTTAAAGGCAAGGTGTTTATCATCCATGACTTGTCATTTATAAAGCCTTAAAAGAAGAATGAAAGGGAAGAAACTTCTGTTGGTTTATATAATTATTTAGGAATGTGTAATGTTAAAACACAATTTTAAACATTTTTTATAATTATAGAAATTTCTACTACAGGATTTTAAACATAAAAATATTTATGGACAATTTCTAAAATATTTTGATTGTGGATACTGCCATTATTACATATATATTTATCTTTGCAAATATATTTTAATCACCATTACCATAGAAAATACCTGTTGAATTAATAACTGTATTAATTTTATCTTAAAATATATGTATATTATGTATATATGTGCATATAAAGGTATTTATGTGTATATATGTATAATTTTAACATGTAAAATCAGTTTCTACTTGCAAACTTACTTCCTTAATCCATACCAATGAAAGAGTTGATGTAAATACTTTCTAAAATCCTTTTAGCTTTAACATTTTCTGATTCTATTACAACCTTCAAGATACATTTGAGGAGAAAGAATCAACTCCATCCACTTTAGTATGGAACAGTGAGATTTTCAAAGATTCTTCTTGCCATTGAAATAATCTTATTTACCCTTTCCACATTTTTTAAGTCCTTTTTGTATTCATTCATCCAAACATTGCATGTTTTTATCATTGAACCTCCTATTTCATTTCTTGCAAATGTCAGTGAGTACTAATAAATGGAAAGCTCCTGCTTTGTGCCTGGATTTTATTTGATATAACCTTGAAATTTTGAAATGTAACCTTTAAAAGTGAATGTAATTTTGCTCTAGTTCTTAAAAGCATGATTGTAATATAATATCTGTTAATGGTTTAGGAGAGGAATTAATACATTTATATAGCAGTTAAATATGTCACAAGGCAAAGGGAGATCTTATTCTTAGATTGTTGAATTAGGGTTCTGAAAATAAGACCTGAGAGAGAATACAACATTTAAATTCATCTTTCTGTCCAAAATAATTTCATTATTATTGACAGAAAATTAATTTCCTGAAATCCATAGTTATCATTTTTCTTCCTAGCTATTTTTGTGATGTAATATACTTAACACAAATAATACTAAGTATAAATTTAAAATTATAAGACTATTTGGTCATTATAGAGGAAAATTCCCAGAATACTACTTAATTCTATATACTTAAGCATAGTAAAATAACATAGTATCTACTTGCTAGTTATTCTGTCTCTGCAGACTTCTAGGTTGTGACCACTTTGACTTGCATTTTTTTCATGTAGCGGGCTCCTTTAAAAAAAAAAAGAAAATGTAAAAAATTTTAATTAACTGCTCTTATAAATTGACAAATGCATCTAAATAAACATAAAAAGCAAGAATGGGTTGTGAAGAGTTTAATCAGATGCTTTTCTAATCGTCAGGTTACACATCCTATTAGCATATTTCCACAAACACTATCACTTTAGGTATTTGAGCTGTGAATGTATAAATTCAGTGTGGAACAAAAGAATGATACTGTTGTCTAATATTCCTTCTTAAAGTAACACTTCAATAGCTGCAAGGAAAATTCTTTCAATAGTGATTTTCCTCCTTGCCTGTTTTATACCTAATAACTAAATAAATGTGCAATGTATCTCCTTTGTTTTTAAAAATTATAAAAACAAAATTTCTCATAAAATATTTCATAATTTAGATTCTTACAGGTCAGAGTTGCCTTTTACTCTAGTTATTCTGAATGAATAAAGTTTTAAGATCTTACTGTTAAACTTCAAACCCTGATTTGGTAATTCCCAGTAATCATTAAAGCAAAGTGCCTATTATATGTGTATATATTCATAGCTTAATGTGTTCTATATATTATAATTACAATAATTGAGCCTAAAATACTCATATGTATTTGTAATAATCAAGTATTTTAGAAAAGTGACCTCCACGAGATTTATTTTTTTGACTTCCACAAGATTAATGCAGATATACATTTATTTAGTTTTATAGTTTTCACTCTGATACATATACAACCCATGGATGATATGGGAAATTAAGAAAACAATGATAGCTTGAAATTATTTATTTGAATACTTAATGTAAAACCTTTATGCTTATAAAGCCCAAGAATCTCTATAAATGTGTGAGTCAGGACTTTATGGAACCTCCATTTATTTGTAGAACAGAGAAGTATCTAGTCCATGCACAGAGTCAGGCAGAGCCTGATGTGTTTCAAAAGTCATAAAGGGAAGATTTCTTGTTATTATTTAGTGCAATTTTCTAATCAAAAATTTAAAAAGAGGAGTGAAAGAACCAAGAAAATATTCAAGATAGGCTTAATAAAGTCAATTGTACACAGTAAGATTTAGATATTAAAAAAATTTCTTCTTGAAGTTAGGACTTTACAGGATCTTCTGGAAAAGAGTAACTGTAGTGAAAATATATAAATAGCAGTCAAAATGCTGGAGATTATGTTTATTTAATTAATGTAATTCTTTATTTGTATAAAATATAAAATAAAGTCGTAAATAAAAGTTAGCAAACCATGTGTTTAGGCTGAAGTAATTTTCTGATTACAAATGCATTATTAAAATGAAATAGAAATTAACAAATTTTATAGTTATAATTATTGTTAATAATTGTATCTTTTAACTTTTATATGAAAATTAAAAGTGATTTACACACCACCATTACAGTGTTACATTATGAAATGTTTACAGTCTGCAATATATTATCCTGAATTTTATAGAAACAAAAATATATAGTCTGATTAAATACTATTTATAATAGTCTAGGCCTACAGATTAGAAAACTGGAATTATCTATTTTAACTTCTCTACCTGTAAAATGGCAATCATAATTAACCTTAAGGGTCCCATAAAGATTTTTTTTTTTAATTATATAAATTCTTAATAGTTAAGCACTCTCCTAAGGAGGAAGGTATTTATTATTATTTTATTATAACAAGTAAAATTATAAGCTTAAAATATATTATTCCGGTATCCAAGAAAGTGATATATACTTAAAAATAAATTACTATATTCTTGTTTTCTGTTATCTTGTTTCTACTTGAAGACAAAAACTGCGTCTCCACTTTTCAGGCAGATTCACTATTCACTATAATGAGAGAAATATATGTCTGAATTAGAACACTAAATTATTATTACTATATTGTTATACTATATGATACTGTACTGTAGTAAAATATACTATTATAGTAACAATTATATTATTATTATAGTTATAATATTGTACTATAATATATAGTTATGTTATTTTAAGGAGAGATGCTTTTGTTCTCTGCAAATCAATGGAACTGGGCCCTGCCACAGCTGGTGTAAATATACACTCTTCAGAGAAGTTTATTAGGATATGAGGAAGATACATACTCTTAAACACAGTATTTTAATTTTGCAAGAGACCTAATATTCTTAGTTACAGGTAACATCACAGTTTTAAGGCCAATGTTGAAGGGGAAGAAAAAGAATCTTTTGGTTATAATAGAGACCAGCATACCAGTCTTGATGGTTTCTTTTTACTAAATAACTTAAAATAATATCTTAAAAAAATAATAAAGTTTCTAGTTTTCTTTTTTATTTTTCAGTGCTATCACTGTCCTGGTTGGTCCAGGGTATGCTTGGCTAAGTGCCTGAGCCTCCAGGTTAAAGTCCATTTTAAAAGACTTAATGGGTTTATATATGGAAGCATTGTTTGAAAGCTTTTTGAAAGTGTCCTTGCTTTGGGCTAAACTCTTTCTGTGTATTTCTGGCTTCCAGTTTTTAGTCAAAAAATTTGAAATATAACCTCATTCACTGCCTTAATTGTATTTAAATGATGAGACAAAAAAAAAAAAAACCACAAAACCATTCACTGTGTGCAATAGGTGGATGCTAATTCTCACTAGCTTGTGCTCATTACACAGCCCTTTCCTTCCCTCACTTTCTATATTTTCTGATGTCCTGAGCTGCATTTAACCCCTGTTTGAGCTGCCTCTTTGTCCTGCTACTCAAAAGTAGAAAGTACACATGAAAAGTCCTTAACGTATAAGTTCTTACTTAAAATATGGTCTCCCGTGGACAAGGCCTTTTTCAGTTACACTCCTAACCAGTGTTTATTACTCTTTATTATAGATGCTGCAATACTTAACAAGTGTTGGTATGGTACTTGGGCTATGACTGAAGTAAATAGGCCAGATTTGGATGCCAAGCACTACAACTCCCAGCTTCACATTTCAATTATATTTAAATGAGATTGCCTAATGCAAGGGTTTATATGTTCATTAAAATTAACCTTTCAAATTCAGAGTGCCAGTGGGCACTCTTGATAACACTAAAGTTTTAGACTTAGGTTTCCAACCACTACTGCATAAATGAAAAATTCAGGGAGTTTGAAATGTCAAGGATGCTTTGAAATAGATATTGAATTGGCTAAGAACCTTAACTCTGTCTCACGGTTCATGTTCTCTTAGTGTTTTGTGATGTGATTACTAATAGTCACTGACTATTTAATGCAATAATGTTCTTGGAGCTAATGAAGAACAGGCACTGCATATCAAAGAAATTTGATAATAGTAACCCAAGCAAGAATTATGGTAGAGAATATGTTGAATTACTAGCTTGAAAGACATTTTAAATCGTCATAATCTGTTAATTATTTGGGGATGAATTTCAGCATAGCCATCCTTAACAAGTGAGAATCCACTGTACTTTGAAGGTCACCAGTACCTTCAGAAAATTCATGTGCTGTCAAATCTTGCAGGTTTCAACTTATGAGAATTAAGAGTCAGGACGTGAGACTATACACTCAACATTAGATTTGTGAGATTTGGGTAAAGCGAAGGATGTCTTGGCAGTAAGTAGCACTGTAAGTCACTTGAATTTAAAGGCAGAGCTTTGAAGTCCAGATATCAAGCCCTTTCAGAAACTAGAGGGCAGGGACTTCCCTGGCAGTCCAGTGGTTAAGATTCCCTCTCCAATGCAGGGGGTGTGGGTTCGATCATCCCTGGTCGGGGAGCTAAGATCCCACAGGCCTCACGGCCAAAAAACCAAAAGATAAAACAGAAACAATATTGTAACAAATTCAATAAAGACTTTAAGAAAATGGTCTACATCAAAAACAAAAGGAAAACAGAAACTAGAGGACAAAACAAAATTATTAATATAAGACTAAGGTCTGTGTGGGCTCTGGGATAAATTATGAATAAACCCCCTAGATGAGCTTATCGGTGAGAGACAATGATCCAAAGCAGATTTAAATATAATGAGATGTGATATGACAGAAGTGTGCACATTGTACTGTGGAAGCCTGGAGAAGGGACACTCACACAATCTTGGGGTTCATGGAAGGCTTCTGACTCAGTTATCAGTCAGGGCCGAGGATGCCCCAAGCATTTTATACATTTTATTAAATTTTAATTGAACATCAGTCAACAAAACCAAGATTCCTTTAGTTTCTTCCATGTGTATACTTTACCTTAAGGCCAGTAAAAAAGACAGGAAAAAATGGCAGATTCTCATGAATCACTGTAAGGCTTTCATTTTTCCTTTTTCATTTACTCCCCTCTCCAAATTCCTTCAACTCTACAGGGATGGAGACAAGTATAGAACTGCTTGACCTGGATAGTGCTGGCAAGGAAACCCTGCAGCTCTACAAGACTCTGTGCTAGATGGCGTCACCCTTCCTGCCTATTTCTGCTTTAAGTCTCCTGTCTTGACCTTTTTTTAGAACATATTCTCTTGACTATTATCTTAAGAAATGAAACTTAAAGTCTTGCTTCATCTATCCACATACATATTTGCATACATCAATAATTTTTCCTCATTTTATCACAAACAATAATCCATACACAATAACAATATTCCTTAAGCATTTTTGAAACAGAAGTGAAGTCATAAACTAAGTTAGACCCCCCCATAGAAAGTGCATCTTTCCATAAAACAACTCCCTGTCATAGAGATTATTTCTTTAATCTTTATAATGAATCTGTTAGGTAAGTGTTATTATTCTCCATTCATAAATGAAAAAACTTGACTTCAGAGTTGGTTCATTATTGTAGTTGATAATTCATTCACTTAACAAGTGATGAGCTTCTACTTGCCAGGCTTTATGGTACCAGAGACACATCTTGCCATCAAAGACCTCACAATCTTAGTAGAAACAAAGCTGTACGTTCATCACACCATTTTATTTTTCTGAATAGCAAGAAGGCTGGATTTCTCTGCCCCTTACCTCCCACTACAGCTGGATTGGGGCCACATGATTGAGTTTTGGCCAATGGTGGGTAAAAGTAATAGAAGCCATTTCTTGGCCTGGCCCTGGAAAGAATCATCTCATTTTGGTCTTTTGGCCCTCTCTTCCCCTGGGTGGGCTCAGGTGACATAGCTACAAGGCAGCAGTGCCTCTCAATTTGCATTTAACTGTGACATGAGGGAGAAATAAACTTTTATTGTGTTAAGCTGCTGATATTTGGGATTTAATTTGTTACCACAGTATAGTCTATTTTTTCTTTCTTGATTAAAACAAAGTTTCAAGGGGGAGACAGACATTAGACAATTGAACACCAAAACCAAAATTGCATGGAAGGGAATAAAATGAGTACTCTGAACTGGAATAACAAAGGAGAACTTTTTTAGTAAATTGGATCATGGTTCAGAAGTATTCCCTTCCCACTCCCCATATTTCCAAGGGAAGAGTCTACCACTGATGTTGGGTTAGGCTCTATGACTTGCTTTGGCCAACAGAATAGGGAAGTAACAGTGGACCAGTTGTGAGTCTAGGCCTTAAAAGGCCTTGTATGTTTCTGTTCATACTGTTCCACCTCTGCCATGGGTAAAGGTTATGAAATGAACAGGTTCAGATTAGCCCACTGGTCCTGGGAAGAAACTGAGAGATATATGGAGCAGGTACCCTAAAGGAACAGACTGCTTCCTCACTGGTCTTTCAGACTCTAACTTTAGCTACCTCCAATACTATAATATAGTCTAGAGATAACTTCCTAAAACATTTCATCATATGTGTTTGACCCAGGGGGACACGGGTGAGGAAAAGGAGAACTAACATTTACTGGGTACATATGTTATTCTAGGTATTATCCTAGGTGATTAGAGATGATATTTCTTTCAGACTGGTTTCCCCTGGCAGCAGACTCTGCCTAAGACAACGATTTGAGAATAAATACTTTATTTGGGAAGCAATCTTAGAAAACACCAGTAGAAAAGGAGTGAAACAGGGAAGGGAAGGAAGCCAGTAATGGGTGTGTAATGAAGCAAGTGCCACTCTGGGTCGCTAAGGCTCATCCATGGGGAATATACCACAGGGTAAGCCATCAGAAGGTGAGGAACGTGGGCTATTTATTCTCCAGCTCTCATCTGTGAATGACTGAAGGCTGAACCTGGAGCCATTAACCCCTCTGTACTTCCAGGCTGCAGTGGACACAAGCTGAAAGAAGGGTCTCAATAAAATTTGACAGTGCTTGCACTTAGATGCCATGAGCACATAGTAGAGTGTTAACAGTCAGGAGGACATGGGAGGGCCCCCGACAGCAGAACCTTCTTTTCATTTATTCCTCGTAAATGTCACCATTTTAGAGAGGTTTTTCCCTGATCACTTAATTTAAAGACACATACCCCAGTTTTCTATCACTTGTCCTTTCCTTCTGAGCCCTTATCAGAATTGATCACTATTAATTTGCTTCTTTTCTTGTATATTTTCTATATTTGTTCCTAGACTGTGAACATAATGAGGTCAAGAACTGAGTTTATTTTGTTCAACAACACCTAGTACAAAGTAGAAACCCAGTATTTGTTGAATCAAGTATTGAATGACAGCCCTATAAGCTAGGTAGTGTAATCTTCATTACTGGATGGGAATACTAAGGCCATATTAGTGGTGACAGAATTCCAATCCAGGAAGGTCTGACATAAAATCCCATACTTTTACCACACTGTGATAATGATACCATGCTGTTTTCCTATTTCCTGTCTCAGAAAACTCAATTATTTCCTATTTCTTACATCATTAAATCTAAATTCCTCTGCCTGACTTTCAGTTCCTTCTATAATCTGGCTAGTTAGACCAGTCGCGCTGCATCTTAAAAAAAATTAGTGCACAAATACACTATGGGATGAATGAAATGTTGTTTAAAACCATATGAGAAAATGACTTGCAGGTTGTTTTTTATCAAAAATTAGTGTAATATGAAAAAACAGTGTGGTCCGCCTTCTAAAAAATCCAATGGAAAGGCTAAATGAGTGTAAATGTAATTTCTAGAGCAGTCAGAGGGGTGGGTGTTAATGATGGTGCATGTAAGACTCGGTTTCTGAGGACAAAATGACTGGAACTCAGAAAAACTGACAACAGGACAGCAAAATTCCTTTTATCCATGCATGATAAGTGATTTTGCTTTAGGCTTTGGGCCTGAACAAAAAACACTCTACCACACAAGCAAAATGGAACCAGGAAAAATGAAGAAGGAAACAAGAGAGGAAGAAAACAATGTGTTTCTACTTATATTTGCTAACGATGTGTAGATGCTTTCATTTACATTATTTCATTTAAGCCTTAGGACCAGGTCATTAGCATGACTGTAGGGCCTGGCAAAAGCATGAAATAATTTAGCATTCAGTCACACAGTAACAAAATTACTGAAAATAAGAGAGTTACACCTTGAGTACCAGGGTGAAAATTCACATAAGAAACACTAGGTAATAATATGACCATTTTTTTTTTCCATTTTTTTGGGAGGAAAGATATGGTAGAATGTATTGATTGATTAAAACTATTTGAAGCATTTCTCTATACTACTGCTTCTCTTTATGGGTGCTTCGTCCATGGGAGGATAGTACTCCCTGCCCCAATGATATTAGCCTAGGCCAAGTGACTTGATTAGGTTAATGGAATACCAGCCAAGGGGAAGCTTTAAGCCAGCCTGTGTTCTCTGTCCTTTGTGGCAAATCTTAGCCGTGGGCTCCATTTTCTTTCTAGACTTTGGAACAAAGAGATGATGGAGCAGAGTCCCAGTCAATATGCAGCCAACATGTAATGGTAATGAAAAATAAACCTTTGTTCTTGTAAACACTAAGGTTTAAGGTTGTTTATTATTACAATGGTAAAAGCTGTGTATGAATAAGTAGGTAAAAGTGTCTTTCTAATTCTGGGAAAGTTTACAAATCAAAAATTGAGATCTTGAAGAAAACCACTTTCCACTCATAACTTTAAAAGTTTAACACAAGAAAAAATTATAAATGTTGTTTATAATATTTTAAAAACTTTGACATGTTAGGGCATATGGACACATGATTCCAAATGAAATGAGAAATACATTATTTACTGAGTTGTGACATTGAGTTCAAATATGCAGGAGAATTTTATTTAGTTGGTTTTAATAGTATTGTAATGCTTACAAAAACTTGAAATTTACTATGTTTATACATTAATTGATTAGATTTGTAAGAGTGGTTTAAGTCTCTGGGAAGGTTTTACTTGTTACCTCAGTGTTTGAAATAATAAAGAAGAGAAAATTTATTAGATTTATGAAGAAAAAAAATTTAACAATTTTAAGTAAAAGTTTTAAAGCGATTGTTAAAACTTACCTGATTTATAAATAGAATAAGATTTGTATGTTCAGTCTCAAAAAAATACTGAAAAACTAGGTTTAATTTAAAAACTTTAACTTTTATAAAATGGAAATTAAAAATTGCAAGTAAATAATAATTTATTAATTAAATAATCTTTACTGTGCACAAAAGTCATCCTATAACATTAAAAACTCACAGCAACAAAAGTCACTATGAAGTAGTAAAGTATTTTCCATTTTATAAATAAGGAAATGAAGACTCAGAGAAATTAAAGTTGACCCAAACCAAAATTATGATAATTCTACAATTTTTTAATTCTACAATTTGTAAAATGGCTTTCAAATGCATCATAAAATGTACTTTATTCTCTTTTTTTGCATTTAAAATGTAAATGCATGTTCATTTATAAAAGCTTTCTAAATCACCACATATAAATAAAGTCTTAGCTATTATAGATACTTGTATATTGAAAAAAATTATTTTCTGGTTGATTTTTCTTTTGAAATTTTTTTTGCTTCCTCAACTGGATGGATTATTCCTGAAGAAGAGAAGAGATTTATTCCACCCCAAGTGACCAATAAAAAAAAAAAAATGTGCACATAGCAAGTTCTTGGTAAGTGCTCACTGAACTAATGAATAAAATGCACACAAAAAAAGCATTTTATTTATTATCCTTTTGTTTCTTTTCTTTATCGCCTTCATAAAAGAATCTGAGTAGGCTTATAATAAAAGATAGATACAAACTAGTTTTAAGTAAAATAAAAAAAATAGAACCATAAAAAGGAAAAGAAAGAAAAGATCTTATTATAAGACTAACATTTACTGTGACTTAGCATGGAATGTATCTGTTTGCTTCCCTGGAAGACAGGCAACAGGGCAAAAGTAGAGGCTATACATGTTCTTAATCTGTTTCAAGGAAGCACATTAATTCTGATGCAGAATTCTTAAAGGTGTTTAATTTGTTGATTCACATAACATACAACCTAAAATACCTGTAAATAATAACATTGACCAAATCCTTAACTTTTTCAAGTTTAGAAAAGAAACAAAAGACCTTTCAATAACGTAAAGAATAGTGATTAAGTCAAATGCATGAAATATCTGTCCATCTATCTATATATCCTTTTATGTTAATAGCCTTTACTATGAAGTATTTTTATGTTAGTTAAAGGGCAAGCCTCAAAATTAAGCTAATATTCATTAACTCACACATTATATACATGATATATATGTGTACATACACACACAAACGTATCTGTGCAATTTTGGGAATTTGAAGCAACAATTTATTTAATCTGTTGGATTCCTATAGATCAGAGATTTAAATTTATTCTTGGAATAGATATGTAGATATGTAACTAGTGGTATATCTTAAAGGATTTTAAAGTTACGCCACCCTTGGATAAACTAGAGTCAGCGCAATTTAAGATTAAAATATAACCTCCTTCTAAATTCGCTTAGTCCTACCTAAAAATTTATCGAAAACATTTAGAATTGACATTGAAATAGAAAAATTGAGCACCAACTTTATGAAACAAAGTGAAGTAAGATTTGTTTTTGTCTTTAAGCATTAAACTATCAGAGAAAGTAAATAATCTATTTTTAACCACTTATAATCTTCATAAATAATGACAGAGAGACTCATTTCCGTGAGATTTTTCAAGATAAAGTAAATCAGGACAAGGTAAAAGTGAAATGTGGTTTGTAAATTGGAGGTAAGATTCCTCTAAAACTTTTGGTGTTTTCAGACTCTTTTAGGTTATCACATTAAGTAATTGAAAAAGCATTGAAAAGCATTAAGTAATTGAAGGCTGGAGTCTATACAGATGCATCAATGAGCTCATGAACAGGCCGCCTCATGAACTTTCTTAATGATGGTGTGGAAAATACATGGCACCAGAAATATAAGTTATGTTTATGTAATAAACATTGCAGTTGATCCTTGGAGAGGAAAACTTGTCTGGATAATGGCTAGTTGTAAAACTGCTCACCCTTTGCTGACTGTCATCAAAAAATCATTTCTGATTTTTTTTAAACACAAAAAGTCATTATGGCTATTAAGTACATATTATCGTATGCCTAGCATACTGTCTACATTTCATATATCATCAGAAATATTCATCTCATTAATATGCTTTCTAAGTGCTATAATTATCTATTCAATCAAAACTCATTTTTGCATCCTTTATATTTTTTAAGTTCACCTCTCAATCACACTCAGCCTTGACTGTACCTTCAGTATTCATTGAGGCTCTTAAAAGTTAGCAAATACAGCCTTTGAGTCCAGAATTAAAGAGTGAGCCTTTAATAGTCTCTTTTCCCTTATTTCCCCTTCCCAATTAATTTTATAACAAGTTTAGTTAGGCGTTTGGCCTAAAGGGGAAAAAAATCTGAAAAACAAAAAAGCCTCGGAAAAAGCTTAGAAATCATTTTGTGGTTGATGATGCAGGAACGATTGCACCACCATGGATTATTCCTGGTAATACTAGCCAAAGTATTATTAATAACAGGATGCCAGCAAAAATGCTTATCACAAAAGCTGTCATGTTTACTGTCATCTGTAGTGCTTGACTTTAAAAGACAGCAATAAGAACTGATGGACTTTATGTTGTACTCTATCTTGCCTGAGAGTAAACTGATAAGCATGTGACACATCAAACGCTACAAGTGAAAATATATTCTTGATTAAACATGGTGTGTGAAGACCTGTGAGCAGAGAGGTAACGTTATTCACTCTTCACGCATGCAACCAAATGGCACAAAAAGTCATATATAGTTTGCTTTTAAAATTAAAGAGGAAGTATTTAGCTTTGGTCTTGATGACAGGAGATTCAAATTCACACAACATAAAACAAAACAATGCCTGGTTTTCAAATATTTTTTATAAAAAATGTAAATTAATTAAAAACAGAATGTAGAAAGTATTGATGCAAAGACTTTCTTGCCTTTATACCATATGGACACACCATCAATTCAAACAAACATGTAAAATGCAATCTTTTCTTTGGCCTATACAACACTGGAGATACCATTTAAAAATCTTTGAGTACAAATATCCTTTGTGCAGTAGTGTGAAAATAAATTAAGCCAACTCTTTCTAAAATAGCGTGCTCCAATTAAATTGTTAAGTTTTCTTTAAACTTATAAAACCAGAGAATCTTCCAAGGGGGCTAGAATACATTCATTGCTTTCAGGACTTTTATTTCATAGGAACACTTACTTATTCTGTATATAGAACAGTCTCACATGGATCAGAGTTTTAGTTGTGTTGGGGCCCAGGGCAGGCCACCCCCAAATATGCCTCAATGACATATTGATTATTTTGAATTAAAGTTACTTAAGAAATGGCCAATACAAGAGGGACACTTTGAGCCTCCTCTGTCTCCCTGAAAGCAGTAAAAAAAACTTTCCATGTGAAAAGTCCGCCTCTAGTAGTAGAAGGACCCCCTTATCTCCAGAGATAAGAAATTAGGGGCAAAGAAGCCTATATAAACAAACCTTGTTACTTTAATTTACTATCCAAGCTCAAACTCTCTTTAGATTCTTCACAAATTGAGTCCCCAGAACCTAAGTTTCCTTGTCCTGTCAACTTCTCTCAAATATATTGTTTCTTTATTTAAAAAGTATAAAAGCTGCCTGCTTTGGCCACTTCTTAGATCCTATTTCTATGAGACTTCCGTGCATATGAATTAAAATTTGTTTCTTTTTCTCCTGTTAATCTGTCTTGTGTCGATTTTATTTTTAGTGTAGCTAAAAGAACTCAAAAGGGGTCAAGGGGAAAATGTCTCCCTCCCTGACAGTTGATATTGAGTCCAGCTGTAAATTCCAAGGAATGTGAATTCATAAATATACCACTACCTTTACTACGTTATCAATGTAATGACTTTTTGTTTCATTTAATATGCGCAATTAAACAATAAAACTTGAAGTGTATATATTTTTTAATGAAGATGTATTCTGCTATTCATTAATTATTTCCTTCATTGAGCAAGTATTTACCAAGCATCTCCATGTGCCTGGCATTGGGCTCAGCATAGGTAATGCAGGTAGAACAGAGGTCCAGTTCCTGTCTCCACAGGGCTGACTCTAGTGAAGCAAAATTCCAAACATGACATTCTACTAATAGTGTTACTGTTTTGGGGGATATTTTATGCTAACTTTATTCAAATAAGCCTGAAACATTTGAAATGCATTGATTTTCTAACTAATATGTTGTTGGTCTTTAATATACTTAGTTTCTTTATATGTAACATATTATTTGACAATTTAGAGAGAAAGTTTCTTGAGGCTTGGTCTGTATCATCCATCATTTTAAAGCCACAAGTATAGTTTTATCTAGCACAACTAAAAAAATAACTTGATCTTAAACAAATCACCGTGGTTTTGCAGCTAGAGCTGCAGCAGGTCAAAGTCAAGATTGCAAGAGGTTAGCAAGAGAAAGGTACTCACAGTGGGGCACAGAAGGGTCATAGGCTCCAAACTAAGGTGGACATCTCCAGGGAAGTTGTCAGGCCAACAAGGATTCCTTCTTTCTGGGAATGGCCTTAATATAAAACACAATATTACCCTGGACTTGGACATAGAGAAGTGACTCAAACTGGGCTGATCAAATTCTCTCTTTGCTGAGAAATAAAACTTGAAATGCAGAGGTAGTGATTTTGAATCTTTGGAACTGAATCACATTAATTATTTTTTTATGTTTTTTTCTCTTTGAAAGAGAACAGCCATGAACTTTTATTGCTGAGTTCCCTAGAATTTTCTAGGTTCCTGTCCCTTTTTTCCTCTTTTGCTCCTCTCTTCCCCCTTGGCTTGAATGAGGAAGTTGAATGTGTCTCCCAGCTCCTAGATAATTTTTTTCAGGAGCTAGCATTGCTATTCTATGAAGTAATGGAACCAGCCTCACTAGAGGTGGAAATAGCTCATGGCCTCATGGTTATTCTGGCTTCCCATCCAGTACTGTAAGGATGGACAGGAAGGTGCCAGGTTAATTTGGTGTTTTTTGCTAGGCCAGCAGAAGAACTAGATGGACTCACAATTATAATGGGTTGCTCAAACATAGACTTCAGTAGAGGCAGCAAGATACTACAGAGGTGATATTCCAAAGCCAGACTGATGTATGTGGAATTTACAAAGTAATAATAATAGCAAGTAATTATATAGAGCCAGAAATTGTTCTAAAAGCTTTACATATATTAGCTAATTTAATCTTCCCTATTGTTTTCAATGAATAAGCTGAGGCACAGAGAGATTAAGTAACTTGCCTACATCACACAGCTGGTAGGTAGTAAAGTTGTCACTCAGGTGCTTGGCTCCAGGATCTGTGCTCTGAACTACTCCTAGCTGGCCTATGCTAGCTAAGTTCAGGTTCTACTGTTTTGGACCCCCACCCCAGCCAGATCAATGATTTAAAAGGGATCAGATTATTGAAAGGGAAGGAGACTTTGTGAAGGAATTTCACTGGAGTAGCTATTTCCATGGTATGAGTACCCTTTCCACCTAGGGGTAAGGAAGCTCTCTTGGCTGGTCTTTCATTCTGCAACAGGAGTTCTAGACATCGATGTGCAGTCACATCATGGCAGACAAGAGCTATAAGGACTTCTGCCAGAGTTGGTTCCTGGTTGTGAGGGCCACAGGAGTGCTGGAGGTGGGGTCAGACATGTTGCCTGCTTCTCAGGATTCCACAAGGAGGCATTTTCCCTACCCTTCCTGGGCTCTTGCCCCATTTTCTCTTTTCCAGGGATGCTGAAAGAGTTATGCAATTGGTGAGTTCTGAAGAACTGAGAGTAGATGCTGCACTCAGAACCCCTCCCCTCCCTCCTCTGGATCCTGCCTGGGACATCTGGTTTTACCCTGCAAGTTTCTAGCTGTACAGCACTAGGCCCCGTGGAATGAAGCTACATGAGCTAATTCTTGGGAAGATCACGGTAGTCAGGCACTTGAGCTACATCCTCAAGTGTCAGTGTTATCAGTAATAAAAACAAATAGGCAAAAAGCAAACTTTGGTGAGGTAAATAGCACCTGGAGAAGTTTTTGATGGGGCCAGGACATGGAGCTATGGGCTTTCAGTTTTAGCAAGTAGGCCATGCAAGATTTGATTGGGGGTTTATTACAGTTCACAGCAGTTTTATTCCTAGGCAAGCGGTTGTTTTTGCACAGACAGGGCTGTTTTATCAACACTGTATTGGCCTTGCTGATCTTAGTGTGCATTGGCCACAGTGTTTAAGCTGCTGTAGTTTGACCTTGAGCTTTGGGCTTGATACTCACATAAGCCCTGTCCATGGCCTTATAAATTAGAGAACTCTCATTGTGGATGTACACACAGGAGAGTAGTGAATTTGATTAATAAACAAATGAAAAGTAACAGGGAGCCCTTTTAATGAAGAGAATCTTCTAGAAGATTCTTTTAGAAGAATCTTCTAGAAGCCCTCTTCTAGGTGGAATTGAAAAAGATAACAAACATGTCACTGAAACGATTGCATACATAAAGGTCACAAAAAGAAATAGTAAAGTCTGTTTGGAGCACTTGGTCTTTAAGAATTGAGTTTGTTAAGGTATCAAGGAGGAATTGAAATGGTATGAAAAGAAGAATGCTTCAGTTTTACTATTAGAACAGAAGCAGCAGAAGAATAGAAACAAAATAAAGGAAAACTGGCTAACTTTATTGGAGGAAAAGAGAACTTTCCTTAGGAGAAATATTGAGATTTTATAGGATATATTAGACAGATATGAAATAGAAAATGGGAACTTCCACGCCAAGAGAAACAAATATTAAAAGGAAATGGATAGACTCAGCTCTGATGAATCTTAAAGAAGAAAGTTGAAAAGCAAGAGATGTTTCAGCTGTACCAAGTCAAACAATTATGACAGGAGCCTAAAGAAATCTAACCAAAACAGAGAGACAGAATTTTAGAGAGTGATCTGGAACGAATCCCCAAGAGATGGCAGGGTCTGGGAAACTACTGAGGATGTGGCCTTTCAAAGCTGTAGATAAAGAGTCCAGAGTGACAGCAGTTGGGAACCACAACTTGAAGAATAGGGACATGATACCAAAGCATCACAAAACCTGGACAAATTTAAGGATAGGAAAAAATATATTTAAAGCATTATTAGGGGAGTTTCAAAGTGATAAAATCATTATAGATGAGGGTACAGGTATTGCCTTGCCCTAAGGAAACCCTCCAGAAATTTATAAAGTTAACATTTTAAAGGGAGATCCAGCAAAGACAAAGCATATTAAAGGAGACATATTACAGGAAAAGGCATGCAGAACAATAAGAGATCAAGTCTAGGCCTGGATTTTGATCTTGACTTCATGGGAAATTTCTTCCTCAGTGGGATTATCCAACCCAGACAGGTGAGGATGGATACGATTTATTTGAATAGTGAAATCTATTGAAAGACTCATAATTTACTGATTTCATATTTCTCATATGAGAGACCTCATGAGACAAAGTTTAGAAAAATATGTTACAAAAAATATGAGTCCAAAAGCAGTGAAAACCTAAAAAACAAAGTACTAGGAAATAGTACTAGTTTTACACTATTAAAGAAAGAAATAGATCACCTATAGGAACAATATAAACTCTTAGAAACTCAGTTCAGACCCCCTGAAATAGAGTTGCCAGATTTAATGAATAAAAATAAGACACTATAATGGTTAGTTTTATGTGTCAAATTGATTGGGACACAATGCCTGGATATGTGGTCAAACATTATTCTGGATGCTTCTGTGAGTGTGTTTTTGGATGAAATTGACATTTGAATCAGTAGATTTTGAGTAAAACAGATTGCCCTCCATATAGTGGGTGGGCCTCATCCAATCAGTTGAAGGTCTTTATAGAAAAAGACTGACTTCCCTGGAGAAAGAAGGAATTCTGCTAGCAGATGGACTTTGGATTTGTATTGACGTATCAGCTTCTTCCTGGCTCTTCAGCCTGCAGATTTTGGACTTGCCAACCACAATAATCATATGAACCAATTCCTTAAAAATATATAAATACACACACACACACACACACACATATATATATATATATATATATGCTATTGTTTTTGTTTTTCTGTAGAATCCAAATACAAACACCCTTACCTGAGTTTCAGATAAGGAATGAATAATATTTTCATTTTAAATGTGCCTTAAATCTTTTATGAGATGTACTTACAGTAAAAAATTATTTGTTGCTTATCTGAATTCAAATTTAATCAGGTGTCTTGTATTTTATCTGGCAACATTACCCTAAAATCAGTAGAACAATAGAGGGAGATAAAACACTATGGGCCTATTTCACTTCTGTGAAAAAGATATTCAGAAAGAGATTCTACTCAAGGCCTGCCTGGAATAGCCCAATGTTGAAAAAAGCAAGTTTCTTGAAAGAGCAGATGCTTAGCCTCATTAGGTCCCTAGAGGCACACATTTCTGAAGTAACAACAGCTGCTTTAGGCCAGGAACATGCTGCGGTTAATTCTCCAGATGAAACAGATAACAATGACAGCAGCTACATAGGCCTCAGCAATTCCATAGCAGTACATATGGCAAAGGGCACTAGGGTTCCAGGACTAAAGACATTTGCTCACCTGACTTTTAGAAACCATGCTATTAGACAGATCCACATTCAGCCCATCTCTGGCACTCAAAGAGGCAACAATTTTCAAAGGTTTGAAAATATTGCCTGGGGAAAAAGGCACTGCAAACAAGCTGAACTAGGGTATTCAGCATTGCAAGCTTCTAAACTTTGCAAAAAGGTAAAGTGTCTTAATAGCTTCTCTCTGAGAGAGGAGACAGTATGTATAGGTAACTATTCCCCCATATATCACCTATGCATCATGCCAAAATTAACCTATGGATGGGAGAGTTCTTCCAGTTAAATTTAAATGCAGAAGTCATAGAGTTTACAATTTGTAAACTAGTGTGGCTAACTCCTTCATCTCCTTGTACATATGCCATCTTTTGTAAAAGTTCTACATATTCTAGTCTCCCTACTTGAAATTGCCCTCAAATCTCTAATCTTAAACCCCCATAACTTTGCACTTTTATCCACAGTATGAATCGCCTTCTAATGAATTATAACTCATTTATTTTGTTTAATGTCTGCTTTCCCCAACAAGAGCATAACTGTTGAGACAGGAAATGTTTGCCTTTTTTGGTTTGATTTTTAAATCTTTTCTCACAATGTATCACAAACACCCAGAACAGGGAGAGAGGCACATGGTAGGCACTCAAACAGTAGATATTTGTTGAATAAATGAATGTAATTTAATCATATTGCAGAAGCCTTGCTAAGCATGCAGGACATTATTTGGGATAACAGGTAGAACATGAAGTGTCAAGACTTTGGTTTACAATGGTCTTGGAGTTAAATCTACCCTGCTCCTCCTCTCTGCCCCTAATGATACCAGAAGAGTCCATGAAAGAATAGCAGTTTATATCTGGCAAAGACTGCCCTTATAAGTTCCCCACTAGTTGTCTAAGGGTTTAAGGTTTAAGCTCAGTAGTTTAAGAGATAAAAATTCTAAGGAACATTGCAAGTGGAGATGCTTCTTATCCACTCACTTATTTTCTGTGTGGAGAGATTTCCCCAACACTATTGACCTCTTATCTCATTTCTAACTCTTATTAGAAAATGCAATTTTTTTTTTTTTTTTTTGCGTTATGTGGGCCTCTCACTGCTGCGGCCTCTCCCGTTGCAGAGCACAGGCTCCCGATGCGCAGGCTCAGCGGCCATGGCTCACGGGCGGAGCCGCTCCGCGGCATGCGGGATCTTCCCGGACCGGGGCATGAAGCCATGTCCCCTGCATCGGCAGGCGGACTCTCAACCACTGCGCCACCAGTGAAGCCCCAGGATATGCAATTATTTACCAATTATTTGAAGAACTTGACATGCGTAGCCCAACACTTTCCTCCACCTTTCTTTGGGGTGAAGCTGCTTCAGGAAATACACAGTACACTGGTCTGTTTCTCATTGCTATAAATTTTATAGGAGGAATTCCCCGCATGAGGAAGCCTGTGGCTTTTCTGTACTGCTGTGGCTGAGTCAGTTAAGTATGCATATATCTGAGTACAGTATGAAGATGTCCATTGTTGCCAAACATCACAGCTATGTCCTCCAATCTAGCTTTTAAAAGTAATAAAGTTGATGATTGATCTCTAACTTCCTGCCATCTTGTCAATATCTTAATTGGTTCCAAAATGGGTCTGGAATATGGAAATTATTTATTGGGTGCCTTTAAACTCCAATAAGTATCATGGCATGAATCAAGTTATATCTTTTATAGTTCATTTGTTTTTGGTAAACTTCTATTAGAGTGATACTTATATATCAAATATTGTGCTTAATGCTAGTGGTAGACAAATGATAAGATATATCTGCCTGTCCTTAAGCAACTAACAACCCAACGGGGAAAAAATAGACATGAAAGCAAAGGATAAAATACTGTGTTGTAAGTACTGCATTAATAATCTGTGCAAAGTGTTTCAGGGACTAATAGGAGGGAGGTCCTGCCCTCTGCCAAGGAGAGAAGGAGAGCTTTTCATAAAGAAGGAATAAATTAGTAGAGCGGTAACTACTGAAATATACGGAAGGATATAGAAAGGGCTGAAATTTTATTTGAAGAAGTCTTTCACCAGATAAGAGAACCAACGCTTAGCAAAAATATGTAGCAAGTGAATTTGTTTTTCAAACTCCTCACCTATATAACAATATTTTGACCTTTCCTTTCTCTTCCTGGGCATTCAAACATCTCTTGAGATTTGATTCCTTGCGATTACTGAGATTAGTGATCTAAAATCACTTTTATGGTAGTATTAAAATTTGACTAGCATTACCCTCAAAGGAATTTGCATTTTAAAAGAAGTCCAGGGACTTCCCTGGTGGCACAGTGGTTGAGAATCTGCCTGCCAATTCAGGGGACACGGGTTCAAGCCCTGGTCTGGGAAGATCCCACATGCCACAGAGCAACTAAGCCCGTACGCCACTACTACTGAGCCTGCACTCTAGAGCCTGCAAGCCATAACTACTGAGCCCACATGTCACAACTACTGAAGCCCACACACCTAGAGCCTGAGTCCCACAGCAAGAGAAGCCACCACAATGAGAAGCCCGTGCACCACAACGAAGACCCAACAACGAAGACACAATGCAGCCAAAAAAAAAAAAAAAAAAAATTAATTAATTTAAACAAACAAAAAGAGAAGTCCAGTGAAGAGTCAAGCCCTAACTCAAGCAAATGGTTTGCTAAGCCAGAGGTGCTAGGAAAATTAGTGCTAGTGGATCTTTTCTAAAATTATATCCTAAATAGAATCTTGGGAGAAATATGGCTGCAGATAGCTAAGGAAGCTGGTTTAAACCTGGAGATATTCCAGAGAAGAGTTTAAGACATAGTTTTGCCTGAATTTCTATTATTACCTTGAATGGAAAAACTGTCTAAAATACATCAACTTTGTACAAAGTTTGCATGAGCCTGATTTCAATTTTCTAATTGGTCTAAGAAGGTTCAGGCTGTAAGTCTAATTTAATCTAACCTCCCTTTAATCTTATTTTTACCTCATGCCAAAATTATTAGTAGGCAACATGTAATAATTTCAGGTGTGCTGATAAAATTCAAGTTGAAAATGCAATGTTATTTTTTGTTATGACACTGTATAGTCACAATCTAAGATATTAATAAAGTCAAACAAGAGTAAGATTTTCTAGCTAATGAGAAAACACTGACCACTTGTTTCTTTGAGCCCCCTTGTACTAAAACCATGTATATTATTCCTTTGGCTTTGTTGTAGGAATTAAGAAAGGGTCACCTAAAGAAAGACCTAAGAAATGAGGAGTGGGAAAGACTAGTCTCCTAGAATGGATACGCTAACTAAAACGATAAGCAGAGCTGGGTAAGAATGTGTAATTCAGCAACCCTGATGTTTTAGATACATGACTGTTAATTTATAATTCTTTAAGCTATATACACATTATACACATTTCTTTGTATGATAGTTTATGTTTAAAAATTCAGAAAATGAATCATGGAGAGCTAAAATGAGGACACAGAATACTGTAGTGTAGCTATATAGCATGGAACAGTAGGAATAAGGTAGCTTCTGGAGTCAAACAACATTTGCATCCCAGCTTTGGCACTTACTAGCTGTGTGACATTGCATAAATTATTTAACATGTCTGAGATCCTATAGCTTCATCTATACAATATGACTAATAATAGTTCAAATTTGAAAGAAAGAAGGGCTGGCTCTAGAATGGAAGGGAGATGTAGGGGAAATGGGTCTCATTCCAAACCAGAAGGAACTGTATTTTAAAGAAAGTTAAAGGAGCAGTTGAAGATAATGGACACATAACTGCCGACAAATTGTAGGGCTTAGATAGGAAAAGAGGGCTCTGAATGATAAATAGAGGTCTGGAAGTCACTTTAATATCAGTTCCCAGATACCTGATCTCCCAAGTACCACCTCTTCTGTTCCTTGTTCCCATTCCCATCCCTAAAATATTTTGGGATAGCTAAGTATATACAGACAAATATACAATACAAACAATAGTATAGGATACAGTGTTGAATAACCTTACCTGTTCCATTATGCTAGGTCAAATGGCAAATACATCATCTTACTTTCATTTCCTTACCTTATCTAGGATTACTTTTAATACCAAACCAGTTCTTTAACCTGATTCGTCCAGTATAACAGGCTTAAGCCAGTGAGTGCATAGCATTCTTATGGTGTATACTAATGGTACAGGAATAGGAATATAACCCAATTTAGGCTAGTGAAATGATAGGGAACATTTTCTAGGATCATCTAAGAGGTTTCCTAGTGTAAAGAGAAGCCCGAGAAAAGACAGTAACTATTCTGCATACTGACATTGTTATGCACATGTGTGAGGTCTATAACTACATAGCATGGTGTTACCATCCTGAGGATTACTTCAGATTTCCTTAGCAGATATGAGCCCTTCCCCACACCCACTGCATAAGCCCCCAGACCAAGTGAGTGAGATGACAGTAACACCCGGTCATCAACATCATACTTGAGTCATTAATACATAGTTTGAAATAGGAACCTGGTAAAGAATACAAGTATCTGGGGATTCATCACAAAATTGAGATGAAGTCCACGAGAAGAAGGGTAGCCTTAGGATCTTTTAAATTAATGCACTCCACTTCTTACACTGCGTTTAGTGTTCCCTACTCCTTTATCCTATTTACCACAAATCATCCAAGGCTTGACTGGTTTTCAATCCTTGATTCATTGACACATATTTAATATAAACTTCTTAATAAGGATGGTGCATCAGCTCTCTGAAGGAGAAAATTAAAATGGGAAACAGAATGCCAAAAGAATGGGTAACTAAAAAGCAAGAACAATCGTAGCAGAAGTGAAGGATAACAACTTGATTTGGAGGGATGCCCAGATGGAATTCTAGACGGTAATGGGTATTTATAAAACTGTCCTTGAATCATTAGGGAAAGGTTAAATCATGTTCAGTAACTTCTAATATGAAGGCAGGAACCTGACTAATTATCATGATTTTCACCAAACTGGTTAATATAAGAATATTTTGACATTTGGAAAGGTAGCATTCAGTTATTTGAAAACAAAATAATTTTAAATGTTATCTCCTGATAATATAAAACAGATTGTTTATATTAAGGAAAAGTAAAATATCAATGCTATAAGGATAGAATTATGTTATTAGGAATTTAAATTTTATGACGGTAAAAGAAAGAAAGAAAAACTCTTCAATTAATTTTTCTTATAATTCAGAAACTGAACAGAAAGCCTCTGTGGAATTTTAGTTCACACAGTACAGACTCAGGGAAATTTTGAGGAAAAATTATACCTTCATAGATATTGCTCTATATGAAAACAATTGTGTTTTTTTTTCTTTTAAACAGGCCACAATCACAACTATGCTACCAAAAATTACTTAGCTATTGAAAACTAAATTGGACTGAGTAAAAATTTAAAAAAAGACAACATAGCAAAGCTATTGAAACAAAGTTTAAGAAAATATAAATTTGTAAAAAATAAATTGAAGTCATAAACATTTAGGATTGTTTAGGACTGTTATATCCTCTTGATGAACTGACCCCTTTATCATTATGAAATTATCTCCTTTATTATGTTTTACTCTGGATTTACTTTTTTCTGATATAAATATAGTCACTCAAGCTTTCATTTAAATACTTTTTCTATCCTTTTATATATAACTTTTTCATATTTTTACATTTAAAAGGCATTTTGTATAGCAACTTTTTCTTTTTTTTTTTTTTTTAACCAATCTGACAGGCTTTCTCTTTTAATTGAGGTATTTACACCATTTACACTTAATGTAATTATTGACCTGTTAAGGCTTATGTCTCCATTTTATTATTTGTTTTCTGTTTGTTCCCTTGGTTTCTAATTCCTCTATTTTTTTTCTCTTGCCTTCCTGTGGGTTACTTGAATATTTTTTAGTTCAACTTTCATTTATTTATAAGTTTTTTAGTATAAATAATGAAGTAAGCAGCCATACTGAGAATATATATATATCAAGGAACTGCAGGAGATCTCTAGACCGTAAAGGTGGCCCTCAGCTGGAAGTCAGCAAAAAGCAGGGCTCTTGATCATAGAACCACAAGAAAGTGAATTCACAAGAAAGTGAATTCAAGCCTAAGTAAGCTTGGAAGTAGGTTCTTCCCCAATTGAGTTCATGATGAAACTTCAGCCTGGTGAGACCCTGAGGTAGAGAACCTAGACAAGCCCTACCTGGATTCTTGACCCAAAGAAACTGTGAGATAAACTGTTTTAAGCCAGTAAGTTTGTGGTAATTTATTACATAGCAATATAAAACTAATATAGCATCATAAAGAGATTATTAGTGGTCTGAATGAAAGCCGTCTCAGCAGAGTGATTGGGTAGGAGCCAGACTGCATTGATTTGGAGGAATGAGTTGGGGGTAAGTAAATGGAGTGAGTATAGATAATTCCTTTGAGAGGTTTGCCTGAGAGCAGTCTGAGAATGTAGGGCTGTAGCTGAATGGTTCTTTGGTTTTGAGGACAAAGTTTTTATTTTTATTTTTTAATGGTACGTAACTTGAGCATATTTAAAAGTCTGTCTTTTACAAGTATCAATTTTTACTGAAAGTTTGCTTGGCTATGTTAAATGCAATATAGCTAGATATAATTCACATGAAATAATTGGTTAAGAGCTATGTCTGGTGACCTAATGTTGATATTAATATTGATAATATTGTAAAAAGTATAAAAGATTATAAAAGACAGCAGTATGAATTCTGTTATTTAGCAAAACCCTCTTATTTGCAATATCTCCCAATGTAAGAGGGCTCACCTTGCATCTGGAGGATCCTATTGTCTGAGTCAAGTTCCACTGTTCTTTCAATTCTCAGTAAAACAAAACCACTATCATTTGGCTTTCTATGATGATTTTCTAAGTTGGCAGCTTTCCATGAGAGCTGACCAGTAAGTCTTGGTCTAGATCCCATGTTGAATTTGTAGAATCATAGGGAAAGAACTGTGTGAGACAAATTACTATCTAACACGAATTACTATCTAACATTGCTGCAAGAATTCCAACTTTATGTCATTTGTTTACAACCTGTTCCTTGCTTTATATTATTATTTCTAAAAACAGTGGTTATAATTTCTGTAGATTTTCATTTCTATGATCAAAACATGCTTTCTATCCTTAAATGGTTAGTTTGAAAAAAGAGAAACAATAATAATAAATGAAGAGGAAGAGAGAGAGGAGGAAAAAAATTTGCCAAGTCCCAAGTTCTATACCAGGTACTTAAAAAAATCTTCCTTAATTCTCCAAATAACCCTTCAAGGTAGGCTCTTTAATTAATCTTATTTTTCAAATAAGTAAACTGAGTCTTGGATTAAGGAAATAATACCCAGGGTCCTGCAGCTGTTCATTAAGTGTCACATTAGAACACCCTTATGGTGACTTTAAAGTTAATGTCTTAATTAACTACTATATTCCTCCCATTCTAAAAAAGAGGATTCTTTCTTAGGGAATTAACAGTGGTCTGTACAGGACAAGAAGGACTGTTCATTAAACTAACAAGGGGTAATGAAGACCTCTCTGGCAGGGAATAATACTTTACATGTTTCTCATTATGTCCTTCCATGTTCAATAACACAGTCAATCCAGCTGAGCTCCTGTAGTGATATTTCAAAAATTGTCCTGACTGCCACGATTCAATTGTTGAGGACTTGCTTGTTACAACACAGGAAACAGTTATATTATGTACCTTACATTATACAACAATAAGACTTAACTCTGAAATATGTCTATCACTATTAGTCTTTTGTATCCATGGTGATTTAATGTCATCTTGCCGCCAGTCATTTGACTTAGGCTAGTGGTTTTCAGAGTGGAGCTTGCATCAGAATCTCCTGTAGGGCTTTTTCAAAACACACAGATTACTGGATCCGACTCTCAGACATTTGGATTCAGTAGATGTGGGTTGTAGACCTTAAAATTTGTGTTTCTAACAAGTTCTCAGATGCTGCTAATGCTGCTGCTGGTCTGAAGACCACACTTTGAGAACCACTGGCCCAGACCAGGGTTTTAAAACCTTTTTTCTGTAAAGAATCAGGTTAATACTTTTGGCTTTGTGGACCATATAGTCTCTGTCACAACTGCTTAACTCTTCCTTTGCCATGGAAAGCAGCCATACACAATACTTAAATAAGTAGGAGATGGTTGTTTCAATAAAATTTTATTTACAAAAACAGGTGTCAGGATGGATTTGGTAAATGGACCATAGGTGGTCAACCTCTGGCACAGACCAACTCAGTATAAGAGGCCTGAAAAATAACTTTGTATATATTAAATATACTCTGTGACTCCATGAGAATCAACTATAGATTTATCCACAAAAACCCTTTCTAAGTTTCTAAATAAAATCTGCAGAACTATAACAGAGACTAAGCTGATTGTGTTAAACCAGCACAGAGGAGAAATCCCAAAGCTTCCCTATGAACCCAATAATAAAGCAATAGTTTTATGCACGAGTCTGCATCTTATAAACAGTTTTTGTTCTAACATGGCCATGAACTATACCTTCATTTTCAAATTTTAGTTTTAATTGGATATTGTTTATAATGTTAGAAACTATAAATATACCAAATAAAAGAAAACTAACACTATATTGAATGACATAGATGGCAACCCAATCAGATTATCTATTGACTTTATAATAAAATGAAACAAAACAAAGATATTCTACTTGCCATGAGTGTGCCCAGATTTAATATATTTGGTCTTTACCTGGAATGGTGTACTCCAAACTAATTTAAAATGCCAATATAACCCTAAAAATCTACTAAACTATATATGCCAGTGAACCCACTGCATTAGCTTTATCCTTACAAAATGTAAACTCCTGTAAAAAGGCATCATTCAGAAATTTTTTTCTGAATTTTTGTCATAATGGATTGTGATTTAGTACCCTGAAAATAATTAGATGCAAGTAACATGAGGAAAGCTAGTATTATGGATCATCTTATAAACTTAAAATGCAAGTATTATGTTAAACATCTCCAACAATGCTATATTTAGATGCAATATTTAGATAAAATCTCTACAATTATATATTATAATATTTTGATAATTTAAAGATGGATTAAAATGGCTTTCTGAGGGGATACATGACTTCTTTCAAAATCTTTTCCTAAATTCGATTAAATCAAATGTTTCATTTTGATCAATGGATTTAGATTTGCTACTAGACATTTACTCTTTAGTCTAGTGAAGTTGTTTTCAAAGAGTCCTCAGTTTTTTAAAAAAAAAAGGTTGAAAGAGAATTGTGGTCAAATGACACTGGAAAATGTTCACTTTAAACACACTTTAAAAGTTTTTTGTTTTGTTTTTGTTTTTTTGTTTTTTTTTTTACTTCAGGACTCTTTGGAAATAATATTCATGGTACAGATATCTAAGAAAGATGTGGTAAATCGTGTAGCTTTTTCCAATCTCATTTGAACATGGAACCAAGTTATTAGTAGAGCATTCTGAAGTACAAGAGAAACACTTAAGAAAACAATGTTCTTAGTGCCCGAATCCAGGTACCATATGATATTTTTTAA
The DNA here is from genome assembly GCF_008692025.1 of Phocoena sinus. Taxonomy (NCBI): domain Eukaryota; kingdom Metazoa; phylum Chordata; class Mammalia; order Artiodactyla; family Phocoenidae; genus Phocoena; species Phocoena sinus. Next base: position 60,666,776 of record NC_045763.1, on the reverse strand, counting down.
AAAAATAAATTCAATTAGAATCAACAAGTATTTGTTAAGTACCTCTGTTATCTGACTTATCAGTTAAAGGTTAACGTTTTACTTTTACTATGCCACTCACCTAAGTCTACCTAGAATGTAGTTAAACCTATTAAACATACTTACACTCCTCTTCAGGCCTCTTCCGAAGGGCTGCACGAACTTCTTTACAAGGACTTCTCTGATATTGTGGGGGATTCCTTCCCCTTATTAGGTTCTCCATCCTACAGGAGGGAATTAACAGAATATTTTAATACCAAAATCTTGATAAATTTTAACAAGTTAAATGGTTTAAATCAAGAGTCAACAATTCAGGTAGACCACACCATTAAGAGTATCTAGCAAGGAGTAAGACAGTAGGGAGTGGCAGTGACTGTGGTAAACTGGAGAGTGCTTGACTTTTCTTAGGCATTCCAATGTTAAAAATATAAAAACACATGTGGATGAAACTCATATACACATTCTCCAGTTAGAGACTGTTATGGACTGAATGTTTGTGTCCCCACCCCCTCCACTCCTCCAACCCTTCTCCTCCACCCCCCCATTCATATGTTGAAACTCTAATCCGCAGGGTAATGGTATTTGGATGTGGAACCCTTGATAGGTAACTAGGTTTAGTTGAGGTCATGAGGGTGGGACACGCATGATGGAATTAGTATTTTTATAAGATGAGGAAGAGAGACCAGAGCTCATTTTCCCCTGCCATATGAGGACACAGTGAGAAGGTAGTCATCTACAAACCAGGAAGAGGGCTCGCACCAGGAACTGAATCTGCTGGTGCCTTGATAGTAGACTTCTAAGACTCCAAAACTGTTAGAAATAAATGTCTATTGTTTCAGCCACCCAGTCTGTGGTATTTTGTTATAGCAGTCCAAGCTAAGTCAGAGCCCCATTAACTAAAGAATGATTACTTATAAAGCAAACACATTTATCAAAAATCAGGTTACCCTTTAGAAAGAAAGATCATACCTTTCACCAACATTCTGAATACCAGTTTTCAGGAGTTTTAATTGCTGCTTTCCTCTGTGCTAATGATTAAATTGGGAGGGGTTTTCTAATTCTAATCATTGTGACTTCTTAAAAATATGGTCAATATAAAGTACACTTCTCAGTTACTTCCAATGCTGACAACCAGAAAATAATAATAAATGGGCCAAATGCAACTTGGGTTGGCATATTAAACAGCATATACTCTGTGGTTAGTATTTTCTGGTTTTAGTAAACCTTACAGTTTTGTGCCAGCAATGCAGACTCTGCTTATTTTGAAAACATTAAACAACTATTGAGTGTTTAGGATTTGGAAATTCAGAACAAAACAATGATATTTATCATTTAAAAATATAAACATAGCTTTTAACATCTACATAATTATTCTAATGGGATATCACTGGTTTTAACAAACACGCTGGATGATAGCATGTAATGGTGTGGTTGTTATGGGTTATGATGGTAGAAAGTCTCCTAGGGTGAGTAGTACAGAGAATTATATTTCTAGTGTATAGAGAGGAAATTGGGAAAGGATAATCCAATAAAAGCAATATGTAAAATGGTGTGAAATATGAGATAAATAACCTTTTGTACTGGAAGAGTAACATAACACTATTTCTATGAGAAGCTGTCACTGGTTCTTAGAAATACTTTTCCAAATATATTTTCTTAAATCAAACCATTCATAGGTAGGGACTACTTTATATGTGTGTGTATGCTCTCTCATATGCCCATGCTTGTGTATGTAAAGTACGAGAAAACATTTCTCAATGTGTGATGATAACTTGAAATTTAGTTTCACTTGAAGATCATTTCAAGTGAGAAAAAGAGTTCAAGGTTATGATAAAACAATGACAGGAAATCAAGTGAAAACCTCAAGAGTTTAAGACATAAGTTGCTTTAATACTATATATGGGGGCAAAATTAAGCTTCCAGGACCATCCCTGCAGTTTCAGTATGAGGATTAGCCATGTAAATTATATAAAATGTTCTAGATTCTGACTCGAATTCAGTGCACTATTTTGATTACATGTTTCAGAAAATACATGAATTTTCATGATGATATAATAACAATTTAAGTGAACTTTAGTTAATCACTAGTATTTACAAGCTCAAGATAGTAAAATACAACAAACATAACCTACAAATGCAAGTATCTACATAAAATTGTGATTTAATTTTAAAAAACAATTAGTCATCATGATTATACAGATGAGGGATGACCACTTACCCTGGTTGGAAATCTACATAAACCAGTCTCTTAGATAGGCTATTACTTTTCCTTTTATGTTTCTGACTATTGAGAATGTGAAAACGAAAATGGTCTAGTTGATTTTGATGTAATTATATTTGAGGTTATGTCAGAAAAACTGAAATACAAGTTAGAAAGTACTGCCAAAGGCTCCAGGAAAGTTTCACTTACATGGTTGCTATTGGCATCAAAGATCACCAAGAATCATTGTGCCCAAATGTTGCATTATGGGAATGCTCACAAACAGATATGCAAGAGATTATGCAGTGTTAGCAATGCCGCATAGTTTAACTTTAAGGAGCCTAGGTTCTGGAATAGACTGCCTGGGCTAAACTCCCATTCTGTCTCTTAAAGGATGATTTTAGGGAAAGATACTTAGCTACTTTATACCTTAATTTTCTCAGCAATAAATGGGGATAACATTAGCTACCTCATAGGATTGTTGTGAGGATTAAATACGTTAATAGTGTACATGTGCTTACACTGTGTCCACCACAATACAAGAGCTCAGCAAATGTAGTTATTATTAATCATAATTATCCCAAATAAAAATGAAATCATATACTAAAATTTTAAATGTCTGGTATGTTAGGAGAAATATGAAAACTAGCCTTTATTTAATAAAGAAAAAGAACAGATGACACTGTTGAGAAAAAAATTCTGGCTAAACAAATGTTCTGGTTATTGGAAAAATACAAAACATCCATGCACATAAATTGCCAGTTTTCAAAATGAAGAACTTAATAAACTGTATTTCATTTTATTCAGTAAGATTTAAAGGATCACTATATGACAATCTTCCAAGGATACTCACATGGATAAAAGTGGGCTGGTAACCTCATGAATTAATTAAAATGCTAAATAACTTATTCTTTCTTAGAGAATTCAGAAGATGTTACAAAACTGTATAGTGGCCTTTGTCCTTAGCAAGAACAATGAATATATCTTACAATGTATTACCATTTATCATTTATTCCATCTAATCCTTACAACAACCTTCTGAAAGAACATTTTGAAGATGAGGAAGCTAATGTTCAGAAATGTTCAGTGACCTGATCCTGGCCACACAGGAAGTAAGAGGTGCAACTGAGATTTAATCAAGGTTTTCTGATTTTTTAAAAATCTTTTCCTAGTTGCTTTTTAACCCACTATTTCCATGAGTCTATGATTGGCTATAGATAATTTCACTAGCAGACTGAATACTTGCAATTCTACTATGTCGTGCATATTTAATTTTGATGGAATTCTTATTGAACATAATATTAAGATTAGTATATACTCATATATAAATAGTATATATTACATTAAATATAATACTACACAAATATATATACATTTGTAAAAATGTTTATCTTCTAATTACATGTTGAGTTTTTTTTATCATTTAGCTATTTTCATTGAAATGTTTGCTCCTATTAGTGATATTTTAAGTTTTTAGAACCACGAAAAAGATAACTGGGGAAGGGACAAGGGGAAGATGGCGGAAGAGTAAGAAGCGGAGATCACCTTCCTCCGAACAGATACACCAGAAATACATCTACACGTGGAACAACTCCTACAGAACACCTACTGAACGCTGGCAGAAGACCTCAGACCCCCCCAAGAGGCAAGAAACTCCCCCACGTACCTGGGTAGGGCAAAAGAAAAAAGAAAAAACAGAGACAAAAGAATAGGGACGGGACCTGCACCAGTGGGAGGGAGCTGTGAAGGAGGAAACGTTTCCACACATTAGTAAGCCCCTTCGTGGGCGGAGACTGCGGGTGGCTGAGGGGGAAAGCTTTGGAGCTGCGGAGGAGAGCACAGCAACAGGGCTGCGGAGGGCAAAGCGGGGAGATTCCCACACAGAGGATCAGGGCCAACCGGCACTCAGCAGCCGGAGAGGCTTGTCTGCTCACCTGACGGGGTGGGCGGGCCTGCGAGCTGAGGCTCGGGCTTCGGTAGGAGCGCAGGGAGAGGACTGAGGTTGGCGGCGTGAACACAGCCAGAAAAGGTTAGTGCACCACGGCTAGCTGGGAGGGAGTCCGGGAAAAGGTCTGGAGCTGCCGAAGAGGCAAGAGACTTTTTCTTCCCTCTTTCTTTCCTGGTGCACGAGGACAGGGGATTAAGAGTGCTGCTTAAAGGAGCTCCAGAGACGGGCGCAAGCCGCGGCTAAAAGCGCGGACCCCAGAAACGGGCAGGAGATGCTAAGGCTGCTGCTGCTGCCACCAACAAGCCTGTGTGCGAGCACAGGTCACTATCCACACCCCCCTTTCGGGGAGCCTGTGCAGCCCGCCACTGCCAGGGTCCCGGGATCCAGGGACAACTTCCCTGGGAGAACGCACGGCGCGCCTCAGGCTGGTGCAACGTCACGCTGGCCTCGGCCGCCGCAGGCTCGCCCCGCATCTGCATCCCTCCCTACCCCCGGACTGAGTGAGCCAGAGCCCCCGAATCGGCGGCTCCTTTAAGCCCGTCCTGTCTGAGGGAAAAACAGACGCCCTCCGGCGACCTACACGGGGAAGCAGGGCCAAATCCAAAGCTGAGCCCCGGGAGCTGTGAGCACAAAGAAGAGAAAGGGAAATCCCTCCCAGCAGCCTCAGAAGCAGCAGATTAAAGCTCCACAATCAACTTGATGTACCCTGCATGTGTGGAATACATGAATAGACAACGAATCATCCCAAATTGAGGAGGTAGACTTTGAGAGCAAAATTTTTGATTTTTTCCCCTTTTCTTCTTTTTGTGAGTGTGTATGTGTATGCTTCTGTGTGAGATTTTGTGTGTATAGTCTTGCTTCCACCATTTGTCCTAGCGTTCTGTCTTTTTTTTTCTTTTTTAAATTTTGTCTTAATAATTATTTTTTTATTTTAATAACTTTATTATATTTTACTTTATTTTATTTTACTTTATCTTCTTTCTTCCTTCCTTCCGTCATTCCTTCCTTCCTTCCTTCCTCCCTCCCTCCCTCCATCCCTCCCTCCCTCCTTTCTTTCTTTCCTTCTTTTCTTCTGTCTTCCTTCCTTCCTTGCTTCCTCTCTTTCTTTCTTTCTTTCTTTCTTCTTCTACTAATTCTTTCTACTTTTTCTCCCTTTCATTCTGAGCCGTGTGGATGAAAGGCTCTTGGTGCTGCAGCCAGGAGTCAGTGCTGTGCCTCTGAGGTATGAGAGCCAACTTCAGGACACTGGTCAACAAGAGTCCTCCCAGCTCCACATAATATCAAACAGCAAAAATCTCCCAGAGATCTCCGTCTCAACGCCAGCACCCAGCTTCACTCAACGACCAGCAAGCTACAATGCTGGACACCCTATGCCAAACAACTAGCAAGACAGGAACACAACCCCACCCATTAGCAGAAAGGCTGCCTAAAATCATAATAAGTCAACAGACACCCCAAAACACACCACCAGACGTGGACCTGCCCACCAGAAAGACAAGATCCAGCCTCATCCACCAGAACACAGGCACTAGTCCCCTCCACAAGGAAGCCTACACAAACCACTGAACCAACCTTAGCCACTGGGGACAGACACCAAAAACAACGGGAACTACGAACCTGCAGCCTGCAAAAAGAAGACCCCAAACACAGTAAGATAAGCAAATGAGAAGACAGAAAAACACACTGCAGCAGAAGGAGCAAGATAAAAACCCACCAGACCTAACAAATGAAGAGGAAACAGGCAGTCTACCTGAAAAATAATTCAGAATAATAATAGTAAAGATGATGCAAAATCTTGGAAATAGAATAGACAAAATGCAAGAAACATTTAACAAGGACCTAGAAGAACTAAAGATGAAACAAATAACAATGAACAACACAATAAGTGAAATTAAAAGTACTCTAGATGAGATCAATAGCAGAATAACTGAGGCAGAAGAACGGATAAGTGACTTGGAAGATAAAAGTGGAAATAAATACTGCAGAGCAGAATAAAGAAAAAAGAATGAAAAGAACTGAGGACAGTCTCAGAGACCTCTGGGACAACATTAAACGCACCAACATTTGAATTATAGGGGTTCCGGGAAGAAGAAGAGAAAAAGAAAGGGACTGAGAAAATATTTGGAGAGATTATAGTTGAAAACTTCCCTAATATGGGCAAGGAAATAGTTAATCAAGTCCAGGAAGCACAGAGAGTCCCATACAGGATAAATCCAAGGAGAAATACACCAAGACACATATTAATCAAACTGTCAAAAATTAAATACAAAGAAAACATATTAAAAGCAGCAAGGGAAAAACAACAAATAACACACAAGGGAATCCCCATAAGGTTAACAGCTGATCTTTCAGCAGAAACAGAAGAGACTGGCAGGACATATTTAAAGTGATGAAGGAGAAAAACCTGCAACCAAAATTACTCTACCCAGCAAGGATCTCATTCAGATTTGATGGAGAAATTAAAACCTTTACAGACAAGCAAAAGCTGAAAGAGTTCAGCACCACCATACCAGCTTTACAACAAATGCTAAAGGAACTTCTCTAGGCAAGAGAAGGAAAAGAACTACAATAACGAACCCAAAATAATTTAGAAAATGGGAATAGGAACATACATATCAATAATTACCTTAAATGTAAATGGATTAAATGCTCCCACCAAAAGACACAGATTGGCTGAATGGATACAAAAACAAGACCCAAATATATATGCGGTCTACAACAGACCCATTTCAGACCTAGAGACACATACAGACTGAAAGTAAGGGGATGGAAAAAGATATTCCATGCAAATGGAAATCAAAAGAAAGCTGGAGTAGCAATTCTCATATCAGACAAAATAGACTTTAAAATAAAGACTATTAGAAGAGACAAAAAGGACACTACATAATGATCAAGGGATCGAACCAAGAAGAAGACAAAACAATTGTAAATATTTATGTACCCAACATAGGAGCACCTCAATACATAAGACACATACTAACAGCCATAAAAGGGGAAATCAACAGTAACACATTCATTGTAGGGGACTTTAACACCCCACTTTCACCAATGGACGGATCATCCAAAATGAAAAGACATAAGGAAACACAAGCTTTAAATGATACATTAAACAAGATGGACTTAATTGATATTTATAGGACATTCCATTCAAAAACAAGAGAATACACATTTTTCTCAAGTGCTCATGGAATATTCTCCAGAATAGATCATATCTTGGGTCACAAATCAAGCCTTGGTAAATTTAAGAAAATCGAAATTGTATCAAATATCTTTTCCGACCACAACGCCATGAGACTAGATATCAATTACAGGAAAAGATCTGTAAAAAATATAAACACATGGAGGCTAAACAATACAGTACTTAATAACGAAGTGATCACTGAAGAAATCGAAGAGGAAATAAAAATATACCTAGAAACAAATGACAATGGATACACGATGACCCAAAATCTATGGGATGCAGCAAAAGCAGTTCTAAGAAGGAAGTTTATAGCAATACAATCCTACCTTAAGAAACAGGAAACATCCCGAATAAACAACCTAACCTTGCACCTAAAGCAATTAGAGAAAGAAGAACAAAAAAAAAACCCAAAGTTAGCAGAAGGAAAGGGATCATAAATATCAGATCAGAAAAAAATGAAAAAGAAATGAAGGAAACGATAGCAAAGATCAATAAAACTAAAAGCTGGTTCTTTGAGAAGATAAACAAAATTGATAAACCATTAGCCAGGTTCATGAAGAAAAAAAGGGAGAAGACTCAAATCAATAGAATTAGAAATGAAAAAGGAGAAGTAACAACCTACACTGCAGAAATACAAAAGATCATGAGAGATTGCTACAAGCAACTCTATGCCAATAAAATGGACAACCTGGAAGAAATGGACAAATTCTTAGAAATGCACAAACTGCCAAGACTGAATCAGGAAGAAATAGAAAATATGAACAGACCAATCACAAGCACTGAAATTGAAACTGTGATTAAAAATCTTCCAACAAACAAAAGCCCAGGACCAGATGGCTTCACAGGCGAATTCTATCAAACCTTTAGAGAAGAGCTAACACCTATCCTTCTCAAACTCTTCCAAAATATAGCAGAGGGAGGAAGACTCCCAAATTCCTTCTACGAGGCCACCATCACCTTGATACCAAAACCAGACAAGGATGTCACAAAGAAAGAAAACTACAGGCCAATATCACTGATGAACATAGATGCAAAAATCCTCAACAAAATACTAGCAAACAGAATCCAACAGCACATTAAAAGGATCATACACCATGATCAAGTGGGGTTTATTCCAGGAATGTAAGGATTCTTCAATATACGCAAATCAATCAATGTTATAAACCATATTAACAGACTGAAGGAGAAAAACCATATGATCATCTCAATAGATGCAGAGAAAGCTTTCAACAAAATTCAATACTCATTTATGATAAAAACCCTGCAGAAAGTAGGCATAGAGGGAATTTTCCTCAACATAATAAAGGTGATATATGACAAATCCACCGCCAACATCGTCCTAAATGGTGAAAAACTGAAAGCATTTCCACTAAGATCAGGAATAAGACAAGGTTGCCCACTCTCACCACTCTTATTCAACATAGTTTTGGAAGTTTTAGCCACAGCAATCAGAGAAGTAAAGGAAATAAAAGGAATCCAATTCGGAAAAGAAGAAGTAAAGCTGTCACTGTTTGCAGATGACATGATACTATACATAGAGAATCCTAAAGATGCTACCAGAAAACTACTAGAGCTAATCAATGAATTTGGTAAAGTAGCAGGATACAAAATTAATGCACAGAAATCTCTGGCATTCCTATATACTAATGATGAAAAATCTGAAAGTGAAGTCAAGAAAACACTCCCATTGACCATTGCAACAAAAAGAATAAAATATCTAGGAATAAACCTACTGAAGGAGACCTGTATGCAGAAAATTATAAGACGCTGATGAAAGAAATTAAAGATGATACAAATAGCTGGAGAGATATACCATGTTCTTGGATTGGAAGAATCAACATTGTGAAAATGACTGTACTACCCAAAGCAATCTACAGATTCAATGCAATCCCTACCAAACTACCACTGGCATTTTTCACAGAACTAGGACAAAAAATTTCACAATTTGTATGGAAACACAAAAGACCCCAAATACCAAAAGCAATCTTGAAAACGAAAAATGGAGCTGGAGGAATCAGGCTCTCTGAGTTCAGACTATACTATAAAGCTATAGTAATCAAGACAGTATGGTACTGGCACAAAAACAGAAAGATAGATCAATGGAACAGGATAGAAAGCCCAGAGATAAACCCACACACATATGATCACGTTATCTTTAATAATGGAGGCAGGAATGTACAGTGGAGAAAGGACAGCCTCTTCAATAAGTGGTGCTGGGAAAACTGGACAACTACATGTAACAGTATGAGATTAGATCACTCCCTAACACCATACATAAAAATAAGCTCAAAATGGATTAAAGACCTAAATGTAAGGCCAGACACTATAAAACTCTTAGAGGAAAACATAGGCAGAAAACTCCATGACATAAATCACAGCAAGATCCTTTTTGACCCACCTCCTAGAGAAATGGAAATAAAAACAAAAATAAACAAATGGGACCTAATGAAACTTCAAAGCTTTTGCACAGCAAAGGAAACCATAAACAAGACCAAAAGACAACCCTCAGAATGGGAGAAAATATTTGCAAATGAAGCAACTGACAAAGGATTAATCTCCAAAATTTACAAGCAGCTCATGCAGCTCAATAACAAAAAAACAAACAACCCAATCCAAAAATGGGCAGAAGACCTAAATAGACATTTCTTCAAAGAAGATATACAGGCTTCGAACAAACACATGAAAGAATGCTCAACATCATTAATCATTAGAGAAATGCAAATCAAAACTACAATGAGATATCATCTCACACCAGTCAGAATGTCCATCATCAAAAAATCTAGAAACAATAAATGCTGGAGAGGGTGTGGAGAAAAGGGAACCCTCTTGCACTGTTGGTGGGAATGTAAATTGATACAGCCACTATGGAGAACAGTATGGAGGTTTCTTAAAAAACTACAAATAGAACTACCATATGACCCAGCAATCCCCCTACTGGGCATATACCCTGAGAAAACCATAATTCAAGAAGAGTCATGTACCAAAATGTTCATTGCAGCTCTATTTACAATAGCCTGGAGATGGAAACAACCTAAGTGTCCATCATCGGATGAATAGATAAAGATGTGGCACATATATACAATGGAATATTACTCAGCCATAAAAAGAAACGAAATTGAGCTATTTGTAATGAGGTGGATAGACCTAGAGTCTGTCATACAGAGTGAAGTAAGTCAGAAAGAGAAAGACAAATACCGTATGCTAACACATATATATGGATTTTAAGAAAAAAAAATGTCATGAAAAACCTAGGGGTAAGACAGAAATAAAGACGCAGACCTACTAGAGAATGGACATGAGGATATGGGGAGGGGGAAGGGTAAGCTGTGACAAAGCAAAAGAGAGGCATGGACATATATACACTACCAAACGTAAGGTAGATAGCTAGTGGGAAGCAGCCGCATAGCACAGGGAGATCAGCTCGGTGCTTTGTGACCGCCTGGAGGGGTGGGATAGGACAGGTGAGAGGGAGGAAGACACAAGAGGGAAGAGATATAGGAACATATGTATATGTATAACTGATTCAATTTGTTATAAAGCAGAAACTAACGTACCATTGTAAAGCAATTACACTCCAATAAAGATGTAATATATATATAGATAGATAGATAGATAGGTAGATACATAGATAGATAGATAGATAGATAGATAGATAGATAGATAGATAAATAGGTAGATAGATAGATAGATAAATAAATAGATAGGTAGATAGATAGATAGATAGGTAGATAGATGATAGATAGATAAACAGATATGAAAGGAGGGCTCTTGCTTAGTAGAATGCTGAGGGCAAACTGGTAAATGCTGGAGTCGGGATATTAGCATCATGGTAAAGATCGGGTCAGTCAAGAATCATCAATGGATATTAAATCTAGCAGAAAATTTTGATGACAAATGGTAAGCTGTCTCCCCACAAATTTCTTACTAGTTGCAGCGGAGGGGGGAAATGGTAATTAATAGTGGAGAAAGCAGGTAACACCTTGACTGGACAAACAAAATTAAGATCACCTGTGAGGGACAGATGGACATTACATGCCTCCAGATGTGATACCCCAAGAAGTATATATCATCACCTACGTTGTATTGTTACTGAGAATGCATAGCCCCACTCTAATCATAAAGAAACATCACACAAACACAAAATGAGAAACATCCTATTTTAAAAATGGAGTACTGTATTCTTCAATAATATCAATATCGTATAAGACAAAGGAAAGGCTGTGGGAATGTTTCAGATTAAAGGAGGCTAAAGAGACATGAAATCCAAATGCTATACCTGACCCTAGACTGGATCTTACACTGGAGCGAAAACTTCTCTTATTAGATCAAGTGAAAAAATTATAGTATGGCTGATAGTTTAGATAATGTAAATCAATCAAGTTGATAACTCTACTGTGGTATGTAAGAAAATATTCCTATTCTTAGGAAATATACACTGAAGTGTTTAGGGATAAAGAGCTCTGATGTATATAACTTATTGCAATGTTCAGAAAAAATTATGTATAAACATATATAACTGTATGAGAGAGAAAATACATCATAAAGTAGATGGGGTAAATTGTAAACAATAGGTAAATCTGGATACAGTGTATATAGATGTTCTTTGTGTGATTTTTAGTTTTGCAACTTTCTTTAAGTTTGCAATTCTTTCCAAATAAAATGCTTAAAAATGAAAAAAAAAAAAAGATAACTGGGGTCAAGGAAACTCACTGTAAGCTACATATACAACAGAGTAATAGATGAATAAAAATTAAAATAGCACTAAAAGTCATTGGAATGCTAAATGTTATACCCAGTGGAAAATACACTTTGAATCAAATTAAATGTTTTACACAACAATGTTCATGTCCAAACTATTATATAACTTTGAGACTTCCATCCTCTTAAGATTACACTTCTGACTACTTACTTGAACTCTTCCACCAGTGTCAGCTATGATCTACAGTTTGCATTAAATGGTCAGACAAAATGACCAAGAATGAAGCCTTAGAGCACAGCTGGGACACAGCAAAGATGCTATTCTAGCTACTCTCAAGCTTGGCATGTCACTAGAGGGAGTGTGTTAGTAGTTCCAGCAAGGAGAAAGTAAGAGTGATGACCACAGGCAAGACAGATGCTCTAACAACTCATTGAAGAGCTCTGAAAAGTGCAGCCTACATGTCAACTGCTAGGAAGAAATAGGGGCAGCCAGATTAATATCAAGCAGCATGAAAAAGCAATCAGAGGCTATAAGCAACAGTATCCACAACTCTCTTGGTGGTGTCTCCAAAACTTAGGTCACAAAATCATCTGCAGATCTTTACAACTACAGATTCCCCCATTTCCAGTACTAAAGATTTCCATTCAGTAGGCTGGGGTCAGGCCCAGGTAGATATATTTTTCAACATTAATCAAGTACTTCTAAAGTAGCCTTACACTGGTCCCAATACTGGCATTGGGAACCCCTGTAAATAAAAATATATATACTTGAAGAGGTAGGAAAGGGAAGTTCAGTGAATTCATTCTGCTGATATAGAGGTGAGGTGAGGGTCTGGTGAGGAGACTGCAGTTAGGATAGGTACTATCAAAAATGAAAAGAGTAGCCAAAGCAAAAGATTCAGAGGCTTGCCAAGTTGGCTGGAGATCAACTAGATGAACCTGGAGGCTGACCATTTATAATGCTGATCATCTCAACAGTGAATTGATTTCCTCTACCAAGCTTTGGCAGGCTCAGCTGGATCAGAGAATAAGTCTGGATTGATCTAGAATTGTGGATTGGGTTGATGGTGTGGCCAGTGAATAAAGTAAGGGAAGCATGGGTGAAAATATAGATGTAGTGGATTTGCTCAATATGGAGGAGGAAGAGGAAGAATGATTGAGTGCCTGGAGGAAAAGGGAGTTGGACTAAGAAAATAGAGGTATCAGGTATTGGTATTTCTAAATGTCTACTGTGTGCCAGGTGAGTTATTAAGTTCTTTATATATATTACTCATGCTATTCTTATTTTTTTCATGGCTAATCTGAGGCTCAGAGATGTTAAATAACTTGCTTAGGATCACACAGCAAGTGCAAAAATTAGAATTTAAATCCAGATCTGACTCCAGAGCCCATGGGGTTAACTACTATGTGGACTATGTAACAGAAATTTCTTTAGTGATGCTAATGCTCAGTATCTGCACTGTCCAATACAGTAGCTGCTAGACATATACACAGTATATTCCCACTTGGAATGTGGCTAGTGTGACCAAGGAGCTGAATTTGTAATTTCTAAAATTTGATTGAATTTTAGTTTATTTAAATTTAAATTTCAATATGACAAATTTCAATAGACAGCACTGCATATCTAGAAGGCCCTATTAACTTAGCACATGACTGGTGAAAATCCAGTTCTCCACTGAAGACCTCTAAATTAAAGTCAACATGAGCAGAAAAGTAAGGTTATGGAAAAGTATTCTGTATGAGGATCTTTTGGAGACAAAGGAACAATTTAACTCCTCACTGTAGAACAGGCTTACAGTAACCCCCTAGGAGCTTCCTTGCAAAAACACACTTTTCATGCAACTATGGTTTTCAATTACGGAGCCCTCCTCCTAGCACATTGAAGTATCTTGGATACTCACTTGAAACTTCTTCCTATCTCAGGGCCTTCTTACATGCTGCTTCCTTTGCCTCAAATGATCTTCCTCCTATTCCTATCTAAATAACTCCTAATCACCGTTCCAGTCTTCACTATAACATGACTTTTTAAGAGAGTTTTCTTTAACTCCTTCATCTAATTAATCTCCAAATATGGTTCTACCCTGCAGCCTAGAGTTTTCTATCATAGCACTTATCACATATTGCAATTACATATCAGACTTCTGGATTTCTGTTTAATGCCTGCCTTTCTCCTGAACTGTAAGTTCCATGGAGGCAGAGACAATGTCAGTTTTATTCTCCATTCTATTGGAGAATTTAGTACGGTGCTTCATATTCATACTCGTTGCTTGAATGAATGAATGAATCTATCTCTCCTAATCTTGCCATAAGGGAAAATATATGATGCTGGGATCATTCTGTGTGATCCAGGTGGTCAACCTAGTTAGTGGCCTTCCAAATACTGTGGCTATCATCCCTTTACCGCCAACTCATGTGCTTCCTCTCAGTCATTCATTGGCACCCCTAACACTTTCCTAGTAGGCCATCACTTTGCACTGAACAGCCTCTCACCATCCCACTCTGCACCAGCTACCAAGCATGAACAGACATTGGAAAGCAGGTTAAACCACCCCAGGTTCCCTTTGCTGCAAGACCAAGGGGATAAGAGGGGGAGGAGGAGACAAGATAGATAGAACATCAGGAGCTGCTCTCCTCGGGGTGATGCATCCCTGTGTGGGGAATTTCTCCAGCAGAACCAGGGGAATTCCCTGTGCTCCCACAGGTACACTATGGGGGATTATGATTAAGGAAAAGAGATTTTATCATGACATCAAAAACTTGATTAAAAAACAAAATCAACTTGTTTTTCTTACAAGATGCCAACGATTTGGAGGCTATTTTTCCCCCTCATTGAACTTATTACTATACTTGCTGCTTTGTAAGCACAACCCAAACTGGAAGTTTGTAGTGCTTAATGGGTCTATTTGATAATTAGACAACTTAGTTAAGCCCCTAAATTACATTCAGTGCACAAGTAATGAATTGAGTATTTGCAAACTCCTTTGCTTTGTGGTCTGTAGGCTTCCTAAGACTCCTTAAGGAATTAAAAAAAATCTGTAAACTAGATATAAAATAAATTACAAAGAGTAAACATCCTTGACATTACTTTCTAAGAAAGTAAGAATTCCAATTTTGTGTTAATAATTATCTTTAATTAAACAATCTTAAATAAATGCAGACATTTTTCAAAAAATCAGCCTGGCATTTCATTGAGCATTTATTTAACTTGATTATAAACAGAATTGAACACAATAAGCTACACACCTATAAATAAACACAATCATTTATATTTAGAGTGACAATCTACATGAGTAGGAAGCTTAGTAAGATCTATAATAAAATATGGTAGCATTTGTTGCCTTCAAACTTGACAATGAATGTACAGGAGCATTTCTGTTAAAGTACAAAGGCATACAATATTGACTACAATCTGAAATTTCATCCAATTAGTTCTGGGGTAAAGAGGATACTACCTTTCAATTAGTCGGAGTCCAAAGTTTAAAGTGTCTATCATGTGACACAAGTCAAACATCTTTTGCTTTCCATAGCTACTCCATCTTTCTTGGTATTTCTTAGCACAGTGCCTAGACTATGGTAAATGCTCCATAAATATTTAATTAATGATTTAATGGATGGATAAATGAAGTCTGCTCCTTTCTGGCAGGAACATTTGGAAGATTTTCATTTTTCGTTCCAAATTTTACCCATCCTTGAAGATATATTTTTAAGTTCCAATTCTACTCAGAAACAAATCCAACCACTTCAAATATACTCAGTGCTTGCCTTCTGAATTTTCTATATGATATTTATTAAATGTTTGGAAGTGTAACTGGTGATTTTCTAGCTAGTATTATTCTTCATTTCAATGTTTGAAATGAAGAATTACTCATCTGTATTACTCATATAGATTCTAGACCATTTGAGGGCTTTGACATAACACACTACATTTGTTGAAATACTTCCATATAATTTATTTTGTTTCATTTTCTTGACAATTCTGAAGTAGGTATCAGTGCATCACTATTTATAGATGAGACAACAGGAAGTCTGAGAAATTAAGTGACATATGCAGAGTAACACAGGAGGGCCAGAGGAAGGACTTGAACTCTGGTCCTTGGACTCCTAAAATGCAATCTTCATTTCATAATGCTGAGAAAATATTATCAGTCTTTTGTTTTTTCTAATGTCTAGTGGATCATAAAGCAGTTCTCTTACTGAGTTGTAGGTGTTCACTAAATCTTAAAATATGGAATATTTATAAGTTATTGTGATTTTGACTTACACGTCTACAAGTCTAAAAACTAAATAGAAATAATTAATGGAAAATTAAAGTAAATAAAAATACATAAATAAATACAAATAATAAGAATTTAAAAAATGAAAATGTGCTTAAGCCTGCATATGGGAAAAGGAAAAATAAGATTGCTATATTATTTTTAGAAATAATAATTAGTAGTCTCTTCTGCCCAGGGAAAGAGAATAATAAGGGGCAGTATGCTGTGACCATCCATCTTTACAAAGTTATAAAGCCAAGTAACCCACCCACCCCCCCAGCACTTCAGAATTCCTTCGTTGGCTTTGAATTCAAGAAAAAAGAGGAAAGCGTTGAAAAAGCAGTGGGCTGCTCTTTCTTTGCTTTTTTTCCCTTTTATGGAAAGTTGAGTCTGAATTCAGCACAGTGAAACAATCTCCAAACCAACCTGGAACCAAACTAGAACTATGCATGCATATTAAGCATAAGGTAGCCATTAAAAAGTCTCAAGTGTTTACAAAGATCCAATTTGAACTGCAAGTGACAGTGCAAAAATAATCGATACCCAATTATCTCAGTCAAATATTTTGACTTGATATTTAATAAGGACAAACTGGATGAAATTAAACAGCAAGATTGTTGCAGGAAAAAAATAAATCTCATCTTAACTACACTTAAACTGCTTGGAAACAGAGTGAAATGCCTAACATAACAAAATGATAGGTAAAGCACTGTCCACTTGGAAAAGAGCCAGATGCCTGATTTTTAAGGCCAGTGATGATTTACCAAATATTCAAGGGATCATCAATAGTCTCAAAGGAGAAACTTCTTTTTATGTTGCCATGTCACACATTTATGGGATGACAAATATAACAGTATTATTTTCACCGTTTTTCAAGAAAATAGAATTCAAAATAGATGGGTATCATTATGGGCTTGAAAATGTAGATTCTACCTTTTCTAAACAACAAATCAAAAGTGGAATGTGAATGGTATATAATTTACTCTATAGAGGTTGTAGCAACAACTGTTCCATGAAAAATCTATGAAATTGAGAAGAGCATGGGTAGCAATGGGGAAAAAAAAAAGTCCAGCTCCTCATAAATTCAGGAAGCACACTATTACAAAATTCTAGTTCAAATTGATTTACTTTCCTCCTATTTAAAAGAAAAAAAATCTTTGTATTTTTTATCCACACACAAAGTAGTACTATATCAGAAGTCTGTTATCTTTATGAAGGTATTTTATTAACAAATTGAATTGATACAAGGAATAACAATCTTCCCTCAGTGAAGCTCCTTACAGAAATAAGTGAGTTACATGAAATATTTAGGAATATGTTCATTGCCAAAATCACACACACACACACACACACACACACACACACACACAAACACATACACAAAACATAAAGTTCACTAAAATCAGAGTTATTCAGAAAATAAATCCCTTAAAGCTATGTATATCAAGTGGGTGAATTAATAAAATATTTGCCTATAAAAAGGAATGACATTCACAGGATGGAAAAAATGTAAAGAAGCCATAATAAGAAATAAATCAATACATTCAAAATATTCAAAACATGTTTATTTTATTCTTAAAAGCAAAAACAGAGCTGGCAATGTAGAAGAAATATATCTAATTAAAAATGGTGAGAAATTGGAACATACATATCGATAATTACCTTAAATGTAAATGGATTAAATGCTCCCACCAAAAGACACAGACTGGCTGAATGGATACAAAAACAAGAGCCATATATATGCTCTCTACAAGAGACCCACTTCAGACCTAGAGACACATACAGACTGAAAGTGAGGGGATGGAAAAATGGCGAGAATTCTTGAAAAAGTTCTAACGTTGAATCAACATAATTATGCAAAGATAAAATTGATGCTAAAAAATACAGAAAAATGCTAGCTGCTTTAATAAGATTATTAACACTCAGGTTATAATACTATTACCAAAATTATACCTGAACTGTCCATCACTTTTAAAATTTAAGAGCATATGGAAACTATTTAAAAATTTGTATTTTGAATAGCATGAAATACAGAGATACAATATAATTACCTACCATCTAGAAATTAATACAATATAATACATATTTATAAGCTCAGTCAGATTCCTTTTCTTCATTCTTTCTTTCCTTCCCCCACACACTTTGACTCTAAAGATTGAGGAAAATACCTGTGTCAACATTTGGGTTTCATGGTTTTTGGTCAACATTTATGAAATGAGAATACTAATGCCACTGGAATATAGTATCATCTCTCCTCTGGAAAGTCTTCTGTGATTTCACCCACCTTCCCAACTATCTTCTGTCTCTCTGTCCTATTATGGGATCCTACACATGTCTTACTGCCTCAGCCTCCACTAAAAATCCCTGAGGACAGAAGTTGTATCACTCCTGAGGATCTAGCACAATTCACTGAACATAGAAGAAATTAAATATTCATTTTAAGTGATTGAATGAATGAGTGGTGTGAGGAATAAATGTATGTCCTGTACTGCTCTAATGTGATCTACAGTTATACAACCTCTTTATATATATGATTTATTCCTCATAAAGAGACTATGGGCTTAATATTTTACAGATGAAGAAATTGAGACTCACTTGCCCAAGGTCAGCAGCAAAGCCAGACTAACGTCTAGACTTTCTGATTCCTGCTGACCGTTGTACCTGAGCACAGCTGCCTAAATGAAGGAACGGCTTTGCTTATTTCCAGGTGATTCCACTTTCACCTGGAGCCTCATTAAATCTCAGAGGAGGGACTATTACCATATATGGCAGCTGTTTAGATGCAGAAAAAAAAACGTGTGGAAGGGGCTTCCCTGGTGGCGCAGTGGTTGAGAATCTGCCTGCTAATGCAGGGGACACAGGTTCGAGCTCTTGTCTGGGAGGATCCCACATGGTGCGGAGCAACTAGGCCTGTGAGCCACAACTACTGAGCCTGCATGTCTGGAGCCTGTGCTCTGCAACAACAGAGGCTGCCATAGTGAGAGGCCCACGCACTGGGGGCCACAACTAGAGAAAGCCCTCGCACAGAAATGAAGACGCAACACAGCAAAAATAAATTAATTAATTAATAAACTCCTACCCCCAACATCTTCTAAAAAAAAAAAAATGTGTATGGAAGGACTTAATTATTTCTCAAGAAAAGCATATACTCCTTTCTCTAAGTGAAATAGGGAGAGTTGGCAAATATGAAGTAATATTATCTTCCAAATGTGCATAAATATCTAAACATATACTATAATGTATAATGCAAATGACATCATAATCTTTTAATCAGGCATGTAAAGATCAAGTTCTTCACTGGAGTTCTGCCTTCAGACTGTTCTCCTGCATCCTATCTCTGAGTAACAGGCCAATGGCTCTGTCACTGGACTGAGATTTTTGAATGTTAGGACAATGCTGCCCTAGTAAATTCTGTAGAATTGTCAGACATGGCACAGAGACACAGAAGATACTCAGCATTTTTATGACAGTACTGGGTTTGATGGCTATCATTCTTATTGATGAGAAAAAAGAAAACTTCATAATCAGAACCATATTTATAATTTCTAGGATGTTTTAAAGCACAAATACTTTCAATGTCTTACTATTTTATACTAAGATGAGAAAAAATGGAACATCTTGTATCTTTTACTAGGGAAAGAATGGTCAAATGACTCATCTATTCAGGAAGATAGGCTTCTGGGAAAAACCCAATTTAGTTTCTATTTGAGACTGAGTGAGTACCTGAACAGCCTGAACCACTCAGATGGACATCACATAATTATGTGCTAATTCTAGGAGCATTTAGAAACACCTTTTGGCATTTTATAAAAATTTATGGGGTCACAACAAAGAATCACATCCCATGGAGCACAGCAATTTCACCTTGTAAGTCCTCACCTGGCATTTCCTTTCTCAGTTCCTTCCCTCTGCATGGCCAGAAGGGTTTGCTTTTCTTTGTTTCCTTTTGCTTATCTTCTACTGGCTTCTTTTGTGGGTAAGTAAATACATTATCCACTAAAGGAACGTTAGAGCATATATTCACAGCCTCTGTCATACAACCCTTGCTTCCCTATGGTCTACTATCAATTCAGCGGCCAGGGAGTCTTTTAAAATCATGAGTCAGATTGTGTCACTGTGTTGAGCCCAGCAAGCTGAGGATTTCCCTTCTACTCAGAGCAAAAGCCAAAGTCCTTTACAATGGCCCATGAAGCCCTTTGTGTTCTGCTGCCTGTAACCTCTCCTCACATCCTCTCTTTTGCCTCTTAATCAGTTCCAATAGTTAATTCCTCCACTAACACTCTTGATCTTCTTTGTCCTGTTCTTTTTTCTTTACCCCTGGGCCTATCAACTTCTAACATAATCTTTTAATCTACTTATTTGCAGAGTTTATTGTTTATTGACTGTAAAAGTCTATATGTGCTTTGAAAAGAATGTATATGATCCAAATGTTGTTGATTTTTGTTTCTGTTATATCCATTAATTAGTGAGAGATGTGTCAGTACCTTCCCCAATATAATGATGAATTTATTTCTCCTTGTACTTCTGTCATTTTTTGCTTTATATAATTTGTTGCTATCTTATTGAGTATATAGAAGCTATAACATCCTGATGAATTGACCCTTCTATCATTATGTAGTGAACTTAAGATCTAATAAGACTGTTTGCTTTACAATCTGTTTATCTGTTAATAATATCGTTTGCAAGAGCTCTCATGGATAGCAATTGCCTGGAATATCATTTTCCATACTTTAGATTTAGCCTGTTTTGGTCCTCTGTTTAAGGTATGTCTATTGGAAAGAAAATATTGTGCATTTTAAATCCAGCTTTTAAAAAATTCAGTTTGTACTCAGATTTTTTTGTAATAAGAATATTTATTTGCATTATCTTATTTTACTACTAATAATTTAGATTTATTTCTGCTATCTTATTTTGTGCTTTCTCTTTATATAGATTTTCTATTTTCCTTTTCTACCCTTCTTTTAAATTAAGGGTTTCTTCTACGTTGGAAATTATGATTTCTATGTTTAGATATACCCACATATTTAATATTTGTTTACTCTTCTTTATTGTATCTCAGACCTTCTACCTTTGATCACTTTCCTTCTTCCTGAAGTTCATCCTTTAAAATTGTCTTTAAAGTGAGTCAGATTTTAGACCTCTCAGCTGTTCATTTGAAAATGTCTACATCTTATACTTCTTCTTAAGAGACAGCTTCACAAGATGAAGAATTAAATGTGGACAGACACTGCTAGCTCATTGAAGGTGTTATTTCTAGTTTACAACCCCATTGTGGTTGAGAAATCAGTTATGACTTCTTTTGTAGCTAATTCTTCTTTTCTAGCTGGTTTAAGATATTTTCGTTTTCTTCGGTGTTTTTCAGTTTCACTATGATGCTGTCTATTTGTGAATTTCTTTTTACACTGGGTTTGCTTTTTGACCTGAGATGTACTGTCTTTCAGGAATTCTGAAAAATTATCATCCATTTTACCTTTGAACATTTGCTTCCCCCTGCCTTTTTTTTTCTTTTTATAACTCTGTTTAGATGTAAGTTAGGCCTTTGCACTCTATCCTCAAAATCCCTTATTCTCTTGTGCTGGAAATTTTCTCTTTGCCCCTGTAATCCTGTCTTCTCAATTCTGCTCTGTGTCCTGGCACATTAACCTCTATGTCATGCATCACCAAAGTTCCCTTGCCCCTGGCATCCCAGTGTGTTTGGTCAGTGAAAGCTACCAGCAGGATATTGGGTGTGGGAGGAGAGAGGTAGGGGGTATTTATTTCTCCACCTGCATCCTTAGTGTGTTGTGGGTCTTCTACCAAAGTTGCAGTTCCTCCCAGATAACTCTTTGCTATAGCTACAATTACAGCTCTCTCCAGTCTTACAATCTCCTTTTCTGTGCTCCTTTACACATAGGGGTGAAAACGATTCCCTGCTATTATTAGTCCCTGGATGCTTCATCATACCTTTCTGGCTTCTTTCATTCTGCCTATCCTGTTTTTATAAATCTACCTGGTTATTTTTATAGACTCATGTTCTTTTCTCACATTTCCATTCCTTAATTCTTAAAGCTCATACATTTGAAAATTCCAATAACTGAAGACTTTGTAATCTGATTATTCTGGTTCTTGTTTCTGCTGACTCTGATTTACATTGCCGTGCTTCTTATGGTTTCTGGTTTCTTTACGTGTTTTGTGATTTTATATGATGAACTCATTTTTCTTGGAAATTTAATCTTTGAGGATTCTTTGAGGTCCTGATTGAAATGTATTAACTCCAGAGAATATCTAAGTTTTATTTCCTGACTGCCTGGACATTTCCAGACACTAAAACAGAAGTTCAAGATTTCTAGAGTTTAACAGATGCCCTTAGAACAAAATCCAGCTTTAATTCTTACCCACCTTCCAGGGTTTCTCCTTGATTTAGCTTTTGCGTACTTCCTTATTTTCTAGCCAGCTCAGCAATTCACTTAAAGAAATGTAATTTACATTTTATCCAGATTTTTAAGTTGTTTTCATGGGAATGTACTTTCATGCTGACAAGTAACAGAAGTTACATTTCTTTCAAAAAAAACACACCAAATTCAATTGTCATGATAATATATTTCACAAGAAATAAAAACAAACTAATAGGAATTACTTAAAATATTGCCAGTGTATTCAACATATGAGGAAATTGAGCCTTAGAAATGCTAGGTATGTAAGCTGAAGAATAAGAAGTAGGAAAGATAGGATTCAAAGTTACATTTCTCTAATTTCAGAATCTCTATGCTATAAGGGGTCTGTTAACGCTGGCATCTTTGTATATATCAGAATTATATTGCTAAGAATATATAAAATTACTTTAGGCTCAAGAGCCATTAAATGCCAATGCTATCAGTATAAAAGTGATGAGTTAAAAAACAGCTGCTATAAGGTACACTAGAGAGAATCAATAAAATGGTATACAGATTTTAATAGATTCCCTAATTTTCAATATTAATAAACCAAATGAATTTATCTCACTTGGAAGAAATGTTCTGTGAAGAAGAATGGAGGATAAATAAATCCATGTATACTTGGTGAAGAACTTGAAATTAATGGATGGCCTAAAAGACAACATGATAAAAATAGGTGATTTCATCAGGACTATTCTAGACAACATTTTTAAACAGGAAAAAATTCAACCGCATGAACCCTCAAATTTCTTTTTGTTCATTTTCCTCATTTCCCATGCTTACTCTGTTTTATTCTACCTAGTTTCTCTGAAGATCTGGGTAAGTCAATAACATCTTATGGTGGATTCATTCAATATTACCCCTTACAATATTTTATATGTAGAAGATACATAGGGCAAAAAATAATATGAATGCATTTTACTTATAGTGGTTCAGATGCATAGCACCTGGATGAAGGGGAGCCTTGGGAGCACTTTTCAAATGGGACAATATAGGTAACCTTGTAATCTGATTCTACCTATGGTTCTCTTGTTAGTCTGAAGTAATTCTACCTACAAGAAATATCTTGAAGTGCTGGCAATCCTTTACATAAAATCATCTATTTAAAACTCAGTGGATTAAAATTTCAATAAACTGTTGTTTTAAACAAATAGTTATAATGTTCTTGACTAGTTATTATACTTTAAAATATTATTATGTTTTTGGTATTTCAGATTAATCATAGAGTAACAATGTTTCAGGACTGGTTCTCACTATTCAAAACATACAAGTGCTGGTGAAAAACTAGGTCAGTGTGAATATGGGTCAGTTACCAGTACTTCCTCACACACACAGACTCACAATGCAAGTACCTAATTCCTGGTCTACAACTGATTATGGATTTTTATGCCTTAATGAATCACCATGATTTTGCTTTTAATTGAATATTTATGTCTCCTACTTTTCTTTTCTTCCCTTATTTTTTATAACTGTAATATAGTGAAGGATTATAGTAGTTATTTCTTGATGCTTTCCATTTTATTGTCACTAAAATGATTTATCTCTACTATCATTAATATCATAGACATTTATCAGCAGTTAATCAATCTTTAGGACCTAAAGGTTCTAATTAATGGAAACACCCTTTCGAAATTCTACATTTTATATTGAGAGAAAGGTTTGTGCTACAAGATATTTTAAATAACCTGGAGAATCTTGTTAGGAAACTAAAGCCACGAGTGGATGACTTCACAATTTTTTAAAAGTAATATTCTTTATCATTTATCTACTACTATATACAAAATAAGCTAAATGTCATTCTTTCAAATGTTACACGGGAACAATCCTTTTTGATATTTTAATTAGAAAATGAGTAACAGGTTGAGAAGTGATGTACTATTCCACACATAGGTCTTTAATTAGTCCTCTTGATATTTACTGCCTCTCTCTCTATTCTGTTTTCTGGATTAGTGGTTCTCAAATTTTGTTCTGTGGATGACAAAATTTTCACTGGGAAAATGAGAAAAATAAGCAATGTTTTGAGGTTTGCTTTAAGCAATCTTTTTGGCACTAAAATGTTCTTTCTCATAAATTGATAGTGATAATCAATGGTAACTCTGTCCTTATTATTCTAATAAAATGTCCCAAGTAAAAAAAATAGCATTGCTCTGTGAAATTCCAATGTCTGGGGACCACTGAATTGCATGATCTTGGGGAGGATCATGGCATTCTTGACCAACTTGATAAGTTGGAGGTTGGTGATAACTTTGCTTAGAGAAAATACAAAAAGCAAGGGGAGGTGCTTAGCACTGTTCCTGGCACACAGCAGGCATTCCAAACATAGTAGCTGAGTGAATGTTAAGTGAATGAAAGTACAATTGTAAATATGGACAGATATATTTGAATATGTGTTGCCCGGTCAGAAGTTTTGCACACTGAATTGATTTTGAGGGCTATCTGCCTGGCAGCACTCTAACAATAAGCAGTATAATATGCACCAGTGAAATACAGAACCAAACAAATACCAATAACTGATCCACATCATAAATACCCTTAACCAAAATCTATCTGAAGACCTAGGAGAGAAACAAAAAATTATTTTCCTTTATAAATCCAGCTTAATTCCAGGAGAAAACTCAGGGGATAAAAATATCAACAGATAAAACGATCTTTCTTGAATGTACCTTCCTTTACATGGAAATTTATTTTCTCATTCTTTTAGCAATCTTATTTTACATAGGAGTCTCTAAACATGATTATAGCTATATTTGCTAGTATTGAATGATACAGTTCCTAAATCTTTGACCTAGAGTGGCATTTTCTTCTACACTGGCTAGCATTATTTAAATAGGCATTGGTTATTTTTACCAAAGTTAGATAAACAGATGCACTAATCAGATATTATATGTCTATTTTATGATCTATTTTGAAATAACTACCATCACTAAAACTAAGATTTTATTAGATGTTTTCCTCTGTGCTTACTAAAATAACAAACACATTCTTGATCAGAAAATCATGATGTGTTACTACAACATGAAAAAAATGCATCATTTCATATTACTGATTTGTTTTGTGCATTTTAGCTGAAGTCTAATGTCTGGTAACCAGAAGGTATGGAAGAAAAGTGATCTCTAAATTGATTGTGTTATGGGCTGAACTGTGTCCCTCCCCAAATTCATATGTTAAAGTCCTAACTCTCTGTACTTCAGAATGTAGCTATACTTGGAAATAGGACCTTTAAAGAGATGACTAAGTTGAAATCAGGCTGTTACGGTGGGCATTAGTCCAAAATGACTGATGTCCCTATAAAAAGAGGAGATTTGGACACACAAAGAGATACCGGGGTATGCACACAGAGAAAAGACCATGTGAGGACATAGTGCAAAGTGGCTGCCTGCAAGGGAAGGAGAGAAGGCTCAGAAGAAATCAAACCCACTGCTACCTTGATCTTGGACTTCTAGCCTCCAGAACCTTAAGAAAATAAATTTCTGTTATTTAAGCCATCTAGTCTGTGATATTTTGTCATGGCATTCCGAGCAAATAATAAGGTCTTTTGTGCTAAAGGTTAATTGATTATTTTATTAACTAAGGTTTTAGATCTGATTACTGCCAAATGAGGAACTCTCTCCTGAGCTTGCCTTGGTCACTTTGAATTGAGATGGGAGAGAGACTGACTCTATGGTATGGGTGTAAGTCAACGTTTAAAAAAATTAGAATCTTGTTTTAATATAAAAGCTTAACTCTTCAATAATCTCTCCTATAGTTTTGGAATTTTATATTAATATTAAATAGTTTTCTTCGGATGGGATTTTTTTTAATGAAGTATTGTATGGTCAATCATAATTTTTTCAAACACCAAGAGCAATAACTCTTAATAGGGGGTAAGTTAAATAGCTACAGTTGGTTTGGGAGTAGAGATAACTTTCCAGGTCAGAATCACAGCTACCCTTTCTATTGGGCAAAATAAAAAGGCAATCTTTTTTATCTTGGAAAAAAATTGAGAAACATTGATCTAGAATGCTACTGTGAGTTTAACAGTGTTCATTGCAAAGTACTAAAAATATTCATGTTTACCTATCTTGTATTCAGTTATTGAGAAGCCTCAACTGTCTGAATTATAGCTGAGACTATGCAAGGAAGCCAAAAACAAGACAAAAATAAAACCTCTAAATCTTAATAACAACAAATTTTGTTCTGAGACTCAAATGAGATTATACATGTGAAACACTTACAGGAGTACTTGGTGCTCAGTAAGCAATCAATAAATTCAAGCTAATTTTATTGTAGTATAATATCAATATTTGTAATAATGGTACTTAAACATGAGGAAAAGTTTAAATATATTTACTCTATTTTATTGACAAAAGCAAAGAAAAATGTACACAACAGTTAGAAAAATGTCCATCAAATACTGTTCAACAAAATGGATGCTGAGGCTTAATAATGCCGGTTCAGTGAATAAGCTGATAACCAAAATGTATTGAGAATGTATGATTACAGGAATTACACAACTCATTTTCTCCTCTCAGTAACCCTATGAGGTCAGCATTTCATGGAGGAGGACATAACATTGTTCAAGGTCATTCACAGCTAGAAAGTGGTGGAGCCAGAATTTGAATTCAGGCCATTTGGCTGTAGAGACCAAACTATTAACCAAGAGAATTGGACGTTTCTTTTAAAACTAAAATTTATTGTACCTATGTAATGCCTATATGTTTTTATTTAACTTTCCAAACACCATTATCCAGTAACATTTTTCCCCTTGAGAAAGATATCATTTCCTAATTATGCTGGAAAAGTGAAAAGTTATTGTAATACACAAGTGGTTTACCTGGAGCCTTCTCATTATAACCACCTGGGGAGGCATCTTTCACTTAGAATACAATGTTAATGGTGGCCTGTGGAATTGTGGATCCTGGCAACCATGGGTTACCATAGGCATTCACTAGACCAGACTATCGACTCCGGAAAGCAGAAACTGAGCCATGTTCACTACAAGCCTCAATGTCAATCAAAGTGGTTAGGATAAAGAAGTACTCAATTTGATGAATCCTTAGAGCAACGTTTGAGGGTAAAATTTCAAAACTTAACAAGTAAGCAGGAATGCTTCCATTTTGGTGGTTATTGTACTGTGAATTCTTTAAATTCTTAGAAGCATTCTAGTAGATGCTCTTGTGCCCTTTTTTCCCCTTTTTTACTAATACAGCCCCAATTTTTCTCGAGGTAGTAGGTCTCAAACTCCTTTGACTCTAGGGGTGGCAATGTGACCCAGTCCAGGCTGAGGTTCTTTAAGCCAAGGTCACTAGGGGCTTCTGGGAAAGCTCTTTAAAAGAGACAGACTCTGTTGGGCTTTGTCTCTGTGTTTTTCCCCTTTGCCCTTTCTCTTCCTCTTGATTGTAACATGGGTGTGACAGTAGAGGTGGCCCATGCAAACATGCAGGCAGTAAGCAGGGCAAAAGCCAAATGTCTGGATAGACAGCTGGAAAAAGCTGGGGTTTCCAGTGGCAACTCCAAGCTACTTCACTGGCCTGATCTTACTACTTACAGTGGAGGTAAGTATAGAAAAATAAAACACATGCTGGTTTAAGTCACTGTGGGGGCTACTCATATTACCAGTAATTAAATGTAATTCATAACTTACACAAATGTCTTTTAGTAATAAATGTATTTAGGCATACATATAAAATTTTTGAATTCTTTTATTTAATTCTATTATTTAGCGAGTAGAAATTTATCACAGAAATCTGAGCAAATCATAGCTTTCTCAACGTGCCTAACTTGCTCCAGGGATTCATTTGCTTATTGGCTTGATGAGACCAGTTAGCTGTGAGATATGGAATGTTGCACCATCTTAGAAGAAAACCTCGATTATGATGAATGGCAACAGGGTACACAAACTGAAGCCAATCTGTTTGAAATACTGGCCAGCATATCTGGTATGAGTAATTCTGATAGTTTATCACCAAATTGTGTATTTTTTATTAATTTCATTTCTGAGAAGCACAGCCCATTTATGTTATTAAAACAATTTATCACTTATTAATAGTGAATAAATGGCAGGCAAGTTGCCATATTTGCTATTAACTTAACTTTTCTCTCACTTGTTTGCAGAAGACAATTAAGTGCAGCTTCTCTTGTAGCCTAATAGCAGCTATCATCTATTTAAAAATGAACCTATAATGCATAGAAGAAGTATACTGGGCAAGGGTTCAGAAATGACTTTTTAAAATTGAAAAGCTAGATTCTCTGTGTTAGAATGGTAACTTTGCTTTTTTGCCTAGCATCGCTACAATAGTGCACTGTTGGGAGGCATCTTAAGGTCTATCTGGCATGTACTCTGTGACAAGTTTGGCAATTTAAATAAAGGTTGTTGTTTCTTCTTAACACAACTCTTATTTTGGAAGCAAGTATCTCTTAGGAATTTATATCGGAATAACCACAATTAAGATATATCGTTTTTCATCTGGATTTGTTTAAGTAAAACGTAAAGAGATCAGCAGTTTCCATTTTAATATTTCACCCAAAACTGTGTTTTGAATTTTATACATACAGTTTTTTGTGGTTGTTGTTAAGATGAAGAAGGAGATGCACTAAAAGAGAAGTGAATTAACAACCTAACTAAACCAGTGACATAAATTTAAAACTTCCACATTTGGGGGGTATTTTTCTGAAGTTTCTTATACTGCTGTATTTTGATATTTTTGTCCAGTTTCTAAGATAAATATAGGGTTCTTAGTGTCATGTCTTTGCTCTTCCCACTGTGCTTTTGACTTTTAAATAAATTACCAAGTTTACTTTATCTGCTGCTGCCTTTTAAAATAGCTCTAATAGATACGAGGTAAAATGGTCTTTGCACTGACAGATGTTCTTGGATATCCGAATTTCCATTATGACCAAAAAAGATGCATAATTTGGTCTCAGCTACAAAGAAAGTTAGAGGTAAGTTTCTTTCAAACTTTAATTTTTTTTTCCCCTAAATCACTATTATAGTTAATTTGTAAACTAGGTTAAACTTGCCTGGAAAACAATTTTATTTATTTATTTATTATTTTTATTTCTTTAAATAGATTTACACATGTGAAACTATATATGAACACTATGAATAAAATATTAAAAAGTTATTATTTATGTCTAATTTATGTCTAATTTCATTCCAAAACTTAGCTATATTCAGGTGGTACCTCTGGCTTGTCAACTAATTAGAAAGAGTTGACATTCATCACTTATTTTTATGAATCTAGATGTGCCAAACTGTCTTGGTGGATGATTTAGCTGGAGGCCTCAGTCCATAATTCTTGAATTGACATCTATACTTGTCAACACAGCTGTAACTTTCATATGAGGATAGCATGCCTATCTGTGGCAGCTATAATAGAATGAAAAATGTGCTAAAATATACCCATTAAATTAGGTAAGCTATTGACAGTGCCAAAGAAAAGATGCTTGCAAATTGCTCCCAAATTCTGCCAAAGTATGTCTTCAAATTTGAAACACTCAAAGTGCATTTAAAAAGAATTAAAATTTTCAGATTATAAGAAATTGCACATTACATTTTATTCAGAAGGTGTGGTTTAGAAACACTAATTGAATACAAACCTTACAGGCATGCAAGTATCAAACAAAGACTTCACAGACAGCCCACAATGGGCGCTTAATGAATATTTGCTATGTATATGAAAGGATGTATTCATTTGTAACAAATGACATAGACGCTTAGGCTTTTTATTAGAAAGTTTTTTGAGAATACGCCAAAGCATTTTTTAAAACATAAATTCGCTGTTTTTTTATGAGGAAGAAATAGAACTAATAAAGGTAAGAGGGAAAGAATTTGCCTTGAAGGAAAAAAAAACACAAAACAAATAAAGAAGTAACATTTTTACTACTGTGCTATATCCTTGAGTTTCATTAGCAGAAAGTCACACTGACTTTAACATTTTGTTTGGGAATATTGATAGATTTTCTTACTGTACCTTGTAATCTTTTATTGCATGCTTGTCTGTTATCATTTGCAAAGGATTCATATTGGTACTGAGGTTAAACCTCCTTGAGGATTGAGCCTTATCTCCACATGACTGTCATTGAAGCCTAAGAATTAGCCTATGAGGGAGTCTCTTGAAATCCACCTTATTCCTTAAGTCATTCTTACCAGCCTTTCTCAGGCCCTAGGACAAGTCTAGGGCTGCTTGCAGTATAAACTGGCTGTTTGTTAATTGCATAAAGGCCTTCAGGTTAGGAAGTCTGTTCACCAAACCTTACGCTCCTGCATGGAGCTGCACCTGCATGGGGGAAGGGATGTCACATGGCTCACAAAGGTGCTAGATGGATTAGTAGTGTCTTTGCTGACATCTGTCCTAGAGGATTTCTAGAGCTTTGTGAATTCCTCCCAGTTTCCATTCCTACCTTCCTCCAATTCCATTATCCAAAGGTATCAGAGATTATTTTCTTAAAAAGATAATTATAAAAAGATGAATATAACTATCTCTCTAACAGTTTTATGGTTCCTCATATTCCAAATAATTAATGAAATTTTATATCTCATACAAGGTCCTTCAAAATCTGAATCCTATCAACCTTTCCAGCATTCACTTCCATTCTTCCATAGCCCTGCAAGTCTGCTTAGGGTCTAGGTTAGGCAAAGCAAAGGGATCATTCCTCACTTCCCAGAGCTAAAAATAGTGTTTTCTCCTTCAAAATTGGGAAATAATAGTAACAACTAACAATTTTGGAGCATCCATTGTGTCTAGGCACCATTCTAAGCACTTTACAAGGTAAAGTAGTTATTATTATTATTTCCATTTTACAGGTGAGTAAACTGAGGCACAGAGAAGTAAACTAACTTACACGGCATCATGTAACTAATAAGTGGTGTAGCCAGGATTTGAAGACTACAGAGAGTAAGACACAGAATCCAAGACTATCTGTAAGTTCATATTCCCATGAAAAACAACCTCTTAGAAAACTGAAAATCTTGAAAAACTGCAACTCAAGATCATTCATAAATTTTTACTTCTATGTCACCACACTATTATTTTTTTTCAAAATAATAATAATATATTCTCAACGTTTTCTGGTGGTTTTCCATACCATAGAAACAGTATATATACTTCAAATATATACTTTGTGCTGTCCAGAACGTCTCATCACCTATTTTTACCTGGTGTCTCAAAAAACCAAAAACCACTTCAAATGCTTATAACAGAGAACTGAATGCAGGGACATTGGTGACACAGGAGGTGGAGGAGCTGAGAAGCCCAACAGGGGACAGAGATTAGCAACAGCGGGAAATCACTATCAATACTATTTTGTAGAAACAGAGGGAGAAGGCGTGTTTCTGAAGCCTGGGTGTGGATTCACCTGGTAGAAACTGAACCACAGTAGGCTTGTCTGGGAGGAGCCAGCACCCCGGGGAGATGGAGCCTTTGCAAGCTCAGCTCTTTGCAGCAAAGAAGTGGGAAAGAACTACTCTGTCTTCTCCCTTTCTTCTTTCTCTCTTCCTCAAACAAGATCTTCCACCACTAGTTCCAGCCAGAAACCAGCTAACAGGTCACCACCACAGGGAGCATGGGCAAGGCAGAGGAAGGGCAAGGCTTGGCCCTGAGGCACAGTCTCAAGCCCTGTACATCTGGTGAATGCCTCATTCTTAGGCCTTCCTCACGAAGATCTCCCTGCTCCTCTTAGATTCTCCCACAGAATCATACAATTCACTTCTTTTAACACCTGAGTATTACACAAATGAACTTATCTACAAAACAGAAACAGATCACAGACTTAGAAAAGGAACTTATGGTTACCAGGGGGGAAGGGTGAGGGGAGAGATAGATTGGGAGTTTGGGATTGACATGTACACGCTGCTATATTTAAACCAGACAAGCAACAAGGACCTACTGTATAGCACAGGGAACTCTGCCCAACACTCTGCAATAACCTAAATGGGAAAATAATTTGGAAAAGAATAGATACATGTATATGTATAATTGGATCACTGTGCTGTACACCTGAAACTAACACAACATTGTTAATTAACTATAGGTCTGCAAACTAACAAATGGCACAATTTCACTCCACAAGAGTGATAGATAATAGAAGCTGTAGAATGAAACATTTTTCAGTGTTCAAAGATATAAAGGAATAAATATATTCCAGAAAGCAAGGATCTGTTTGTGTATCTAAAATATATCTAGTTAACTAGCTAGCTATGTCAGGTGAATTTGGAAATGAGGCAAGTACAAATTAAATATATAATCTCTGAAATAAATAAAACATCAGTGGAAAGGTTAAACAGCAGAATAAAACCAACAGAAGAAAAAACTAGTTTATTATAAGGTTGTCCTGAAAAAGCACCCCATATGCAGCATGCAGACTAAAGTAGATGAGAAATATGAGGGAAATATTAAAAAGCATGAATGATTATGTATAGTCAAGGCACATATAATGGGATTTTAGAAAGGAAAGAATGAGGTAGAAGAAATATTCAAATAATTGACGGAAATTTTTCCAGAAGTAAATAAATATATAAATTTCAAAGGGAAGGAGATCACAAGATTTGAGCAAAATAAATGAAAACAAATCTACACCTAAATAAATTGTAGTGTGAATACAAAACATTAAACAAAATGATAAGGTCTTAAAAGAGATAGAATGGTAGCAGACTTCTCATGTGTAAAAGTGGTAGCCAGAATTAAAATACCTTCAGTGTTGAAAAAAGTATGTGAAAACTTAAAATTTCACTTTATGTACACTGTCTTTATACTCAAGATTGATAGCAAAAATAAAGATGTTTCATTAAAAAGTTGAGATACTTCTGCTTCACAGAATCTTTAAAGAACGTATTATAAGAAGAAAGCTAAATTTGGTAGGGGATGTAGGAAGGAAAAGTCACTGGTCAGCAAAGAAACTAGTAAAATATCTTGATAAATCTAAATTCGTATTGACCTTAAAAATTAAATAAGACTAAAATTGATAGCTTTTAAAGTTAATAATGGAACTAAAATGCTAGACAGTAGCAAAATGGGAAATTAGACAACAATTATTCTATTGTTTTTCATCTCATCCAAATCCTACCCTATAGCTCTCTTCCTCCATTCTTATAGGCCACAACTCTTCATTCAGTATTTGCCAAACATTTCTATCTCATGTTTCAGTCTTTCTTTGTCTTCATAGCTAATTTTTCATATGCTTCAGGAGACTTCATCAAGGACTACTAGCTAGATTAGAAAATGCTGACATTCAAATTGGAACTCAAAATTTAACTTGCATTATGCTAGGAAACTACAAAGCCAAATGTGGGTAATTCTCTAATATCTTGTTTTTATATGAGTGCTATTCTGAATGTCATATATGTACCACATGCTATTATAACTGTTTGAATTATACTGGATTTGCTAATTTACACTATTTTATTGCTTTACTCCAAAAAGATGAAGAAAAATTGGAAATAATGGCTTAAGTGAAAATCTATGCAAAAATACTCATCAGACCCTCAAATCGTTTTAAAAAAAGAATAAAGTAAAATAAATATTAGAGGCTCTAGCACTTTAATAGCAATTCTAAGTTATTGTTATAGCCACAAAAATGAAATAAAAAACGTATGGCATGTATCATCCATACTTTTCCATTTTAAAAAAGGGAGTAGAGCTGCCAGCTTAATTTTAAGTATGCTGTCCAATTAGCCATTGTGTATATATTTTTTTTTTTTCTTTTTTTTTTTTTTTTTTTGTGGTAAGCAGGCCTCTTACTGCTGTGGTCTCTCCCATTGTGGAGCACAGGCTCCAGACGCGCAGGCCCAGCGGCCATGGCTCACGGGCCCAGCCGCTCCGCAGCATGTGGGATCCTCCTGGACCGGGGCACGAACCCATGTCCCCCGCATCGGCAGGCGGACTCTCAACCACTGCACCACCAGGGAAGCCCCCATTGTGTATATTTTTAATCATTCATATAAGTAATACACTGTCCATAATATTTGAATGTCAGTGATGCATCATTCATAACAAACTATTATAAATTCTCCACTATAAATTATGAAACTTAACATAACATGGCCTCTGACTTTGAGGATTTTGCAATCTGGGACAAGAAGAAAAATCCCCATTAGATTTTATTTTAAATGGTTACTGGAAAAATCTTTTGGGCACCAAGATATCAAAGTTCTAAATTAAAAGCAGTTGGGACCTTTTATAGTATGATTTCTATAAAACCTTATCTTTAATTACAGCATTATAAATGCATAGTAATATCTTTTTCTAATTTATTGTTTTTAAGACATATTTCTTCATTAAACATCAAATTATTTATTACAAACATATTTTCTAAAAGAGGTAGTAGAGTGTAATGGCTAAGATCCTGTGCTCTGGAGTCACATGACCGGCTTTCAAATAGCAGTTCAAACCCTGATTAGCTGAATGATCTGGGGATGATTATTTTTTCTTTTTTTTCTTTTTCTGGATGATTACTTGTGCTCTGTACCTCTCTTTCCTAATCTATAAAAAAAGAAGGATGATGGGAAACATGAAGAAAATTTCCTAAAGTTGAACAAGTAGAGAAAAGAAAATTAGAGATATCAATTTTGAGTGTTAAGTATCTTAACATTAAAATTCCAAGAACACAAAAATGGAGAAAAATTATGGAAAGACAAGGCTATTTTCCAGAACTGAAGGCCTGAGCCTCTATGTTGTGAAGACCCACCATATGACTAAATATTTTTTGATGTTTAATGCTATATATAGTAAATGCAATTAAAAATTCATTTTGGAAAGGTTTGTTGCTATTATATAGAAGTGCAATAGATTTTTCCATATTGAATTTACATATTTTGAATTTGCTAACTTTACTTAGTCCTAGTTGTTGTTTTATGGATTCCTTTGCGTTTTCCATGAAATCAATCATGTCGTCTGAGAATAAAAAAAGGGTTTTACTTCTTCTTTTCCAAACTTTATGCCTTACTTTACTGAGGAGCCAGAACCTCCAGCACAATGTCAAATATAAGTCATGGGAGTAGATATTCTTGCTTTGTTCCCTATCTTAGGGGAATACTTTCAATTAATTAAGTAAAATGTTAGCTGTGGATTTTCATGTGTACTCTTATTAGATGGAGAAAGTTATTTTCTATTCCAGAAATTGCTAAGGATTTTTATGATTAAAGGGTATTGCATTTTGTCAAACACTTTTTCTGCACCTATTGTGATGGTCATGAGTTCTCTTCTTTATTCTGTTAATATGGTGATTTACATTAATTTGTGAATGTTAACCCTCAGATAAACCCCACTCATTCATGATGTATTCTCCCTTTTATATATTGCCAGATTAAATTTGCTAGCATTTTGTTATCAATAAGAATATGGAAGACCGGAATATCACTCTTAATCACCTTAATCTTATTGACATTTATTGAATACTATACCCAACGACTGCAGAATACATATTTTTTTCAGGTGCACATGAGACATACTCCAAGATAACCAAATACAAAGCAATGAACAAATAAAATATTTTAAATTTTAAAAATTTGCTCTAAACACTACTTTAGCTGCATCCCATTAATTTGGGTATATCTTTTTTTTTTAATTCAGTTTGAACTATTTTCTAAAGTTTGTGATATCTTTTTCACCCAAGGGTTACTTTTAAACGTGTGTGGGGTTTTTATTTCAAATATTTAGCTATTTTCTAGTGTTTTGAAAATCAATTTCTAATTTAATTCCACTGTAATCAGAGAACATAACCCATGAGTCAGCAAAGGTGTTACATGGCATTCTTCCTAAACCAAGCAAGGGGGGAAGTTCTAAAACAATTACACAATTTTGAGATTTCTGTAAACTGTTTATATTAATCTGACATTAATCCTTCCACCTGTTGAGTAAAGCAATAATTTGAGAGTAACAGAAGAACAGAGAGAGAGTTTGGGGTAATTGAGATGCACCCACCACTTGGCCTAGCAAGGAACAAGCTATGGTCAATCAATCACAAGACAAATTGCTTATCATTAAGAAAGAGAACTTGAACTGCAAGAGAATGTGGGCTGTACCTTTGAGAAAACAGCTAAAGGAAGCTGGAGGAGAGAGAGCTGGACAGGAATTTCTATTATACAAGAGTAGAGGCATGAAGGACCCACCTCTACAGGATCCTTTGCAGTTATTAGTACCTAAGCCCTAAAAGAAATGTAGCAATGAGCATCCTCCACCCAGAAAGCACTGACAGAAGATGACATGTGGTAGTAGTCAACTCAGGTCTTTGACAGGGGCCAGATCAGCAAGAGGCACTTGTCCTTCATCTCTCTCTTTCGGGACCAACACATAAGAGGAGAAACTGTTTTAGAAGAGGTGGAGGAGGAGAAGGGAAGGAGCAGATCATTCCCCTCACCTACTAAACTGATGACTTGCCTGGCTCATTCTAGCAGAAGGGAGAGAAGGATTTGTCTTGTGGTTGAAATTTTAAACTAAGTTGAAAATTTAAATATTAGAAACCGATCAGAAAATTATGGAATCTGCCTAAAATGTTTTTAAGGGGCAGCAAAGGCAGAGTGTTGTTGAAGATAGTGGTCAATGGGGGAAAAGACCCTCAAAACTGATGTTTGAATGCCACTGAATTAAGAAAGTTTATAAGTAGGATTAATTATAAAATAGAGTTTAATAAAAAAGCCATGAAAAGGTGTAGGAAAATGGTATGAGAATACAAAAAAAGAAAAGATCAATTTCCACTTTGAGAGATAGGAAAATAATGTATATGATTATAAACACATAATTACATGACCCATTGAGAAGTGAAATAGCTAAATCATCCCTGCTATACAAGCCATCTCACAGGAATTTTACAGATATTCTCCCATGTAATTTTTAGCAACCTTGTTTTACCCATTTAGCAGATGAAGAAATGAAAGCTCAGAAAGCTGAAGTAATTATGCCTTAAATTGGAAATGGCAAAACTGAGATTTGAACACTCATGTGACAGATTTTACTCTGTGCCTCTTGTCATTGTATATTACTTCTATACATAATTTAGAAAGACATGTTCTAAATTAAGTTTAATATGTCATTAACCACTCAGTTATTTAGTTTGTGGCTATTTCTAGGATATATAATTAACCAAGGTAGACGTTGTGTCTTATACAGAAGATTTACCTTTTTTTTTTTTATCTTATAGAGATTATGTAT
The DNA here is from genome assembly GCF_008692025.1 of Phocoena sinus. Lineage (NCBI taxonomy): Eukaryota > Metazoa > Chordata > Mammalia > Artiodactyla > Phocoenidae > Phocoena > Phocoena sinus. Next base: position 60,628,940 of record NC_045763.1, on the reverse strand, counting down.
ATGATACATAGCTCTCTACTTTGAGGACTGATTTAACATCATGTCACCCTCAAGGCCACTAACTGAATTGGCAGCTCACCATGTAAGGGCTATCTCGAACAGTCAGTCAGTTTAAAATGACACTTCTCCTGAGGGCTCATTCTGCAGTGGTGTTAAGAGGCATAGGACTAATCTAGGATAAGTGGTAGCACTGTTGGTTCAGAATACCAATTAGTGGCAGACTGCTAAGCATTTAAGCAGGCCAAACTCTCTAGTGAATTATTATCACTGCTATTAACAAAATAAATCTAACGTGGTCTACTGTGAAAGGCACCGCACCGTTTATCATCTCATATATCAGGTTCTTGATTCATAGGCTGAGACTTGCCACTTAAAATATACATTTTAAATAATTAAAAAACATTTAAAGTATTAACTTCATACTATGTTGAACTTAGAGAATATATTTTTTCTTTGAAAAAGTATGTAATTCATGCGACAGTGAATAATTTTCCTTGCTAATAGAAGAAATGATACAGACAATTCAAAAGTCATTGAGATTTAAATTAAGATTACATTAAATTTTCTTTTAACAGACTTGTCTTCTAATGTTAATATACTTACATTAATGTTAAGAATAAAAACCAACATGATTTTCTATCTCTGTGTTTAACAATTCTGGATGCAAGCATCTCTTTCTGTCCCAGGTTTAAACAACACTGAAAACAACAGCAATAACTTGTTACAGGAAATAGTTGACATTGTAAGATGAGACTGTGAACTAACTAAAACTGAAATAGTTTGCTAAAATTAAATACTAAACTAAAATAGTTTATATGTCAAGCTTATCAGCTTACTCATCAAGATACACTTTCCTAGCTGTGCTCAACCATTTGAAGCTATTGTCATAAACTATCCAAAACCCAACCAGTTCTCTACCTTGCAAGATCCACCTTAAAATCATCCAACTCAGGCCTTAAAATCCTATAAATTTTTCCTCAGACCTCTCCATTCTATACTATTAAAACTGTGTCAGAATGATCTTCTCTAACTATTGTACTAGGTTGACTACACTAAGCTTTGTTTAATCAACGAGTCTTTGGGGTGCTCCATTGAGAAGTGGACAGTAGACAATTTTTGGAAGTCCCACTGAGATCCAGTCAGGATATCCTACAGGTTATGGCTCAAAACCCTTGGCATGGAAGAGGCTCTCCCTTGTATTTCCTTGGATCTCCTACTCAGGGGTGTCTCTAATTGTGATAGTGAGGAAGGTTCTTCATTGGATTTGAGCTCCAATTTCTTTTTAAAAGCTTCCAAATGCTAAATTTCTTTTGGTCTAGGAATCTTTTGACTATCTCTTTAGATTTAAAAATGGTTATCTCTGGTGGAAAAGATAACACAACTAACAATACAACCAATGGTTTCTTTATCTATCCTTGGCACTTTCCATGGTGAGTCTCTAAAATACAGTCAATTGAAAGAAAATGATTATAAGTTTGATAAGCCCAGCCTAAGTCTGTTCTAGAGCTTCAAAACAGACAAGTTTAGAGGGATTGTCAGACTAGCTGCTTTTGAAATTACTCTGCCTTGTTTTGCACTGTTACAACATGTTCTCCCACTGCAGTCATGGATTACATCTTTAAAACTTAATGTCTGCTATAACTAAATAAATGATTTCAATCTCTACTATTATGATAACATTTCTGGAGATTTCATCAACTGGAAAAATTTCAGAAAAAACTCTCCATTAAGACAATGAAAGGACAGTATCATATACTATATTTTTAAATAATTTTTTATAGATTTATTTATTTTTGGTTGCATTGGGTTTTCATTGCTGCGCATGGGCCCTCTCTAGTTGCGGCAAGTGGGGGCTACTCTTTGTAGTGGTGTACATTCTTCTCATTGCAGTGGCTTCTCTTGCTGTGGATCACAGGCTCTAGGCACACCGGCTTCAGTAGTTATGGCTTGTGGGCTCAGTAGTTGTGGCGCATGGGCTTAGGTGCCCCGTGGCATGTGGGATCTTCCCAGACCAGGGCTCGAACCCGTGTCGCCTGCACTGGCAGGTGGATTCTTAACACCACTGAACCACCAGGGAAGTCCTATCGAATACTGTTAATAATGAATACAACTGTAAAAGGCTAGAGTGTTATTCCTCACATCTATATCCTTCTCAAGACCTCAAGCTGAAGCCTTTAAGGAATCCTCAAGAAGCAGACAAACTCTGAGAACATGATAAAGTGTTTACCTAGAACTTCAGAGCAAGTAGACAACTCTACAAAGTTGACAGCTCCCACCAAATACCTTCTGATAAAGATGGCAACTGCATGAAACAGACAGGCTCCACCCAAAACCCACAGAGCAAAATCCACATATCTAGAGTCACAGACTCACAGTCTTACCTTGATCTGCATGCTTTTGGGTTTTCTTCATTTTTCATAGCTATTTTATTTCCTTTTTACGGTTTTGAAATTCTGTATTATTAACAGATATTTTTCACCTGGTAATTATGATACCTCAAAGTCCCTATATTTAATATTGCTTTTTGCATTTTTAGGCCTTGGTGTAAGTCAAATATCAGGCAACAATTAACCTGCTTGTGTTAGACTAAAACATACAACCAAACCAGCTGTTGGGTTTGTATTCATTTTATTTCAGTTCCATCCAGTTTCCTAAGATATCAATTAAAAAAAATCAGTAAGTTGGTCTCCCGGGGAGTTGGACTGAACTACTAAGGCATTTGTAGAGGGCAAACAACGCAACAAGACAGAAAGTCAGATATCTAAAATTGCTTTAAGGATGCACCTATATGGGAAGGCTCTTTTCTTCACAGAAATAACACCCTGAGTCCTTTCACAGGGGCTTGTTTTGGTAGTAAAATTTTCAAAGAAATAGAGCCTTGCAAAAAAGCTTAATAAGTACTGGTATGTATTCTGAGGTTGTTTGACTTTTACAGAAGTGATAAGAAAACCACACCATTTAGACTCAAATCTAAACTCTTGATTTGTGTCTATCAGTTGATCTCTACATTAGACATGTCATTGTCTGGTGCATTGGTAATTACTGATGAATGATGGCAGACAATTAAATGCTATTCAACAATACCATTTGATTATTCAACTGAAAGAGATCATTGACAGGCCTCTAAAAACTATTATTGAATTTGGGACACAAAAGCCTATTGGTTACTATCTACAATTTAGATAGGATCTTCTACCTCAATAAACTAATACTTGCAATCAATATGGTCTCCAGTATTATCCAGAGTCCAGTTTGGACCATTAATTTTCCCCTTTTGAAGGAAAATAGACAATTTGATCCAGGAAGGATAAAAGAGGGTCTCAGTCTGAGTTCAAAACTTTAATTTTTATTTGACTTACACCATGGCTTAAGAATGAAAAATTTTATATTGATTTCTTCATCCTCCAAGCTTATTTATTTCACATTGTATAAGAGACCTGAAAACTTTGTGGACACCTACCTGCTTTAGAACAGGGAATAGTAGGATAACAAGACAGTAGGCCATAGAACTTCTCACCCAAGAAATCCATAAAGTTGGACAGGTGATGGTTCAAAGAACAGCTCCTTTAGATATTATAATTCTGACAACTTTAGGTGGAACATGTGTTTTCTCAGGTGAAGAATGTTGTACTTATATTCTGACAGACCTCTGTGGTTCCAGAAAAAAAACAAAATAATTCCAGAAAAGAAATAAATAATACAATTAGGTGATTTCTCTAATGTCTCCATATCGGTTCTGCAGATTCTTTTTTTTTTTTTTTTTTTTTTTTTGCGGTATGCAGGTCTCTCACTGTTGTGGCCTCTCCCGTTGTGGAGCACAGGCTCCGGACGTGCAGGCTCAGCGGCCATGGCCCACGGGCCCAGCCGCTCCGCGGCACGTGGGATCTTCCAGGACTGGGGCACGAACCCGTGTCCCCTGCATCAGCAGGCGGACTCTCAACCACTGCGCCACCAGGGAAGCCCTCTGCAGATTCTTTAGAGTGTGGATGGGTGCTGGTCTCTTGACTTAATTTATGCTCTTAATTTGGAAGTAGACTGCAAACTTTTTTTTTTAAACATCTTTATTGGAGTATAATTGCTTTACAATGTTGTGTTAGTTTCTGCTGTACAACAAAGTGAATCAGCTATATGTATACATATATCCCCATATCCCCTCCCTCTTGCGTTTGCCTCCCACACTCCCTATCCCACCCCTCTAGGTGGTCACAAAGCACCGAGCTAATCTCCCCGTGCAATGTAGCTGCTTCCCACTAGCTATTTTACATTTGATAGTGTATATATGTCAATGCTACTCTCTCACTTCGTCCCAACTTACCCTTCCCCTCCCATGTCAAGTCCACTCTCTACATCTGTGTCTTTATTTCTGTCCTGCCCCTAAGTTCATCAGAAACATTTTTTTTTTTTTTTAGATTCCATATATATGTTAGCATCTGGTATTTGTTTTTCTCTTTCTGACTTACTTCACTCTATATGACAGACTCTAGGTCCATCCACCTCACTACAGGTAACTCCATTCACCTCACTACATGTAACTCAATTTCATTTCTTTTTATGGCTGAGTAATATTCCATTGTATATATGTGCCACATCTTTATCCATTCATCTTAGATGCAAACTCTGATTATAATACTTCTGTTTTTGTATGTGTTGCAAGGATCAAATTTGGATTTCCAGAGTTTTAAATGCTGTCACACGGTGACTGTTTCACCTCATCAAATGATACAACAAATAATCTCCCAACAAAAAGAACAAGAATATATGCCACTTACAAAAACTGGAATGACTGCCATCAGAAGATGTACACATGATCATGACATATCAAACAGAATTATGGATCTGTATTAATCATTACTAGACCATAATGGTCTATATCACAGTTTAGGATTAGAAATGACCAAAAGAATGTGACTGAAAACTGCAATAAATGTACATCCTTGACACTGTGTTAAACAATAATGAGAGCAGGATTTCTTTCCTGTACCTAAATTAAGCAATACTGAGACAGTGCATGATTCCCTGCCCAGTGTTATTATTGAGAACAAACAAAATAAACCTGGTTATAGTTCTAGGAAATACTTGCTTCTGAAAGATAATTCTGTGAAGTAACCAAAAATTTTATTTGCCAAGATTAATATATTATTTACCAAAGCTTACTTCATTATACCCTCCAATCCCAACCTAGTCCTCTGCTTGCAAAGCCTGCCTTAAAATCTCAGACAAGACTCAAACCCTAAAAAAATCCTACCCTGACCTCCCTATTCTGAGACACTAATAAGATCCTCTTAAGCCTGTGTTTTATCTTATTGCACTGAGCTTAAGAAACTTAGCTTTGTTCCATCGATATGTCTCTTTGCTTACCTTTTAAGAAATTCTTTGTTACTCTTTTAGAAAATCAATTGTTGGCATATAAAACTTATTCTATATAATTAAATATGGATCACACAAGAAGAAATAAATATATCAGGAAATATGTTAGCTATAGGGAGAGGGATTACATGAGGTAAAGAAATCACTAAAGGTAATTCACAGAATGGATATCTACAAATAGTCATAAAAGGGAAGAGAGAGAAATAGAACTAACATATATCAGGAAACCCCTCTTGAGAAGACGTTTGATATTTTACATATACTATCTCATTTAATTATCAAAACAACCCTATCGATTTCCCAAAATTTTAGGCAAGGAAATAGAATTGATGAGATAAAACATTTTGCCTAAGCCACCGTGTATACTTAATGACAGAGATGTGATAAGAAATCAGGTCTTCTAACTACCAGTCCTGTATTACAATATTCCTGCTCATTTCTGCAATTCTGAATTATTTACTTAGAAATAATCTCAAGACTATGAACAATATTAGTCTTTTAAATTTAAAATGTAAAAGAAATGACTATTTTATTGGAAAATATAAACAACTGCAGCAGACTCAAGGAAGAATTAGAAAATCTAAATTTATTTAGGACTATTAAAGATATTTATCCAGTAATCTAAAACCTACTCCCATCACACAAAATCAAACAGACACCACCACAAAACCCCCACTGAGTCTAGATGGTTTGGGTAATCTAAATCTACCTTACACAAACTATTCTAGAGAAATAAGAAAAAGGGAAAGAAAGGGAGAGAAAATAGAAAATGGTAAGGAAAGTGGAAGGTAAACAGGGGAGAGGAAGGAAGAGAAAAGAGAATGTTCTCCAAGTAATATGAAATCACTGTAACCTTTATGTCAAAGAATAAGACAAGGGCAATATGACAGAAGAAAATTAGAGTCTAATTTCATTCATAAACATAGTTGAAATATCATGAATAAAATATTAGCAAGCTAAATCCAGTCAGTATAAATATTTATATCTTTCATTATCAATATACATTCATTCCAAGAATGCATGGTTGGTTTAACTTTAATCATTCTCTTATTGTAATTCCCCCAGTGAACTTATTAAAGGAGAAAAACCATATGACTACTTCAGTAGGTGCAAAAATGAATTTCAACTGTTAGTTTTTCATGTCAACAAACTAGTTTAAATACCAAAATTCTTTAACCTGAAAAATTTACCTACCCAATACCTTCAGCAAACATCATACTTAATAGTAAACATCAGAAATATTTTCTCTATATTCAGAGAGAAACAAAAAATACATCCACTATCAACGTTTGTATTTGACATTGTACTGGAGCACCTAAGAAGCTCATAAGAAGAAAACAAATAATTAAAAGATCCTAGAAATTCTTTAGTTAATCACATCCTTTCTTCCTCCTACAAAATTTACCTCTGATATATAGACATTTATGTACATTTATATACATATGTATATTTATATGTGTGTGCATGTTCATGTATAAAATTCTTTGGATCTGTAGGGATGTTAAATTTCATTTATTTAGTTAGTTGAGGAGGAGATATCCTAAAGTTTAACTGGACTTTACTCTTTCCTTTTGCCTCTGAAAGAACAATGCAAGCTTCCTACCAGAAAAACTGTCATATACTAGGAACAGAAAAAGTATTCAATGGATTCAGAGTATAAAATAATTAAATAGAATCATATATGTTGTTGCATGGCCTGAAAACATGAAGCTGACCATTTTTTTCCCAAGAAATGCATAACTCTACAACTTTTCCTAGGTAGTATTGAATTGATGCACAATAGGTTCTTTCAAACCAGGAATTAAGTTCAGCATTCATTAATTTATTCAATCACTCATTAAATATGTCCTAAACAAAGCCTACCACTTAAAATGATGAATTAACCCCACATATTAAGGGAACTTGTTTTAATCTACTTTATAATGTCTATTCTCTAACATCGGCATGGTTTGTGGTTATACACTGCACTGTGCTCATTTTTACTAATTTAGTACCCTACATGGGATTATTTCATATGTGGTCAATATTGACATATTTTTAATTGAGATATAATTCACATATAACATTGTGTAAGTTTAAGGTATACGACATATTTATTTGATACGTTTATAGATTGCAATAATATTGCCACCCATAGTGTTAACTAACTCCTCTGTGTGACTGTATGAAGTCACATAATTAACATTTCTTTTTGGTAGTGAGAAAATTTAAGATCTACTTTCTTAGAAATCTTAAAGTATATAACATAGTATTGTTGACTATGCTATGCATTGGATCTCCAGAACTTATTCATCTTCTAACTACAAGTTTGTACCATATGACCAATATTTCCCCAATTCCCCACCTCACATTTCCTGGTAAGTACCATTCTACTTTCTGTTTTTACAGTTCACCTTTATTAGATTCCACATATAAGCAGTATCATATAGTGTTTTTCTTTCTCTTTTAGACTTATCTCACTTTGCCATGTTGTCACAAATGGTAGGATTTCTTTCCTTCTTAATGTTGAATAATATTATATACAAATTATACATATATATATATTTCTTTATCCATTTATCCACTGACAGACACTTAGGTTGCTTCCATATCTTGGCTATTGTAAATAACCTGTTAAAATGGCTATCGTCAAGAAAACTAGAGATAGGTATTGGTGAGAATGTGGAGAAGAGGGAACACTTGTACACTGTTAGTAGGAATGTAAATTGATTTAGCCACTATGGAGGTTCCTCAAAATATTAAAAATAGAACTATCATATTATCCAGCAATCCACCTTTGGGTATATACCCAAAATAAATAAAAACAGGGTATTGAAAAGATATCTACACTCCCATGTTTATTGCAGCATTATTCACAATAGCCATACTGTTTTTAAAATAAACAAATCATGTATGATGTATACCTTATTTTGATATTTCTTTAATTACATTAGTTTCATAGGTACTGGATGGTTATTGCTAATTCTTACATACACACTATCAACTTTTTGGTTGTTTTCCTCAAGCAAACATTATATTTTTGCCCTGGGTTATTATTTTAAAAATCCAGAAGTGGGGCTTCCCTGGTGGCACAGTGGTTGAGAGTCTGCCTGCCAATGCAGGGGACACGGGTTCGTGTCCCGGTCCGGGAAGATCCCACATGCCACGGAACGGCTGGGTCCGTGGGCCATGGCCGCTGAGCCTGTGCGTCCGGAGCCTGTGCTCTGCAACGGGAGAGGCCACAACAGTGACAGGCCCGCGTACCGCAAAAAAAAAAAAAAAAAAATCCAGAAGTGGAAAAAGAAAAGATTACATTACAATGTTGCCTGTAAAATAAATTCCATTAGAAAAATTCCAATTATTTTCATTACACAAGTATTTCAGGTGGACAAAAAGATAAAAAATTCTGTCAACTTTTTTTTTGTCAAAAATACAAAGTTATTTAATTTTAAAAAATACTAAGTTACATTACTTGGTTACCCATACCATATAAGCTATTAGCTCTGATTTCTACATTTTTGATCTTATCTTTATTATCTATTTTAGATTTCTATAATTACTACTTTGCCTCATTGATTCAATACACCAAAATTATTATTTTCATAATAGATTCCATAATTATTTAAAAGTAGTTTTAATATCATTTTCTTTCTTTTAGTCTTTAGTAATTAAAGATTAATCACATTCACTAAGCTTAAAGCAAACACTAAAGTTATTTTAAATACTTGAATGTCAGACACTTCCCACTCCTCATTCCTCAATTTTTCTTCTCAAGTCAGATTTTCTTTTATACTTACTTCAATCTTCAGTCAAGTGTCTGCCTATACTGTTAGATCCATTGGCCTCCTGTGACCATCCTTAAGCTTAAAAACCATAACCTGTCATGTTTCCAGGGGCTATGTCAGTGGCTGCATTGTAACAATTCTGAAGTATCCTAAGAGAGGTAGTCACAGGCACTGTGGCCATACAGCCATAAAGTTAAGAGAGAAAAGAGTAATTTGGATTCTATGGACACAAAGGAGTAAGAATGTACAGCTGATTAGTGGAATTCTTAGGTTGGCAGAGAGTGAGCCTGGCCTTCATCCTTCACCCAGAAAACATAAAATTATACAAAGTTTCAACAGAACCACAAATTAGGCATGTAGAACAATGTTATTCCAGAATCAAGAGGTAATTTTATGATTCAGATCATAGATGAAAACTATAACAGAACAGCTGAACTACATGGAAAAACATGTATTTGCAACAACTTGAAATGACTATCTCAAAGATCTTTGTAGACCACACAATGAGTATGTAAGGTACTATCTAAAGTTTTCAAAATCAACATAAAACTAGATGGCAATAAAGTTTGGTGGTTAAAGCAGGCTCTACAGCCAGACTGCTTAGGTACACTTCCTGGCTCTTCTGCTTTTTATCCCTGTAACCATAGTAAGTCACTTAGGATTTCTTTGTGCCTCAGTTTTCAGATTTGTAAAATGTGTATATTAGTACCACTGACCTGATTGGGCTGTTATAAGAATTAAATGTGTTACTAGATAAAAGTATTTAAAATAGTACATGACACACTGTAAGTACCTCTAAAATATTAACTGTTATGAACATTAGCTTTTATGTCACTAAGTATAAATGAGTTAAATCCTCTTATACTGCAAAGACTCTCAGACTTGATCATTAAACAAAGTCCAAATGTAAGTTAATTCATAAGAATTGCACTCAAAAAAATAACAGAAAAGGTTAAAAGTAAAGTATTAGTCAGAACTATACCAGCAAACATGAACTAAATAAAAAATCAAATATTAAGAAGATACTAAAAAAAAATTTTTTTTTATTTTTTGGCCATGCAGCTTGCAGGATCTTAGTTCCCTGACCAGGGGTCAAACCCATGCCCCCTGCAGTGGAAGCAGAGTCCTAACCACTGGACCACCAGGGAATTCCCCTAAAAAACAATTTTTTTAGCACCTGTATTGGAGTATAATTATTTCACAATGGTGTGTTAGTTTCTGCTTTATAACAAAGTGAATCAGCTATATATATACATACATCCCCATATCTCTTCCCTCTTGCATCTCCCTCCCACCATCCCTACCCCACCCCTCTAGGTGGTCTCAAAGCACCGAGCTGATCTCCCTGTGCTATGCGGCTGCTTCCCACTAGCTATCATTTTACATTTGGTAGTGTATATATGGCCATGCCACTCTCTCACTTCATCCCAGTTTATCCATCCCCTTCTCTGTGTCCTAAAGTCCATTCTCTACGTCTGTGTCTTTTTTTTTTTTTTGCGGTACACGGGCCTCTCACTGCTGTGGCCTCTCCCGTTGCGGAGCACAGGCTCCGGACACGCAGGCCCAGCAGCCATGGCTCATGGGCCCAGCCGCCCCGCGGCACGTGGGATCTTCCTGGACCGGGGCAGGAACCCGTGTCCCCTGCATCGGCAGGTGGACTCTCAACCACTGCACCACCAGGGAAGCCCTCTACATCTGTGTCTTTATTCCTGTCCTGCCCCTAGGTTCTTCATAACCATTTTTTTTTCTTTTTTTAGATTCCATATATATGTGTTAGCATACGGTATTTGTTTTTCTCTTTCTGACTTACTTCACTCTATATGACAGACTCTGGGTTCATCTACCTCACTACAAATCACTCAATTTTGTTTCTTTTTATGGTTGAGTAATATTCCATTGTATATATGTGCCACATCTTCTTTATCCATTCATCTGTTGATGGACATTGGAAAGATATGGTTATTTAACTTTGAAAAAATGTATAATGCATAATCATGAATCCTTATGTAATAAATAATAGGGTATTAAAATATAATCTGCAGAATTGTAAAAACACAAAAAATAAAATAATGGATAATGATTGAAAATGCAACTCATTTTTTAGAATTTTTTTTTCCAAAATAAGTATGCAAAAGAAAAAAATAAGTAATGAGATTTGGATACTATATTCTTGTTGATTTAGTATTTGCAAGTAGAACTTGGTAAAATATGGAAACTTCTTAGTTAAGTAATGATGAAAGATTAAAAACACTATCAGATATTATTATCCCACAAAGGAAACCCCAACAAATTATCAAAACAACAAATTGTAAATGCTCTATTTTTGTGCTTTCATTGCATGAAAATTGTAAAGTAATAATACAAATTAAAAAAAGAAAGAAAAAACTCTCTATTTGGAAATTATAAAAATATCCTACTTAACTCTTAGGCTAGAGAGAACATTAAAACAAGAACTTGAAACCATTTAACAAAATTATAGCCTTAAAATTAAGTATTTATTCATTAATCTCATATCACTGAGTTTCCAGTGATGAACAAGGCAAACATAGTCCTTGCTTAGTTGGCTTACAGTTTTGTTGGGGAAGGGATAGAAACACTTACTCATTAATTCATTCACTCACCCTTACACTCAATAAACCATTAAGTTATCGAATAATCAAAGTGGGGAAAACCCTGAGAAAAGCAAGAACAAAATATAATAATAAATAAAACAGTGATTTGGAGGCCAAAAGTTATAAAAGAGAAAAATAAATGTAAAACAGTTTCTTGAAAAAAATTAGTAGCGTAAGATTTTATATAGTAATTATGTAAAAAGATTAATCAAAAGTATGCAAAATTAAGAATGAAAGATATAGAAAATTTAAAATGGTATAAAGGAATACTTGGCACTCAGTCATTAATTCAACAAATATTTATAGATCATATAATACATCCCAGGTACTGTGCTAGATGTTGAGGATAAAATGGTGAGCAAAACTGTCTTCTTTCCTCACATAGTTCAAAGTCTAGTGTGTCTAGATACTACAAAAAAGTATCCAGGGAAGTAAAATATAATGTGATAAGTACCGGAGGGTTGGAGCCATGCAATAGGCTATGGGTACACCTAAGAATGGCCACTTACCCTGTCTTTGAAATTCAAGGAAGTGTTATAGGAAGAAATGCATGAGGTTCTGCCAGAGGGAAAATCTTGCAAAAAAGTCTGTAAGGTTAGAGAGAATACATTTTATTAAACAATCTAAACAAGATTAAGACTGCCTGGTACAGAGAGAAGAAAAATATTAAGAAAGAAAAAAGAGGCTGTATTGAAAAAAGAGGTTAATCAAAAAGTCTTTGGAAGCCACAATAAAGGTTTTGGATTTTAACCTTAGGTCAACAGGGAATCTTTGGAGTGACTTGAGTAAGAGGTAGACATGATCAGATTTAAGATTAAGATAAACACACAGGCTAGCTACAGAGTCGAAAATAGATTGTGAACACACTGAGAATGCTGACTATTGGGTTGAGTGTCTTTATCAAGTAGCTAGCGAGAGTGTAGTAAGATAACAAAAGTAAAGATTGGGGTTTTAGGGAAAAGTAGTGGCAGAAGTCTAAATGACACACTATTACCTAATTTAACAGAGTTCTTTTTTGAAGGTTATCTGAAACCAGCCAAGCTTTGATAATAAAATGGCATCTTCCCTCCCCTTTCTTGCTCTTGGTCAAAAGCTATTTCAGGGCTTTATCGAGAGAGGAAAGAAGGGAGACTGGTAGGCAGGCCCCTGGTATTCCTTAGTCCCTGGTCACAATGATATCAAATAGACCAGAAGATCACTCTATCCCAAAATTATCAAAATTACATCAAACTCAGAGATGATTATTATCGTTACAAGACACACTGCATGTAAAATGAAAAGAGATGAGATTCTATGGCAAAACTTGGAGGGATATCAACAATTAAGAAATTTGAGTTAAAGGGGTGTAAAGACTGAGAGGTAGTCAGAAAGCAAGGAGCAAACAAAATGAGTAGGGTATGGTATCATGTAAAACAGCAGAAAAGAGGATTTCATGGAAGTTGTGGTCACTATGGCCATTAGCGGCCTTGGCAAGAGCAAGTTCAGTGCAGTGATGAAGACTGAAATCACACTGCAGTAGATTAAGTTGTGTAACAGGGTTTTGAGAAGTGAAGGCAGTCAATGTAGACAGTTTCCCCAGAGGGAGTCATTTTTGAAGCATGTGACCCAGGAGCTGGAAAGAAAAAGAGTGACAGATTTGGCTACATAACTATCAAGCAATTTATACAACAAATGGGAACATATTTATAATACATATTAGTAAATTTATAAATAGATCCTAGAAATATAAAGACAAAAGGTTAAAAGGATACAAACCAGCAATTAGTAGAAAAAGAAATAGCCAATGAATATTTGAGAAGGTGCCAATATTATTGCTGAAAAATAATTAAAGCAATGAAGTACAATATTCAACTTTTAGATTACCCAAAATTAATCATACATAGTAAAGGTGCCAAGTATAGGTAAATGCAACTGTGGATGGGTTGGTAATTGTTACACACATTTTTGTAAGGTAATTTGGCAGTAACTATCGAGCTTTAAATACTGAAATCTCATGACATCTCAGTAACAAACTTGTAAATCTACCCTACAGAAATATGCACTAATTTCACTATAGTCTGGAATAGCACAATACTGAAAAGTCCTCTATAGCAAAGAGACAACCCTTTTAAGGAGGTTTGTTGTGAACTGGAGGAAAGAAATGGATGGTAGAGAGGGGATACAGGAGATGAAGTAGTGGAGGGCAAGTTGTTTGTTTGTAATGGGAGATAGTTGTGGAAGATTAAATGAGAAAGGGAAGAAACAAGTAAAAGGAGAGATGTTAAAATACAGAGACAGTGGATAATGGATGGATGGAGGTAGAAACAATGTAATCCCAAGCAGTGGATAAGAACTGTGATAAAGGAGAGGAGAAAAGAGGACCAGTACACATGCCAGTATGATTATAGATTTGGTCACAGATATTTAAATATTTAAATCACATATAATTAATATAAAATATTTATACAGAATATTTAAAGACATTCTACTAATAAATAAGAAAAGGAAGAGCTGAAAAATAATACATGTGAGTCTTAAACAGGAATTTCATAAATAATCATATCCAAATGCCTAATACGCATATAAAAGGTGTTCAACATCATTAGTCATCAGGAAAATGTTTTTTAAACCACAATGAGATTCTACTACATGCCTGCTGGAATGGCTAAAAGTAAAAACTACTGACAATACTGTTGATAGGGGCTGATGTGTAATAACAGGAACTCTGCTGAAGTGACTAAATGAACATGGATAAACTGAATCTCATAAATACAATATTCAGCGAAAGAAGAAGACAAAAGCAAAGTGAAAGAAGTTTTTAAAATGATAATTAAAATTTAATTTTCAAAAAAATTTGAAGTCTTGATTCTTACAGTAAGGAGGTTTAAATTTATACCTGATCATTGCACTGTTAGAAAAAAAAATACTGCTATGGGTTTTTATAAAGTCCTAGCTCTTGGGACATATTTCAGTATGGTAAAGCAGATGCTTAAATTGAGAAATTAAATATTTAGTCATATAAACCTATTGTTTCTTTTAGTAAAGATACCTATCTTTGGAATTTGGTTAGAAATGTTAGTATTCTCTCAGTTGACTGAGATTATTCTATGCCAATAGATAATCTCTCCATTTCCAAAACACTGAGGACTGAAGAAAATATATCTTTTGTCTTATGATGTCAGTTAAAACTCTATAACCCAGAAATATTGATTTAAGTCAACTGAATTTTAAATTAATTGTCCTTCAGAAGGTGTCTAAGACCATGTCCCTGTGGTTGCGCCTGGGGTTCCCCTGAAGGAGTGTCCATTTTCACTGTCAGTTGTACTGGGAAGAATTTTATCTTCAGATTGGATTAGAAGTCACGGTAAGGATAACAAGCTCTTCTTCCTTTCTCAAAGCTCCAAGCGGTAGCAAACCTGGACTCTGATTTATAAAAATGCTCTGAGCACTTCCAGGAATGCCAGACAAGTTTGTTCCTGCCCAGAGGAGGCTGACCAGGAGCCAAGACATAGCTTGAGAAAGACCTGAGGCCAGTCCCAAGCCTGTCATCTATTAAGAGCAGTCACCTCTAATAAAGTTGTAAGCTTCTAACTCGTGAGTATACTTAGTATCTTTAATTTTTACTTGCTAAATTGAATAATAGTCTAAGCCAAGGCAATAGTGATTTAGAAAATCAGCTACTTTCTATGTGACATTTATTCTCATAGAATTTTCCACGTTTCAGATAATTTTTTTTTTTTTTTTCGGTACGTGGGCCTCTCACTGTTGTGGCCTCTCCCGTTGCGGAGCACAGGCTCCTGACGCGCAGGCTCAGCGGCCATGGCTCACGCGCCCAGCCGCTCCGCGGCATGTGGGATCTTCCCGGACCGGGGCACGAACCCGTGTCCCCTGCATCGGCAGGCGGACTCGCAACCACTGCGCCACCAGGGAAGCCCTCAGATAATTATTGGGAAGATCTTTCCTACACTTGAAAAAGCATATGATTAGGACACTGTACTGTTCTCCTGAGACACTGAGCCTCCTAAAAATCCACTATAGCTCTTTGTACCACCTCCACTTCAAGATGAGTTTCTATACAGTTCTCTTCGTTCTGAACATTATGTCAGGTATTGGGTTTCAATTAAGTCAGTATTTCCTAAGAGTTGGATATTGATGTATAAAGTCCATCATCACTTCTTTTGGTTATAGAAAAACCATGAATTCCATAATCAGAGATGCTAAGGCCAGACAAAATGGAGTATTGTCAAGTTATAAGAAAAAGGACAATTTTTGGTTTTTCCATGATCTTGTTGAATAGACTGGTATGTAAGAAATGGACTTGAACTAGGTGAATAGCCATATCTAGACAAAAGTCATTTGGATAGTAACTATAATGAAAGTATGTTATACACATGGACAGGAAAGTTTCTGTCCCAAAACTAGTGCCAAGGCAATAGTGATTTAGAAAATCAGCTACTTTCTATGTGACATTTATTCTCATAGAATTTTCCAACGATATTGAACAATTAGTAACCTTAGAAGGGTAGAAATCATTTTCATCTATAGTTATACAGAATGAGCTACCATCATATATAAGACAGTCTTAAGATAGAAGATGAGCATGGCAGGATGTCTTTGTTTAAGGAAGTTATGAGTTTAATTTCAAAGTAAGCCAAATAATGTACACAAATAATGTAAAATAAAGTATAATAGAGGCTCTAGGAAAGATACAAATAGAAAACTGAGCGTTCAGAGAAGGAAAATATTATATATAATAATCTGGTAAAGCTTTGGAAAAAGGTCAGGATTCAGAGAGACACTGAAGAATCAAAAGTACTTAATTAGGCATAAACAGGATGAAGAGAACGTTACTGATGAAAGAAAAGGCATGGGCAGGTAAAAGGCTGAGAGAGTGCAACACAAGTTAGAAAAAAAGTGGTCCAGTCCAATAAGGGCTTGGAGCAACTACATGGCAGTAAGGAAAGAAATGCCAAGGCATAGAAAGAGGCTTTGAATACATTCCAAGTTGGAATTTTTACTTAATTCAGGAGACACTTGAGGGCACTGAATGAAGGAACTATGGAAGTGGTTCCATCAGTTAATAATGAGTAGGAATATTTGAAATGAGGCAAATAGAAAAAAGATGAAAAGCAGGTGAATTATGTAGCCTATATATTGTAACAGTTCTAGAAGAGGGTGGTGAGATACTTAACAGGCAGAATGACAGAAATAAAAGGAGGGTGGTGGTAAATTTACCTCTTCCAGAAACTGAACTTGCTAGAGCAGTTGCTACTAGACTAGTTAGGAAGTCTGGTATGGACATAACTTTACAAATGAAAATCGTAGAACCTGACAAGGCAATCTGCAAGCTAACACTTCGAGAGTAGAAAAATAAACATATTTTAGTAAAGAGATTGAGCATGATTACTAAAGAGCTATGATATTTCAGCCAGGAAATTTTCTAGTGAGAGAAAATCTTCCATATGCATCTGAGACTAGAACATAATCTAAATTCAGTTCTAGAGATTTCCCTAAAACCCTAAGATTCCAAACAGTCTGAGTTAGAGTAGAGAATCAATGAAAACTAATAAAATCTGTAGAAAATCAGATGGCCAGGCTTTGATTTGGGACAATCATTTTTTTTATAACAGTATTAAAAAAAAAAAGGAAAGGATAGGGAATATGGAGTTGGATAAATCTAGGTTTGAATTCCGGTTCCAGAAGATGTTGTATAAGTTACCTCACCATCTTGCACCTAGGTTTTCTCTTCTGTAAAGTGGGGATAGCAATGCTACCTCATGGGATTTTTAATGAGTATTACTTCAAATTTAAAAGTAAAGTACCTTGTCCAGACCAATTCATAGTGAGGGCTCAATAAACGGTAATTACAAAAAAAAAAAAAAAAAGAGACATATATTTACAGAACAAGAAGCAAATATCAAGTAGAAATGAACATGAAAAGATGAGAACAATCCTTGGAAGAAATACTGTCAAGGACTTTCCATTTTATTTCCATTAAAATAGCTATAATTTCAAAACAAAAGCAAAAAATTAGTGAGAAGAGTAGCATTATTTACATTATTGAAAATTTCTTTAATGTTGGTTTAATGTAAGTAACTGGATTTTCGTATCTGCTTCTGCATAGGAAGAAAATTTAGCCTCACATAGATAATTAGTTGGAAAGGGGAGAAGTATTTTAAAATGATTTTGGATACTCTTCTTTGATGCTACATGAAAGCTCCTTGTTTCTTAAAGCCTCATTGCAATATGGAATCTGAAATCATATCAACAAACCTTTAATCTTCTATTACATTAAAATCCATGGCTCTTTCATTTTGAATGGATAGTTTACCAATATATGATTTTGTAATATAAAGCATTGATCATTTGGACAACACTAAAGCACTAAGTTATCTTCCAAATGCTGGCACATGTCATTATACAATATCATGGTACTGCCAACCTCATCAGAACAGCCTCTGAACACTGGGAAGCCTTCAAGGTCATAGTGGCACAAACAAGTTTTTCAAAATTCTAATTTTCACTTGAAACCTTGAATTTTACCATTTGCCACTACAATTTTTGTCCTTGAAATAATTGGCTCACTTTGTTAACTCTTAAGGAAATTTCTGCCAAATATCCAAGTTTGAATTGTCTGTTCTTTCAAGCAGAAATAGTATACTAAGGAAAAAAAAGAAAAGACAAGTTCAGTTTGAAACTCAAACAATAGAACGAGGGCTTTTCCATGAGACAACCATTGGACTTTGGTATGCAGCAGAAATACCCTATGTGTAATTCCCATTACTTCATGCAGAATAGAAAAAAGATTTTCACTCAAAAGTTAGGATTTATTAAAATAATTAATCTTCCTTCATCAAGGATATTCTTAAAATAAACTGATGATATTTTGATTGCAAGTGAGTGGCAATGAAGAAGATAGTACTATTTCAGTTTGATTCATGTGAAGGCACAAGCAGCTTTACTCACCATTGTTTTTTTACCATCAGTGCAAATGTCAACACACTGAAAAAGACACATAATTTTCATTACTTACTAAGAAAAAGTTTGACCTTACTGGCCTCCCTGACCCAAAGGTCCACGGACCACACTTTGAGAACTGCTGAACTAGAAGTAGTCACAGATGAATTGGACAGGGGTCTTTGAAGCACTACAGCAGAGCCTGCACACATGCCAACCCCTCCACCAAACAGAGAGCTATATTGGACTGTGACATGAGTAAGAAATGAACTTGCATTGCTCAAGCCACTCGAGGTGGAGGTTGTTTATCGCAACAAAAAGCATCTCTAATTTAGAAAGTTATACCCTGAAATTCGGTGTTACCATGACAAAAACTAAAATATGGGCATTAAGCTAACGCTAGATGTTTGGGCTATAGATGGCAAGGAGACAGAAGTTATAACGCTGGAAAACCCTATTCTGCTTTTTCAAATATTTGGTGAAAATATCACTAGTGAAAGCTCGGAAGCAGGCACCTGCTCATGGAGCCTGTAGCTCTAGAGGAAAGAATGAACACAATCACGTGTATCAGATGCTACTGCTGTTTTTCAGTAGAATATTATAAGAAAGAGATGAACTTAAACGAGAATTGGCAGATTTGTTAGCAGAAATGACAGAGAAGAGAGAGCCCATAAACTTGAGGCCTTCAAGGAATGCTAGAGGCAACAACTTCTAGGTGCCAAACCATAGGAAATAAGACCCCCAAAATTTGCCTCTGAGAGTCAAAGTTCTACTAAGTTTTAGCCATCATAGCAAAGGTCAGATTCAGGATATAGCCTCTCCAGCCATGTCTGAAGGCCTAAGGTAGCTACCATTAAGTAGAGTCAGCCTGGCATACACAGGAAAGAACTTAGGGTATAGTTACTGACACAGAGTTGACTTGAATCACATAGATCAAAAACCTACTACGCCCTTCTCTTTCCCAGCTTTATGTATATATATATATATATATATATATATATATATATATATATATATATATATATATATATCAATAGAACCTTGTTCGTATTAAAAAAAAAAGCCTACTATGTTTTTAAGAAAATTTTATGGCCAAAGAAATCAGGATCCTGAACTTACTTGATATTTAAAATGACTCTCTGGCCCCAATACTTGCATGTGCCAGAAGTAAGTTGTGAATATTGGGCATCCACCAAGATAGACATACCCACCAATTCTCACATCAGATCTGGTTATGAAGGCTAATAGAAAAGAAAGAACTTCCCAGACAGAGCCTGGAGCCAGGGAACTTTAAAAAAATGGATGAATGTGTTCTTCTTATTACAATTGGAGTCTAATTAAGAAACATCCCTCCCATCACCCTCACAGCAGGCATCTTCACATCCTGCCTAGTTATGTTTCATAATTGTTATGGCCCAGTGTCTTCCATTCTTCCTCTATCTAAAAACAAGTTTCTATTATTTTTTTTATTATGCTCCATCACTGCACATTATTGTTAAGCATGAGGTTGTGGATTACTTTTTCTTTTAGTTCTTAGGCTGTTGGTCCACACAGAACCATATTTAGGTATCATGAAGAAGACTGCCTATCACCCAAGTAGTGTCCCTACACTTTGACGTGGATCCAGGGACTAAATGGGATTTTGGTTTGCCTTTCTGGAGGGGAAATTAATCTGTCCTATACATGGGAAAAAGAGTAAAACAAGTATGTGATGTTCTGAAGAGTGGATTGTAAAAGTGTGAGTACTCACCAGTTTCCATGTTCTCCCCTTCTTCCTGAGCAAAGTAAGAGTACATTTTCCACACCCCTTTGGGTGGCCTTCTGACTTATTTTTGGACGATGGAATGTGAGTGGAAGTGATGCATGCCAATTTCTGAGTACGTTTATACCTCATTCTTTTCCCTCATCTTCTGGCTGATGATGAAAATTCCAAAGATTTAAAGGAACTAAATGCAAAAAAATAAAAGAAGTCCAGATCTCTGGACAGTTGCTTATATAGAGTGTACTCTGTTGACCTGCACTGGACTTTGAAAAAAAGAAATGTGAAGTAAGCCTTTTATTACAATTGTTTACTGAGATTTAGTTTTTTGTTTGTTTGTTTGTTTTATACCAATCAGCTACCTTGACCTGAAGGGTTGAGATGCTGAGTCCTGCAGACAAAATCATTTCCTCCACTTGCAGACCCAAGTCCCACAGGCAATCTGAGTATTTCTGAGTTTTGACTCTAAATATATAACATACTCTTCAGCTCACAAAGATTTTTGCACAACACTCTATACTTGCTGCTAATGTGTTCTTATAAATAACACTCCCAAGATAATTCTGACCTTTCTTTTTAAACTGGAGATTTGATAACTATTGACTGGGAACCTACTATGTGTCAGACATTGTAGTAGATGCTGGTGATACAGTGATAAGCAAATCAGATGTGATTCCTCACCGCATATTAATAATGTGCTTGCTTCTGTTGACTCATCTGCATTTGACTTATATCCTCTTGATTTATGTTAGATGCCATCCTAGTCCTGCCTAGAGATGAATTCTAATCTCTAGCTGCTGCCACCCATATTCCAAGGTAATTGGGACATCCATTCAACTATCACAGCTGTGAGTAAAATGTATGAAAAAGAGAAAGACAATAATGAAACTGGCCACCAGACAATTGCTGGCTTTGTTACTGATTAGAAATTTAATGTCTTTGTCATGTAACTTGGGACAAATAGATGTAGCATTAAAAGTGCAAATGCAGTATGGAAATTAAATTCTCCTCAAGGAACAGTGAATGACCTTGGCTTCCAACATTTAGAGTTAGGCACAAGTTTTGACAGCATTTTTTCAAGAACACATGTTCCTCTCATTTTCCTGCAGTATTGTCTAAACATGGAAGTTTCCTTGGGTTGGAGAAGTACTTCATTATGGAACAATTAGTCAATTAACTTCATTGTTCCTACTCTGGTCTATCCTTTGCCATTATGAATGTATCCCTTCCACTTTGAAATACAGGCTATTTAACTTCTCTGGAAACCTGGTACAGCTAACATTTTTGACAACATATCTTTAAGGTAGAATCCAAGCTAACCTTGGTCATTCATTAGCAAGGGCCTTAAGTAAAATTTATTTTTCAATTAGTCTTTCTAGGCTTCACATTATTATTTTCCCTCATCATAAAGTCCATGAATATATCAAATCATTAAAGCTTTGGAAAAGAGTTTCCCATTAAGTTTTCCACATTATAATAATGATAAATTTAAATAAAATATTGCTGAATTAATTAAGGAAGCAAACACACATGACTTGAAGGCTTCATTTTTATTTTACTAAACATCTGATTATGAGAGATCTGTGCATATATGGTACAGTACTACTAAATATTTTTATTATAACAGAATTATTGACCTATTAATATTTTAGAATGTAAGTACAAAAAAGTTAGGCATACTTTTCTACAGTAACCAAAAGAATCTGGATTTTACTAATAAAAATTCACTTTCTAAACACATGAAAGAATGTTCAACATCATTAATCATTAGAGAAATGCAAATCAAAACTACAATGAGATATCATCTCACTCCAGTCAGAATGGCCATCATCAAAAAATCTAGAAACAATAAATGCTGGAGAGGGTGTGGAGAAATGGGAACACTCTTGCACTGCTGGTGGGAATGTGAATTGGTTCAGCCACTATGGAGAACAGTATGGAGGTTCCTTAAAAAACTACAAATAGAACTACCATATGACCCAGCAATCCCACTACTGGGCATACACCCTGAGAAAACCAAAATTCAAAAAGAGTCATGCACCAAAATGTTCATTGCAGCTCTATTTTCAATAGCCTGGAGATGGAAATAACCTAAGTGCACATCATCAGATGAATGGAAAAAGAAGATGTGGCACATATATACCATGGAATATTACTCAGCCATAAAAAGAAACGAAATTGAGCTATTTGTAATGAGGTGGATAGACCTAGAGTCTGTCATACAGAGTGAAGTAAGTCAGAAAGAAAAAGACAAATACCGTATGATAACACATATATATGTAATTTAAGAAGAAAAAAAAAATGTCATGAAGAACCTAGGCGTAAGACAGGAATAAAGACACAGACCTACTGGAAAACGGACTTGAGGATATGGGGAGGGGGAAGGGTGAGCTGTGACAGGGCGAGAGAGAGTCATGGACATATACACACTAACAAACATAAGGTAGATAGCTAGTGGGAAGCAGCCGCATGGCACAGGGATATCAGCTCGGTGCTATGTGACCGCCTGGAGGGGTGGGATAGGGAGGGTGGGAGGGAGGGAGACGCAAGAGGGAAGAGATATGGGAACATATGTATATGTATAACTGATTCACTTTGTTATAAAGCAGAAACTAACACACAATTGTAAAGCAATTATACCCCAATAAAGATGTTAAAAAAAAAAAAATCTAATGAGGAGTAAGACTGAGCAGTCCTCTACGAGTTGAAAGTGACCACTTTGATATTCTTATGTTCACATACAATGGGTGCTTTTAAAGTGCTTTCAAGCACTTAGTTCCTTGAAGAAATAGAAAAATTCTTCCTCGTTAAAAATAAATAATAATAATTCACTTTCTAGATATCTAAAATTGACATTAAATTTTATTTGCTGCACCATGATTACAAGCCGAAAGGTTTTAGAAAATATACTCACTGTTTCTTGTAAGCTTCTTGTAAGAGGCTGATATTAAGAATCATACTTTTTTCTATACCTTGCAGTGCTAGCACAGCACTGCTTTCAAAAATGCACTTGAGAAATATTTACTGAATTCCTTTGACAATCACATTTAAATTTTGCTTTATCTTTTAAATTACAGTAAATTAATAATTTCATTAAACTTGGTAATACGTACTTGGTGATTAAGTGCCATCCTCTAGCCCACCCCCCTCCCCAAGGAAGCTAAAAATTCTTGTCTTCTCTGTGTTGAGGGTGTTGGGGGAGGGTTGGGGGGGTAATGTTAGGAAGTGACTGCTTCCTGCTCATTGGGGATTTTCTCAATTCAGTGTGTGCTTATAACATTATAATTTTTAAAAATTATTTACAATTATACTAATTTTGCAAAAATAATGTTTTTCATTAACCTCATAGTAATGTGAATCTGCATTTCATACAACTGATTTTTTTGCATCCCCCCCAAATTTCTTACTTCCTTAACATATGTATATGCATATATATACAATATATATACAATTGCATGTATATCTATAGTCTCTTATCTTGTCTCAGCTTAACCACTTACAGAGGCTTATTTTTCCTCACATTATTAGAATTCTGAAAGTAGGAAGCTGTTGGCACTGATTTAATAGCTCAACAAAGTCATCTCCTTGTTCTTTTTATTATTTTGGCCTTTTCCTCAAGATAGCTACTGCAGATTTCTTTCAACTTGATAAGCCTCTGCTTCCTTTACTAGAAAAGCAAAACCATTTCAAGAACACCCCAGTAGTCTTCTGCTAAAATTTCACTGACTGGAACTATTGTTACAAGGCCAAGCCTAGCTGCAAGGGAGGCTGGGGAAATGAGGAATTATTCTTTTAGCTCCTATAGATGCAAGTGGCAAGGGAGAAGGAAACTGAGTTTTTGGCACAAAAGCGTTTATAAGTTCTTTATAAAAGGGATTAAATAGTTGATAAAATCTAACAAGTTATTTTAAAGTAGGAAGAGTAATTACATGGATCTACAGTCCAGCATATTTATATTTAATCTGAATATCTTATACTAAATATTTGGCTAAAAGTAAAGAAAAGAAGAAAACTACCCCAGACTCTTGTAAAGACAGAAATACAGTAGACCTAAACTAGTTTTTATCCTATGCAGTGGGATACACTGTGGAGATATCTATATGTTACACTGAGAAAGATTTGATATAACCTGTGTCTTGTCTCCAAATTTGTGGTAAATTGTTTCTAGTCATTCAAGTAATTATAGTTGCCTGGTGTTATTACAAATTTCACACATTGCCACAGTAAGTAGATTAGTTGCATTTTACAAATGAGATAGATCACACAAGTTGTTAAATTCTGTATCCCTCAGGTCACACAGAAGTTAATAGGAGGGCCAAGGTAAGTAATCAGTGCCAGGAAAGGGAACATGAATGAGACAATGAAAGTTGCCTAAGGGTGATTTAAATTGCTCCTGTTCCTTCTTACACAAAAGAACAGCCCAAATTGGTGTTTGGTCAGTGATATCAACATGCCATAGAGGCCAGGACAAATAAAACTTTATCTGCCTACAGCACTGATAGGTAAAAATGAACACATCCCTAGCTGATTTGCATTCAGTTTTAGTGGCATAGAAAAGTGTGATACACAGTTGTCACATACTCCAGGGTTGTATTCCAATTGTATTTAATATTTCTTGAAATATGTTGACAATGGGATTGAGTATGGAAATTGTTATAATGAACAGTTTATTATTATGCTCCTGAGTGTTTGTCTTAACAATAAAGTTCTCTGAGAAGAGAACCTGTGTCTGTCAGATTCATTTTACACTGGTGTCCCTCCCA
This sequence comes from Phocoena sinus, assembly GCF_008692025.1. NCBI lineage: Eukaryota > Metazoa > Chordata > Mammalia > Artiodactyla > Phocoenidae > Phocoena > Phocoena sinus. The sequence goes on along the minus strand of NC_045763.1, from coordinate 60,603,739 downwards.
TGTGCCACTGCAAGCACAAACGTGATTAGCAAATGCTCTTGATAATGTAAGTAAACCAATAAATTTTTCCAGTGGAGTTTGTGTATGTATAGGATGTATACATGAATATATCTTAATATGAAAAAAAAAGTGAACTAGTTTGTCAAGAACAAAGCTATTAGATGTATAATTAGATGAATGGTTTCCAATTGCTGAAATTTTATGAATGATAATATTGTGTTCTCACAATTATATGCTAGATAAATATTCTTATATTTTTCTCATTAGTCCTTACTCTTTTCCAGGCTATTAATGAAAATCCATAATTGTTTTTCATTATCCCTTCCTCTTGGATATATGTTTTTTCTGCTATTTATCCTGTGAGTGTAATTAATGACACATCTTTCCAGAATAATTCTTCTTCTCCAGCTTCCTTATGTAAGTGGGGTTTCAGGAAGTTCTCACCTCATAAGTTATCAAAATGCTTACATTTGCCAAATCTAGAAACATGTTGCTTTGCTCAACATTTGTAAATGTACGTTCACTTAAGCAGCAAATATTTCAAATCAAATGGTCTTACTGTACACTAGTCAGTGTGCTAGGGGCTGAGAATACAACAGTGAACAAGACATACCCCCTGATCTCACTCATTGTACATACAAGCAAAAAACGCAGCAAAGATAATACATTGTGGTCCACATCAACAAGGATGCACTGAGTGTTCACACACTGAGGTCACTGAGACACACCTCATGAGGACTGGAAGATGATGCCTGGTGTGAAAACCAAAGGCTGAGTGAAAGTTCATCGTGTGAAGATGGTGTGGGAAGGTAAGATTGTTTCAGGAAGAAGAACTAGCATATGGAAAGGCCAAGAGGTGAGAAAAATAGGCCAAATTAGAGAACCTGAAGTTGTTTAATGTACCTAGAGCTTACAGTGCAAAGAGTGAAAAGATGAGTCTTGCTTTAGTACTTAACTTGTTATGTGATCTTGGGCAAGTTACTTGAGTTGGATAAGTTATTTAAACCCCTGGATCTCAGTATCCTCATTTGCACAGGAGAGATAGTGATATCTTTGACGCAGAGTTCTAAAAGTGACAATATGTGTACATATATTTAATTTACAAAATTAAGCTAAAAACATTAGAGATATTTTAGGTAAATTACATTACCTAGTGTAAAATACACAGACTAATTTAAGGAAATAGTCCCTCACACCAATGTTCTAAAATCCCTGATGTGTTACTTCACCATTATGGGTATTCCTTCAAGTCAAAATAAAGCTTCTATGTCAGTGACAAGAGTTTCAGAATAAACCTATTCTTGTCATTAAGAATATTTCATAACAATTTATTTTGAAGTCAGGCCATGGCTATTTTCTATTAATTAAACCCTGTTTATCAAATCTTATAGCAGAATGCCCAATAACCTAATTCTTAAACTTCTCACAAATTTAATTTACATGTATTTAAATGTATTAGAATATTTTACATGTATTTAAATGTATTAGAATATTAACTCCAACAAAACAGTAAAGAAAATTACATAAAATAACACTGTTATTGATTGGAAAAAGGCATGAGTGGTGATTATTTTTTAATCTTAGATCAAGTTTTGATCTTGAAGTGACTTGATCGTAGATCAAGTCACTTCAATTTTTAAATTCTTAAAAATCTATAGTATATTATTTTATTGCAGAAAAGACTGGTTTGGCATATTATTTTAATTTCAGTTTGCTGAAATAAATGTATTTACTTTTAATGCAATATAGGGCAATAACATTAGACCAAAACAGGAATTATTCAAAGATATCATTAAAACATAGATGACACAGAAAAGAATCATAAGTCAATCCTCATTATATGAAGATTCTGAATTTATGAAGTTGCCTTTTCAAAAAAATTTTATTTGTAAACTGCAATCCAATACTTGCAGCACTTTTGTGGTCATGTGTGGCCATGTGCATGCATAGAGTGGCAAAGACTTTAGTTGCTCTATGTGCATATTTTCAGATGAGGCTGAACAAGGTATTGCTTTGCCTACTTGTTTCATCTTTCATACCTCAAAGTCTTCAGTGCCTCATTTTTGCATTCTTGTACTTTTTGTTGGTGGTTTTGCTCTTAAAGTGTTCCCCAAGCATGGTAGTGAAGTGCTATGTAGTGTTCCTAAGCACAAGAAGGCTGTCAAGCACCTTATGGAAGAAGTACATTGATAAGCTTTGTTCAGGCATGAGTTATAGTGATATTTGGCCATGAGTTCCTTGTTAATGAATCAACAATGTATATTAAAGAAGGTGCCTTCAAACAGAACACACATAAAACAAGGTTATGTATTCTTTGGTTAATTAAAGCCTTGTGACCAGAGGCCTGCAGGAACCTAACCCTGTATCTCTTCTAGGAACAATGATTTGCTAATTCAGTATTAGCAGAACTTTATAAGAACATAATTACCATGAATAACCAAAGTCAATCTCTTGACATACTTTACCTCATAACATTTTTTAAATGCTACAAACCTAAAATAAGGTCAATACAGTGAAAGGTAAAAAGCAACCTAGGAAAAATATTTGCAGCACTTAGGACAGCAAAGGGCTAGTATCAATAATATATGAGAAAACAAACAGAAAAAGATGTGAAAATAGAATTATTAAGAGCCAATTGACTTTAATTCTACTTTGGTTAAAATTGTAGTTAAAATCATTGGTCACAAATTTGAAAAGTATTAATGAAAAATGTGAAGTAAAAAAAGCTCTTGACAGTGTTTTGTAAATAAAAGTACTAAGTTATTCATTACTTTTTCTCAGAAGAAAATTTCGCCAATATTTATGTACAGTTGCCATAATACTTTAATTAAATTTGTACCTAGTCTGTATCTTTTCATCATAAAGTTGAATTTCTTGACTTAAAGTGTATTTAATAAGAGTAATGATCTTTCTTATAAATAGTCAAATTTAATTAAAAATTCAAAAAGTGTTTTTGTGTAACTGTGAGCCTGAAGGTGTCTGTTATAAAAAACTGCATTTGGTAAAATATTCTGTGTAGAAAACTGTGTTTTTCCTTAAATTTCTGAATTATTTTTTCCTTGGAGATTAAATATACTCACCAGTCTTGTAAGAGTTTAACCACCATGTGTCAATTAAACTAGTATATAAGAAATGAATTTCCTTGTTAGATTAGGAACGTTTTTTTAAAGGACTGTCTCTTGTAAATGTGCCATGTAAAAAATCAAACATATCCCTAATTAAAATACAAAAAAAAAGAACCCCAAAGACCTTGTTCATTCTTCCACAGAGGCAAATAGTGAAACAAACAAAAGACAAAGAGGCAATTTGCTAAGGCACTTCAAAAGGCCAATAAGCATGTTGAAAAAATCAAAATCACTAGTAATCATGGAAATGGAAAACAAAAATGAGTTACCAATTCAGGATATCAGACTGGAAAGGATTTAGAAAGAAGGAGGGGAAGAGAAGTAAAGAAAGAAGGAAGATAGACTAAAGGATATGTGCCTGAACCCAGCGACAATCTTGTCATCATTGAAAATGGGGCAATGTGAAATTGTATGCTTCATGATATGGTATATAACACCACCCATAAAGCATTTTTGTAAAAAAAAAAAAAAAAAAGAACTTGAATCCCATCAAGCCTTTAGATATAACCACCAGTTTATATGAAGAACAAAAAAAAAAGAGGGAAAAAAAAACAGGTTAAACAACACCACAACTGATTAGTCAAATCTAGATCATGGAAAATTGTTGAGGAAAAATGACCCTATTTCTTCAACATATAAATTGAAAAAAAAGAAAAACAGGAAATCATTACAGAGTTCAATTCTTATCTATTAGAGATATGCACTGAAGCACTTATGGGTAAAATGATATATGGATTTTCTTTACAATATTATAGTAAACAAAATAAATATCAGTATAGATGAAACAGAAGCAGTAAAATAATGATCACTGTTGAAGATGGCTGATGGGATATATTGGGGTTCATTTTAACGTTCTTTCTACTTTTTTGTGTATTTGAAAAAAAACATGGGAAATAATTCTGGAAGTTCGTTTGTAAAATACCAGTGGTACAAGGCCTCATTGTTATATATATTATTCTATATAAACAGTAGGCAAGAATGTTCAGTGTTTATTGTAGCATTGTATAAGAAAAAACTATGAAACAACCCGAATATCCAAAAATGGAGTATTAGTTAAATAAAATACACATATATCACTCATTAGAAATCATAACTTACAAGAACAATTATTTACTTTGGCTAAAAACAGGGCTTTGAAGTTAAGTAGACAGGTTCAAATCATATCTATGTCACCTACAAGCTGGGCACCATTGTATGTTACCTAACCTATGTAAACCTCAACTTCTTCATCCATAAAATGGTAAGTGTAACAGTATTTATATTAATGAGGTATTTTCGGGGTTAAGTGTTATTAATTTCTGGGTAGTGGGACCATTGTTGATTTTTCCTTCCTTACAGTTTTAGGTTTTTCTACTCTCTCTGTCTGTCTCTCTCTCTCTCTCTCTCTCTCTGTGTATAAATGTCTCCCTCTCTCTGTATGTATAAATGTAAAAAATTAACTCACAATTTTTATAGACTCATAAATTTATCTAACCTTTTGATTTCATATGGTAAAATTTTTTCTTCAGCTAAGAATAGAAAAATGTAAATATTAACATATTGAATCATCCTCTACTATTGTTCTGTCTAATTAATCATTTTTATGAATATGTAGAAGTGGGTTAGATTTGAATATTCAGAGGTTAAAACATCATGTTATCAGGATGAATGCACAGAATAAAAGTAACATTCTAAGCATTGTAAGAAAACAAGGCTGGCCCAAGTTCAAATTGTAAAGCCCACGGTCTCCCTCCATTCTCCTTTCTCTGATTTTACAGACTAGTTCTTTCCCTTCCCAACTAAAAAGCTTAATGTTTTCATGCTGCCTCTGCTAATTATCAAAAATCCTATTATCTTGAAATATTTCCTATGGAGAAATACCAATTTTATAAATATCATGTTGTATTAGACTACATGAACATGTTTTCTGCTATGTATCATTAAGTTAAAGATATATATGGCAACTTAGGGGAAATTCCAGTTCCTATTTTAAAGGTATTTGGATAAGATATTTGGTATAATATAAGATCTCTGAGGGTAGGGTTCTCGCTGGTCTTGTTTGCTTCTGTATCTTTACCACCCAACAAAATGTCCAGTATGTTGAAACACTTAACAAATATTTACTAAATTTGTTGAAGAAACTGAAAAGAAATTAAGTTAGGGACTGAATGTGGCAAGGTGACTGTTCTGTCATATTTTTAAAGTTATTTTAAGGGGTTGTGGAAGCTGCCTGGCAGTGCAGGACTCTACCTGAGTGCCTGGCAGAGCCATTGCATCACATGACCACCTCCAGACAGCTGATGGGTGAGTGCAGCAGAGAGTTTCAACTGTGGTCTCAGAAGTCTCAGGCGGCAGGAGATGATGCCACAGTCTTTGGGGTTGAGGGTCATGCCAACAGCTTTGCAGAGCCTTGGAATGTGAGGAGGAGGGCTCTGGCAGAGGCAGGGGCCAAAGCTGAAGATGGCCAAAGAAATGTGCCTTGAAGAGTCCTTTCAAGTTAGTCTTGAAGGCACAAAGAAACAAAAGAGAAAAGGAATAAAAACTTGGTAGAAATTGGCAAAAGCCAAGTCATTTGTAGTTGGGCCATGCCAAATGATCACCAGCATTTCTACACTGTTGAAAAATTACCTGGACTATAATAAAATATTAGTGTTAGACTTGGGCGATGAAAAATCCAAAATGAGAAAGCCCAAGATATCATCCTAAGGTCAGAAAAGAATGTTACTACCTTGAATGTCAGCTATTTCCTTTGAAAGAAAAATATACTTCAGAACAAAGAGAAGAACCTGCTCAAAACCAGTAGGTATGTCCCTTTAGCATGAACTCCAACAGTAATGATGACTCCATTATTAACATAAATTATTATGTTAACATGAATTATTAACATAAAAGAAGTTATTTTCGAGTCTAAATTTGAACAAACTACACCTAACCTTAGAGATTCACATGAAAGAAAAAGATAAAAGAAAAGCTAATGTAAAGAGAAAATCAAATTGTGTATTAAGGTATAGAGGGAGAAAAAAAATGAAAATTAAACAGCAACCAAAAAAATCTGTCCCTAAAAATATTTGGATGGCTCTGTCAGTTTCAGTAATGCTTACAATCTTATTTTGGTATTATGTTACTCCTTTCTGACAAAATAAAATGAGAAAAGATTCTAAAAGAGAAGAAAGTAACAATGAGTCTGAAATGAGCACTAGTGAATCATGTCTAGGAGATGACAATGATGACTTTTATTTGCCTTCCAAAACACTTGGCTAGTACATTCAAAATCTTGTCAACCAGTGAGACAGGAGCCCCATCACCAGGTCTCCATTAAAAGCACTAAAACATACTGAGGATCCCAAACCAACACAAACTCTTATCAATGCACCACCTGAAAGTCTTCAGTCAACTCATCTTATTCTGAAGGATATCACCAATGTCAATTTGTCTCCTGTAGTGAAAAACCAGAAAATCAAATCTTTTTGCAAAAAGGAATAAAGAATAAAGAAAGCCCAGCCTTTACCTCGCCTAAGTGCAGGTGTACAGTCAGAGTGAACTATCAGGCTCTGATTCATTTTGAAACTAAAAAGAGCGGGCCTTTATAGATTTGTGTTTCTTGAAATCTCCCATTTCCAACAATACAAAAAAAACACAACTCAAAAAAATATCAATCAAATATAATGATGCTTTTGTTGGATGGATAGTGTTGAAATTGTCCCACACCCCTCTCCTTCCTTTGCTCAAAGAGAGCATCTGTAAGATAGTATATACCCGGGTCAAACTGCCATGGCCATTTCTTCAAAACTATTCTGAAAATATGACGTTTTACCTTAAGCCTTTAAAAAATTTAGGCTGATTTTTTTTCTTTTAAACATAAATAGGTATAATTTAATACTAAAATAGTGTAGATTTCTTACACTGCCTAAAACCTTAATTATAATCAATATATATATTATACTTACTTCATTAGAAACCAATAGGATGTTTTAATTATGTTTTGGCAACTTCGTGTTTTTAAAGTCAGAGATATGATAGTGAGTGATTTTTGAAGATGGATGGAGGAGCTTTTGAAACTCCTTACTACAATATTTGAGTAAAGTAACTCCTTGATATTCAGAGTAGGATACATCCTAAGTTGCTTGTGAACCCCTTATACCACTGTTGTATTTTCTCAAACACAGTTGACCCTTGAACAACATGGGGGTTAATCAGCCTATAATTTATAGTCTACCCTCTTTATCCAGAATTAAATTTATCCAGCCTATAATTTATAGTCTACCCTCTTTATCCGCACCCACAGATTTAACCAACCACAATCAGTGTAGTACTATAGTATTTACTACTGAAAAATATCAGCATAGAAGTGGACCAGTGCAGTTCAAACCCACCTTGTTCAAGGGTCAACTGTAAAGTCTGTTTGAGATCATGACAAGAGAATTGATGGTTTCATAAGATCAGGGACTAGATAAGTGACTAGATCTGAATGTGCTCTAAAGTACACTATTTAAAGTAATGCCTCAGTAAAATCACAAATGTTAAATGTGTGAATTCCATATTTTGTACTTGCTTTATATAAAGTTTTCCATCAGCCACATGAGGGAATTATTCAGTTCAGAAAGTTTGAGACATATACAGACACATATGTATATGTATATATATCTTTCAGGTTTTAAAGCAACTGTAGTTTATCCCTTTAAAAATAAAATTCTTTATAAGATAAAATAGGAACTTTGAGTTTAATTTTCAATTTAATATTTAGGGATTATTACTCTAGCTTTTGGTTTAGCACTGGGATCATTCTCTACATCCTACATCTTGGCACACTTATTTTTCCAGCCATAATTCTCAATGAGGTCTATGTTCTAGCAAAGTCAATTTTCATTCTAAATAAATAAATAAGAAGAACTCATGCCCTCCTACTTGTTATGTGTGTTTTTCCATACCACATCTTTACCTTATCTCAGACTATTGAAATCCTTTTTATCTTTCAAGACCCACAACGAATATAACCTTTTCTAGGAACTGTCCTCCAGTACCTAGAGTCAGGGACCAATTGATGTCCCTATCTAAATGGAACTACAGTTACATGGCAACTAAACCACGTATCTCAATTGCAATTATCCGTATACACATTCCATCCCCCTAATAGACCTAATGACTTCTAAAGAAGACATTTTGCCCTATTATTTCTGGCATCCTCTAAAGCATAGAGTCAAGCGCCTTGCACAAAGCAAGTTGTCAATAGTTTTGTTGAATGCATTCTATATATTTAATAGAAGAATCCAGTTCTGTCAGGACAATCATCTTCACTAAGGTGAGAAGATACCTGCCTAGCCAACCAATCACTCTGAGGTCCAATGGGATGCCATATGTCAAAACCAGATTGCTCTCACACATTTGCTGAATGACTGATTTTTAATATTTTTCTTACATATACATGATGTGTCTTTTTACCTCATTGGCATAACACCATGAGTAGTAAATAGTTTAATTTTCTTTTACAGAGTAGATACTATTTAATTTGTATTATTTTATCTCTCTAACCCTACCATGGCAGGAAGTTTTGTCAGAGCCATCCTAATACATGTTACCTCACCTAATGCCAGCAAACCCAGGGGACTGTGATAAAAATGTTGGTAGATTCACATCTATGTATAAGATAATTACAACAAAGCCCATAAAACAATAAAAAGTGATGTTAAGACATCATAGTTCTTCACCAGAACCTAATCTATCATGCATACTATTCTCGTGGGGTCCTGCTCTCTGCTAGAGCTAATCCAGTAAACCAAATCATTAAATCAAGTTAGGGTATTAATGAGTTAATGTTTTTATAGTTCCAAATAGCATCTTAATCTTACTGAAGGACTTCTGTAACTCATCTGCCTCTCACTAATAGCGAGGATTATTTGGGGATTTTACAAGTTGTAAATTATTCTAAAGGGCCAATACAAAATATCCCATTATTTTTTATAGACACTTATTTAAAATGAAAAATGATTTTGTTTTGAAGGGCAAAAATTAAATTGTGGTATTTAGCTCTGTGGCCTAGGATCAAATCTGGAATGACTACTAAATAAAATAAAATTAGTAAACTGTATAATTTTTGAGAGGCTTGGAATTTTAGACTTTGAAAATAGCATATCTACCTATGTAAAACCCTAGAAATAGCAACATGGAAGTCATAATGTGTCTTCTAAAAAAGTCCCAGATATACACTTTTTCCCCCTGGGTCCAAAGAAAAGGAAAAAACAAATCTTAAAATATCCAAGAACTTGATAAGGCAAAAAAAAAAGCAATTTATAAAGCTGATGTAAATAAATTAAAAATTTTATACTGTTCATATGTTTGAAAAGTGATTCATTTATTTTCTAACCAAAATTTTGAAAGTTAAATCAAACTAATAAGGATACAGGAAGAAAAAGGCACAAGCAGAACAATTACAGGGAGACTGGTTATTATTCTTCCTAACTTGTCATCCACATTCTGGTATCCCAAAGAATATACAATAAATTTAAATATAAACATAATCAGAAATTTGGAGATTATTAAAGACACACTGCATAAGAATAAAAGGATTTTAGAGTTGTATGATACAAAACATCTAGCCCCTAGGATCTAAAAATCAGTAAATGAAACCAAAATTTCTACTTATTTTTTGCTTAAAAATCTGTTTCCATTAGATATTGGAGTGATGCATGTATAAACCAAAGATTGCTAAGGGCTGCCTAAGCTTAAGTGATCAGAATCTAGAAGAGAGGCATGGGACAGACTGACTTTTCCCTCTGAGCCTCCAGAAGGAATCAACCCTGCTAACACCTTGATTTCAGACTTCTGGTTTCCAAAATTATGAGGGAATATGTTTCTGTTGTTTTAAATCACCCAGTTTGCAGTAATTTGTTAGTAGTCCTAGGAAACTAATATAATACAATAGAACAAGGGGGTAAAAATAGTAAAGAAATTCAATAATTTAAAAATTAATTTTAATTTGCTTTACCAAAATCCATTTCATGTGAAATTTTCCATTTTCAGGCTTTGTAAAATTCAGATATATAATAAAATATGTACCATAACATCTAGCTATATGCCACTTTTAAGAATCACTGGTCTATTTCAAAGAACATTTACTCTCTTGTAGTTTACTTTGTGTACAGTATTCTAATCATTAAGAATTATGGTCAATCTTGCACTGCTGATTAGAAATATTGCTTTTGTCATTAGTACTATCAAGTAATTATGAAAATATAAACACAAATGTATTAGAGTGAATCTATTTGGAGATGGAAAAAATATGCTGTCAAAATTATAACTGAACAGGGAGACAGAAGATCTCGGTTCTGTTCCTTGCTCGGGCATTTTAAAGTCATAGGGACATGGGACTAACTAAATCTCAATTTATTTGCAAAGTAAAACTGACAAAATTTTCCCATCTGTCTACTTAAGATTCTTTTTGAAAAAAGATGAAAAAAATGAAAATGTTTTATACATTATTGGGATTAGATACTTCAAAGTTTTCTTGAAAGTAATGTTTTTTAATCATAAAACTGCAAAGAAAGTATATGTGTGAACTGGTATAAGGACCTTTACAAAACTATACAGCTATCAAAAGCAGCAGCTTCTTGAAAAGAAAAAAAAAAATAGCAGCAGCTTCTTCTAAAGGTGAAGAAGAAAAATTTGATTAACAATTTTTAAATTAGAATATCATTTGGGTCTCAAATAAATGTATATTCACCTTATTCTTGTTAATAAATGAAAAAGAAGAAATTAGGAAAAGTTTGGAGCATTACATGATGCTTTTTATTTTATCTTGTTGATCTGGCAAAAGTTTTATATACTGATATTTTTTTAAAGTATTATCTTTAACAATTTGAAGATTATGCTGTTATGCTAAAAATTACTATATTGGCAGGGGAAAAGGGTGTTAACCTAAGTAATTCTAAATAAAAGGAGTCCACTAAAGGCAAAAATAACTGCACATAAGTACTGTTCTCTAGCTGATAACTTGTTTCCCACAAGAAAATGATTTAACAGTTCTGAAACCACTATACACATATAGTGGGACTGAACAACTAAGCAAATGGATAGCAAAAGGTGGAAAGTAGGTTCTTACTATTGGGATAGATGGTTACAGAGAAATAAGAAGAGGTGGGTAGAATGATCCAGGTGGTAATGGATTAATTAGAGTTGGAGAGAGAATGAACTCATGTTTGGCTTAACATAGATACAGAGAGTTACATATAGAAATATTTTGGGGTATATATATATACACAGGTTAGTATGCACACATATATTTTCTTGTCCTGTCAGCTGAGAGGGCCTGGAGGCAATGACACCCCAGTAGCAATAACACACCTAGTGCCTTGATTTTGGTTTCTAAAACCATTCTTTAATAAAAGATTCCAGAGCTCCTTGGAGAGATGGCTGATTCTAAGACTGGGATAGGAAATATACAAGATGATCCAGGAGCATCTTGTAGCACCACAAAGTAAGGAAGTGATACAAAACTATGGGTGTGTGTCAAAGGAACTCAGAAATCAAATAATAGAGCATTAATAATGGTTAAAACTGGAACAATTTGAGCAATAAAATAAAGTTGTATTGGATTATAACCCAAAGTATAAAATAAACATCTATGAGTCACTATTGGAAACTTATCACTGTGTTCTTCCTCCCCAAATCCTATAGCCCCAGTCTAATCATAAGTAAAACATAACACAAGTCTCAATAGAGGGATATTCTAAAAAATATCATCAAAAACAAGGAAAATCTGAAAAACTAACACAGTCAAGAGGAGTCCAGGGAGACATGATGACTGAATGCAATGTCATATCCTGGATGATAGAGACAGAAAAGGACATTAGGTAAAAACTAAGAAAACATGAATAAAGTATGGACTTTATTGAATAACAATGCATCACTACTTGCTAATTAATGGTGGCAAAGATACCATACTAATGTAAGATAATAAAGGGGAAAGTTGGCATGGGGGTATATGGGAGGTCCCTGTAACATCTTGTAATTTTTCTATAAATGTAAATACCTATATTACTTCTAAAAAATTTTTTTAAATGATTATAGTCATGGAATTCTACAGATAGAAGAAGACTATTCCTCCATTCCAATGACTTCACCTTATATGTGAAACTAAGACACATACTTGCTCATGGTCACAAAAGTTATTGAATGAACTAAACTGAAATTTGTACTTAGTTCAATGTATTGTCCTCTGTACTATAATATCAATTTATTACTGAAGACAAATGTAAAATTCATGGTTTTATATTTGTTACTTGTTGGTGATGCCAGTTCAGTAGACCCTTTACATAATTCAGTAATACTTTATATGGTATTAGTTCACAGTAATTTGCTACTAGTAGCTTTAACTAAAAGATACTAAGTAGCACATATAGAATATCACATTGTACATTTTACTTTTTAAATTAACAGCATATACTGAATATGACCTTTTCTAAACATCATGTATGTGCTTTTCTATAATAGAGTGATTCCCTAAGTTGAGTTCAGATGTGTATTTTTGCTTGCCTTACAGTTCTAAACTTGTTCCTTGCAGTCACTTTGTGGAGCTCATCTATCTCTTCCTCCATGACTGCATTTCTAGTTTTTACTTTGTTATACACTTTGCAAGTGTTTAGCAGCCAGTTCCCTTCTTCAGTTCTGTTACTTCTGAGATGTCTGCTATGTTGTATGAAAGAGAGCACCAAAAACACAGAAGTCTTGGGTTTTGCTACTTTTTACCAATGTAATTTGAAGTAAATCTGTAATCTTTGTGAGCTTTTAAGGATTGTATAAAGATGCAATGAGATATATGCTACAGCCTATATATGTCTTAATTTTGTTTTCTATAGGAAATGAAAGTAGGGAACTAAGCATATAATAAGATTTTTGAAACAAAAATAGTTACAGTAGAAATAAATAGCACCAATAACCAATAAACATTTATTGAGAATTAACCTTTAGAGCTTCTAAGATGTCCTGCACTATACTACTTTACATCCATTATTATATTAGATCTCTATGTAGTATATTTATTACCATTTCCATTGACAGTTAAGGAAATCAAACCCCAGAGAGGTTAAATGACTAGTCCACATGAGTTTTAGTGCTGAAATTTTGGGGGCATTATTTTTTCAACTTGGAGTAGTTTGTTTTATTTTATTCTTGCTAAATTTTAATATTTCTAGTATGCATAAAAAGCAGCAAAAACAAAAATATAAACCCAGAAAAAAAACAAGGCTCATAGAATCACCACAAATAAGGTGCTGCTTTTTCTTCATTGAAAGTAAATTGTATCATTTAGAATGTATTTGGCTGAAAGTAATAGAAAACCTGGCTTACAGTGGCTTAAACAATAAAAAATATTGTTTTAGCTTGACATATGAGGTAAAGTATAGTGGTAGAGTGGCTATAGACTTAGTCTGATCTGTTTCTCAAAAGGGTCACCATGGAACTGGGGAGCTTCCCTCCCTATTCTGCCAACTCTGGAATCAGATTCATTCTAAGACTGGCTAATTTTGTGGTCAAATATAAATGCATTGGTTTCAGGTATAATATAAATAAGAAAATATGCATAGGAACAAAAGGAGCAGTTTAATTTCTCTGTATTTTCTTAGGAGTGAGGAAACTTTTGCAAACCTCCTTTCATGTTTCATTGGCCAGAACTGGGTCTAAACCAACCACTGGCAAAGGATTGGAATGGCCATGATCAGGCTAGACCAATCATGATTTACCCTGCAGCTGGAAATAGATACATCCTTCCCTGAGACTTGTTGGGGAGAGAGATATCCAAATAAAATTAGGGTTCTGCCAGCAAGCAAGAAAAAGAAACTGGATGTCAAGTAGATAACTAGTCATGTCTGCTGCCATCCCACAATCAAGTAAATGAAGGGGCCAAGGCTAAAAAACTCCAGGCTCCTACACCCACTACTTTTCATTTATATTAGGTTGTTTGTGGTTTATCAAATGTGACTTTTTGATGAATGGAATATTATTTTCCAAAGCTTATATAATTCAAGGTCTTGTTATAGTTTTATTGTACTGAGTTTAAAAAAAAAAAAAAACCTGACAACTTACGGCATGGCTTAGAATGTAAAGACTGGAGTTCATCCTATATTAGGTCTAGTTTCCTGTTATAATTTACATAAATTATTTATTGAGACTAGAAGGTCCCAAGCAATGTATGGAAGTTCCCAGTGATTATTTAGCCTGCATATATGCTCACAGAGTAAAGAAGCACTGTAACTAGATAAATGATCAAGAAAGCTGCCAGTCTGCTTCCTCAGGTATCTAAAAGAATCCTTGGTAAATGTAGCAAAACGAAAAAAACAGGTACACCAAAAAGAAGTTGATGTGAACACCATCTGTACTCCATTTTATCTGTGTGATCCTAGGTCTATTACTTACCCTCTATGGTCCTTTGATTCTTCATTTGTATACTGAGATCATTTCTTCTTCACCCTTAAGTGGTACACATTAGATAAATGTAGGAGATGAGTAATGCACACTGTTTTTCCTTTTTATACTTCCCCTGTAGAGATTCTTCCTAGAGCTTGAGACACATTTGAGGCAATTACTATGCTTCATTTGCCATGTCAAGTCAGGTAAGAAAACTGTGTGGACAAAATATATGAAATCTATGGTGACTCTGAAAAGTCTGAAGAACATGTATATAAAAGAAAGAGAGCAAAAGGCTCAAATGGGACCAAAGTTAATAATGTTCAGTAGAAATACCTGGAATGTGAAATCTGTAGAATGTTGGATCACTGACTTTGCTAATGGTACCCATGACTTAACTAATTTTGTCCAATATCCCTTTGTGCATTTTGGCTAGAAACACCTTGGTATGTGTTATGGTTAATTTTATGTGTGAACTTGTCTGGGCTTCAGTGCCCAGATATTTGGTCAAACATCATTCTGGATGTTTCTGTGCAGGTGTTTTTTTTGGATGAGATTAACATTTAAACTGGTAGACTTTGAAGAAGCAGATTATCTTCTGTAATGTGGACAGACTTCTTTCAATAGTGGAAGACCTTAATAGAAAAAGACTGACCTTCTTTCCCCTCTCCCTGCACCTCCCTGCCACACATACACACACACACACACACACACACACACACACACACACACACAAAGCAAGAGTGAATTCTGCCAGAAACTCCCTTTGGACTGGAACTGAAACTTCTATGAGTCTCTAGCTTGCTGGCCTGCCCCATGTGATTTGGGAGTTATCAAACCAGAATCATGTGAGCCAATTCCCCAATTCCTTAAAAAAAACCTGTGTGTGTGTGTGTGTGTGTGTGTGTGTGTGTGTGTGTGTGTGTGTGTGTGTAGATATAGATTATATATATATATATATATATATATATATATATATATACATATATATATGTCCCATTGGTTCTGTTTCTATGCAGAACTCTGACTAAGACAGTATGTATCCTGGGCCTGACTTAAACATTTCACAATGTAGTGGGAAGATACATATAATGGGAACAGAAGACTTGCTTTCAGATGGAGTCTGCCATTTCCTAATTCTTGGTAAGTTTCCTTGGTTGTTTCTTATTCGTTCTACCCCCAATGGGCTTCTATTTTCTTTATTTACTGTATGGTGATAATCACATCTACCTTAACAAGATAGCTATGAATGTCAATATATGTGAAAGGTATTTTCTAATTACAAAGTATAATATTGGCTACCATAGTTATTCTTACCATGTTAAGCATCATTACTCACATTGCTTGCTAGAAAAAGACCAGTTGTTCAATGGAGACAAACGGACTTTTCCCTAGGGAAGCATAGACCTATGCCTCAAAAATCTAAACCTGGCTTTTGAAGAATTCTTAGGAAAAATTTCTAATGCAAGGAAATATCTCATAAATTCTGACAATAACAATGAGCCGGTCCCCATGTCAACTCTACAACAACTTACTGTTCAAGAAGGCCTTTACAAAGATTACCAGCCCAGAATTGTACTGTGTTTGCTTAAGATATTGCCATCACTACATATTTTAATTTATTTAAACTGGATCAAAACATGCTCCCTGAGATTCCCCATAGATTACATTCCTGAATGTTTAGTCTCTGGATTGCAGGTAAATTAAGTTTAGTAACCTGACACTCAATAGAAACAGGGTAGGAAGAACTCACACTTTGTTTTTACCTTTTTAGCTACAATTTAGTTAACTGTGACCAAACGCATCTTTCCCGGTATGCATTAGTAGAAGGGACAACACATTTGTATTTAAATTTATTCAAGTGATACAACAGAATTTTGCTCCTTAAATCAATTTACCTCACACAGAAAAATTCCATTTGGTGGATGGGAACAGTCCCTCACCCTCATAGAATATTCAACTGTGATTTTTTTTTCTGTCAAGTCTTCCTTGCTTATTCTCTCCCTATTTCTATGATTGTGATTTAAATAAAATCACTGAGTCAACAAAAGTATTTGCAAAGGTGCAAACTACAAAGAAAGTGAGCATATAGTTGTATGTTAATATGTGATATTGTTTGAATTAATATCCTAGTAGTTTATGTTGAAGTTAGAGGTAAATGGACATCATCAGGAATAGGTTAGTCAGTCTAGCAGACTGTCCTTCAGATATCTCTTCTTAGTATCATCCCGCACTCCCTCTAAAACCTGGCCACTTGGAGGTTTCAAGTCCATAAACTTACTTCAGTCAACAGCAATATTGAGCATTTATTATGGGTCAGGCATTTTCCTAGATGCTGGAGACACCTTGCTTGATGCTGTGATTCAAATTAAATCTTGAAGATCTATTATTTAAATTACACCTATTGGAACCAGTCTAATTTAAGGAACATTTTTATTTATAATATATGGTGAAAGGAGACAAAGGCTAGAGGAGGTGGGAAAGGCAGTAACTTGTTTTTCCTTCTAAAGACTCAGAGAACTCAAACCCTTTAGTTTAGAAAATCAGTTGTACTCTTTGTAGTCTCTGGACCTTTGTACATGAAATTATTTTTAGTTTTAAACTTTAAAAATTATTTACTTTTTAATCTATTGACTGTCTCTCTCCAGTGTCTTCCCCTTCTCTTCCCAAGATGTAAATGTCATTTCCACCCAGCAGTTCTCCTGTCTTTCTGTGTCTAGGTTTGATGACTACTTTCCTCTCTCATATCATCATGTATTTTCCCAGTCATAGAATTAGAATGCTAGCCTTGGTTTTGTTTTGTCTTTTCCACAAAACTATTAACATTCTGACACCCTGCATTTCTTTATTGATATTTACCTTTAGGGCACAGAGTATGCACTCAAAATATATTTGTCAAATAAATAAATAAATGGATCAGTTAAGCCACAATCAGTACAGAAATTCCAGACCCTTTCCCTAAATCTAATGATCTTCATGTCTCTACCCCATTCATTCTTTCATTTATTCATTCACAATTATGTATTAAGTCTCTACATCTGTATTTTGAAATCAGAATTAAATATGCAGCATGTTCTGCTTAAGAAAATATATCTGGATATGAATTAGTTAATTAACAAGGTCATCAGTAACTGATACTGAAATACGTATTATTTTCAATATACTCTATAAATTACTTAGTTTTTACTTATCACATATCACCTATTTCCCTCCCCCTCCTCCGCTAGAGTATAAGCCCCTTGAGGACAGGGATTTTTGACAATTTTGTTCAGTGCTTTACCCTAAGTTCTTGGAATAGGCCTGGTACACAATAATTACTCAATACATATTTGTTGCATTAATAAAATAATAAATTAATGAATATACAGTAGAAAGAACTCTGGTTTGCAAGTTAAAGCCCTGGATTCAAGTCCTGGCTGGGAAACTCTGATAATACCAACTCCACAGAGTTTTGTGAAGATTAAATAAAATAATGTTTGTGAAAGCAAATTGGGAAACACTGACCAAGTGTAAGGAATTATCGGTAATATTGAATCAGGAACACATCCTCTTATAATAAGACTGATAAAAGATAACAGTAGTGTTTATTGGGTTTTATTTTTCAGTTTTATAAGATAGTCAATGAAAATTTAAATTATTTCTGAAATTAATCTGCCTGCCCCACCAACACACGAGACTGATACCAGACTGTTGTTCCCAATCAACACGCTGTAACTAGCTCTGTGTAGATCCTACATAGCTCTTACACCAATGAGAGAGGGGAAGGAGAGGGAACACTGCTCACAGACTAAGCACACGTGCCACAACTAAATCCAAAGATGCATTTGTGGGTGAACTCTCTTTCTGTTACCAAAATAGGTATGAGGAAAAATTTTTCAAATAAGTTGTAATTCCAAATGAGAAAAAGACACTACTCCAACTGACTTCCCCAAATCTATCAGGAAAAACAGCCACCCGGACTGGGGAAGATTAATATTCTTCACACCACCAAACCTATATAAACTTGCACCATTGTTTCCTTCTATTTTCAGTGGAGAAAGCATCTCTCTAACTTTCAATGACTCCATAATTAGATTTCTTTCCTTCTTGCTTTTCAACAGCCTTCGTCTTTGGCTAGTCACTCTCTAATGCATCATTGAAAGAATATATATATATATATATATATATATATATATATATATATATATATATAAATTCTTTTCATTCTTTTTATATGTATATATATATACATATATATATATATATATATATATATATATATATATATATATACAAAAAAGAAAAACAAAACTCTTTGCTTCTCTAGTGGATCTTTCCAAACAAACAAAAAAATATAAGTGGTTATATAAAATAAAAATATAAGAGAATATAAGTGGTTCCACTTTTAGCTAAACCTGGTAACAAATTTCCCCACAAATCCAAAAGACTGACTTCCTGTTCATTTGAGATGAAAGAAGAAGGTTTGTTCCAATTAAAGCTGAAAATATATGTATAGCCACAATTTAGTTATGAAACAGGTTATCTTTCTGAGACACTTTAATAGATCCTATCATTTTCATCCATGGTTTTGTCTCCAGTGGTTAACAGTAAGGGCTCTAGAATCAAGTGGCCTGCATTTTTGTTCTGTTTTCACCATATAATATGCTATGTGGTCTTGAGCAAGTTATTTAATCTCTCTGGGTTTTTTTTTTTTAATCCGGAAATTATAATAACACTAAGGTTGTGAAGAGTAAAGACAGTAATCCCAATAAAGTAGTTAGAATAATGCTTGAAACAAATGAAGTGCTCTTATTATGAAGAAGGACTTGTCTCAGAAGAGAAAACAAAAAGTCTTTGCCTTAAAGTACCTGGATAGTCCTTCTCCTATAGACACAGACCCATAGGTATCATTGTTCAGTTATGTGTAATTGAGGATAATTACTTAGAAGAGTCAAGTAAAAGGTAATTAAATTACATAATCTACTCTATATGAGACAGTTTAATAGCCTGAGTAGGCAATCACTTACTGAATATATTATTAAATATATATTTTAAGTAAAAATATGTGCTTTATTATAAAAGCTGAGCAAGTTAAAGAAAATTTACTGGAAACTTAAATGGCATAATTGTAGTTAAATATTTTCAAAAGGGGCAAATGATGGGATAGTTGTACAGATTTCTTAATATACCAAATATATTATTAAAGTGCCATCTGGCAGAGTTAATTGCTGTTGGAATGAGTAACATTATATATCATTTCACCACACTTGACATGGAGTAAAACCAGCACAGGTTAAACTTTACTACGTGTGGTAGTGCCTATTGCACCATTAGAGCAAGAAAACTAAGGTAAGGAAAATAATGTTGTAAGGGTAGCAGTTGCAGTGGAGTAATTTCTATTGAAAAAAAAAAAAAAGAATTACCAGGTAGCTTTTGGTCCAGTAGTGGTTAAAAGCCAGACTTCCCAGGTTTGAAATCCAGCACTATTCATTACCAGCTGGTAGACCTTGGTAAGTTAGTCAACTTTCTTGTGCCTTACTTTCTTCACTGGCAAAATGGACACTATGATAGTACCTCTTTCCTAAGACAGTTGTGAGGTTTAAATGAATTAATTCGTGGGACATGTTTAAAATAGCGCCTGATATATGGTAAATACTCAAAAAGTGACAGCAATCATTTTTACAAAACTCTTTTTATGTACAGTGATATCATCTTCTACATATGTCAATATTAAAAGGGAATGATATGACTCCTTTTCACGCTTTAGGATAGTTTAGGTAACACTTCCTCCATGTTGAGTAGGCGTTAGTTAGCCAGGAATATGGGTAACAAAAGCATCGAAGAGAGAAGCAACGCAAGGAATGGAAAGTAAATGCAGGATTTGACCAGATCTAGGTTTCGAAAAGATACCTGTTGGCACCAGAGACTATGACTCAGAGGGCTAAAATATGGGTGGCAGAGAGACCAGTTAAAATACCATTGGAATATTTCAGGCCAGAGATTTTGAGGATGAGGACTAAGGCATTGATAACAAGAAGAGAAGATCACAGGTGAGCATGAAAGTCTGTGTAAATAGAGTATGGACAGGACTTAGCAATGAATAAGATACAGGAAGCTAAGAAAAGGGAGAATTCAACACCAAGCTCTGAGGAGCATGTTATAAAAGTAATTCCAAAGGCATTTTAGAACTGTTAGGAGCCATAATAGAACTGTTAGCATCAGAACAGAGCTTTCCTGGAGTGACTTTGAGGAAGAGAGTACAATTGCACTTATATTACTATTTATATTCTGGAATGCTTTCCAAATAAAATTGGTCACAGTAAGCACAAACACTACTACTATAATCCTTTTGGAAAATAACTTCATGGTATGCATAAAGAGGCATAAAACTGTTTATAATCAATCATACAAGAATTTTACTTCTAATAGATGATTCCAATGTGTTTAGTAAGTAAGAGGATAAAGAGGTATATTCACAAAAATGTTGATAATTTTGATAATTATTGATAATAAGAAAACTGTCTGCAGAGCCTGAATGACCTTCAGGAGAAAGCTAGTTATGTAGTATATCAACTTCATAGAATGTTATACAGACAATAAGAATTACACATTTTAATAACTCCTACCACTTACTGAGTTCACTGTACTAGACACTTTATAGATTATTTCATGTAACCATCATAATTCTCAACAGTAAGTATTGTTATCCCCATTTTACAAGGAAAAAATTAGACTGCAGAGAAATTAAGACAATTTCCCAAGGTCACCCAGCTAATGAGTGGAAAAGGGACTGAAGATGTTGCCTGTGGATAGGTTGTGTTAAGGGATGATCAGTTTGAGGGTTCACAGATGTAAGAAGTTCCCAGCCTCTGTTTCCACAGCTGGGAAATAGCAGAACAAAGACTTAAGCTCACATCAGGTTCATCTGACTACAAAGCCTGTTCTCTGAACACCAGCTTAGCAAGTCATGTTTAAACGAGGAGAGCTGAACATCTATGGTTTCAAATGTGAAATGTATACACCAAAAAGGTAAAGAAAAGAAGGCTACAGGACAACTGAGAATTGTTGTGTTGTGAAAGTTTAAAAAATTTCCTTAGATATTGTTGCAGTTTGGTTTCACAAAGAAATGACATTTAAAAACAAGTTAGGTATTTAATTTTTAAAAATCTTTTATAGTATATTTCACACACCCAAGACTCTTGCTGATATCTTAAATTGTCAGTATATTTTTTTAAATCAAAGAATATTTATTGAATATCTACTATTTGCTTAAAAATAAATGTGAAACATTGCTATAACCACATGTGAATTGGTTCAAAAAGCAAAACAATATTAAAAAGTATAAAGCATGTGTTAGATGTTCAAATATAGTTTTATTATTATTAAGACCACTTGGATTCTACTGTGGGTTTTTCATGAACTTACATTATTTTTTAATTAATTTGCTTATAATAGAATGTGATTCCTTTCTCAATTATTCCAAGAATAATCAAATTTCTAAGTACAGAATTTTAATTTTTTATGCTCCATTTCTCACCCTCCCTTCCGTGCTACATACTGCAAAGTCCAACAAATTTAATTCACTTAAAAAAATGGATTCTTTGAAAAAACTGTATACAAAATAAAACAATGTATTAATTAGAAATATCTATGTAAAAATTTAAAAAAAAACTAAAACTTTTATGAGGCATTAAAAGGTAGCATTTAAATGTCAGGATTTCTAGGTTTGGATCCTAGCTCTGTCTCTTAAGACCTTGAGAAAAATCACTCATCCTTTTCAATCACACCTTATGCTTTCCTTATTTGTAAAATTAAGAAGATAAAATTTCCTTTCTCCCAGAGATGTTGTGAAGCTTAAATACATGTCAGACATTTATAAAAGTATTCCTGATACATGAAAATATTAGCTGTTATCAATAAATCTAAAAGTAAGATGCTTGCCATTTCTACTCCCAATATAAGTTCTTAAATTTCCACAGTGCCCCCTAAATGATCAGTTATGCTTTAGCCAAAATCTTAGTAGAGGAAACACTGCCAGAAATTTAGTCCTGACCTCAAATCAGGCAATCTTCGCCCTCCAGATAGAAAATTTACATCGGCATTTAGTTAGCATTAGGTATTTTATAAATGACCTAAAACTCAAGTTATGAAAATGTTCAAGTGCTTCCAAAAAGTCAGCTTTTTTTGAGCAAAAAAAAAAAAAAAAAAAAATTGTGCTCTCTCTCCTTTTTTTTTTTCTGTTTTATTCTTTTGTTAGGAATAAAATACAATTTCTGTGAATTTTTCATTCTTGATCCCTTTCAGGTGATGTCCTTATGTTCTTTTGAATCAGCAGATTTTAAATCATGATTTAATTTCATTTAAAACTTTTATTAAATTGGAATATCTGCTCCTTTTTACAGACCGAAGGGATAAGGGATGTGTGTGTTGGCTTGTGGGTGTGGGTGTGTATGTGTGTGTGCATGTCTGTGTGTGGAAGGGACAGGAAAGAGGAAAAAGAATATGATATAGGCAAGATAACCTACACTACTGTATTGTAGCATGTGGCACAAAGTAATTTCCTTTATTCCCCTCTAGACCATAAAGTGTTTAATGGTAGGAATTAAGTCCATCCCTAGCACTTCAAATAGTGCCTTGCATATACGGAACATAATTAGATTAATATAATTTTTAATAAGTGTTTACAGGGCAAGAAGGAGAAAAAAATTTAAAAGGAAATAAATGGAGGAATGAAAATAGTGAGGGAGATGAGAAAAGTTTTTGTATAACTGAGATAAAATGGTAGATCTGCCTTAAAGAGCTATTATACAGACAGATGTGTCAAATTTGCTAATGTTTTACTAATAAGAATTTTAAAATGCCCATTTTTTGGTTGATCTGATTCCTGTTTATTCTAATTAGATGAAGAAATGGACAATTACCCACTTGATCATCAATCCTGAATCACAGATTAGATTTCTGATGAATTTGTAGATAGTACAGAAAAAGAAATATTTATCTTGGTGATATTGGGTTATGAAAAATTGGGGAATCAGAGGAAGTTGTCAAAATACTAAAGATCAGATTTATAAATGTGCATAGAATGGAAATCCATCATGGAAGCTATTATTTTTATTATGCTTTCCTATAGGGAGATTATTTGAGGATCATATGGCTTTACTTCAAAGCATGTATAATTGATGCCTGCTAGGCAGAGAGATTTTTCCTCTTGACATCTATGAGGAACCACTATTCTGTCAAATAGCTCCTTACTCCCCACCCTTTTTATGAAGTGGCAACATAAAGCATTCCCAACAATATTAGAAACTGGTGTGAACAAATGGAACGAAATGTATGTGAAGTGGAAGCCCTTTCATGGTAATTGAACGACTCATTTTTGGAGCACTGATTATTGAACATTTTATTTCTACTTGTATACTTTGAGGCAATCTTTGGAAAGTTTCAAGGAGTAAAGCAAATGGACCCCTATAACTGCTGGGTACAGCATCTTCCTCTGGTACACTATCCAGAATCAGTGATCAGTGATTGTACGTTGCTATTTTCATAGGATTTCCTAGAGTTTACTTTCCCATTTCAAGTAATCATTTTCATCCTCATCTAACAAAAATTAAACTTCAATTAATGTATAGCTAAGATTTCCTGTATTTAAGCAAAATAGCTATACTTTCTAACCATCACTTCTTAATGTAACTATTAATAAATGATTATCAATGATATTTTATAGCATCTTATATATTAAAAAGTGTTTTCAGATTTATTTTCTTTTAATTCTTACATCTCTGTGAAACTAACAGAATTCAGGGACTTTCTACAGAGGTCATACACTGTATGTATTTGTTTTATTTTATTGAAGTATAGTTGATTTACAATGTTGTATTAATTTCTGCTGTGCAGCAAAGTGATTCCATTATACATGTATATTCTTTTTCATATTCTTTTCATTATGTTTTATCACAGAATATTGATTATAGTTCCTTGTGCTATACAGTAGAACCTTGTTGTCACTTTATGCATTTTTGATATCTGTAGCTTAAATGTAATATTAAGCCTGGGCTAATGAACTGGCTAGAATTGGACATGGTTAGCTGAACAGCAAATCTGTGACCAGATGCAACTAGGCCATGGCTGTCATTGTCAGGATTAATTGGACACACCATCACATAAGAAACCTGGAACATGTATATACTTCTACTACCTCCTTAATGCTCCAAAGACATGTATTCATCTGACATTCTAGTCAATTTTATATTAGTGTATCATTTGTTGAGGCAGAGATTTCTAAAAAAGGCTTACCAATCCCCACTGTTGCTGACATTTTTGGAATACAATAGGCTCCCTTTGTGCAGAATAGTATATATTTTTAGGCTTCTGCAAAGGTTGCAAAAGTTCATGGCTGATAAAGCAATAATTGTTAGCTGTTGCATTTATTGTTAATATTATTAGACTTTGCTGATTCTGATTGCCAACCAACTCTGTTAAGAATGATGGAAGAATACAACATAACTTTACTGAGTACCTATATATGCTAGGAATTTACTGGGTGCTCTATTTACATTATCATATTTAATACTCACAAAGATTAATGAGATATTAGCCCCTGTTTGTAGATAAAGACACTTAAGCATAGCTTTTGTCTTCAATTTATACTCTGAGGATATGGAACATACAGAATAAACAATCAAATTTGTTACCTATCTTTTTGGGGGAAATTTTAGGATATAATCTTAAAAAACAATAGAATCTCTAAATCGCAGAAACTAATAATAAGACCATATATTTGGATATATTTCATGGATAATATTCATTCCTACATTTTATTCCCACCCTCTTAAACTGTGGAGACGGTGATCTTCACTGCAGAGAGAGAGGATGAACACAGTTAAGAACAAAGAAGTTATTGTTCAGCCTTGAATTTCAAAATAGAGTATTTAAGAATAGGCGGAAATCCAAACACTTGTTGAGAAAGAGGTTTTTCTTGGAATTTCAAAAGCTGGACATTAAGTATCAGAGCTCAAGCTAGAAAAAAAAAAGTGGTACAGATTGTGACTATCAGCCACAGAGTACAAACAAGTGCTTGGTGACTTAATATCTGACTTCCGACCCCAAAAGAAACACGCATTTCACCGTATAGGGAGAGGAAATGATTCAAAGTGAACGGAACTAGAGTATGGATACGGTGGGTGCCTAATGATTGGTTCACTGTTAGGATTAAAACCTCAGGGTGAGTGTGACAGAAATATCCAAATGGCTCTAATGGCATCTCTTCAGGGCTTGTGCTTCTCTTCCCAAAACATAACCCTCGAAGTCTACAAGCCTCTTAAAACACCTCAGATCCACAATTGGTATCTGGGCAGCAGCCCAGGGAGGTTTCTACAGACATGGGCCCAAGGACCACCTCATAGAGTTCTTTGTATCCCAGTGATACCTGAAAGTTTCTAAACTAAATGTTTCTGAGGTGAGCATGAAGTGCTGAAGGGACAGATGTATATAAAGAGATGGGGAGGTGAGATAAGAACATAAAATACAGACACCTGAGTGATCGATGGTCCAGGTGGGTTATACAGAAATGTTAAGGGCAGCTGTAGTGTGGACTGGGTTGACCCTGAGGTCGAAAACTTCAGTAGAGGCCAGAGAGCAAAAGAAGAGGGGGTCATGGGGGATAGGTACCCCTCCCCCAGGATGTCTTTCTCTCTCTCTCTCTCACACACACACACACACACACACACACACACACACGTACCAGCAGTAGCAGGAGCATGAAAAAGAAGAAGAAGAATATACTGTTTTAGATAAAAAGTGACTTGGTAAATTTGTAAGGAAATTTGTAAGGAAACCAACTGAGAACTTTTGTGAGATACTTTGATATAGGTTATAAGTAGATTTTAAGAGTTGTAGTTTGGAACATCAGAGTTTGTGACTCTAAGTTTAAACCTACTAAAATATTAAATTAATATTTTAATAGTATTTAGTAGCTTATAGAACATTTCCATCTACTCATCTTTAATACTTTACAAAACATTTCCATCTATCTTACTTGATTCTCATGGCCAAATGGTGAGGTAAATATAAATATTATTATTTTCTTTACACAGATGCATAAAACCAACCCTTAGAAAAGTTATGCAGCCTGTTCCAAATTTCTTAGTTATTACTTGGTAAAGCTAGAGCCCAAATCCAGCTTTGATAATGCCAAAGCTTAGAGTTTCTCCACTTTTTTGTATTGTCTTTATTTAATGTTGATATACTCAATTTGGAAAATTAAATGTTTAGAATCTTCTTTCATCTGCATCTAACAAGAAGAAGAAACAGACAATTTAGAGTATAGGCCTGATCACATTATCCTTGATGGATCTATATGTATATACAGGTTCATTGTCAATTTTTTGTTGTTCATTTATTCCCTTGTTATTCATTTACCCCTAAAATATTTATTGACTAGGTACTGCATGATAAGAGCTGGCTGTACAAAAAAGAATAAGGTGCTATTTCTGATATCATAATGCTCATCCTAGCAGAAAAGATACATAAACAATTAAAATATAATTAGACTTCTGGTAGAGGTATATGCAAATTACTTTCAAAAAACAGAGGAAAAGCCACTAACTTTCTCTGGACTAGAAGGAGGAGAAAAGCTATAGAAAGGCTTCATGGAGAAAGTGATATTTGTAACTAAGAGCTATAGAATGAGTAAAAGTTTGCCAGTATTTCCGGCAGAGAACATGGCTTGGAGCAAGGCAGGGTATATTTTTGGAGCTTCTAGTAGTGCGATATGGCTAGAATATTAAAGGGATCTAGGAGGGGAAGTTAGAGCAGAAGTCACTGTGCATATATGTAATCCATGTCAAAGAGTTTGAACACAGGGAGTCAAGGATGATTTTGAATCAGGAGCGCTATCATAAGTAGAACTCCTGAATTTCACAAACTCTCAAGGCCAGAGAGCCCCACAGAGGTTGGATTGGAGGAAGAAGAGTCCAGAGGGAATAAGGGCCAGTCAGAGGCCACTGCAGTAGGGCAGAGGAGACATAAAGACATCCTGAACAGAAAGAGCAGTAGTGAGACCAATGAGGGTAAAGGGATTTGAAAATATTTGAGAATTAGAGCTCACAGAGCTAGAAGAAAAAGCCTATGTTGATAAGGGAGGGAAGAAGTGAGAGATTTTAAATTTGGGTGACTAAGAAATATAAGCAATAATCAAAGAGAAGTGATTTAAGGATGAAGCCACTTTCTATCAGTAAAGTACTCTATGATATTATACCATATTTTAACACATGCATACTTAATATCCCAATAGACATCTAAGTATACAAACATGTACAATATATTTCTTCAGGTAAATATACTAAAGACAAGAAAATAGTACCTCCTACAAATGATATTGTTTGGATACAGTTGTGAAAAGGGCATGAACATGTTAGGAGTTACTAGAATCGCTTGGATTCTGTTTTGTTCCTCAGAATTCAGAAAACAGTAATCCCAAGGTTTAACAATAAATGGGATTCCTTAGAATCTTTGATTTTGTTGCTTAGTAATGGACAAAAAAGACAGTATTTTGGAGAAATAACAAGTATTTAAGTAATACCCATTAAATTCTTAAATAACACTTGAAATGCCAAAAATAAAGTCAGCTAAAAATGCCTTTTTTAAAAAATTGGGGTATAGTTGCTTTACAGTGTTGTGTTAGTTTCTGCTGTACAACAAAGTGAATCAGCTATATGTATACATATATGCCCTCCCTCTTGGACCTCCCTCCCACCGCCACCCCATCCCACCCAGCTCCCTGCGCTGTACAGCAGGTTCCCACTAGCTATCCGTTTTACACCTGGCAGTTCACATGCATCAATCCCAATCTCCCAATTCATCCCCCCACCGCCATGTCCACACTGCCATTCTCTATGCCTGCATCTCTATTCCTGCCCTGCAAATAGGTTCTTCTGTACCATTTTTCATATATACAATGGAATATTACTCAGCCACAAAAAGGAACGAAATTGGGTCACTCATAGAGACGTGGATGGACCTAGAGTCTGTCATACAGAGTGAAGTAAGTCAGGAAGAGAAAAACAAATATCGTATATTAATGCATATATGTGGAATCTAGAAAAATGGTAAAAATGCCTTTTAAAAATTAATAGTTTGATTTAAAAAAATCTTCATTGCCATTTACTAAACTGAAAAAACTTATTTTTCAATTAAAATAAATAACATTTATCAAGAGTTATTGGAATTATTTTAGTTACTGGCATGCATTAGCTCATCTAAACCACCCCCCCGCCCCAATACCCTATCAGAACAGGATTACTTGGCATATTTTACACATCAGAACCCAAGACTCAGGAAGACTAATCTGTCCACGGTCTCACAGCTGGAAAAAAGCAGCATTAGAGCCTGTTCCAGACCAGCTGAAGCGAAAGCCCTTGCTCGTGACCAAAAATGCTACATGATCTCCTTTCATGTTTTGTCTTTGTAATCAACAGAACATATACTTCACTGTGACCTTGGGCAATTCACTGGTACTTTTAGGGGAACTATGAACTCAATATGGCAAGTGGTATAAGGAGCAGCATTTATTAAGCCTCAACTAGCAGTGTTAGGCTCTTTACTTGTTGCTTTGTATCTATTATCCTATGTAATCTTCAAAACACTCCTTTGAGGGAGCTTATAGTTATTATTTCAATTGTTCCTATTTTACAGAGGGGCAAACTGAAGATCAGAGGGGAATAGAGGAAGCGTTAGGCATACAAGACATACAGCTTACTGGTAAAGAGGGTAAAGAGTATGGAAATCCACAGAACTCCTCAACCACTTCATCACAATGCCTTCTCCTTGAAGGCATATACAAGGTCTCTTTGGAGACCTCAGCTCAGCTTAAACTGAGAGGAATATAAATAAAAAGAAGGAGCAGAGAATAAGTTTAAGAAAGTTGTAAGTGAAATTTGAAAGCTTGTGAGCTTCAGCTTAAGAAATTGAGACATTTTATAAGCAGTGGGGAATTATTGGAGATCTCCCAGAAGGAAAATTAATTTTGTATGGAAGACCTTCACAAAGATTAATTTGACAGATGGGTGAGGGAGATTAAAGTCAGAAAAACTAATTAAAATAATATATTAAATTCTTACATATAGGGAAAGAGATAGGAGGAAATAAAAAATTTTTAAATAGGTCAATATTTTAAATTGACAAAAATTGAAATTAAATTTATTTTGAAATTTTGGCTTATCCTGTAATATAACTGGAGAGAGTAAGCTTGACTGAGTGTCAGACTAGCTCTTGCTATCCCCACTTTTTAACAATAGTAGATTTAATTCTGCAAAAACCTTCTGTTCTCTATAGATTCATACTAGCATCCATAATCCTTCCATTTTAAGAAACATTTTTGTAAGCAAAGATTTGTATTTAGTTGACACTCACCATTTTTGTGATATAAAGGAACCAAAGGGACTACCTTATAAAATATATAAGGTAAACAATGGAACAGTTTGCTAATTAAAAATTCTAGAAAGATATATATTTTGGTAATAGTTCATGTAGTTCTTCCTGAATTCACTGGTGGCTGAAGGTGTCATTCTGACAAGGTCAATGGCCCTCATTTAACTGGCTGCAAGTGTTTTATCACATATTGCACTTCTAAGAATGTTAACTGTGATTGCCCACAATTTATTCTTGACATCTGCAGGCTTTTCCAAAGCTTCTCTTTTTTGTGTTTATGGTGCAGATGAGTATCAACATCATAGACATTTCCATGTGTGATGGGAATTATCTTCATAATAGTGACTTAATTTACAAATATATAAATTATGTTTAAGATACAGACTATCATCTTTTCAAAGGCTTTATATTTCGTCTAGCCTGATCTATGCAAATGGTAAATATATCCCTGGAAAAAAAAGAACTACAACATTCTACAACGTGAACTTTTCCTTATGCAATAAAACTTCCTGTTTCTATCTTTTCAACAAAAGAGAAAATTACTTTTTAGTCTATAAATTGTTCATGCTTCCCTTTCTCCTCTTAATTTGGCACAAAGACCTTTAATTAATATATATGTAATATAATATTACGTATAATTTTATTTTTTCCTAAAAATCATATTTGTTCACAGAGCCAGTGAGCATTACATAAGGAAAAAATTATAGCATGCCTAGATGAGTTCCTGAAATGACAGTAGGTCTTTAATAAATGTTAGCTTTCTTCTTCTCCTTTTACTCCATTTGTACGTGTATTCATTTTGAAGCATTTTTATAAACGTCCAAGATAAAACAGTTTGAAGGATAAGAAAGATAAAACTGTACATGAGCATAGCAGTTCCCACTCAATAAACATGTATGGCATTGTGCAGTGCCCAAAGAGAATGTGGTGGCAGAGGCTTTCCACCGGAAGTGAGCACTCATTTGAAAGAGGAAAGTAGACTAGGAGTTAACCAGGTGAAGCGAGCAGTTAATGAGAACAGCACAGGAAAAGACCCTAAGGTTGTAGGAAACAGGCCTGTTCGAGGCACTGAAAGAGGACCAACATTTTTGGACATGTAGGAAGTCAAGTTGGAGTGTGGATAACAGGCAGACTTGAGGGACTTGCAGAAAAAACTTTGGATTTTGGTCTTCGTCCCAAAACAAATGGCAAATTAATAAACTGTTTTCACTGGAGAGGAGATAAGGTGACTTGATTTTCATGTCCAAAGTATTACTAAGGCAACACTGTGCTAGATACTTTTTCTTACATAAATTATTTAATCATCACAACATTTATGTGAAATGAGTATTATTATGTTTGTTTCAAGGGTGAGTAAATTATGACGTGAGAATTAAAAATAACTTTCCTAAGTTTACCCAGCAAAAAAGTAACAGAAAAATGTTTAAACCCATATTTTTGATCTGACTGCAATTCAACTACTCATATCACTAAACCACAGAGGGCAGCAAAATAAAATTTTGACAGACATTTGATAAAATAAAAATTTAAGGCCAGGACGGCAGAAGGCAAGAGAGTAATATAGGTTAGCCAACAAAGGTAATAAGAATTCCATGTCTTCTAAAATAGAAGAGCCCCAAAATACCCTCAAATATTTCTGTCATATAGGATAGTAGAGAAATGAAATTCTGAGGAAATAATCATTCTGTCCCCCTTTGCCTCTGAAGCTCTTTTTTGCTGATCTGCTTGGAGTTCACTTTCATAAAAACTATAACCAGTCACAACAGGATATTTAGGATGAGGGAAGTAAGTGATCCCAAGCTTTGACAAAATCAAAAACCAAACCCAAAGCCAAAACTAATGCCAAAACCAAAGAGCTATATTCAGCAAAATGAGTAAGTCTTTCCAACTGCCTCAGATTATCCTGGAGTCGTGTTTTCTCTACTATTTTGCTTATTTAGCTGAGCATAGAAGATATTCATTAAGAGGTAACCTGGCAGTCCCAAATACCTTCCTGTCCTGCAGAGGCCTCGATATACACTGATAATTTGGTGTGATAAAGTGAAACCCTCTGGGAGTTACCCCTCTGTCAATAGAAGGAAAAAAATAAAGGAAGAGCTAATGCAATGCAATCCTGGACCATAAGACAGTTCAAATGACTTTGCTGAACTCTAATTCTGTTGGTAACCTATAACTGAAAATAAATAATGTCTATATTTTCTTAAAATTTCCCCAGTTGGGGGTAAAATGTTTTTCTGTTAAAATAGAAAGTGAGAAACTATAAAATAATTATATTTTAGCATGATAATTCTTGAATATAAAACATAGTGATTTTCAAACACAGCAACCTTACTTGCCTCTGTTTTATGCATTGGAGTTTTTTGTACTGTTTCACTTGATAAAAACGTTCCATGGGCTTTCCTGGTGGCGCAGTGGCTAAGAATCTGCCTGCCAATGCAGGGGACACGGGTTTGAGCCCTGGTCTGGGAAGGTCCCACATGCCACGCAGCAACTAAGCCCGTGGGCCACATCTACTGAAGCCCATGCATCCTAGAGCCCGTGCTCTGCAACAAGAGAAGCCACCGCAATGAGAAGCCCGTGCACCGCAACGAAGAGTAGCCCTGGATCGCCACAACTAGAGAAAGCTGTGCACAGCAATGAAGTCAGGTGGTTTCAAAAGAACACCAAAGTTGTTTAAACATAAATGCTCTTACATATTTACTTTCGAATAATTTATTTTAATTATAAATACATCCAATTTTAAGGATTCCATCTAACAGAAAAAATAAAACTTTCTTTGTGAAAATACGATTCATGAAATAAATAATGGTCACAAACCACAGTTCTAGATAAAGTAGACCTGAATAAAAATAAAATATATAAGGTTTTGAACATTAAAAGGAATTTCAGATTATAGCTTTATCAGTTGATAGTTAACTATCAGTTATCTGAGAGTTCCAAAGTACAACTATTCTTAAAATCTAAATCACTCCACAGATCCTCCAGACTTTCATAAAAGAATAAAATTTTACTTCATAACTAAGCTTCAGTGTTTGAATACATAAATTCTGTTCCCCTAAGCTAAAACTGAGTTATTATTTATCTAAATTTCAAGATGAATGTTATTTTTTCCAAGTGCCCCATGGTAGGATAATAGCTATGCTAGGGAAATAGCAGGGCATAGTCCAAGTAATTTATTTGAGAAATTTATAAAATACATTTGAACTCAAAGAAAAAAAAATCAAAATATATACACAAGTCGTACTGTATTAAACAGAACTGCATGCTGGCCAGGATAAAAGGGGGAAAAAACAAAAGCAAAAACAAAGAAGAGAACTAAGAGAACTCACAGTTGATATCCACTGCCTCTGTTATCTTTGGTGCCAATCCACTTGAAGGCAGTTCTGTTACGGTAGCAAAACTCTTTTCAAGCATAAATGCTAAGAATGCTACCCAAGCCATAAGCAATGATTTGAAAAGAGTCAGAGTTCCTAACAGCATCACTGAGCCTTGATTATAGTTATATGATTTGTTTTAGCCAATGGAATGTGAATGGACATAAAATATGCTATGTGTGAGCAGAAGCTTTCACTGAACTTGAGTGGGTCAGTTTGGCTTCTTGTTCCTGTCCTCTACCAGAAGAACAACACATCCCAGATAACGGTACTCCTTCAGCCTGGAGGCTGGAGTGAGAAGACTGGGTGAACAGAGCAATGCAGAGTTGCTGCTGTAAGTGAGAAATAAATGTTTGTGGTTGTAAGCCACTGAAATGTTTTGGTATCTTTAGTTACCACTGCAAATGCTAACTGGAAGAAGGGGTAAAATAATATTTTACTCAGTTAAGCCACAAATTGTTGGTTACTTGCAGCTGAACATATTCCTAAATAATATATCCATACTATGTACATAAATAAAAGATTATCACTTTACTTACATATGCACTCTCTGGACAGCAATTTACAATGTGTCTGAACTGACAGAACTTAGCATCAGAAAATTATAAATGTGAAGGCCTAAAGGAAAGGGACCACACAGGGGATAACTTGCAAATGTGTGTGGCCTTGCCCAGAGAAGTATGCAGCATGGATACCAGGGTAGTTACAGGGCTACAAGAGGATAGGAAGTACTTGAGATGGGCTGCTTAAAACAAACTATACCAACAGTTAACAGCCTTTTGTTCATCTCAGGCAACCAAATGTAAAAGGACCAGAAGTAAATTGCTCTTTCCAAACTTTAAAGCATAACAGAAAGAGGTAGAAGAAATTAGTATTCGAAAGGAATGGATACACATTCATGTTTTCTTTTCATGCCAGAGAATAATTAGAAGAAAAGCAAGAGAGCAATATCAAGTGAGTCACTCTAATGCATACTCAATTATCATTTATTGAAAACTTTTTTTCTTAAAAAGAGGCTTTAATTATTTTCCCCACAAAAGTATTTGCTACATTTCCAGTAATTTTATATAGGGATGTTTAGCTTTATAAGCTGATGCTCTGATTCATGCTTCCTCAATATCTCAGTCAGGTGCTCAGTTTCCTTAATATTAGTGTCAATGTTCTAGTTACGCTTGAATAGATTAGCTCCCTATCCAGGATTCTTCAGACAATAAATTGTACCTCCATGTGTCCAGTTGTTCCTGTCAGAAATCTTGAAATAATCCTTGATACCATACTTATTATCTCTAGCCCTCTCCCACTATCAATTCAGCAAAGAATACAAGAGGTTCTACAAGGCATACCCACTTCTATCCACCTCTTTGCATTTCCATGACCAAAATCCTAGCACAAGATACCTTAATATCTTGCCCAACCTACTGTAAACATCTCCTAATTTAAAATTCCCTACTTCCTCTCTGACCTTCTGGTAATGCATTTTAAACAAAGCAGCTCAAGTGATCACTTAAAAATATCAATCAGTTCACACCACTCTTCTGTTTAAAAATACTTAATGACTTCACATAGGATGTAGAATAAAAATCTTATATTCTTAACTGGGTCAATAAATTCTGAGATGATCTTGTTCATGCCTGTCTCATATTAATGCCAGTCTCTCCTTGCTCCCTAATATTCAGCCACACTGGCCTCTTTCCAACTACACTGCCCTCCAATGCACCACCTCCTTCTGATTTAGTCTTTGCATACACCATTTGCCCAGCCTGGAATTCTCTTTCTCCCTCTCTTTGCCTGGCTAACTCCTATCATCTAAGATGTCTTACTTAAATATCAGTTCATCAGAGATGCTACTTCTCCTGCTCAGATCCCTATTACATTCACTCTCAGTACCTTGGTCTTTTCCTTCATAGCTCTTATCATAACTTGAAGTTTTATATTCCTAGAGTGATTAGTTGTTTAATGTCTGCCTACCCTGTTAGGCTATAAGTGCCATGAAAACAGGGGTCACATGTGTAATCAGCCTTGTCTAGCACAGGGCATGGCATAGAGTAACAGCACAATAAATATTCAGAATGGATGAATGAATAAATGCATGAACATGGGTAAAATGTATTAAACTGAGAAAATGTTGCAGATTCTAGTAGATTTGGTAGAGTTTTTTATTATAAGCATTGTCCCAATAAGCTACAGAATGAGAAAATATGTATCTCGCTGGTTTCTTCAATTTGTTCACAAATCAGAGGAGCTGCTTCTGTGTTGTATGTACAAGAACGATGGCAGAGTTCTTAGACTTTAGGTGTATCAAAATATGTGTGAACACACAATTATAAACTAAGAAAGTCAAAGTGCTTCAAACATATAAAATTTTCTCAATTAGATTGATCTTTGTCTCTTTTAAATATAGCTTTTTAAATTACTAAAATTTTAATTACACATAAAACAGAATACATTTTTTAATACAGCAGGTTCTTATTAATTACCTATTTTATACATATTAGTGTATATATGTCAAGCCCAATCTCCCAGTTCATCCCACCACCACTCCCCACCCCTCGACAACCGCTTTCCCCCCACTTGGTGTCCATATGTTTGTTCTCTACATCTGTGTCTATATTTCTGCCTTGCAAACTGGTTCATCTGTACCATTTTTCTAGATTCCACATATATGCATTAATATACAATATTTGTTTTTCTCTTTCTGACTTACTTCACTCTGTATGCGGTCTCTAGGTCCATCCACGTCTCTACAAATGACCCAATTTTATTCCTTTTTATGGCTGAGTAATATTCCATTGTATATATGTGCTACATCTTCTTTATCCATTCATCTCTCAATGGACATTTAGGCTGGTTCCATGTCCGGGCTATTGTAAATAGTGCTGCAATGAACATTGAGGTGCACGTGTCTGTTTGAATGACAGTCTTCTCTGGGTATATGCCCAGTAGTGGGATTGCTGGGTCATATGGTAATTCTATTCTTAGTTTTTTAAGAAACCTCCATATAGTTCTCCATAATGGCTGTATCAATTTACATTCCCACCAACAGTGCAAGAGGGTTGCTTTTCTCCACACCCTCTCCACCATTTGTTGTTTGTAGATTTTCTGATAATGGCCATTCTGACTGGTGTGAGGTGATACCTCACTGTAGTTGTGATTTGCATTTCTCTAATAATTAGTGATGTTGAGCATCTTTTCATGTGCTTCTTGGCCATCTGTATGTCTTCTCTGGATAGATGTCTATTTAGGACTTCTGCCCCTTTTTTGATTGGGTTGTTTGTTTTGTCAACATTCAGCTGCATGAGCTGTTTATATATTTTGGAGATTAATCCTGTGTCCATTCATTAATTTGCAAATATTTTCTCCCATTCTCAGGGATATCTTTTCATCTTATTATAGTTTCTTTTGCTGTGCAAAAGCTTTTAAGTTCCATTAGGTCCCATTTGATTATTTTTGTTTTTATTTCCATTACTCTAGGAGGTAGGTCAAAAAAGATCTTGCTGTGATTTATGTCAAAGAGTGTTCTTCCTGTGTTTTCCTCTAAGAGTTTTATACTATCCGGTCTTACAATTAGATCTTTAATCCATTTGGCATTTATTTTTGTGTATGGTGTTAGGGAGTGTTTTAATTTCATTCTTTTACATGTAGCTGTCCAGTTTTCCCAGCACCACTTATTGAAAAGACTGTCTTTTCTCCATTGTATATCCTTGTCTCCTTTGTCATAGATTAGTTGACCATAGGTGCATGGGTGTATCTCTGGGCTTTCTATCCTGTTCCATTGATCTATATTTCTGTTTTTGTGCCAATACCATAGTGTCTTGATAACTGTAGCTTTGTAGTATAGTCTGAAGTCAGGGAGTCTGATTTCTCCAGCTCCGTTTTTTTGCCCTCAAGATTGCTTTGGCTATTCAGGGTCATTTGTGCCTCCATGCAAATTTTAAGAATTTTTGTTCTAGTTCTGTAAAAAATGCCACTGGTAATTTGATAAGGAGTGCACTGAATCTGTAGATTGCTTTGTGTAGTATAGTCATTTTAACAATATTGATTCTTCCAATCCAAGAACATGGTATATCTCTCCATTTGTGTCATCTTTGATTTCTTTCATCAGTGTCTTATACTTTTCTGAGTACAAGTCTTTAACCTACTTAGGTGGGTTTATTCCTATTTATTTTTTTCTTTTTGTTGCAATGGTGAATGGGATTGTTTCCTTAATTTCTCTTTCTGAATTTTTATTGTTAGTGTATAGGAATATAAGAGATTTCTGTGCATTACTTTTGTATCTTGCAACTTTCCAAATTCATTGATTAGCTCTAATAGTTTTCTGGTAGCATCTTTAGGATTCTCTATGTATGGTAGCATGTCATCTGCAAACAGTGACAGTTTTACTTCTTCTTTTCCCATTTGTATTCCTTTTATTCTTCTTCTTCTCTGATTGCTGTGGCTAGGACTTCCAAAATTATGCTGAATGATGGTGGCAAGAGTGGATATCCTTGTCTTCTTCCTGATCTTAGAGGAAATGCTTTCAGTTTTTCACGATTGAGAATGATGTTTGCTGTGGGTTTGTCATATATGGCCTTTATTATGTTGAGGTAGGTTCCCTCTATGCCCACTTTCTGGAGAGTTTTTATCATAAATGGATGTTGAATTTTGTCAAAAGCTTTTTCTGCATCTATTGAGATGATCATATGGTTTTTTATTCTTCAATTTGTTAATATGGTCTATCACATTGATCAATTTGTGTATAGTGAAGAATCCTTGCATCCCTGGGATAAATCCCACTTGAGCATGGTGTATGATCCTTTTAATGTGTTATTGGATTCTGTTTGCTAGTATTTTGTTGAGGATTTTTGCATCTATATTCATCAGTGATATTGGTCTTTAGTTTTCTTTTTTACAGAAATATAGATCAATGGAAAAGGACAGAAAGCCCAGAGTGATGGTGGCCTAGTAGAATGAGTTTGGGAGTGTTCCTTCCTCTGAAATTTTTTGGAAGAGTTTGAGAAGGATGGATGTTAGCTCTTCTCTAAATGTTTGATAGAAGCCATCTGGTGCTGGACTTTTGTGATGTTGGAAGATTTTTAATCACAGTTTCAATTTCATTAGTTGTGATTGGTCTGTTCATAATTTCCATTTCTTCCTGCTTCAGTTTTGGAAGGTTATATCTTTCTAAGAGTTTGTTCATTTCTTCCAGGTTGTCCATTTTATTGGCATAGAGTTGCTAGTAGTAGTCTCTTATGATGCTTTGTATTTCTGCAGTGTCCATTGCAACTTCTTTTTCATTTCTAATTTTATTGATTTGAGTCCTCTCCCTCTTTTTTCTTGATGAGTCTGGCTAAAAGTTTATCAATTTTGTTTATCTTCTCAAAGAACCAGCTTTTAGTTTTATTGATCTTTGCTAATGTTTTCTTCATTTCTATTTCATTTATTTCTGCTCTGATTTTTATGATTTCTTTCCTTCTACTAACTTGGGGTTTTGTTTGCTTTTCTTTCTGTAGTTCCTTTAGGTGTAAGGTTAAATTTTTCTTATTTCTTGAGGTAGGATTGTATTGCTATAAACTTCCCTCTTAGAACTGCTTTTGCTACATCCCATAGGTTTTGGATCATCGTGTTTTCATTGTCATTTGTCTCTAGATATTTTTTTTATTTCATTTTTGAATTCTTCAGTGATCTCTTGGGTATTTAGGAATTATTCTTTAGCCTCCATGTGTTTGTGTTTTTTACATTTTTTTCCCTGTAATTGATTTTTAATTTCATAGTGTTGTGGTCGGGAAAGATGCTTTATATGATTTCAATTTTCTTAAATTTACCAAGGCTTGATTTGTGACCCAAGATGTGATCTATCCTGGAGAATCTTCTGTTTGTACTTGAGAAGGAGGTGTAATCTGCTGTTTTCGGATGGAATGTCCTATATCTCAATTAAATCTATCTGGTCTGTTGTGCCATCTAAAGCTTGTGTTTCCTTATTAATTTTCTGTTTGGATGATCTGTCCATTGGTGTAAGTGAGGTGTTAAAGTCCCCCAGTATTATTGTGTTACTGTCGATTTCCTCTTTTATAGCTGTTAGCATTTCCTTTATGTATTGAGGTACTCCTATGTTAGGTACATATATATTTTTAATTGTTATATCTTCTCCTTGGATTGATCCATTGATCATTATGTAGTGTCCTTCCTTGTCTCTTGTAACTGTCTTATTTTAAAGTCTTTTATCTGATATGAGTATTGCTACCCCAGCTTTCTTTTGATTTCCATTTGTATAGAATCTCTTTTTCTATCCCCTCACTTTCAGTCTGCATGTGTCCCTAGGTCTGAAGTGGGTCTCTTGTAGACAGAATATAAATGGGAATTGAATACAATTTTATATTAAACTGTAAACTAGAGGTATGTCCATATAACAGCCTTGTAATTGTGACACCATAAAGTGGACATCAGGATTCTTTCACTAGAATTTCACTCAGTGAATTTGAAAGGAAGGAAAGTCTAGGTTACCTTGAGTAACAAACACTCCCCCAAATCTTAACACAACAATACATTCACTCTTGCTCATGCTACATGTTGAAAGGGATGACTTTATTTAATGTAATTGTTCAGGGGCCAGGCTGATGGAGGCCCTATCATGACAAATTTGTCTGTAATTGCTGTATCAGAAGAGCAAATAGTGCACTAGGTCATAAATACTTCTACTCAAGAGATACTCCTCACTTTTAGCTCCTATTGCATTGGCCAAATTAAGTCACATGTCAGCCTAACTGCAAAGAGGAACTGGGGACTTAAATCCTATGATGTTCTCAAAAAGGAAAGAGAAGAAGAAATCCAGAGGAACCACACTAAAAGCTGCCAGAGTCAGAGACATTCAGAGGCATAAATGAAACCATTCATTCACACAACATGCATTTTTTCTGCACTATGTTGTGAACTAGTATGCTAGGAATAAAAATCAAGTGAGCCACTATACA
Organism: Phocoena sinus; assembly: GCF_008692025.1. Taxonomy (NCBI): domain Eukaryota; kingdom Metazoa; phylum Chordata; class Mammalia; order Artiodactyla; family Phocoenidae; genus Phocoena; species Phocoena sinus. The sequence continues at coordinate 60,563,512 of NC_045763.1, read as the reverse complement.
TGTGCTAGTTTTGGAGACAACCACATAAACAGTTATTTAAGGATGCTAAGAATGATACATATTCACATTTTGAAGAATCCCCAAAAGACCAACTTACAGTGATCTTGGGTGATCACACAAATCACACAATTTAAAGCTTTGATCTTTTTTAAAAATATAATCAAAGCACTCTAAAGTTTCATTAAAGTATACTAATAGTCATATATATTTCATTTAACTAAGCAGTCTAAAAAGAATGTACCAACTTAACAGTGATCTTTACTCAGCTTAAGGGTAAATTTCTCACATGTCTCAGATCCAGAAGAGAGTGTAAAACCTTTCAAGTAACATCATAGGGTTTTTTGTTGCCTTCCTTCTCAGTGTAAATACTGGAAGCTATTATATTACTTTTTATAATGTGAGCCCATCAGACTATAATTCTTGACTCTCAATAAAATGTCCTACTTTTTATACCAAAAATATACTATTTTATCCATTGTTAAACAAAGATATTAAAAATATTAAGTGACATTTAAGGCAAGAAAATATTCATCCATATTTCCAGAATCCAAATTCAATTTTCTTTTTTCTGCATTCCTATCTATCTTTCACACATTATCATACAAAGAAATTCTACTTGGAAAAAGGAGAAGAAGATTAAGAATATATTCCATTCTAAAAATCGTGGATAACTTTACACATGCAAAGAAGACATGTACCCTTGAGCTTTGGGGCTGTCCTGGTCGCATGCAGAGCCAAAAGGGGTGACAAGTGCATCCCCAAGACTGTGTGCAAAGAGACTGATGTTATTCCACTAGCAGTCACTATTACACCATGTATTCACAGCTGAATTTATGCTAATTAGCAAAGAGTAGAGAAGATATATACCTTGCCAACTGTTCCAGGAGACAAGGGCCCTTGGCCTGGCTCAGAGGGTGTATTTAGGATAGGATGCATAGAGAATGTACCTAGGACTAAGAGCTTGACATATATACAATTATATTTAGGAAAAGCAGACATTAAACACTGTTTGTACAAACCATGCTTTAATATTTTACTCACCATCACATTTTAGACTTTAAGATAAGTGCATTCTCAATTACCCATCTTCCTAGTTTTTCCAATATATTTTCGTAAATGAGCATGTACCCCATCTGTTAATTCATATATTTATTAACTATTAATAACTATATTTAGTAACTATATTAATAACTATATTTACTAATAAAGCTTATTTTCTTCATAATTTTTATATAGAAAATAAATATACGTTGCAGTTCTAGTAGTTTCTGTACCAAAGTACAAAGAATACATCACCTTTGCACCTTTCCCCTTATTCATATCCCACTTTGGTATCCACTATGTTTGAGTTTCAGCAGCTTGCTTTTATTCTGCAGGAAGTAAACTTTAGTTATATCGAGATAGAAAAAGCAAGTAAGCAAGTAAATAAGCAAGCTAACAAGCAAGGAAGCAAATGCAAAAAATCCCTTACTCCTTGTAGTACCTGTCTAAATAACGTCTCTTTAAATAGCATTAGATAATTTGAAAGACAAAACAAGCATTATTATGGAGGTAATTCAAACCCTGGACCGGTAAAGGTTGACATCTTGTTTTACCTTTAACACCTAGTCTTAGGACATTCAGATTTTGTCATATAAAATGGTATGTGGGATTATATTCACAGATACAGAAATATGTTCCATTCTATCACACCCATGAGTCCCAGAACAGTACACTGAAAGCTGGCATGAATAAGAACCATTCCACAAATGAAAAGCAGAGCTAACGTTCTGATATGTAATGAACTAATTTAGTCACCATATTTTTTTCTTCAATTTTAAACATTATTGCTACACTAAGAAGTTTTCATTTTTTCCTTTAAAAATGGTTATGATATGTGGCTATGCAGGTAGTCTTGTTAAGTAAATACTTTTGTGTGTAGATATTTCTGTATGCCATTATTTATAAGCCAAATACATATTTTAAGAGATGTACATCATCATTTCAAAAATGTTTTATTATTGTTGCTAATATGTTTTGGTAGTAGGTTAGAAAACATCTTGTCTTAAGTTTCCCAGTAACTGAAGATTCTAGATAAAATGTATTCAGAATTTTAGCATTAGAGAAAACATTAAATGAGAAACATTTGTTTCAATTTGTCTCATGAAAGAACAGAGAATTCCCTTCTTTAAAGTCATAACAGTCATAATATAACAGATAAGTAAGTAGATATTTAGCAGTAAGAGGAAATTTATTATTTCAAAGGACCCTCCAAAATATAACTTTGTAATGCAAAAAAAAATTAACAGAAATGAGTATGTTTTTAGAAATTTCAACTATATCATATTTTATTTTCCTGATAAAAATTTTTTCCTAATCAATATTCAAGGCAATATTTTATAGAAAGGTCTAATCTCACTTTAAATAATTCTTGTTTTCTGGTAAGAAAAATCATTGATTATCCTTAATGAAATTAGCAAATTCAGAAGAAAGTCATTTATTTAAAAGGAATTGAACTTTTCTCCATCATCTAATATTTAGTTGGCATTATTCTAAATAGATCAATAATTTAAAAGAACATTTTAATTTTCATTAAAAAGGCTGTAGTATCCAAACTTAGAATACTTTAATATTAGTGAAATTAATTCCATATTTCTTAAATAATGGTAACTTTTTAAAAATAGAATACTTAACAGATGGTAAATTTATAGAATTAAACTGCCTAGATAGTCAAATCAAAGTGGAAAGGTAAGGCAATTGTCCAAAAATCTTAGGCTAAATAAAAACTCAGGTCAAAATTCAAGCCAAAAATGAAATGAGAAAGAAATGTATTTTGGGTGGGTCATCATGTTGGCTGACTTCATTAACTGAATTTAGTAGACTAAGATTTTCATCCTTATTTCCCTTCGCTAAGGTGTAAAATTTCCAGAAGTTCCAAGGGTGTGGTTTTAGTGGCCGAGGTTGGAAGCCAAGAGATCTGGTTCTATTTATGTTTCTCTCACTAACAGATGTGTGACCTTGTACAAGAAAGCACACTTATCTGGGCTTAGTTTCCTCTTTTGTAAAATAAGACCCTCTAAAGTCTTTTAAATCTCAGAAATGTTATGAACTTATGAAATAGTAAGATGACAGCTATGTGAGAGTATGTATTATAAAACAGAGCAATTACAGCTGTATGTGTATGTGTGTGGTATGCTCAATGTTCAACAATATGGTATTACCCTAAGGATATTGCTAATATTTAACAATCACTCGAAGTTTAAATAGGTATTTGATTTAATTATAATAGCTTTTATAATTGTCTTAAGAAATTAATCACACTTGAAGTAGGGAAGAAAATTTTTTTCATGTCTTGTGTTACACCAACTCAGAATAACACCGGAATAAATATTCAATGTGATGCCAGTGCTAAGAATATGTGGTCGGAGGTACATCTCCATTCTAATGACTCTGTAAGATGCCTACTCATGGTAAGAACTGCAATGGTGAATGCATTAGATGCAGAAAACCTAATCAGTTAATATTCAAGAAGTCTAATTATTTGCACTTTTAAATTATTTTAGTTACACCATTTGTGTCACATTAATTCTTCAAATTCAGCTGACACATTTTAGCTTTGTATCCATTACTCACCTTTTTAGTACAGCAAAGGTCTTCATAACATTTAGGCACTATCTCAGTAAGGTTCATTTCTTGCCTCTCCTTCCATTACCAAATAATTTGATAATGCAGACAGCCATCTATAAAATATTTTGCCACTACACAAACCTATATTTATCTCTTTTAGTATAATAATAGCATAAAAGCCTGTAATTTTTTTTCTTGGGGAATTAAATCAAATGCTCTCTTAGACTGTTTTACCCATCTTTTCCTCTGCTAGCTCTATATTCCACAGTACCACCTCCTTCTCTTTCTCCCTGTGAAAATCTCATAATGATAGTACTTACACTATCAGTATTTTTCTTTTCAGGTCACCTACCTCTTTTGTTTAACTGAAACCTATAGCATCTCACTTGTTCTCATACTATTTTACCTCTTGAAGAGCACAAAATTTAATTCTCTCCATCTGAACACACACACACACACACACACACACACACCACACGCACTTACACATATATCCTGCCATTCTCTTGCTCTTAACAAATTTGTTATGCTACCACCTTGGGCCTGGGATCACCATCACCTGAGGTTAAACATGCTCTCAACCTACTGAACTTCATGTAGAGTAAAAGTACCCTGGCACAACTGAAGAAACTGCATCTTTAAGAAGCCAGTAAATGAAGTCTTTAAACAATGTTAAGCATCTACGCTAGTGTTAAAATATTTAAATAGATCATGTCAATGCTAATATAAATTTCACTACTTCATCTCTGGTAACTACTATTGCTTTCATGTTTAGTAAAGTGAAATAATATTTTTCTACAGAGATTTTAAGTAATTTATCAAGCAGTGAACAGTACAGTGAAAGTGAGTATATGCAGGAAATCCTTTGGGTTATTAAATTTATTTAATAATTTTTCTATGTGTCATTGAATGACAAATGATAATTTTTCTGTTATGGTTAATAATTTACATAGCATATATGATACCTCTCCAGAGGTTTATATATCAAATCACAATTTCAAAGTAGATATGACAGCTATTGACTCAAAATTGCTTTACTGAAAACTTCCTTAATGTACTTTTATATGACAGATTCTAATAGTTTATTAAATGTTTCTGTCATGAATTAATTATGCCAGGAAGATAAGCAGCAGTATCTTCTGTACCAATATTAAATGGTGGTCACAAAAGTAATATGGTGCATTATTGTCAAATATGTTGATCACTTTGAAAAGTTGTTTCAAAATATTAAGTTTTTTTAATTCATTAGGAAATAATTCAATGATCTACAGATTTCTGTCATCTAACAAGCAACAATTTTTGCCTGTGAAGGAGAAGGCATAGTATAGAGAAAATGGTACAGAAGCCAAATCTGGGTTTAAATCATCACCTTGTAGCTATGTGACATGGACGTATCACTTCTGTCTTTGAACCTAAATTTTCTAATCTTTCAAATGGTGAGAATAATGCTTCTTAAAGGATTATTTTGAAATAAGGCACCTGACTCATGGTAGGTCTTTAGGAGCTGGTAGCTGTTACTATAATTATGCACTATGGTAAGAGAAGCCAGATGACAAGGGATGGTTCCTGACCACAAAAGGTCAAGAATTTTAAGCATATCATTTAATTCCAAGATAGGAAATAAACATATTTAACTATTTAAATGGCATACCTTAAAAACATACTATGCCTTCACGACATATAACCACACACACACACACACACACACACACACACACACACATTACTATAGAAAACCTCATTTGTACCAAAAAGTTTATATTGCACTCTTCTAAAATGTACCATTTTGTCTTATTATTTGCTATGTACTAGAATTATAGATTAGCAATTATTACTACTTCTATTTTATAGCATTAAAAGAGGCTGGTTTGTATTACCAGGATCACATGTTAATTCTGGAAGTACCTATGGTTTTCTTAATCCTCTTTCACTACCTCAGGATAATTCACTAGAGTATTTTCTATAAAAACATGGATATTTCTACTGATTCAAGCTCTATTCACAAAACCTGGCTAAAAACTTCATAAAGGAAAAATATTACTGTTTTGTGGCCATCATTTTTCAAACATTGTTGATTTATAGTACCACTTTGAAATTTGAGTTTTCATTGACAATTCACGATTCAGTATTTTAACATATATACAAAACCTACCATCTAGGCATCTCCTTTCTGATTTTATGGTTCCTCAGAGTGGAATTTAATAGCTACACTATATGGTCAAATTGCTATTTTAATCTTAAAATTCCAATTTTTAATCCTGAGACATTAAAAACCCTCCACTGAATACTGATGTAGTAAACAGCTTCAAAGTAAAAATGTCAAGGTTCTCAGAAGATCCTAGAATCACCTTCTATATGTCCTTCCTTGAAGATATGAATTACTTAATGGTCATTTGGCTTGGCACAAACTAAAGGTCTGTTCTGTGTCACAGATGTGAATTAACATTTCCCCCAAAGCCATCTTGCCAATTCACGTGACTGACTAGACCCAGCCAAAACAGAATATGGATGATACACTACAAAGCAGCCATTCTTACTGGAGAGACCAAAGTACTCCAAGTAATGTCTTTTATTAGTTATGTGGTTGTTATAATTATTATACTCAGTGAATAGCATATATTCTCTAATGAAGAATTTTCCAAAAATTATGAAATAATTTATGTGAAGGAAAAAGAATGGAATATGGATCCAGAAATAACTCAGATGGTAATTTATCAATAGTTGGTTACTCTTTGTGCACTCTGTTAATTTGGATATGAAATGAAATTATAATATCATGGAATGAGGGATCCAGCCTTATACTGGGACAACAGTCATCAGAAGATAAAATTATAGTAAAAATAGCTGTAATTTTGATACATCAATGAAAACATAACTTATCTTCAAATTTTCAACTGTTTTATTTATTTTTTCAGCTATTTTTGAAAGGTGGGCATTTTAAGTCATGATTAAAGAAACTAGGTTTTTATATCAAGTATTACCATGTACTATGAACTGCAAATGAGAGAGATCTAAGAAATACCCCTGAGAATTAACACCATGTGGATAATACAGTCACTTAATGATTTCATAATTGATAAAAATTCATAGTGATATTAATCTATATCTTTGCAATTTTTTTAAATCAAAAGCACACAAAAATACAGATGCACAAAAGCACTTTAAGCTATGTTCTATATTTTATAGAGGAAGCAGAAAAATTAAAAGCTGACAAACAAAAGTGGAGTGAGATTTTAATTAAGAAAATTTTAATGCCAGACTAAAGCAGCACTAAAATTTGGAATAAAACATGGCTACTGTAACTGAAGCGGGTTTATTTCTTTAAGAAGTGCTTTCTAATTCTGAAGCTGCATATGTGCAGGCACACGTGATGGGAAATGTAAGGGTTGCCATGGTAAGTACACATCTTTTCTTGGGCAGTCAAGTATTTTTAAAACTGTATAAAGAACTCTCACTTCATAATATGTTATGGAAATTGACTCTGCTTTCCTTACCAACACATATTAGTATGATGCAATGCAGCACAGGACAGAAATAGCCCACATTTCTAAAAACTTCAGCCCATTAAGATCGCTTATAAAACATGGAGTGAAAATGAAATAAGAAATCTCCAAGTCAGGGAACTAATTAAATGGTGGGTCTAGAACAAGTTCTACCTCCATTAAATTAATAAATAATCACACCCCAGGACATTCCACATGCCTGATACACTCCCCGGGAGTCCAAAACGCAAAGAGCGCTAAACACCACCCTCAATATACTTTAGTCATATGACTTACTTTTAAGGAAAATTAAAATCATTCCTACAGCCCTACTTTCTCATTCTTTCCCGGTGCGATCAATGGTTTCCAAGAAGCAGGGATGTGACTCTTATCTACTGTCTTTTGCACAAAATCTCGTGGTGCTTCTCTTAAGAGTCTGTGAAGTCAGTTCAAGACGCCTGGATGGAGGCGTGACACTTGGACTGGGGAGGTGGCAGAATCTGTTGAGAAACGCAGCAGGTTCTGAGGCGCTAGAGAACCCACGTGTGCAGGGGCTGGAGAACTTTTCCGCCACGTCTCCCGGAAGGAATGCCTCACTTTTAAATAGGGTCTAGCTGGGGCGAGGGGCGGGGGTGGGTGGAGGGTGGGCAGTAAAAGAGGAGAGGTGGGCGGCAGAGCAGAAGGTTCAAACCCTTCACAGGTATCTACTCGTGCTTCTCCACATTCTATTCTCGCCCCCTTCAACTTTATTATTTTTCCTTCTTAAAGGAGGACTTAAGCAACAGGGATGCCGAGCATCTCATAGGCTCAGCCTGGAACAAAGAAAATCGAGTTCCTAATACTGTATCGCTCCTGTTGGAGATCACGTGTCCTGCTTTCACTGGAATGCACTCTTCTCGCCCACGCTATAAAATCTCTACTGTGCTTAGAAATTTTACCCAGGTTAAAATATGCTCACATACAAATTGCTTTTCATCTACCAAGAGAACCACATTTCAATGTAAACAGGTACACATCTTTACGTGGTGACCCAGTTACCACTGCAGGTAAATTCAGAAGTGTATTGGGAAAGTAATGGAAAAGAGCAGGTGGAGGACCTTTTATATCTCACTGAGCGTACCCCCCCTACCCCCCATACACACACCTTTTCTAATTTCTTTTGAAGGACAACTTCGAAAGGAACGTGGGAGTCGTGGGAGTCTCAGATGGTTCCTTCCTGAAGCCGATTCCCGGGAGTTGTGAAAGTGACCCTTCCCTTCTCTGCCTGGCGCTGCGCCCTCTCGCCCAGCCCGCTCGCTTTGTGACTTGATGGGGAGGAGACAGTGAGGGAGAGGGCGGAGGCGGGTCCTTTATGCAGCCCTGATGGGCAAGAAGTAGTATAATGAAGCAATTCTGCAGCCATCTCCGTTATTATTAAGTCACATTCTTTTTAAAGGCATTCTGTACAAGCCGCATTCCCTCACCCTCATTCTTGACTCTGCAAACTGTAAGGCAGGACACCCTGTGGCAGCCAATTGAGTTGTCCGTGAGCTAAGGTGCTATGGTTATCGTAATGTTAATGTGCTTCCCTTCCTCTTTCCACGTAGGATCTGAAACTAGTCCTGCATCATTAATGACTCTAAGAGGAGGATGCTAGATGCTGAAGGGGGCTCAGCACTGGGATTGGGAATAGAGCTGGCTCACCAGCTTCGCCGTGCAACACAAAGAAGATGTGTGGGTAGGAGTTGTCTAGCTTAGGGGGAAGGAGACAACGCTTTTCCTGACTCCCAGGGAGAAAGCTTTCGCTCCATCGCTCCCCCAGTTCTTTCGGTCTTCCAGTCCCTCATACTCCTTCTTCCCCTTCATCCCCTCCCCAAAACCCCACCCGTTCCCTTCAATCCCCAAAGGCATAAAGATTTTCTAATTGTATTCTTCAAACAAATAGACATCAAACCGGAATACTACAGCTTCTAAGATAAAGGGACAAACGCGACCTGCCACAAGTGTGTGTGTGTGTGTGTGTGTGTGTGTGTGTGAGAGAGAGAGAGAGAGAGAGAGAGAGAGAGAGAGAGAGAGAGAGAGAGGGAGAGAGGGAGAGAGGGAGAGAGAGAGAGAGAGAGAGAGAGAGAGAGAGAGAGAGAGAGAGAGAGAGAGAGAGAGAGAGAGAGAATATCAAACGAGGGCTTCATCCTTCAGACACCTCCAGGAAAAAACTGGCTGGAGATACCCAAGATAATAAAGAACTAAGATCAATCTCAGCTCAACCAACGGTCCCAGCACCAGCACCCCAATCTAGCTCTTTATCTTTCCTTTTTGCAATATGTAACCCTTTAAGTTCAGCCCAGGCCGCTCGGCGCTCCCCTGCACCCGCACAGCTAGCACCCCATTCTAAATGCCCCGCAACCTACCACCTCCCCGCCGCCTCCGCGGGCCACCGCGCAAGCAGCTCCCAGAGGGCGCTGAAGGCTCCGGTCCTCCCACCCCCGCCCCCGTCGGCCACCCGGGTCCCACACCTCGGGCGCTGTGGCTGTCGCGGCGAGGCCCCCGCAACCCCCTTGGCCACAGAGCGATAGTGTCCTACTCACATCGCCGGCGGGAGAAACTGCCCATGAGGTTCCGGAGAGAGTGAATCGTGCAGCTGCCAAGGGTTATTCCTTAAAGTGTTCGGGGGTCCGCAGTGGAGTGGGCACGAGGGTCCTCGGAGGAGAGGAGCGGTGAAGGAGGAGAAGAGGAGAAAGAGGGGATTCCAGGCAGGTGCCACGTTAGACCATGATGCCCGTGCCCTTCAGGTGGACACCTGGAGAGGTTCCGGCGGGAAGCAGCCGAGGGGAAGCCCGAAGCGCTGGCGGGGGAGGCAGGAGCGCATCCACTGCCCAGCTTCCGCCTGCCCTGCGCGCTGCGCTAGCGACCGCAGCAGAAGAGGCAGCGGCGGTGGCGGAGGCGCAGCTCCCTCCCCACCCCCAGAAGGCTCCACAGACAATGAATCCTGGGCGGAGAAGATCCGAGCAGAAAAGGCGAATCTTGCACCCAACTCCGTAACACCCCCTGCCCGCTGCCGCGCCTCTCCTGGGCGAGGATCCCCGGGGACCGGGGCGCAGCGGGCGGTTCGGAGGGGCAGTGCGCTCCCGCGGCTGCAGGCGGCGGCCGAGTGGGCGGTTGCAGGTCCCTCCGGCGAGAACCCGCTGCCCAGGGGCTGAGTGTCCGTAGCTTCGAGCCCAGGGTTCGCCCGGAGTGGGGTCTTCCTCGGTGCAGTGGCTCGGTGAACAGGTGCCAGGATTGGCAGGCGAGGAGGCGCTGCTCCTGGCTCTTGGCTGTGTCTCCGTGCTCTCCCCGCCCCCTCTCTTTTTTCCCACCCCCTTTTCCGACGACACCAGCTGCAGCTGCTTCAAAGTGTAAAAAATGTCAAGGAGATTTTCCAGCAATAGGGGAGGGGGTGACCACGTTCACAGCCCTCGGCCTCTTTTTGAGATCCTCGCCTGCCCCTCTGACCTCCACTCGGGCTTCCCCAAGTTGTGAGAAGAAAAATCCCAGTCCGGCGGAGAATTGAAATGGTCGCCTTCTCCCGGCTCCGGCACAGGCTGTTGTTAGAGAACGGGACAACAGGCCGAGCTCTCTGGGTTCTTTCAGTCTCCCGCCGTGCGCCAGGCAGGTGCCCGAGGCACGGCGCCGGGCAGCGCTGGGCCGCCGGTTCCTCCCGTTGCCGGACCGGCCCGTGGCGCTCGGGCGGCGCGGCGTCCTGCAGCGCGGGCGACTCCGCCGCACCAGCGCCTCCGGGCCTCTGCGCCTTCCAGAGCTCCCCTGCACCCGCACCGGCTCGGTGACGCTGCGCTCGTGGCTCCGCAGGCTGCCGCTCCTGCTATCTCAGCAAAGAGGCGGCCGGGAGCGCCTCCTCGGGGTTTCCTCCCCCGCCCGCCTTTCCCGCTGCAGGTTGTTGTCTGCCAAGGAGAAAAGTCTCTGCTGGCGGGTCGGTCGCTTCACGTCAGTCAAGGCAACGACCTTTGTGCCTGCTCTCACGTTCCCTTCTCTTTCTGGGGCCAGGGTTTGCCCTGGGAGTGCGCAAAATAAGAAGGGGTTTTCTAACTATCCTTCATGTTTTCACCGCCACGCCTCCTGCCATGAACACACACTCTCACACTCACACTCATATGCTTCCTCACGTAAAAGCACACACGGACACTTTATTCTCTCACACATGTCTTTAAACTCTCTTAAGCAGCAATATGTTAAGAAACATATTGACGAAGCTGGTACTATATTTAGACTTCTCTTTTATTCTCTAAACCCATTGGGTCAATTCTCTCTTTAAAATAAGATTTATTATCCTGGAATCACCTATTTTTTTCTTTTCCTGGAATATAGGCTATAGGCTTTTTGTTTCCTCGTTATAAGAAAGGATTTCCCTTTAGTTCTCTACATCGCTGATACAGGCAGATGTCATGGTATTCATTTGCCACTCTGGGGTGGATGCAAACTCACAGTTTACTAAAAAGAAAATGCATTTGCTCATATTCTTGGATTTGCAATGCTAAAATCATCAAGGTCAAAAATCATCTTTTCTGGCTGCTAAGGATTGTCTAGGAAGAGACTTTGGAGACTGACACCTAATCTGCAGAGTACCAAGAATGATTATTTTCTACTTTACCTGGGCCATGAAAGTGGGCTGACTTTTAAGGATAACTTCCCAGTATATCATATTATTTGCATGTAAAAGGAAAGAGGAATGAGAGCATATTTTGAAAATCCAGATCATTTTAAAAGTGTGTTATAAAACACCACTGAGAAAGGGTTCTGAAACGGCAAGGAGATGAAAAAAAAATTTTTTTTAAGGACAAATTTTGAATTGACCTCTGTGGAGCTCTATTTTTTTCACCCATGGTTTTGTCCTTGTAAACATTTGCCACATCTTAGTGTCTCAGCTGGATGGAGTGATATGAAAAATTTTAGGTACTGATTGAAAATCTAAAAAAAGCATAACCTCGCACAACAGTTATACAATTGTAGCAATTCTTTACAGGCCTCCAGTTCTTTTGGATACAGTTTACACAGAACTTTCACATATATTCTTTTATTTAATCCTTTCCTAAAACTATTTGGTGGGTAATGTTTTCCACACTTATAGGAAGGGCACAAGGCTCATCTCAGAAACGTACCCAATTGCCGTGTACTTGAACTCAGAAATTCTTATTTTAACTCCAGGATTCATTCCCTTTTACCAAAATATTTGACCAAAAAAAAAATTTGTATGTAAAATCACAGCCAATTATGAGGAAACTGCAGATCATTGCAAACAGGTAACATACCTACCAATGAACTTACATCCCAGGTGTTCAGTGGAACTTTCCTAAATGAAAACAAAATTGTTCCCTTTTAATGGAGAGAAAGATATTTTTTTGGAACCCCAAATTAAAAATTGATGATGCCCCTGTAATATATTTCAAACCATACGCCCTCCTTTCCTCTTTGTCATATCCTAGAACCTTGATTTCAGACTATAGAGGTTCAAATGGATAAAATATTTTAAATATGTGCAGGTGTGATGCAGTGCCTATGGGTTTTTAACAAACATGATTTTAGCATGAAAAAAAATAAGAAGGAAGTATTCTCTGTAGAATGGGCTTTGGATACAACGGCCCACTTTTTTTCTAAGGTTTATGAATCTTGAACAAATTTTGGCCACCTTCACTATTTAAACAATGAAGCATACTGAAGAGATTTCAATGGTTTCATAGAATTAAGGATCTATTGAAATGCAAATGAAGATGCTGTCTTTAAACTCCAAGTTGCCCTCTCATCAACCCTCTGGAAATGCAGATGACTGTCTGCAAGTTGGAGAAAGATGAATGCAGAATATCCTTAGGCTGTCACTCAAGCAGAGGTCCAACACCAAAAACAGTAACAACTCAAAATTAGGTCAAGGCAGTTTTAACAGTTTAGCTGTTCAGATTACATCTAAGAATGGTTAGACATTGAATCCATAAAATTTTGTAAACTGTTAATCAATTCCTTTGACTCACACTACTAAAATTTTTGAAAGGATAAGCTGTTTCCAGGATAAGCAGGACTAACCTTGTTTGAAAATAAAAGACATATGATGATATTAGACAATCAGGCACCAACTATCTTTCTAATATTTTTCTTTGGAGGCCTGGTATGTCACACTTGTCTTAAAAACATTTCCTCTTCGGCAATTCCTGATTTTAAAAAACCCACTTATAGAAAGCACAATACTTTCAGTTTTACCAACCATTAGTGTCTTAACAGGATTATCTTAATTAGATATTGGTCCTTGGGGAAATAAAAAAAACTTTGTTAAATTTTGATTTATGGGGATATAGATCTGAAGAGCTCGGAGCTGGTAGAACTTGGTAGGACAGGATCAGTATCAGTGGGATACCATAAGAGTATGGAGTACTGTTAGCTTTTGAAAAACAGGAAGAAACTCTGAAAAGGAAGTGGGAGTCATTAGATTCTTCTTCAAGTTAATCTGTTAGACAGCCTTTACTGTGAAACTAATCTCTCAGATTAACAATCTAGTCTAGCTAAAGAGAATGGTTATTGTTATATTGAATTCGTTTGGATAATTATTTTTTATTTTTAAACATTAATTTGTATATTTATGATATACAAAATACAATGAACACTAATGTACACATCATGCATCTCTTTTAAGAAGAAAAATATGATTGATAAGATTGAAGCTTCCAGGACTTCCCTGGCTGTCCAGTGGTTGAGACTTCACCTTCCAATGCAGGGGGTGTGGGTTCAATCCCTGGTCAGGGAGCTAAGATCCCACATGCCTTGTGACCAAAAAACCAAAACATAAAACAGAAGCAATATTGTAACAAATTCAATAAGGACTTTAAAAAACATGGTCCACGTTAAAAAAAAAAAAATCTTAAAAAAAAAAAGGATTGAAGCTTCCTCTCCCATTCCTCTATTTCTTCTCCCCTTACCCCACAGAGGTAACCTCATTCCTAAACTTTTGTATTTATTTGTACATTTGTACATTACTAAATTTCATGCCCTTTTACTGCTAACAACATGTTTATATTGCTTTGCAAATTTTACTCTTACAAAAGTGATATAATGCAGTATGTATTCTTTTGCAACTTGCTTTTGATTTTGAAAGAAAACGACATTATGTCTGTGAGTGTGAATTGTCTTGATATTTGACACTCTGGTTCACTAATTTTTACTGCTGCATGATACTTGACTTTATGAATTTGTCATTTTCACCTTCTGATGACAATTTTTACCTTAGTAATGCTGTTATAAACATGTTTCTTTATATCTCTTTATGTATATGGATGAGAGTTTTTCTATTTTATATACCATCTAGGAGTGGATTTCCTGGGTTGTGGAGTATATTCGATATTTAATTGTTTTCAAACAATTTACATTCCTGCTATCATTTATAAGAGTTTTCTTTGATCCATATCTTGGCAGTACTTGGTATTATCAGATACTCTCACATTGTCCAGTCCAGTCTGAGGGGTGTAAAATGGTATTTCATTATGGTTTAAATGTGTATCTTCCTGCTTAATTATAAGATTGAGAACCTTTTTATATTTATTAACAATCCACATTTCCAATATGAATTGGTTAGTTTATATATTTCATGCATTTTTCTATTGGGTTTTCTTGGGGGGGGTGTGTGTGTGTGTATCCTGGATTCTATTCCTTTGTCAGATCTCATCTTTAATTTTCACTCTTAAGATGATGTATTTTTATGAAAAGAAGTTTTAATTTAATACTGTCAACTTTATCAGTATTTTCCTTTATATGTGCTTTGTATCTAGTTTAAGAAACACTTTACTATCCCAAGATTATATATTTTCCTATATCGTATGCTAAAATCTTTAGAATTTGAATTTTTTACCTTTCAGACTTTAAACTATCTGAAATTGACTAGATAAAATAAGGTCTTGTGATTTCACAATCTGTTTTCAAGAGATCAGTGACATGAGAAAAAAGAAGCTATCATGGATTTACCCTGTACTTAAGAATTAATAGTCAAAAAAGAAAGTATAAAGAAAAGTCAAAGAAAAAGAATAAGATGAGGTGCCTTGCTTTCCTTGTCAATATTGATTGTGAAACTACAGTAATTTAGGACAGTTTTCAATTGAAACAGTTTAAAGAGATAGGTGAAACCAAATACAAAGGCCAAAAATTGAGCAATGAGCTTTTATACAACAGAGGAGGCAGAAGGCAATCAGCTACCTCCTGAGGAATAAAATGGAAACTTAAACAAAAATTAATACCTTACCTCACACTATAGACAGAACAAAATCATATTGGCAGTTTTCTCTCACAAGCAGTTCAGACAAAATTTAATATACCAGTACTCCAACAGGAAGGTTATCTTAAATGAAATATAAGTAAAAAGACCAGCTCTGAGGAATTTAATATATTTAAAAAAAAAATAATATAGGTGAGTTCACTAACACATTATGGTATAAACATTTTCTGAGAATGTCTTTGCTATCTCTGGGTAGTTTCCTATCTATATAAAATTTTAAATACATTTTCTTCAACCAGAAGTTCTTTCTGATTATAAAATTACATTATCCCATGATCTTAAATTTTAATACAGTATATTATTATTAATTTGAGTAGTTAGGAATTATAAAAAACAGGTAAGGAATTGATGATTTTACTAGCAAAGGTTTTTTTTAACGACAACTATAAACTGCTGAAGAATTTTCAGTGGTCTGCAAATATAGGAATTCAAACTGCATAACTAACCAGAGTTCAGGAGGTTTCATGCACACAAAATCCAGAACATATACAACATTCACCTTCCCTTAGATAACATAATCCTTTAACCCAAGAATCTGTATGTTGCTGATATTAAGTTGTTTCTATGCTAAATCAGTCAGTAAGGAAACCAATTATCTTTCCTTAGAAGTTAAGGTAAACTAATATTTGTTGCTTTTTTTCTGCTTTGTACTTTGTCATACCTTAGCTGAGATAGGCTGAAAGCTAGGCATCTTGCACCAGTTAGCCAAGTTGTGAACGCAAAGGAAGAGTTCTTGAATGAAATTAAAAATGCTACTCCAGCGAACACACATATGATAAGAAAGCAAAGCAGCCTTATTGAAAAGAAAAATTTTAGTGGTCTGGATAGAAGATCAAACCAACCACAACATTCCTTAAGCCAAAGCCTAATTTAGAGCAAGGCCATTACTCTCTTTA
The DNA here is from genome assembly GCF_008692025.1 of Phocoena sinus. Taxonomy (NCBI): domain Eukaryota; kingdom Metazoa; phylum Chordata; class Mammalia; order Artiodactyla; family Phocoenidae; genus Phocoena; species Phocoena sinus. The sequence continues at coordinate 60,547,250 of NC_045763.1, read as the reverse complement.
ATTCTATGAAGCCTGAGAGAAGTGAGGAAGCTGCAGAAGAAAAGTTTGAAGCTAGCAGAAGTTGGTTCATTAGGTTTAAGAAAAGAAGCCATTTCCATAAAATAAGAGTGTCAAGTGAAGCAGAAAGTGCTGATGTAGAAGCTGAAGCAAGTTATCCAGCAGATCTAGCTAAGATAATTAATGAAGATGGCTACACTAAACAACAGATTTTCAATGTAGCGAAACAGCCTTCTATTGCAAGAAGATGCCACCTAGGACTTTCATAGCCAGAGAAGAGAAGTCAATGCCTGGCTTCAAAGCTTCAAAGGACAGACTGACTCTCTTGTTATGGGCTAACACAACTGGTGACTTTAAGTTGAGGCCAATGCTTGTTAACCTTTCCAAAAATCCTAGGGCCCTTATGAATCATGCTAAATCTACTCTGCCTGTGCTCTATAAACCGAACAACAAAGCCTGGATGACAGCACATCTGTTTACAACGTGGTTTACTGAATATTTTAAGCCCACTATTGAAATCTGCTGCTCAGAAGAAGACTCCTTTCAAAATATTACTGCTCATTGACAGTGCATCTAGTTACCCAAGAGCTCTGATGGAGATGTACAATGAGATTAATGTTGTTTTCATGCCTGCTAACACAATATCAATTCTATAAATAATACAATATCTATTCTGCAGTCCATAGATCAAGGAGTCATTTTGATTTTCAAGTCTTATTAGTTAAGAAATACATTTTTTAAGGCTATAGCTGCCATAGGTAGTGATTCCTTTGATGGACCTGGGCAAAATAAATTGAAAACCTTCTGTAAAGTGTTTACCTTTCTAGATGTCTTTAGGAACATTTGTGATTCATGGGAAGAGGTCAAAATATCAACATTAGCTGGAGTTTGGTAGAAGTTGATTCCAACTCTCATGGATGATTTTGAGGGGTTCAGGACTTCAGTGGATGAAGTAACTGCAGTTGTGGTGGAAATAGCAAACAAACTTTAGAAGTGGAGCCTAAAAATATGACTGAATTGCTGCAATCGCAGGATAAAACTTTAAAGGATGTGGAGTTACTTTTTATGACTGAGCAAAGAAAGTTGTTTCTTGAGATGGAATCTAGTCCTGGTGAAGATGATGTGATGGTTGTTGAAATGATAACAAAGGATTTAGAATACTACATAAAGTTATTTGATAAATCAGTGGCAGGTTTTGAGAGGATTGGCTCCAGTTTTGAAAGAAGTTCTACTGTGGACAAAATGCTATCAAACAGTATTGCATGCTTCAGAGAAACTTTTCATGAAAGAAAGAGTCAATTGATACAGAAAACTTTAATGTTGTCTTATTTCTGAAAAACTGCCAAAGTAACCCCAGCCTTCAGCAATCACCAACCTGATTAGTCCAGCAGCCATCAACTTTGAGGCAAGAACCTCAACCAGCAAAACCATTATGACTTGCCAAAGGCTCAGATAATGGTTAGCATTTTTTAGCAATTATTTTTAAATTAAGGTATGTACATTGCTTTTATAGACATAATGCTATTACAAACTTAATAGACTATCGTAAACATAATTTTACATGCACTTGGAAATCAAAATATTTTTGTAACTTGCTTTATTGTGATGTTCACTCTATTGTAGTGGTCTGGAACTGAACCCACTATATCTCCAAGGTATGGTTATAATTGTTTTCTTGTATAACACAAGTCTTGGGACCTCAATTATAGTGTCAGGAATTTGCTTTGTTCTAGAAAGAGAATTCTTAGGAAAGAAAGTCTTTCCATTCAAAGATGGGAAAATAGACATAGCCAGAAAAATATTTATCCTATGTTTTTGCTTATTATGTGAGACGACATCTAAAACCTAAATGGAAATGATGGAGGAAAGTAAAAGTTGAACACAATTCTAATTTAATTTTAAGGCAAGATCTACTAAGCTGTGATGATTTTGTCTATTTGCCTGACAGAAAATAGTCAAATAGTGGTGCCAGACACAATAAGTTCAGCAATTTGAGGTTTTAAAAATTACTTATTTTTAGTAAAAGCAGGAGTAGTTTGGACATATGTAGTCAGGACCCCAGAACTTTTTGATTAGGTCTCACTGTTACGCTTACTTCAAGATGAAAGAAATGGCTTTGAGTATATAAATCATACTGGAATATTTTAATATGTTCCAGAATGGTAATATTTAGCATAGAATCTAATCATAGTTCAGAGTGGAGACTTCATACTATTGACTATTAAGAATAACTGATATAAAGTTACACTGCTTGCTATTATCCAATTTTATTTATGTTTTCAACTCTATCATTAGAAAAAAATGTTTGTTAACAGGAAACAAGTAGAGATTCATTTAGATCCAGGATAACATTTTATTTCACTGAATTTTTCTTCTCAACAGTTTACACTTAATACTTTATCATCTATAATTATAAAACCCCACAGTTTCAAAATTTTGGGTTAGATGAAAATGTCTTTTTTTACACTTTATTCTTGAATAATAATTTAGTTGGTATATAATTCAAAGTTGACAGTTACTATTCCTTAGTATTTTGAAGATATTATTCCATGGGTTTTGGTCTTCATTGTTACTGTTGAAATATCTGCTCTCAGTCTAATTGTCATTTCTCTGTAGACAATCGTTCCTTTCATTCTTGCTGTCATTGAGATATTCTCTTTTTGGCTTTGTACACTGATGTATTTAGGCATCAATTTCCTTCCATTTTATTTTCTAGTCTTTAAAATTTTATTTCTCTTATTTATTTCTATTTTTGCTGTTATAGATTAATTTTTTTTAAATATTCAGCTTTTATCTCTTAAAATACTGTCTCTCCTCCATTCCCTATATTGTCGCTTTCTTATTTTATCTTCCATATCACTAACTACTCTGTAACATTTTTCTCTCTTCTGTCTCTCTGTGCTACATTTTCTGTAATTAGTGGCCTTTATTTTTCAGTTAATTGATTCTTTTTCAACTATCTAATGTAATGTTTAACCTACCATTGAATTTTGAATCTCACTAATTATGTTTATAATTTCAACAAGTTTTTTTGTTATAAGATTTTCTGATCTGTTCCGAAAGCATATTTCTTGCTCATGTTTTTGATTCACTCTTTTATTTTGCATGCTGCTTTAATAATTTTAATATCTGAAATTCAAGAAGTCTAATTTGGGGTGCTGATTTATTTTCTCTTGACTCTTGCTACTAGTGGTATATTTCCTTGGATTCAGAGCTCATTTTCAGTTGGATGTTACATGTGGGAATAATGTGAACCCTTGGTTAAAGATGTTTCCCTGCAATAAGGATTTGTATTTGTTTTTTTTTTCAGATGACCCAAGGAGCTAGCTACCCAAATCATTTTAATTTTTAGCTGTGGGTTTCCCAGATTATCAAATAAGTCCCAAGTGCTCAAAAGACCATGCCTGTGATTACAAAGAAAAGACTTTCTTCCCAACCCAAAGACAAGGTTGAAGCAGACAATGTGCTGTTTCTGTTTTCCAGAAACAGAAAAAATTCCTGTTTTCCAGGGGTAAATATTTTTAAATTAAACTTAGTGAAAATGTAGGCCTTCAAGGGTTCCATCTTTAAGCTAATTCCCACCTTTTCTAGGCTAAAGGTCTAGTGTCCTATTCAGCTGCCTGTTAATAGGGAGATTCTGTTATAGATTACTTATTGGCAAATGCTTTCAGAGGAGTTGTATATTTAATGCTTCTTACCACTATGATTTCCTATTTTATCAATTGTTTGGCTTTCAAGAATTAATCTTCTTTCTTGAAAGTTAACTGTCCACAAAACAATGACAAAAAATGCGTAGTTTTTAAGTTTTTATCCAGTTTTTCTAGATGTTTTGTCCTAGAAGTATTTTGATGATATTCAGACTGCCATGTTTTGGAAGTGGAACTAATTTATCTATTACATCACAATTTTTGAGGTGATATTTTTCAGTGTCAAAATGTTGAAGTTACTTAGGTTAAATAGTATTTGTATATTTCCTTTCTATGAAGCATGCTGTTAGAGGAGACAGTAGAAATGAGGCTTGCCACCAAGATGTTGTTACAAAGGACTTTATGGACTGATAGCTTCTAAGTGAAGCAAACAGAAACATACTTGGTTATTATTTTTGATGACCCTAATCTATTTTCAGGATCAGTGTAAGCAAAAGTCTCTTTTAATACCGGTTATCGCCATCAGATAATAAACACATTCCTCTAAATGAGTTATTTTTTTATTATAGGACACACTAATAGATAGCATTAATGATTATTATTCGATTAAAATCTACTCTCCTGATAACAGTATGCACAAACAACTTGAGTCATGAATGATGTTCCAAACATTCATCTAACAATTGAGAATTTATATCTGAGACATAAAAGGTAGAAAACCAATCAAATTTAGCTCCTTTTGAAATAGGTGGATTATTTGATAAACATATAAGGGAATTCAATAATCTAGAAAATTATGAAAGAAGAAAAAGACTAGTAGCAATATAACATTGTTAAAGAAAAGGGTATATTAAAAATTACCAAAATGTTTCTCTGATATTTTTAATATTTTATTTTTTTTCTTATCACAGAAGCGTTATGCTTATTGTTAAAATCTCAAGCAGTACAGATTTTATAAAGTAAAATATGAAAGTACTCTATAAATTTTTCCCTTTAAATAACCATAGTTATTACTGTGGTGTACTCTTCTGAATTTATCTCAACATATAGTAACATAAAGTTACATACATTGTTACATTTACCCCTCAGAAGTGTATTGTTTATATGTATGCATATTGCCTTATTACTTGCTTTTGCTGAACAATATATGGTGAAATATCCTTCTGTTTCAGTTCTAATATAGTAAGATATCCTGTTCCTTTTTATAGCTTTATAGAATCCCATTGCATGGATATACCATAATTTATGTAACCTCTTTTCTATTAATGGCTGTTTGGTTAATTTTAATTTATTTCACTATTGCAACAATTTTGCAATGAATTTCCTTGTATATATGTCCTTGCATTCTTATGTATAACTTTTATAGCATATATTTTTAGAAGTATAATTATAAAACTGTATATTTTATATAATATAAATCCAATATATTAATAATTATTGTAATATAATATAGCAATATGATTCCATAAAATAATTCTAGTATTATTGAAAACTATACATATACAAAACTTTAATAGATAGTACCAAAATCCCTCCCAAAATGTTAAACTAATTTATGTTGTCACCAGCTGTTCATCAAAATTTTTGTTTTTCACCTACTGTTGACCTTAGATACCAATCATCTTTTAAACCTTTGCAATCTAATAAACAAGTACATCTCATGATTTAATTTGTATATCTGCAATAGTTATTAAATTGAGGTTAAGCTTTATGCCTTTTATGAAAGTTTGAAATGCGATGGTCTTGTTTCATCATATTTTTTATCTGTGGCAAGAAAATAAGCAGAAATGAGACAACAATATAGAAATCAAAATCTTCCCTATAGAAAATTAGTTTTTAGGTAAGTCTGATGGGAGTTTAGTAGTAAAAGGAATAGGTGTTGAAGTTTTCTCAGTTCATTACATATCCCTAAAATCCCACCCCCTAGCTCCTTCTCATTTCTTTACCAAGAAAAAGGTCACAGATCTGAGCATCTCTGATATCCTCTTGCATTTAAACCACATCAGTAAAATAAACTTCACCCAGTTGATTTAAAGGAATGTTTTACTGTTTGGACAGGAATTTGGCACCACATGGTTATAGCCAAAGATTTTTTGATAACCTATTCTTCCCGTGAGACACTAACAGTTCATATTATGTAATCTTCAACCTCACTAACACTTGCTTAGTTTCATTGCTTGAAAATGACACAGACCAGTATCTCTGAGCTTGGGTTACTTAGTGTATTTATTCCTGCATAAGAAAATAAAATTAAATACAGTTCACTGTCAGTCATTTTGTTTTAAGCTTGATATTTCGTTTGAAATAAAAACAAATAGTATTTCTTTCTTTACAATGGTTTCTCTACGCACTACGAAGCATTTTAAAATAATAAGTAAGAATCTAGGAGTGTTGAGAATGAATAGACAATACGTAAATCATTATGAATGCAATTTATTCAAAGTATTAAAACAGTGGAGGTGGTTTTTACTTTCATCATATGAATAGACACTGGATCAGGATGCAGACATTATCTTTTAAATCTAACAAGGTGTTTTATAATGTTAAATGCATATCTAAAATAACTGGGAAGATTTTACCATTGCTATTTAACCCTTATGTATTGTACATCTCTAAACATGTCAAGATATATTCCTGTTTCTCTAAAGTACACACTCGGATAATTTAAGAATTCTATGCTTATACTAACATTAAATTTAAAGAGATTATTTTACTTCTCTGGAAATAAATCAAAATGTTATATAGGTAGCAGAGTAATTACATAAAAAATTGAATTTAAAATTGGGCTGCCTGGTTATATTACCCACAATGTGTTTAAATATCTTTATGACTGTAAGCTATAACAAAATGATTTAAGTAAAAATTCATTTTTATTTATACTTTACCACTGTTTTTGCTATGCCCATTAATATGACTGATTTTTGGAAATTATATGCCATTAGCTGATTTCCCTAAAAATGACTACAAAACTTAAGACTTTTTGAGTTCTGTTTTCAAATTCTACTTCTACTGAATATATGGTTAATTGTATAAAATGAGGTTCAATATATTAATGAATACCTACTATGTGTAAAACACTTCCATTGAAAAGAAGAATATAAATTACACTGCCTGATTTGCAGTTACCAGCGGGGGTAACTAAAGCTTTTAGAGAATAGAAAGAAGGTCAAAAACTCCATTCACTTGATGAGATTTATTCAGCAATTTATAGAGTTGATGCTAATGTCTGTTACTTTGCCTCACTGTGATGTTGAGAATTTCTTTGCATCTAGAAGTAGACTCCCTTTTAAATTATTTTTTCCAAGAGGGAATCCAAAATTTCAACCCCTAGAAGGCTACTTTCTGTTGTACCATTTTTATACAACTGTACTCTGTTGATGTATCTATCAATTCCTGCCTATAAATTCCCATGAACTTCCACAGTGAAGATGAAATAGATCAAGTCTCTGTCTTACAGGAGCTTAAAGTCAAGTGAGCTCACATAGGTATTGTTTGGGAAACTCCTAACAAAAATGGGCTACTTGATTCTCTCCTTCCAGTAACATAAAATTCAACCATACATACTATTCAAGAAGTGTTGGAGATAAGGAAATACTCCTTTTGTTAATTCACTTTCCTAGATGACCTGTTCTATAAATAAACCAAATAACATATAGTAGAGCATTTACCTAGTGTAGAGAACTATGAGTGACATAGAGAAGTGAGGTGCAATCCCTTGAAGTAAGTTCAATCTAGTGAGAGGTGTAAAATATATACATATCTTTGAAAATTATTTATACCTTTTATTGTTTTCTAGAATGTGATGATTCATAGTAGCTGGATTAGTTTATTATTTTATTTTATTTTTCTGAGGATTGGAATGGGCATGGGTATAAAAGCTGAGGGTAGAAGCTGATACTGGATACATTATTCTGCAAAATCAAGTGGGCAGTGGTAGTGTTAACAGCTGACATGAACAAGAAATCAAAGAGGAAGGTAGAGGCTACAAACCTGGGCACTATTTGGTGCAGAATTATTGAAGAGATCCCAGAGAAGGACATAGTTTGAGGAAGAAAAACCGATGGTGAGATTATGGGAGGCAAATGTCACAATGTGATTCAGCTCAACTCCATTAAATCTGTACAGAAGGGACTAAACTGAGGAAATTCTGATTGTGTTTAGATTTCTTATAGTAAGCAGTAAAGGAACAGCAACCACAAACCAGCTTCTGGAGGATGAACAAAATCACCACATGAGGATGATCAGCTTACAGTGGGTTTTATATATATATATATATATATATATATATATATATATATATATATATATATATATATAAAGGTAAATAATAATTTACGGTATAACACAACTGATTTTGAATAAATACATCAACAGGAAGTATTTTATAAGTTCAAAAGAAGATTGGTGAGGAAAATTTGTTATAAAGAGATTTTGCCAATTTATGTCGAAAAAACACCCACTGTCAAACAGGAACCCAAGCAGCAGTTTTCTCTATACCTCACAAAGTTCCGAAGGATGGCATGCACCTGGGGAAGATACTCATATCAGAATATGAGTTTGTGTTCCAGAGAATGTGAGAATATGCTCCAGCCCTGTACTTATCCTGGCAGTTAGAGATTAGATTATAGTTGTTGTCCATGGGGACAAAGTACCTATCAGAGAAATCAGTATTAACCTCCGCTTAAAACTCTGATACAAAAGCATTTCCCTTAAAGGTTTTGGCAGTTCTCTGTTTACATCACTGGACAGAGGAGCAAACTCAGCCTTTTTTCTTTTTTAATTGGAATTCTCAAAAAGACATGCTGTCAACTTAAGACATGGTATCTTAAAATTACATTCTTATAATTAGTCCAAGCAACCATGAAGTGGTTATAAAGGAGTATACAAAAAGCCTTGAAAATACAGCTAATTAGAATAATTAGGTATTACTTTCACTGAATATTAATATCCTTGGACTATCCTACTTTGAGTAGTCCTAAGTCCTACTTATACTCTTTACTGTCTTTTGAACTATGATCATTCATCTACTCATTTTCAATATTATGTAAAATAATATAACTTGGATATACAAGGACATTAAAAACATTATGGGGAAACTAAAATACGATGAGTCCTGAAGAACCTGTACTTCTCCCTGACATAAAACATTAAATACAAAACTCCAGATGATACACTAAAGAGGTAACCATTGGAAGTACACTAGTTATGAAGTTAAGAACAAGGTATCAAATCTACATTCAAATCCCAGTTCTGCTAAACACTGTCCAAATCTTGGCAATTTCATTTTTGAATTTAATTTTAGTTATTTTTTTATACAACAGGTCCTTATTAGTCATCCATTTTATACACATCAGTGTATACATGTCAATCCCAGTCTCCCAATTAATCACACCCCCACCCCCACCCCCCGTTGCTTCCCCCCTTGGTGTCCATACATTTGTTCTCTATATCCGTGTCTCTATTTCTGACCTGCAAACTGGTTCATCTGTACCATTTTTCTAGGTTCCACATATATGCGTTAATATACGATATTTGTTTTTCTCTTTCTGACTTACTTCACGCTGTATGACAGTCTCTAGATCCATCCATGTCTCAACAAATGATCCAATTTCATTCCTTTTTATGGCTGAGTAATATCTCATTGTATATATGTACCACATCTTCTTTATCCATTTGTCTGTCGATGGGCATTTAGGTTGCTTCCATAACCTGACTATTGTAAATAGTGCTGCAATGAACATTGGGGTGCATGTGTCTTTTTGAATTATGGTTTTCTCTGGGTATATGCCCAGTAGTGGTGTTGCTGGTCATATGGTAATTCTATTTTTAGTTTTTTAAGGAACCTCCATAGTGGCTGTATCAATTTACATTCCCACCAACAGTGCAAGAGGGTTCCCTTTTCTCCACACCCTCTCCAGCATTTGTTGCTTGTAGATTTTCTGATAATGCCCATTCTAACTAGTGTGAGGTAATACCTCATTGTAGTTTTGGTTTGTATTTCTCTAGTAATTAGTGATGTTGAGCAGCTTTTCATGTGCTTCTTGGCCATCTGTATGTCTTCTTTGGAGAAATGTCTACTTAGGTCTTCTGCCCATTTTTGAATTGGGTTGTTTGTTTCTTTAATATTGAGCTGTATGAGCTGTTTATATATTTTGGAGATTAATCCTTTGTCCATTGATTAATTTGCAAATATTTTCTCCCATTTTGAGGATTGTCTTTTCGTCTTGTTTATGGTTTCCTTTGCTGTGCAAAAGCTTTGAAGTTTCATTAGGTCCCATTTGTTTATTTTTGGTTTTATTTCCATTACTCTAGGAGGTGGATCAAAAAAGATCTTGCTGTGATTTATGTCAAAGAGTGTTCTTCCTATGTTTTCCTCTAAGAGTTTTGTAGTGCCTGGTCTAACATTTAGGTCTCTAATCCATTTTGAATTTATTTTTGTGTATGGTGTTAAAGAGTGTTCTAATTTCCTTCTTTTACATGTAGCTGTCCAGTTTTCCCAGCATCACTTATTGAAGAGACTGTCTTTTCTCCATTGTATATCCTTGCCTCCTTTGTCATAGATTAGTTGACCATAGGTGCATGGGTTTTTCTCTGGGGTTTCTGTCTTATTCCACTGATCTATGTTTCTCTTTTTGTGCCAGTACCATATTGTCTTTAATTACTGTAGCTATGTAGTATAGTCTGAAGTCAGGGAGTCTGATTCCTCCAGCTCCATTTTTTTTCCCTCAAGACTGCTTTGGCTACTCAGGGTCTTTTGTGTCTCCATACAAATTTTAAGATTTTTTGTTCTAGTTCCATAAAAAATGCCATTGGTAATTTGATAGGGATTGCATTGAATCTGTAGATTGCTTTGGGTAATATAGTCATTTTCAAAATATTGATTCTTCCAATCCAAGAACATGGTATATCTCTCCATCTGTTTGTATCATATTTAATTTCTTTCATCAGTGTCTTATAGTTTTCTGCATACAGGTCTTTTGTCTCCCTAGGTAGGTTTATTCCTAGGTGTTTTATTCTTTTTGTTGCAATGGTAAATGGGAGTGTTTCCTTAATTTCTCTTTAAGATTTTTCATCATTAGTGTATAGGAATGCAAGAGCAAATCTTGGCAATTTTTGAAAAACCTGTCAGTGCCTCAGTGTCTTAATCTGTAAAATAGAAATAACTACTTATCTAGATTGTAAAAATGTTAAATTAAAACCTAAAAAAGTGCTTAACATGTGCTTGACACATAGTAAGGGCTCTGTAAATGATAGATACTATTTACCACTAACTGTCATACTTAAATGTTAATTTAGTCTATAAACAAAACCAATCACTTTCAGAAGCATTGCAACTACAAATAACGACTATCTTTCCCACTAGAGTATAAGCTTTATTCAAGCAGGAATAATGTCTATCATATTCAACAACCATTCCTATAAGCCTTGTCACATGGATGTTGTTGAATTGTATTTGTTGACTTATTGAATGAATATGCATCGTCTGGGGAATTTTTACAGAACATTAATGATCCCAAATAAATTTGAAAGACTACATATCTACACAGGGTCAATCAGATAGTTGAACTATGTCTAAAAAAGAAAAAAAAAATAGTCAGTTTCACCAAATCCTACTTTGGCTGATGTGAAGGTGGAGCCAAGTTTGTAGTCATTCGTTTATGATAAAAACACCAATAAAGGTCAACACAGTTACTTAGATTTTATTCTCATATTTTTGTGGTCAGCAATTCTCTTCAAATAATGTTGTAAGGTACAAAATGATGAATAGTGTTTAATCTCAGAATCTAATAGAGAAGAAAAGCCATGGATACAAGGAAAAGAATGATAAGGACAATTAAGGGAGTACTATTAAAAAGCACTGTGAGTGCTCAAGTAGGAAAATATTTATTTATTGTTAATTATAAAAACTAACTACTAATAACTAATTGATATATTTGATAACAAAATCCTTATATGATCAATGTTCTCCCATCATTTTTGACCTCATTCTCTACTTACTACTCCCACTTCCTCTAGCTATACAGGTCCCTTCACTGTTCCTCCAACCTTCTAAACATAATTCCTTTCCAGAAATGTTTGTATTTTCTCTTCCCTCTGCTTAGACTGATTCTTTACCAGAGTTTCATAGAACTCAGCCTCTTATTTACATATTATTAATCAAAACTTGCTTTCTCAATGAGACCTTCCTTCCTCTGAAAATTTTAGCCACATATACAAGCTTCATATCACTCTTTTCTGTTTATTTTTTTCTCCTGAGCACTTAACGTTAAGTATGATATATCTTATCTTGTTTATTGTTGGTTTTATCCTATTATAAAGTAAACTCCATGAGAGATTTTTGCCTTCTTCTTAACTTGTCCATGTCCAGTGCCTGGAAGAATGCTGGCACATTACAGGTGATCAATATATTTTTTCATGGATTAAAGAATGAATAAACCAATGATTGTTTGAGCCTTTATGGTTCAGAAGGGGCACTCACACACATTTGTTCTTTTGCTCTTCCTAATGATTCTGTGCAGTAGATACTATTACCTTTAGCAGAGGAATCACTTGAAGACTTCTTAGAAGAGATGGATGGCATTTGATAAGACCTTGAAGCTTGAGAAGGAGATTTGGAAAATAATATAAAATATATTACATTTTCAAATTAAAAAAAAAATTAAGAATTCTTATTGGTCCTTCCATTTGATTAAAAAGAAATATTATCTTTGTGACTGTGATTAATATTTTAAATTCAGATGTGTTTTTTATGCACGTGTGCTTACAATTCCCCAACTTACGCACCATGGGCACCTGACATCACAAATGGCCCTGATCATCCTTTGCATGACTTTTTCCTCTTCCAAACTTTCCCCTCCAGCTTCTTTATTATCTGCCTGTCTTTTTAATAGGACAGTATTAAAGAGCTTTAATTTAAAAAGAAAGCAATTTCATTATGTTCAAATTGTGTTTAAAATACTCAAAGAAAAATACTGTCTGGAGAGTAGTATGAGTGAGTAATCTGCCATGTTAGGCACCAACGTTGCCTGTTAAAAAATCAGAATCAAGTTTTCAAATGTGATAAAATAGATTTCACGGTATTTTGAGATCACAAGCTTTATCTCTCCATTTCCAGGCATGTAGCATGTGCTTATTCAATTTTTGTTTAATGAATATTTGCTGCATTAATATAAATCATTCACTGATTAGTCGAGAATGGAGAAGTTGAATAGGGTTATGAATTTATTTACTTATTTCTTCAACAAAAACTGAGTAAGTCCTAACAATGTTCAAGGAACTATTCCTGGTACTGGAGATATAATGAACTAGCAGGTTTTGACAGTGCCTTCAAGGAGGTTGCAAGATAGTAGGAAAGACAGACATCAAGCTATAATTTAATTCTCCTTGTGGTAAGTGTTATGAAGGAGAAAGCGCTATGAGAGTAAATAGCAAGAGATGGTTCCTGATTGTAACGCTGCCACTATAACTTAAAAAAAAATTTAAGTTTTTCTCCTAAAAATTGAGCAGACACGTGGAGTAAATAATACAAAGAACCTAAACAGGAAAATTAAGATGAAAAGGTCCTTCTATTTTTTTTTTTTTTTTTTTTTTGCGGTACGCGGGCCTCTCACTGCTGTGGCCTCTCCCGTTGCGGAGCACAGGCTCCGGACGCGCAGGCTCAGTGGCCATGGCTCACGCGCCCCGCCGCTCCGCGGCATGTGGAATCCTCCCGGACCGGGGCGCGAACCCGTGTCGCCTGCATCGGCAGGCGGACTCTCAACGGCTGCGCCACCAGGGAAGCCCCAAAAGGTCATTCTTTTCTCTGATAAGTTTTAAACAAGATGTTTTAATGCTTTGGAAACCTAAGGAAACAGAGTTGGGGAATGAGGAGGGTAACTGACAGAATGGATCTGGTTCTATACATCACCATATTCTTAAATCACTATGTTTTACACACAGTATAAGCTCAATAAGTGTTACTCGACTAAATTAATTAATTAATTAATTTATGAAAGCAACACAAGATAATGGGCTAAAAGATACTTTGACTTAAGAGGCTATAAAAGTAGAATTATTTTAATTGGGGACCGGAAGTAAAATTTAGAGAGAAATTATCTGGACTTGTACAAATGGATTTGAATTTCTTTTAAATCTTCTTCTTCAGTGCCTCAGTTTTTTCAACATTACTTCTAATGTGTCCTTAGCTTGCTTACATGGTTGTGCTAAGAATCAGTGCTGATCCAGAGGAATATTAAAAAAGTTAAAAATTCTATCTATCTACCTACTATCTGTCTATATATCTATCTATCTATATCTATCTATCTATCTGTCTATCAATGTAGGTTACAACTGTACCACTCTTCATTAAAACTCTCATTTTGAGATTATGCCATTTCTAATTTTTAAAGTTGAAATATTCTTCTAAGAAATATATAATATTTGTTAAATCACAAGGTGTTAAGTGAACTGGATTAGGTCATCTTTTCTATCACAGGTGACTGATTTGTAGAGACACTGATGTCCATATTAGTCCTTCCTCTCTCACCTTGGTTTGCACTAACCACCTGCTTATCTTCTGAGGTAGGTAAAAACAACTCTGATTATCCAAAGTGGTAAGTGGTAGACTTTGATGGGAGTAGAGTTGTTTAGAAGAAACAGGGTTAAATTACATCTTATACAAGAGATGGTAAGGGACAGATATTGTTGGTTGCATATGCTCAGCCATTATCGTCTTCTTACTTATCAACAGAACCCAAATTTTGTTCAGATACTGAGCACTGATATGATAAAGGAAAAAAGGCCAATGTATTATGAAAACACTTTACCCATGCTTGGTTTGCGTTTGCCGTAATTTGGGAGGAATAGTGTGCTGTGATTTTTCTGGGGGATTATCTTCCTTTCTGATAAAAAAGAAAGAGAAATATAGAAAAATCTTGTCCCTGCCCTTGCTTCTCACTTTGAATGGTATGAGCTGAGGCAGTCATGTGGAACTGTGGCAGTCATCTTCAGACCGTGAAGAAAAGACAAAAGAACCACTGATAGGCTGACCCAGCACCCTAAATTTGTTCACCTGTTGAACTGATCCTGGGCCCACCTACTTTCAGACATTTTGTTATTATGGAAAGTCAAACTATTTTAAACCACTTTTAGTTGTGCATTCTCTAATATAAAATCAAAATCATTATAATTGATTCATGGGAAGTTTGTGTGAATCTAAAAGAAATCAGCTATGTGGTTAGTTTATATCTTAATTTATTGACATAGTATTTTGATCACAAGTGAAAATTATATACAAAATATACATAGTATACATTCTGAATAAAATAGTAACATCCTTGGATAGTCATCAGTGAAACACTTGGTTTGGTATACTATTAGTCTCAAGTAAAGTTCTCAAAAGTGCTGAAAAGATAAGAATGCTTTAGTTAAAGCACTAGCAATTGTAGTTAAACAACATATCTGTAAGTGCAGCATCATAAATTGTTATTGCTATGAAAAATATAAAGCCAAAGTTTTAAAAGACCTTACCTGAGGCCTGAATCAATCAGTCAAATGCTGGGGAGGGCGTTCTAGACAAATGGAAGAGCATGAACACCAGTTTCCCTGAAAATGCCGCCAATGAGGGTCCAAAGCCTATAAAATTCTACTCAGTGAGAAGGCTGAGAATAAAAAGTAACTTTCTTACTGTACTTAGGATGCTTTTGGCTACAGAGGTCAGAAAATAGGACTCTGATGTATAAGAAGTATATATCAGAAAGCCATTGGCTTAAATAATATGAACTCTAGACAGAGAGAAGTTCTCAAAGGTGGTTGGCCTAACACCTCAACAGTGTCGTCAGAGACCCAGGTTCCTTCAGTTCCCTTACTCACAGGCACCCTAAGCGATTGGGTGGTTGCTAGTAGTAATTGAAGCCATGTTCTTTCTCGTTCATATACAAACACATGGCGTGAGAGGAAGAAAGGCTTTTCATGACTCTCTTTTAAATGTTAGAAACAATTTTTTTCTAGAAGCTTCTACCAAACTCTCTCGTTCTTACTGGCTGGAAGTGAATCACTTGTCCGTTCTTCCATCAGTTCCAGACAAGGAGGAATGGGACTCTTAAAGCAATGAGAACTATTCCAAAGCTAAGAGGTGGGGGCATTTTTCCTGAGCCATGTGAGCTGCATGAGAAGTGCAATTATACCTGAATAAAAGTGAGGTTCTGATAAGAAGATAGAAGAAATAGATGGATGAGAATAAACAAAAGAAGCCAATTGCTTCTTATTCACCAAGAGCCTACTATATTCAGATTTGGTAGTAATAACTCTTATGTATTAAATTATGTAATTATCATATTGTCTACACAAGATAGTGAACATCGTAGTAGACACTACTAGTGACCTAGTGTATCTATCAAATTTGCTGGGTTATGCTGAGGAGATAACCCACAAACCTCAGTGTCTTACAAAACCAGTGCTTCATTTCCTGCTTATGTTACATGGCCCAAGCAGCTTTGCTCCATGTTTTCCTCTTTCCAGGACCTGGGTTGAAGTCATATCCTTGCATGAGACCTGTGGGCCTTTGTGGGAAAGGGAAAAGGATGATGTCAGAACTTCATGATGCAGTGAAAACTTCTGGTCAGAATTGGCTTATGTCACTTTCTACTCACACTTAATTAAGTAAAATAAATTTCATGGCCAATCCTGATGTCATTGAGTCAAGGAAGTCAAATCTTCTCACAGGCAACTAATAATTGGGAACAATAATACACTGTACCGCCCCTAAGTAGGACATTCAGTTCCTCCTCCTTCTCACTCCTGATGTGCCTAAGTGGTGTGGCCAGGATTTGAACATTGGTCTGCCTACTTCTGTGCACCTTTTCTAACTAGTGGTCTAAAGGACCACACGAGGATATAGAATAAATTACTTTTAGATGTATTTTAAAATAAATATTTGAACTATTTTACCAATTTAGGAATCGGTGGTGTTCTTAAAAATAATTCTATGTCAGTGTTTGCAGCTTAAGATACATGTCACTACAGCCATAGTCCACGAACAATTTGGTCTCAGGGCCTCTTTACACTCTTAAAAATTGTTGAGGACCATAAAGAGTTCTTATAATGTGAGTTATTCCTACTATCCATATTTACCATAATAGAATTTAAAACTAAAAAAAAAATTAAAACTAATTTATTAATTCCTTTAAAATTAACAATATTAGGCTCATGACATATTAACATAAATCATGTATTTTGTTAAAATAATTATATATCTCAAATTTTTAAAAGTGAGAAGAGAGGCATTGTTATGTGCACTATTGCAAATTTATTTAATGTTTGATTTAATAGAAGACAGGTTATTTTATATGCTAGACCTGTGATATATATTTTTTTGTTTGAAGTACATGAAGAAAGTTCTTACATAGATAATAGGGAGAAAAAGGAGAAGTATTTTTAGACAATTTTGGATATTCTTCTTTGATACTACACTAAAGCTTGACAAGTGACAGCTTCTTAAAAGTTAGTTTCAAACAGAATCTGAAACCATATCAATAAACTTTCTGTATTCTGTTACAAAAAAATCCTTTGGTTTCTTCTGCATTTTGAATGGATCTTTTAACCATGCCTGATTTTGTACCATAAAGCACGTTAATTTGAAAATATTGGTTCACTAATTTATGCAGATCTTTCTGCATAATTATGTTGCAAAAATATGTTGATGCATTTCATCATACAATAAAAATTATATTTATTAGTATTGACACTGATCTCATCAGAAAAGTTTTTAAGTATTGGGAAGCTGTCAAGCTCAAGATGGCTGACATAAGTTTTCTAAAGTTCTAATTTTTGCTTAAAAGCTCAAATTTTATCACTGGCAACAGTACTGTCAGTGTTGTCTTTGAAATGGCAGGCTCACTTTGTTGATTTTTGAAAAAATGTTTGCAAAATAGTCAAATAGTTTGCCTACTTGTCATTCTTTCAAATAAAAATAGTGTTTTGTGGAAAAAAGTGATTATTTCAGCTTGCACCTTAAACAATTACACAAGTGCTTTTTTTGATTCAGATACATTTTTTTGTGTTATTCAGAAATGTTGTGGCATACTTCCCATTTTTGTCACAAGGAATATATTAAAAAGAAATGCATTCAGAGGTAGAGTTTTAATAGAATTAATAATTTTTATTTCTTCATCAAGAACATTCTTAAGTGAAAATGGCACTTTTATTATTTATTATTTTGTTATTATCAGTTTTCATGAAAGTGTGTGGTGAAATACAGTACAGATAGGTGCCACTGCCTTGATTTTTGTTAAGAAGCCAGCAAACTAACCCACCATTTCTTTTGTACTATCAGTATAAATTTCAACATAGTGAATAAAGCAAATAATGTCTTGGTATTATAATGAAAATAGTTTTGGCCTTGTGGATTCCTTGTAAGTGCTTTGAGTTTATCCAGGGTTCCACACACCAGTCTGAGAACTACTGCTCTATAAAACCCTTGTAAAGTGTAGCCAATTTAACTTATATATTCAGTTTAGTTTAACAAAAAATTGCAAGCTCGTTCTCTTCTTGGCACTCTGATAGGTGATAGAGTTAGAAAGATGTATAATAATGTTCATGTTTTCAAGAAACAAGAGCACTCAAGAAATATTACTCAGCCATAAAAAAGAATGAAATAATGCCATTTGCAGCAACATGGATGGATTTAGAGATTATCATACTAAGTAAGTCAGACAGAGAAAGAAAAATATCATATGATATCATTTATATGTAGAATCTAAAAAAATGATACAAATGAACTTATTTACAAAACAGAAACAGACTCACAGACTTAGACAAAAAACTTATGGTTAGGGCTTCCCTGGTGGCGCAGTGGTTGAGAGTCCGCCTGCCGATGCAGGGGACATGGGTTCGTGACCTGGTCTGGGAGGATCCCACATGCCGCGGAGCCTCTGGGCTCATGAGTCATGGCCGGTGAGCCTGCGCGTCCGGAGCCTGTGCTCTGCAACGGGAGAGGCCACAACAGTGAGAGGCCCGCGTACCGAAAAAAAAAAAAAAAAAAAAAAACTTATGGTTACCAAAGGGGAAATGTGTGGGGAGGGATAAATTAGGAGGTTGGGATTAACATATACACACTACTATATATAAAATAATCAACAAGGACATACTGTATACCACAAGGAACTCACTCAACACTCTGTAATAACCTATGTGGGAAAAGAATCTGAAAAAGAATATATATATACATACAACAAAATCACTTTGCTATACACCTGAAACTAACACAACATTGTAAATCAACTATGCTCCAATATAAAGTAAAAATTTTTAAAAATAAATAAAAGTCCCAATAGGAAAAAAGTAAATAACCAGCAAGGACCTACTTAATAGCACAGGGAACTATACTCAGGATCTTGTAATAAACTGCAATGGAAAAGAATGTAAAAAAAGAATACACACACACACACACACACACATATATAACTGAATCACTTTGCTGTACATCTGAAACTAACACAACATTGTAAATCGACTATACTTCAATAAATATTAAAAAAAATCATTCTAGGCCCAGGAGTAGAACTGTGAACAGATAACTGCCTTACAGTGTCATAAGTGTTCTGATAGAGAGGCAGAGGGAATGATTGGAACAGGGAGTGACCCTAGTTTAGTCTCCGATTTAGGTAACAATATCCAGAGTTGAAAGGAGTTTAGCCAGGTGAATAAATGGGTGCTAGGAGAGTGTTCTGGCCAAAAAAAAAAAAAAAACTCTGAAAAAAAGGTATGGAGGCGTAAGACTTATATGTAGTTTAATATCTCAAAAGGTGAAGTTAGGAACAAGAAAATTGAGGTAAGTTTTAGATCACTTAGGTCTTTGTGTGTCTAGCTAATGGTTAAGACTTTAAAATGCTGGGATTAAATCAGCAAAACAAGGGAATAGTTAGGCATAAGTAATGTTGAAATAAGATTTTGGGGAGGTGATGTGTGGGAAAGGGGCAACTGTAAAAGTTTAATTTAGAAGCTCTTGAGTTTGTGTCATGAGACACCAAATGAATTGGTGCTGCTAGAATATGAAGCTTAAAGATGATATAAGTAGGGATATAAATTTGCTTCATTAGTGTAGAGATGGCACATGAAATTGTGACTGGATGAGATTACTAAAAGAATGAAGAAAGAAAGTAGTGAACCAAGAACGGATCTCTTGGGAAATGGGTTTTAGCAGGGGAAAAAAGAACCTATGAAGGACATTGCAAGCAAAAAGGTAGAGAGAAGGGTGGGAAGCTGTTTTTGGATGAGATCAGCACTTAAATCAATGAACTTTGAGTAAGCTGATTGTTCTCCATAATGCTGGTGGGCCTCGCCCAATCAGTTGAATGTCTAAATAGCATAAAAAGTCAGCTTCTTCCAGCAAGAGTGTTTCTCCAGCAGCCTGCTTTTGGACTTCATCTGCACCATCAGCTCTCTGGGGTCTCCGCCTGCCAGCTACACTGCAGATTTGGACTTGGAAGTCTCCATAATTGCTTGAGACAATTTTTTATAATAAATCATATACATATATGATTATATTATGACATTTATATATAATATTGATATTTATATATGTATGCCTATCTGCATCTATATCTATATCTACCTATAGCTATATCATTATCTCTCTGTATATCTCCTATTGGTTCTGTTTCTCTGGAGAGTCTTAAGAAATATAGAAACAGTAAAGGTATAGTATCATGAGAACAAAGTTATAGAGCAGAGAATAACCAAATATGTTCCTCAGGATATCATTTCTGTGCATGCTAATGGGTACAAAAAATAGTTTTGTTGTAATTTTATCTTGGAATTTCTTGGTGCCTTTTAAAGTACACTCACAGTACAACCCACAAAATTGTAAAATGTGTAACTTTTTAATATTTCAAATCTAATTTTTCTCATTCATCATCACTCTTCTGGGTAGTCAGGAGATTGTTTTCTAAAAAACTACTTTAAATTTTAAAAGATTACCTAGTTGTAATAGTTTTCAGTTTAAGTTAGTCCTTTATTGGTAAAGGCTCTGTTTCTCAGAGTTTTACACTCTCCCTCTGTTCTTCACTCAAATGTCATTTAGATTTCTAAGGGAAATTACTGTGTCCTTGTTGGGGCTACCAGTGATAGCAAAGTCACTTAGTATCCATGGGGTCATAAGGTGTCTTTTTGGACTCTGTACGGATTATTCCCTTGTCCATTTGGTCATTGCTCTTGCAGTTGACATTTGGTGCCCAAGTTGGCAGCTCGTGAGCATATGATATTTTTCCTGAGCTTGACCAAGGGCCTGTTGTCCTCCCTGATGACTTGGCTCCACCTTGGTCCTCACTAGCACTTGAAGTTTGGATACACGCTAATTGAGACATAACCTGTAGCTAGAGTTACATTCCCCTGTCCCAGCACTCTCTCTAGTAAACTCTTTAGCCAGATGCTTTCTGTACCCACTGTAGGGCACTTGGGAAGGTCTGGACACCTGCCAAACCACAGGGCACCCCGATATTGACACTGTTGGCAAGTAACTCCGGTTAGCCTCTGTCCAAACACACGATGCCACCACCTGTACTTTGTTTAATATGGTTGCCTCTGGTTGTGCAGAATCATTCTGCAGGGGGCTCACCTCACCAATACTAGTGAGGGGCTAGCATTTCTGCTCCAGAATTGCCCCCCATCTACATAGCAAACAGCCCTTCCTTAAGGCTGAAGATGAAAGGTTAGAACACACACATCCCCTCAAAACCTAATTCTTCTACTTCGGGATTTCTTCATATTCCCAACATTCATCAACATTGTCAGAAAAGGCAAAATTTCCCCTTTCCCGCATTTTATTTTCCTTTCCTCTCTTGATCTGAAGTTTATATACTACACACATTCTTTAAGTAAATAGTTGACTCAATGAAGTTTATTCTTATTACATATTTCTGGCTTACTCCAGAAAACTACATGGACTTTGAAACATTAAATCTCCCCTTCCCATCTCTATCTGATGTCCAGTATTTTAGGTTCAACCTGATTATACACTGAAATTAGTCACTATCATCATTATTGTTTTATACAATTGATGCTTATTTAGATTTGCCAATACCAATTACTATGCTAATCATATTTCTTATACCACATTCTTTCTTTCTGGATTTAAAAATCTCCATACCAAAATGCAGAATTTAGTGGCTATTTCAAACAGTCTATGAATCACAAACCCTCTTAAGCTTTGTCTAAAATGTGTTTGCTTTCACTCCTGATTCACAATTTATATGAGAATAGAATTTTAGATTGATGTCATTTTTCTGTAGCACTTTGAAGAAGATATTCTAACATTTTTCTATCTCCATGACTGTTCTATTATTGCTGTCTGCCTAAATTTCATTCTTTCTAGGCAAACTGTCTTTTGTTTTAAGCTTTTTTTATGTTATACATGCAATTTTTAAAATAAGTAACAATGCATATAAAGCGAATAGAAGAGAGCATGGCAGATAGTAAGTACAGAATAAATCTTAACCACTGCTATTGCTGTTACTTTAAACATACATATTTTTCTCTTGCAAGTTTCTTTATTTCAAGTTCTTAAGTTGCTAATTCTTTTGTATGTATTTTCTGCTAACTATCCCTCATCATGTATCGGTTCTTTACATGGTAGTGGTTTGTCACATTTTGTGTGTGTGTTTGTTTTTGTGTTTTTGTCTTTGGTAGGGAGGGGTGTGATTATAGCCATTTCCCTGAGGGAGCTCCCAGAACTGGTTGGTTTTTTGTTTTGTTTTACTTTTTATTGAGTTATATTTGACATACAACATTCTGTTGTTTAAGATATACAACATATTGATCTGATGCATTTATGTTGCAATATGACTGTCATAGCAGCCTTAGCTAATACCTCTATCATGTCACATAGTTATCATTTCTTCTAGTGTTGGAGACAATAAAATATTGTCTCTTAGCAAATTCAATGTTTATTATAAAATGTTATTGTGTGTAATCATTATACTGTGTATTAGGTCTCCAGGATTTATTTACCTACTAATTGTAAGTATATACTCTAAAACAACATTTCTCCCATTCCTTCACCCCCAGCTGCTGGTAATCATCATTTTACTCTCTGCTTTTATGATCTCAGTTTTTTTAGATTCCACGTATAAGAGATCTCATACAGTATTTGTCTTTGTCTGACTTATCTCACTCTACATAATGTCCTCAAGATTTATCCATGTTGTTGCAAATGGCAGGATTCTCTTCTTTCTCATGGCTGAATAATGTTCAATTATGTACCTACACCACTTCTTTATCCATTCATCTGTCAGTATATACTTAGGTTGTTTCCATATCTTGGCTATTGTGAATAATACTGCAGTAAACATGGGAGTGCATATGTCTCTTCAGTACCCTGTTTTCATTTCCTTTGGGTATAACTTAGAAGTAGAATTGACAGATTGTATGGTAGTTCTATTTTTATATTTTTAAGGAGACTCCACACTGTTCTCCATCGTGAGTGGCTGAGCCAGTTTAAAATCCCACCAACAGTGAACAAGGGTTCTTTTTTCTCCACATACTCACCAACCTTTATCTCTTGTCTTCTTGAAGACAACCATTCTAACAGGTGTGAGGGGATATCTCATCATGGTTTTAATTTGCACTTCCTTGATGATTAGTGATGTTGAGCACCTTTTCATGTACCTGCTGGCTGTTCAGATGTCTTCTTTGGAAAATTTCTATTTAGTTCCCTTTCCTATTTTTTAATTGAATTGTTTGGGGTTTTTTTTTGTTATTGAGTTTGAGTTCTTTATAAATATTGGATATTAACCCCTTACCAGATATGTGGTTTGCAAAATTTTCTCCCATTCTGTAGGTTGCCTTTTTATTTTGTTGATTGTTTCTTTTGCTGTGCAGAATTTTTTAAGTTTGATGTAGTCCCACATTTGATTTTTTTCTTTTGTTGTTTGTGCTTTTGGTGTCACATCCAAAAAATCATTGCTAAGATTTAGGTCAAGGAGCTTCTTCCAAATTTTTTCTTCTACGAGTTTATGTTTCCAGGTCTTATGTTTAAGTCTTTGATCCATTTTCAGTTAAGTTTTGTGAGTGGTAAGACAAAGATCCAATTTTGTGGTTTATCAGTTTCTCTGTCCTAACCTTCTGTGGAGGTTTTTATTTGTTTTGTTTGTTTGTTTGTTTTCTTTCCTATGAGTACCCCTTGAGTCCTGGGTTCTGAAACTTTCCATAATGCAAAATTTTAAATTTGGTTGGACTCCCTAGAATTTTGCTAATCTTGAATCAACTTTTATATTTTACTCTTGAAACTCCAATTCTACATAAGTATTGTCAACATGAACCCTGAACCACAAAAGACCCAGGGTAAAGGGGGAACAATTCTTTTTCTCATTTTAGAGTAGAAATGAGCTCTTCCAGGATATCACCTTAAGGAAGGCACCTGGGTTTCTCTCTAATGTCTCTCTAAATCTCCACAGCATCAACTAATGTCATTATGGAAATGGCATTAGGTTACTTCTTTTCTGTCACTTAGAGTTTTTCATCTCTTTCATTTGAGGTTAATTATATATTTTTAAATTGCTGTTGCTTAAAATACTTCTACATATTTGTATGGGAGACTGTTCCATGCCAACTCAATTTGCCATAATTTTGGAATTCTATTTGTTTTTTATATTGACACATAATAAGTGCTCATTACCACCATTTTTTTTTTTTAACCTCTTTATGGGAGTATAATTGTTTACAATGGTGTGTTAGTTTCTGCTGTATAACAAAGTGAATCAGCTATACATATACATATATCCCCATATCTCCTTCCTCTTGCATCTCCCTCCCACCCTCCTTATTGCACCCCTCTAGGTGGACACAAAGCACCGAGCTGATCTCCCTGTGCTATGAGGTTGCTTCCCACTAGCTACCTGTTTTGCATTTGGTAGTATATATATGTCAATGCTGCTCTCTCACGTCGTCCCAGCTTACCCTTCCCCCTCCCTGTGTCCTCCAGTCCATTCTCTACGTCTGCATCTTTATTCCTGTCCAGCCTCTAGGCTCTTCAGAACCATTTCTTTCCTTTAGATTCCATACATATGTGTTAGCATACAGTATTTGTTTTTCTCTTCCTGACTTATTTCACTCTGTATGACAGACTCTAGGTCCATCCACCTCACTACAAATAACTCAATTTTGTTTCTTTTTATGGCTGAGTAATATTCCATTGTATATATGTGCCACATCTTTATCGATTCATCTGTTGATGGACACTTAGGTTGCTTCCATGTCCTGGCTATTGTAAATAGAGCTGCAATGAATATTGTGGTACATGACTCTTTTTGAATTATAGTTTTCTCAGGGTATGCCCAGTAGTGGGATTCCTGGGTCATAGGCTAGTTCTATTTTCAGTTTTTTAAAGACCCTCCATATTGTCCTCCATAGTGGCTGTATCAATTTACGTTCCCACCAACAGTGCAAGAGGGTTCCCTTTTCTCCACACCCTCTCCAGCATTTATTCTTTGTAGATTTTTTGATGATGACCATTCTGACTGGTGTGAGGTGATACCTCATTGTAGTTTTGATTTGCATTTTGCTAATGATTAGTGATGTTGAGCATCCTTTCATGTGTTTGTTGGCAATCTGTATATGTTTGGAGAAATGTCTATTTAGGTATTCTGCCCATTTTTGAATTGGGTTGATTATTTTTGTATTGAGCTGCCTGAACTGCTTATGTATTTTGGAGATTAATCCTTTGTCAGTTGCTTCATTTGCAAATATTTTCTCCCATTCTAAGGGTTGTCTTTTCATCTTCTTTATGGTTTCCTTTGCTGTGCAAAAGCTTTTAAATTTCATTAGGTCCCATTTGTTTATTTTTGGTTTTATTTCCATTTCTCCAGGAGGTGGGTCAAAAAGGATCTTGCTGTGATTTATGTCATAGAGTGTTCTGCCTGTTTTCCTCTAAGACTTTTATAGTGTCTGGTCTTACATTTAGGTATTTAATTCATTTTGAGTTTATTTTTGTGTATGGTGTTAGGGAGTGTTCTAATATCATTCTTTTATATGTAGCTGTACAGTTTTCCCAGCACCACTTATTGAAGAGGTTGTCTTTTCTCCATTGGATATTCTTGCCTCCTTTATCAAAAAGAAGGTGACCATATGTCCATTGGTTTATCTCTGGGCTTTTTATCCTGTTCCATTGATCTATATTTCTGTTTTTGTGCCAGTACCATACTGTCTTGATTACTATAACTTTGTAGTATAGTCTGAAGTCAGGGAGCCTGATTCCTCCCGCTTCGTTTTTCTTTCTCAAGATTGCTTTGGCTATTCAGGGTCTTTTGTGTTTCCATACAAATTATGAAATTTTTTTGTTCCAGTTCTATGAAAAATGCAACTGGTAGTTTGATAGGGATTACATTGCATCTGTAGATTGCTTTTGGTGGTATAGTCATTTAGAAAATGTGGATTCTTCCAAGCCAGGATCATGGTATATCTCTCCATCTGTTTGTATCTTCTTTAATTTCTTTTATCAGTGTCTTACAGTTTTCTCCATCCAGTTCTTTTGTCTCCTTAGGTAGGTTTATTCCTAGGTATTTTATTCTTTTTGTTGCAATGGTAAATGGGATTGTTTTCTTAATTTCTCTTTCAGATTTCCCATCATTAGTGTAGAGGAATACAAGAGATTTATGTGCATTAATTTTGTATCCTGCTACTTAACCAAATTCATTGATTAGCTCTAGTAGTTTTCTGGTAGCATCTTTAGGATTCTCTATGTATAGTACCATATCATCTGCAAACACTGACAGTTTTACTTCTATTC
This sequence comes from Phocoena sinus, assembly GCF_008692025.1. NCBI lineage: Eukaryota > Metazoa > Chordata > Mammalia > Artiodactyla > Phocoenidae > Phocoena > Phocoena sinus. Next base: position 60,520,847 of record NC_045763.1, on the reverse strand, counting down.
TGGTTTGGATTCCTTTTTTTCCTTTTTCTTCTCTGATTGCTGTGGTTAAAACTTCCAAAACTATGTTGAACAATAGTGGTGAGAGTGGGCAACCTTGTCTTATTCCTGATCTTAGTGGAAATGGTTTCAGTTTTTCACCATTGAGAACAATGTTGGGTGTGGGTTTGTCATACATGGCCTTTATTATGTTGAGATAAGTTCCCTCTGTGCCAACTTTCTGGAGGGTTTTTATCATAAATGTGTGTTGAATTTTGTCGAAATATTTTTCTGCATCTATTGAGTTGACCATATGATTTTTCTCCCTCAACTTGTTATTATGTTGTATCATATTGATGGATTTGCTTATATTGAAGAATTCCTGCATTCCTGGGATAAACCCCACTTGATCATGATATATGATCCTTTTAACATGTTATTGGATTCTGTTTGCTAGTATTTTATTGAGGATTTTTGAATCTATGTTCATCAGTGATATTGGCCTGTAGTTTTTCTTTTTTGTGACATCTTTGTCTGGTTTTGTTCAGGGTGATGGTGACCTCATAGAATGAGTTTGGGATTGTTCCTCCCTCTGTTATATTTTGGAAGAGTTTGAGAAGGATAGGTGTTAGCTCTTCTCTAAATGTTTGATAGAATTCACCTGTGAGGCTATCTCATCCTGGACTTTTGTTTGTTGGAAGATTTTTAATCACAGTTTCAATTTCAATACTTGTGTTTTGTCTGTTCATATTTTCTATTTCTTCCTGGATCAGTCTTGGAAGGTTGTGCTTTTCTAAGAATTTGTCCATTTATTCCAGGTTGTCCATTTTACTGGCATATAGTTGCTTGTAGTAATCTCTCATGATCTTTTGTATTTCTGCAGTGTCAGTTGTTACTTCTCCTCTTTCGTTTCTAATTCTGTTGATTTGAGTCTCCTCCCTTTTTTTCTTGATGAGTCTGGCTAATGGTTTATCAACTTTATCTTCTCAAAAAAACAGCTTTAAGTTTTATTGATCATTGCTATTGGTTCCTTCATTTCTTTTTCATTTATTTCTGATCTGATCTTTATGATTTCTTTTCTTCTGTTAACTTTTGGGTTTTCTGTTCTTCTTTCTCTAATTGCTTAGGTGTAAGGTTAGGTTGTTTATTTGAGATGTTTCTTGAGGTAAGATTTTATTGCTGTAAACTTCACTCTTACAACTGATTTTGCTGCATCCCATAGGTTTTGGGTCATCGTGCTTTCATTGTCATTTGTTTCTAGGTATTTTTTGATTTCCTCTTTGATTTATTCAGTGATCTCTCATTTCTTTAGGTGTGTATTGTTTAGCTTCCATGTGTTTGTATTTTTTACAGATTTTTTCCTGTAATTGATATCTAGTCTCATAGCATTGTGGCCGGAAAAGATACTTGATATAATTTCAATTTCCTTAAATTTACCAAGGCTTGTTTTGTGACCCAAGGTATGATCTATTCTGGAGAATGTTCCATGAGCACTTGAGAAGAAAGTGTATTCTGTTGTTTTTGGATGGAATGTTCTGTAAATATCAATTAAGTCCATCTTGCCCAATGTATCATTTAAAGCTTGTGTTTCCTTATTTATGTTCATTTTGAATGATATGTCCATTGGTGAAAGTGGGGTGTTAAATTCCCCTACTATTATTGTGTTACTGTCAATTTCCCCTTTTATGGCTGTTAACTTTTGCCTTATGTATTGAGGTATTCCTATGTTGGGTGCATAAATATTTACAACTGTTATATCTTCTTCTTGGATTGATCCCTTGATCATTATGTAGTGTCCTTCTTTGTCTCTTGTAACAGTCTTTATTTTCAAATCTATTTTGTCTGATATGAGTATTGCTACTTCAGCTATATTTTGATTTCCATTTGCATGAAATAACTTTTACCATCACCTCACTTTCAGCCTGTCTGTGTCCCTAGGTCTGAAGTGGGTCTCTTGTAAACAGCATATGTACGGATGTTGTTTTTGTATCCATTCAGCCAGTCTATGTCTTTTGGTTGGAGCATTTAATCCATTTACATTTAAGGTAATTATTGATATGTATGTTCTTATTACCATTTTGTTAATTGTTTTGGGTTTGTAATTGTAGGTTTTTTCCTTCTCTTGTGTTTCCTTCCTAGAGAAGTTCCTTTACCATTTGTGGTAAAACTGGTTTGGTGGTGCTGAATTCTCTTAGCTTTTGCTTGTCTGTAAAGATTTTAATTTCTCTGTCAAATCTGAATGAGATCCTTGCTGGGTTGAGTAATCTTGGTTTTAGGTTTTTCCCTTTCATTACTTTAAATATGTCCTGCCACTCCCTTCTGGCTTGCAGAGTTTCTGCTGAAAGATCAGCTGTTAACCTTATGGTGATTCCCTTGTATGTTATTTGTTGCTTTTCCCTTTCTGCTTTTAATATTTTTTCCTCTTATTTAATTTTTGATAGTTTGATTAATATGCCTCTTGGTGTGTTTCTCCTTGGATTTATCCTGTCTGGGACTCTGTGTTTCCTGGACTTGATTGACTATTTCCTCTCCAATGTTAGGCAAGTTTTCAACTATAATCTCTTCAAATATTTTCTCAGTCCCTTTGTTTTTCTCTTCTTCTTCTGGGAACCCTATAATTTGAAATTGGGTGTGTTTAATGTTGTCCCAGATGTCTCTGAGACTGTCCTCAGTTCTTTTCATTCTTTTGTCTTTATTCTGCTCTGTGGTAGTTATTTCCACTATTTTATCTTCCAGATAACTTATCCGTTCTTCTGCCTCAGTTATTCTGCTATTGATGCCTTCTAGAAAATTTTTACTTTCATTCATTTTGTGATTCATCATTGTTTGTTTGCTCTTTAATTCTTCCTGGTCCTTCTTAAATGTTTCTTGTATTTTCCCTATTCTATTTCCAAGATTTTGGATCATCTTTAATATCATTACTCTGAATTCTTTTTCATGTAGACTGCCTATTTCCTCTTCATTTGTTTGGTCTGGTGGGTTTTTACCTTGCTCCTTCATCTGCTACATATTTATCTCTTTTCATTTTGCTTAACTTACTGTGTTTGGGGTATCCTTTTCACAGGCTGCAGTTTCGTAGTTCCTGTTGTTTTTGGTGTCTGCCCCCAGTGGGTGAGGTTTGTTCAGTGGCTTGTGTAGGCTTCCTGGTGGAGGGGACTGGTGCCTGTGTTCTGCTTATGAGGCTGGATCTTGTTTTTCTGGTGGGCGGGATCACATCTGGTGGTGTGTTTTGAGGTGTCTTTGAACTTATTATGATTGTAGGTAGCCTCTCTGCTAATGGGTGGGGTTGTGTTCCTGTTTTGTTAGTTGTTTGGTATGGGGTGTCCAGCACTGGAGCTTGCTGATCATTGAGTGGGGCTGGGTCTTAGCGTTGAGATGGACATCTCTGGGAGAGCTCTTGCCGATTGATATTATGTGGGCTGGGAGGTCTCTGGTGGTCCAGTGTCCTGAAGTCAGCTCTCCCACCTCAGAGACTGAGGCCTGAGACCCGGCTGGAGCACCAAGACCCTGTGAGCCACATGGCTCAGAAGAAAAGGGAGAGGAAGAAAGAAAGAAAGGAAGAAAGAAAGAAAGAAAGGAAGGAAGGAAGGAAGGAAGGAAGGAAGGAAGGAAGGAAGGAAGAAGAGAGCAACCAAACCAAAAAACAAATCCACCAATGATAAGAAGCGCTAAAAACTATACTAAAAATAAACAGACAGACAGAACTCTAGGACAAATGGTAAAAGCAAAGCTATACAGACAACATCACACAAAGAAGCATACACATACACACAAGCAAAAAGAGAAAAAGGAAAAAAAAAATATATATATATATATTTTTTTTTTTTAAAAAAGGAAGAGAGCAACCAAATCAATAAACAAATCTACCAATGCTAATAAACTCTAAATACTAAACTAAGGTAAACATAAAACCAGAAGCAAATTAGATGCAGAAAGCAAACCCCAAGTCTACAGGTGCTCCAGAAGTCCACCGCCTCAATTTTGGGATAATTTGTTGTCTATTCAGGTATTCCACAGATGCAGGGCACATCAAGGTGATTGTGGAGATTTAATCCGCTGCTCCTGAGGCTGCTGGGAGAGATTTCCCTCTCTCTTCTTTGTTCACACAGCTCCTGGGGTTCAGCTTTGGATTTGTCCCCTCCTCTGCATGTAAGTCGCCGGAGGGCGTCTGTTCTTCACTCAGACAGGACGGGGTTAAAGGAGCGTCTGATTTGGGGGCTCTGGCTCACTCAGGCCGTGGGGAGGGAGGGGTACGGAATACGAGGCGAGCCTGCTGTGGCAGAGGCCAGCGTGACGTTGCAACAGGCTGAGGCATGCCATGTGTTCTTCCGGGGAAGTTGTCCCTGGATCACGGGACCCTGGCAGTGGCAGGCTGCACAGGCTCCTGGGAGGGGAGGTGTGGATAGTGACCTGTGCTTGAACACAGGCTTCTTGGTGGCGGCAGCAACAGCCTTAGCATGTCATGCCCATCTCTGGGGTCCGCACTGATAGCCAGGGCTTGCTCCCGTCTCTGGAGCTCATTTAGGCGGTGCTCTGAATCCCCTCTCCTCGCACACCCCTAAACAATGGTCTCTTGCCTCTTAGGCAGTTCCAGACTTTTTCCCGGACTCCTTCCCAGCTAGCTGTGGTGCACTAGTCCCCTTCAGGCTGTGTTCACGCCGCCAACCCCAGTCCTCTCCCTGGGATCCAACCTCCGAAGCCCGAGCCTCAGCTCCCAGCCCCCGCCCGCACCGGCGGGTGAGCAGACAAGCCTCTTGGGCTGGTGAGTGCCGGTCGGCACCGATTCTCTATGCGGGAATCTCTCCGCCTTGCCCTCCACACCCCTGTTGCTGAGCTCTCCTCCGTCGCTCCCAAGCTTCTCCCCTGCCCACCCCCGGTCTCTGCCAGTGAAGGGGCTTCCCAGTGTGTGGAAATTTTTCCTCCTTCACAGCTCCCTCCCAGAGCTGTACGTCCCATCCCTGTTCTTTTGTCTCTGTTTATTCTTTTTTCTTTTGCCCTACCCAGGTACGTGGGGAGTTTCTTGCCTTTTGGGAAGTCTGAGGTCTTCTGCCAGGATTCAGTAGGTGTTCTGTAGGAGTTGTTCCAGGTGTAGATGTATTTCTGATGTATTTGTGGGGAGTGAGGTGAACTCCATGTCTTACTCCTCTGCCATCTTGAATGTCCCTCCCAGTTTTTGGTTTTATTATTGCACATCTGGGTGGATATAGAGATCCAGTGCTTAAGAAAGAGATCTGTATTCATTTACTGTACTCATTTACTAAGAGGATCATACAATTTTAGCTTATTGGAGACTTCATAGCAGCATCATACTTATTGTTTGGTAAGCAGCATCCTAATTCTCTTTTTACAAGTAAGGAAACCAAAGATGAGATTAAATTAATTACCCTCAGGCAACAGATACAACCAGGATGATTATCCAAGACATTAACTCCAAATATGGAGTTCTTTCCTCTGTAAGTTTGCTTATAAGTATAAGTGAAAATCTCCAGACAACGTGAATATTATTCCATGTAATGAAGGTTTAACTCCTTACCCTCAGTAAGTATTATTATAAAGTATCAAAGGCATACAGAAATAAGTCAGAATTCCTGTCAGCGTTTTGTGTGCTGTGTCTATTTTACCTGCCCTGAAATCTAAAATGTGGCCAAAGCCCTTGGCTCAAGGGTAGTATATGACAAGCAACTACTTTCATAAGAATTATGTAGGTAAAAATGGAAAATTAATGTGTGATGATTTTGTGTTCAATGTCAAAAAGTTAAAGTTACTTTTTCTTTTAAACTGACTTGATTCAAAGAAGGGCACCATAATTGGGATTTAAAACCATACAGCTATCTTATTTCTTTTAAAAATACTAATAAAACTATCTATGTTTTTAACAGATTTACTCCAAGCTTGCCTATGGAAATTTAGTCTGCAGTCATTTGTTTCAGATAGAGAAGTTTATTTGTTTAATTAATACATTATCTAAAACTGTGTATGTGTGAATGGACTCACACCTAGATACACATACATTATATTTATAAATGTTTTAGTGTAAAAATTCAGATGACTTTGGACTTTATAATTACTTTAACTTCATATGGCATGAAACTGTAGGAAATACATTTTATAGGTAAAATATAAGATATTTTATCAGTTTTCTATCTATGAATGTAAAAGCTAGAAGCAAAGCTAGAGATAATCTAATTCTCCCTTTGCATTTCAAAGATGAAATAACATCAAATCATAGAACCAAGATTAAAATCCTAGTTTTTGCACCTTTCAATATGTTATGATTCTTCTGAATATATTAAAATATAAAGGGTAAAGTCATGAAATTTAACAAAGTTAAATGCTTACTTTATTTATTTTAAATTGGGGTGTATAAAATATTTAATGAGATTCATTTATTCTGTATTTTCCCAGAACAAGTTACATCTATTTAGACAACAGTATTGATTTGATAATTCATAGTTTTTAATGTGGCTGCTTTACATGGTGAAATTAATTGAGTCAATGACACAAAGCTCACATTAAAATATTTTTTTAAATGTTAGAGCTAGCATTTTTGCTTTAATGTTTGTCACTAGATTTGAAATCAGACACCATCAATATTGACTTCTTCCAATAATGACTCTCTTGAAATAAAGAACAGTAATAATAAAATAGGTAACAGTTTTCCACTGGCATAGCAATTTTTCATTTATGAACTGTCTGGATTCAATACTGGGCCAGTTACTTAACCTTTCTGTGCCTGTGTTTCATCTGAAGAATGGGGATCATGATACCATTGTGAGAATGAAATGTGTTAAATACGTAAAGCACCTAGGGCTTCCCTGGTGGCACAGTGGTTGAGAATCTGCCTGCTAATGCAGGGGACACGGGTTCGAGCCCTGGTCTGGGAAGATCCCACATGCCGCGGAACAACTAGGCCCGTGAGCCACAACTACTGAGCCTGCGCATCTGGAGCCTGTGCTCCGCAACAAGAGAGGCCGCGATAGTGAGAGGCCTGCACACCGTGATGAAGGGTGGCCTCCGCTTGCCACAACTGAGAAAGCCCTTGCACAGAAACGAAGACCCAACACAGCCAAAAGTAAATAAATAAATTAAAAAAAAAAAGTAACAAATGTTCAAGTACAATTGGTGTCTTTAAAAAAAAAAAGATACTATGCTCTCAAATAATATGTATAAAAAATATGTAAAGCATCTAGAAGAATGGCTGTTGCATAGTTAATAGTGAATGAGTCAGCTATTACTGTTTTTGTTGTTGGTGGTATTATTTTTGATTTATTTATTGTTAGGAGCACTTAACATGAGATCTACTCTCTTAACAAATTTCAAAATGTTCAATACATTATTGTTGACTATAGTTACAGTGCTGTTCAGTAGCTCCTTAGAGCTTAGTCATTTTGCATAGCTGAAACTTTAAGCCCATTGATAAGTAACTCTCCGTTTCCTCCTCCCGCCAGTTCCTGGCAGCCACCGTTCGACTCTTGGAACCTAAGATTTTGACTATTCGTTGTTATTACCACTATAATAACCCTGACAGTTGGGAGTCTTCAAAAGAGCTTAGACCACCTGATAAACTGAAGTAGAAAAATGTACTGATATCTTTAATTGTTTAGGTCATTAAGATTTATAGGGTAATTAAATTATTATAGAATTTAATTACACTAACCAAATGTGCTGTTTCCAGATAGATATTTAGTCCTGGTCAAGAACAACACTGTAATAGTGTGATTCCAGATGATCTAAAACTTTTTTCATTTTCTGGATTTGTGTTAAGCATGGTTCTCAACATCTTAAAGAGAGCTAAAATAATTAAAGATAATATTAATATTTCAGATCACTGGTAAACTTGAGTACTTAGTAAGGCCAAAGGTGAACAGTATAATCAAAGGTTATTAATTCAAAGATAGTATAACTAGGATAGACTGAGATTTACTAAGGCAGCCTTCTCTGAGGTATTGCCTAATTTATCTGTTAAGTATGAATGATAAACTCTTTATTTAAAATATTAGATCAGATTAGATCTTCTTATCTTCTTTTCTATTTTTTCCATATGTGGTCCTGTGTGCCCAGCAAAGGATAAAGACATTCATAATTGGCAGTTGAAAGATTAGCAACTCTCCTGATGTTTATCTATTTTTTCTCACTTCAAAACATTGTAATGAATTATATTGTGATGCTTTGGCTTATATTTGATCATATTTACTAATGAAGTCATAGGTTTAAGATTGAAAACAACTGTTAGACTGCAGAGTTGTATTTGTAATAGATACTGTGTTTGTCTTGCCAGTATCTATATTACCTCTTTCCCATTTTGTAGCCACCATTGTGGAATTTTGACCACACCATGAGCAACAGTTGAGTTGAAGCAATCAAGAAAATTCTGCATTTCTTGCTACAGTTAATGGTTTAGGGATGGGCATATAGCTTAAGCCAGGCTTAAGCCATCTGGTACAAGATATTCTCTTGGTTACAGTAATGTAACCTAAGTTATTTCATTCAGAGAGGATCTTAGGACATTATTAGCAATGGTTGGAGAAAGAGAAGCCCCTTTTCTCCTGGATGTTATCAAGGAAGCATTAAGCAGTTGTTTTTCTGCCATGAGAAAAGCAATCTGAAGATGCAGCTAGTCCATAATGATGGCAGAATTCAGAGAATCAAAAACAGATGTAGCTGCAAAGACATGTAGATGCATCTTTGAAGATATCTGCTCTTTAAAGAAAAAATTTCCCAGCAAATCCTTTGACTCTATATTTAAAACACATTCAGGATCTGACCAGCTTGCACATTTATTGCTATGCCCTTGTCCACGACACCTTATCTCTTGCTTGCCTTATTGCAATAGCCTTCCAACTGGTCTCCCTGCTTCTATGCTTGTCCCCATTTAGTCTATTCTCAGCACAGCAGCCAAGTAACTTGTTGAAGTGTGTGACCTTGCCACTTCTCAGTATCCCCTAATAGCTCCCCATCTTATTCAGAGTCAAATCTAAGGTTCTTATAATAGTCTATAGAGTTCTATGTGCTCTGAACAGTATTTCCTCTCTTGACCTATCTTTCTCCACCTTCACTCTCCCTGACTCTGCTCAGACCTAAGTGACTTCCTTTCTGCTTCTTAACATTCCAGGCAAACCCCTACTTCTTTCACTATTAATTCTCTCTGCCTGGAGTGCTTTACCCCAAGATTTTCTCATGGACCACTCCTTCATTGCATCAAGGTCTTTATTCATATGTTACTTTTTCAGTGAGACCTTTCAAGATCCAACTATTCATATAAGCACCAACCCCTTATACGCACACATGCACACACATATCCCAACTCTACTTGATTCCTTCTCAGCTTTATTTTTTCTTTATAGTCCTTATCATCATCTAATTATTATTTTACTCATTACTTTTACTTATTTTGTCTTCTCTTTATTGAATACAAGTTCCAGGAATGTTTCTGTTTGATTTGCTGTTATATCTCCAAAACATTTCCTGGCACAGAGTTGGCACTTATTAAAAGCTTGTTGAATGCCTCATGAATCTCTGGATGAAATTATTCCTAAAGTCAATCTCTCTTTGAATTTTCAATTTACATAAAGAATACATTCCTTTTATTATTGAAGTCAATTTAAGTTGAATCGTTTCCTTGCAACTAAAAGCACTGTAACTGAGACAGTAATTAAATATCTGATGGACAGAATGAGTTTGCCAGAAACAAAACTTGGGATGAGAATTTATGTGAAAGTGATTTATTAGGAAAAACTTTGTTATGGGTTGAACTGTGTCCCGTGAAAAGATGTTCAATTCCTAACCCCCCCTCCTCATACCTGAGAACATGACCTAATTTGGAAATAAGGTCACTGAATATGTAATTAGTTAAGATGAGGTCATACTGGAGCTCTTAATCCAATATGACTGGTGTCCTTATAGAAAGGGGAAATTTAGACATAGCCATGAACCCAACGAGAAGGCCATGTGAGCATGAAGGCCAAGTATAGATGATGCTTCTACAAGTTAAGCAACTACAAAGTCTGCCAGCAGCCCACTAGAAGCTAGGTCAGAAGCATGAGACAGATCCTCACAGCCCTCAGATGGAAGTAACCCTGCTGACACCTTGATCTCAAGCTTCTAGCCTCCAGAACTGTGAGACAACTCCAACCCACTTGTTTGCTATGGCAACCCCAGGAAATAAATACTGACTGCTAGGGGATTTCGGAAGTGGGACTGTGACAAGAAGAAAAGCAAGCAAAGGGGCAAAGCTCTACAAAAGGTAACTTTTGTTTAATCTCACAGAACTCTATGAACAGTATAGGTACCACTTCTGAGTTGTCCTTGTTATGGCCAAGAGAGCAGAAGCTTTAGAACTTCAGTCCAGAGCAGCCATTTGTTAGGGGTGCCCACTTGGTCTGTGTGGAGAGAAGAGGTTCTTCAGGGTTTCCCTGTGCTCAGACGAAGCTTGTTCCAGAAGCCAGAGACCAGCCTTCGAAAATGATCCATGAGTGCTTACTGCCAGCTCTTGGGAAGAAAAGAACAATGGTGAATTATATGAGGAAAATTGGCAAAGGGCTGGAGGATGTGGGTAAAGCACTGAGAGCATCTGCCACAATGGGTTGGGAAGCAATAAGGGACACTGAATAGCTGGAGAAAAGGGGGATGTAAATCATACATACAATCCATTGTTTTTCTGTCTAGTAAGGCTCTGGTGGTTATATTTATCTACACTATTTGAGTTAATAAACAGGAAAAGACCCCTATTGTAAACATAAGATGTGTGCTGAGTATCTATAAATAATTTCCTGGTGTTTAAAATCATATTTGATTTGAGAAAAACAAAAATGGGAACAAATAAGAAAGTAAAATACTGACATAAAAATTTAAAAATGTATGAAGGTCACAACTGTCTTTTAAAAAATTTGTGTGTGAAGAGAGAATTGGAGGAATTCATATTTGTCTGCAGAGCCGTAGAAATACAGGAAAAGCAAAAAAGGACCTAATAATTGGCATTCTTTTAATCAAATATACTTGTTGTTGGTTCCCAGGTACAGAGGCAGTTTCATTTTGAGATATTTTCTTGCTTGCCTGCAGCCGAGAGACAGAGGGATTGGTTTCTAAAAGTTAGACAAGAAACTCCTGATTCCACTGCTTATTAAAAAAGAATGTGCCTGTATGTTTACCTAGCTCCAGTAAGGTTAAAGAATTGTAGCAATAAAAGATACTGTCACCAACTGTATGGTTGACTTTTTCTGTGCAGGAATACACTGTCTTTCCTACTACACATAGGTCAAGATTGCATTTTAGTTTTCATTTGTGACTTTTCTTTAAAAGGCTTTTCATTTCTTACAGGTCATTATTTTTGATACATTTGATTGAATCCTTGCACTTCCTGACGCAGGATTGATTCTGACCCTGATATTTATAAAAAGTAAGGTTTTATAGTCATAGATCATTGCATTGTCTTTTTTTTTTTTTGTATTGTAAGGTATTTTGTATATAATGGGCATGTCTTTTATTTTGGAAGACTTTTTCAGTGGCTTAACCAACAGCCTTTTATTACTTCCTCTTGTTAATAAAACCATAATTTCATTCAAGAAACTATGTGTCTGGCCACATCAATATTTGTCAAAGCCCATCATAACTTGAACATTTCCATTCATCCTAGTCAGTTACTGTTTTGACCAATGGAACGCAAACATCTGTGAAAGGACTTCTGGGAAATATTTTTCTTCCTGGTAAAGATCCACAAAAGGGAGAAAGGAGAACTCTTCCCTCTCTTCCTCATTTAGACACTTGTGACCTTGAGGAAACATGCCAGAGGGAAAAAGCCAGCAAGATGCACTTGCCCGAGAGGAAGGATTGAAAAACACCTGGTATCTTAACAATGTTGTTGAGTTGCTAGAAACAAACTTGGGACCATCAACTTCTAGTTTTGTTAATAAACACAAAGTATCTGTAGAGTATAAGCTACTATCATTCACATCTGTCTCCTTTTATTTGGTACTGAATGCAACCTAGCTGAGACACTTATCTTTTGCATACTTATTATGTGTTTGCCTAAAGTATTTCTTTATTTTTGATATCTGAACATGAAGCTGTGCACTTGTGTTTGTTATTTCCCAATATTCTGCTGTGAGTTATTCCTTAATGTCACACATTTGTGATGTGTGTGATCATCATATCATTTTATTCCAGTCTCTCTGTTTTAGCTCATCTTCTACCTATGGTGTTTTATTGATCTTAATTCAGCATGATACTATAATGTAGGGTCCTTGCATTACACAAAGTTTAGTTCAAGCTCCTATTGTGCCATTTAACATCTGTGTCAAGTTAATCAAAGTACTTAACCTCTCTGAGGCTTCAATTTTCTCATCTGTAAAATGAGGAAACCAATGTATCTTCATTATCTTTTATTATGAGGATTAAATAAATGCTTAGTAAGTAACCAGCAGTGATGCTTATAAAGATAATGCTTCTGCCCTAAACATTTGCATTATTCATAATCTAGTGTGTTGGCTTGTTTGCCAATGAACTCAGTTCCATTAATACAGGGGTTTTGTTTGTTCTGTTTATTTTCACTACTGTATCTCTAGTGCCTTGAATAGTACCTGGAACAGTGTAGGCACTTGATAAATATTTGTTAAATTACTGAATGGATTGAGTTACTGACCTTGGTTTTGGTGACCCTGTAGTCTAGGGCTCATAGTCTTAGAGAAAATTACACAGTATTATAGGAAATAATTCATCTATTTAACAGTGTTTACATAAACAGGTACTTTGCAAAGAAATCTGAAGATCAGGGGTTGCCTACATGCTGGATCTGGCTGACAGACAAGTTTTGTTTGTCTTAAAAATGTTTGTCTTAAAAAAATATTTTTTCAATTAGCTGTCAAACAAATTTTTCTAAAAAAGAAACTCTACATAAAATTAGTTTCTCTTTGCCACTGGAAGATGTTAAATCACTGCATGGCCATCATCTGAAACTGTTTAGTAGCTGCCTGCTTTAGAGTGTGCAGGTTCTCAGAATCCCTGCCCTCACTCCCATTTGCTGACACTGGTTGCTACCACTCAGTACACTTGCACTGTAGTTTTTTTTTTTTTTTTTAATTTTCAACTTTATTGAGGTACAAGTAACAAATGAGATTGTAAGATATTTCAAGTGTGCATTGTGATATCTTGGTTATTTGATATATACAAACATTGTGAAAGGATTCCCCCATCAGTTAATTAACACATCCTTGTCTCACATATTTATTTATTTTATTTCTTTATTTTTTTGTGAGAATTGCATGATAGTTTTTGTTCGGGTTACCCTACTTCATATGTGACTATTATCTGTCTGGTTCTTGTGGGCATTTGAGTTTGTGATTTTTGCAGATCTGATCCTTGAATTTTATCTGAAGCTTGCTGCTTTATGATGACCTGTATCATACCCAAGTCTTCCTTTATCAAGAAATTTGACAAAAAAGACTCAGGATTATGAACTATTATTTAACTTATACTGTGTGGTCTCATTACTTTAGAAAAATTAACCTTCATTTTTAGTTCAAATAAAAAATGCACATAGTTCAAAAAATAGTACCAAAAAACTAATGCAGCAGGATAATAAAATGAAATCTCTTTTTCAGTTTCGTCTGATATCCAAAGGCCAAGAACAAAACAATTGCTACCAAACACCCCTATATTCTGAAGCCAGATGTTTATAGACATGTGTTGTACAGACTAGCCAATAGTGGAACTGATTCTCCCAGCTTTGATGATCCTCCACATCCTGCAATAATAGGGGAGGCTGAAGAGTTGGAAGAGAGGATTCCTGGAGAGTTTTGTCATGTGCTGTGTGATTTTCACCTCTATGAGGTGGTGGGGGAGGGATGCCTCCTTCTCATCTCAAGATGCATGAGAGGATCCTTGAAAAGATCACTCTGATAATTTGCATATATCTCTTGGATTTTCATAAGTGCTGGTAGCTGACTCACATCTGGGAAGGCTAAAGGTGAACAGTAATAAGTGGAATCGCTTGCCTGGCAGCAGAGCAAACAGATGAGGTTTTTCCAATTTTTTCCTTCCTTGGAAGGAAGCTGCATTTCCATTTTGTCTGGCAGGAATGCGAGACTTTCCTAGGAGCCCTGTGAACCCATAAGATATACATGGTCTGGAGCCAAGTTAAAACAGTATATTTTAAAGGCTGAAAGTGTTATTTGATACAGAAACTGAGTGTACCATCCTAAGAGAACAAGGAACCAGTGGAGAACCGTTACTGTTCACAGCAAAAACATTTAGGGGAGCCCCAGAAAAAACAAACACCCCTGAGAAACTCACAAAAGTGCCACTACCCACAAGAGGAAAAATCAGAGGGTGAAGGAAAAAGAAAAGCATTAATTAAAGAAGAAGGCTTCCATTCTCTCCCATCATCACTCCCAACGTTCACTGAAGTCTCCCAGCCTAAAACAATCCTGAGGATTGGGGAAAGGGTTTAAAATGGGCAAAACTGTGGAGCTCTGCAATTATGACCTGAGTTTGGATTATGTAGTTACTATGCTTAGATCTAAAAATGACCAGAGGACATTTTACTGTCTGAGAATGATCTGAAATACTAATTGTACCTGCTAGAAATTTTACCCAGGGGGTAGCGAAAAAAGAGACTGCGGATTGTAATTGAAAGAGTAGTGGAGGCATCAATTAATTTTCTACTTGCATCTTATTGAATCCTGCCCATATAATAAAATAGTTGCCATTATATTAAAAAATACCTTTATCCAGCACAGCGTCTCCATTTTTATGCTTCCCAGAGGCAGCCACTTTTGAAATTTTTAGCTGCTCCTTTTAGTATTTACATCCGTATTTCTATATACTATGCATACTCGGATTTCTCTTGATTGATGAATTTTGACAGAATCTATTAAGCTTTTTATTATAGCAGTTAAGAGTTCGGATGAGCTAACAATCCTTCCTCTTATCCTCTCAATATAATTATATCATAATTCTTGGTAAAATCATTAGTATTTACATTACTAGGATTATGCAAATTACTGAGCCATGTAGTATACTATGAATACATTTCTTTAAAAGTTTTTAATTTTACCTAGAGCTAATTATTGTCTCATTTTTATCCATTTGCTTAGTGTTACATGTACCAATTGCTATTATTTTTCTAAATACTCTAACAGGCCTGCCAATTCCTTACACTTAGATTCACAAATACTGCCAAACATCAGATGATTTATCATTTCCATGTTTTTATTTTCATCTCCTTTCTCTACATCTCCCTCCCCACTCCAGTTTTTCTTCAGCTTGTTTTCCTTATTTCTGATGAATAAGCTGTCACCCAGGGAGTTCCTTCACTTTTATTTTAGAAATTCCCTTTGCTTATCTTCCATGTTCCTCAGATTTTTCTTTCTTTGTTTATCTCCTTGTTTTGCTGAGATATATCATTTGTTGGTCTCCTACGAAGGTGCATGAGATGTAATTTTTTTACTCTTTACATGTAAGAAAACTTTGTCCTCACAAGTGATTGAGAATTTGATTAAATATACTATTTTAATTTGGAACTCATTTTTTCGAACTATATTGAAGACATTGCTGACTGTTTTCTAGTAGCTGAAGTTGCTGTTGAGAAGTCCAATGCCATGTTTTCTTCTTATTCCTCTGACTTGTTTTTCCTGTTGGAAGGTTTTTAGGGTCTTGGTATCCACAGTGCTCTGATATTTTATAATGCTGCTTTGGTATGGATGACTTTTATTCAATGTGTTAGATCCTTGCTGGCTCTTATCAATGCAAAGTTCAAGTACTTTGGTAATGGAAAATCTTTTTAAATTAATTCTTTGGAAATATTTCTCTTCTTTTTCTCTAGTTTTTCAAGAACTTCTATTATTCAGATATGTGACCCCCTACACTGACTTTAATTTTCTCTCTTTCCTTCCTATTTTTGATATCTTTGTCTTTTTATTTTCCTCCTAGATGATGCTATTTCCAACACTTTGAATTTTTCTTGAGTATTTTTATTTTAGCCATCATATTTCTTATTTTAAAGAACTCATTCTTCTCTGTTTCATTTTTATAGAATTCTGTTTTATCAATGCAATGTTTTATATTTCTGATAATATCAATTATGGTTTTTCATTGCTTTTTTCAAAACAAACTGGTCAGGAGATGTGACTTAGGAATGATTTCACTGTCATCATTTCTTGACTGCTATAACTTTAATTTTAAGGATTTTATTTAAAAAAAAAACTTACCTGATTATTAAAAAGTCTACTTCTTTCATTCTATTATTTTTATTTAACTATAAGACTATTTATTATTATATAGACAATGTAAGTAATACAAAATAACAGTTATTTACACCACTTTACACACTAGAAATTATTTCTTCCATATGTATTTATAATGTTTGTGGATGATACCTTTGATATTCTGGTCACAAAACTACTATTTTAATAAGTCAAGAATGACATTTAAGTTTCATTCAAAATCTATATTTTGGGGTCATTGATAATGCAGGAAAAAATATTTTGCAAATTAGTATATGTGTACAATTATTGAAATAAATGTTCTATTTATAAAAAAAAATTGCAAGTGTTGCAATAAATAGTACTTGGTTTTTGTGTTTTGTTTCAGTACACACTAATTTGGGGGCCATACTTTCACAAAAAAATATGCAGTAGTTTCCCCTTGGATCGAAGAACAGCATATATTTACTATTTGCTGCAGTCTGCTGAAAGTCTGCAGCAGTTTGTGCCAAATGCATTGCAGATGCTGCAGCAGCAATAATGTATTCATGATATGTTCAACTACATTTTGACAGGAGCAGTTTCTAGATGTGTTCAGTCAACTCCTGGCCTTTGCAAGGAACATAAATATAGATTGTTTCATATTCTATGCATATCCATCAAATTTGAAATAGAATGGACCCTTATAAATGGTAATATAAAAATCCATGAAGGTGATGAAGAATAAAGTAATAAAAATTTCATTCAATATAATTTGGAATCTGACAGGTAACCTATGAAGTATTTGTTGTTTGGATGTACAGTGTCTACTTAATTCATGCTATAATCTATGAGCCAAGTAATTGAACAAGTCAAAGAATGTTCCACATAATACCTAAAACTAAATATAATGAAAGGTGGAGTTAGCACCACTCAAAGATGAATATGATTCTTTAGATGGTTAGTGTAATTGAAGTTTATATATCAGTAAAGCTTTAAACCGTGCTATAATTGATAGATTTTTGTGATTAGAATTATGAATATTTTCTTTTTAGAAAGTGTGGTATAGATTTCTCATTTTCCATCACACTTTATCTTCCCTCTTCCAGAGAAATAGATTTTAGCTAAGTAGAATGCAACACACAATAAAGATTGCATTTCCAAATCTCCATGTGCAGCTAAGTTGCCCACGTGACTAAATGTTTGACCAACAAAAGGTAAGTAAAAGTGATGTGTGTAATTTTCATGTCTTTCCCTTATTGGGAAGAGATAATGTCTTTTCCTTCCCTTTCCTCTTTCTGCTAGCTGCAATATCAACATAGTGGGAGACTTACTACTCAGACAAAAGCAACACTTCACAAATGATGGCGACTTTATGAAGTCATGTGGCAGGGTCAGCAAACAAACTCACACTTTTACATAAACAAGAAATAAATCCCTTCCTTTAAAGTCTTTCACAGAATCGTGCCTAATCCACCATGTCAGAATTAATCTCTTCCACCTGTATATTTACTTAGCATGTAATTAGAACGCTTGTATTTTCATCTTATCCTGTTTTGGATTGTTGTTGGTTTTTTAAAATTAATTAATTAATTTATTTATTTTTGGCTGCATTGGGTCTTCGTTGCTGTGCGTGGGCTTTCTTTAGTTGCGGCGAGCAGGGGCTACTCTTCATTGCGGTGCACGGGCTTCTCATTGTGGTGGCTTCTATACTTGCGGAGCATGGGCCCTAGGCTCTTGGACTTCAGTAGTTGTGGTACGTGGGCTCAGTAGTTGTGGCTCCCAGGCCTAGTTGTTCCGTGACATGTGGCATCTTCCCAGACCAGGGCTCAAACCTGTATCCCCTGCATTGTCAGGAGGATTCTTAACGCTGTGCCACCAGAGAAGTCCTGGATTGCTTTTTATGTGTGTGTATTTGTTACTCTCATGACACCATGACACAGTGATGGTTTTTCCTCTCTCAATTCCACCGAAAAGCATCTAGCATGCTATACTCCGGTCCCACTGGATTCTTTGAACGGTTTAAAAATAATTTTCTCTCAGGGTCTTCACACTTGCTATTCCCACTACCTGGAATACTAGTCTCACTGACATGTTATATAATATTATATAAGATAATATGACTTCTTTTGTTCAAGTCTCTATTGAAATGTCACCTCTCCCAGATGTCTTCCCGCATCCTATTTCACTTTCTTTACTCTGCTGATATGCAATCAGCAAGGATCCTGGAGCAGAAATCTTGAGGAATTGCTGAGACAGAAAGTAGGAAATATCAGGGAAAGATTCCTGAAGTGATGGGAGTGATTTTGGGAAACTGAGCTGAGAGAACACAGGTAGAAGTAGAAGGAAGGAGAATTTTAGGGTCATCTTTTGGTGAGCTGCATTTGGAGCAGTTGAGGAATTGTCCCTTTCTTTTCTTATGGTTGGCTGAATGGTGAGTAGTCAGAGTATTTGCCCACAAGTTTTAAGGAATAAAAGTGTACATTGAAACCTGGTAAACAGAGTACCCACATTATCAAATAACACAAACTGGAGTTTGGCATCCAACTTGCTTGCCAAACCCAACTGATTTGGCACCTAAACTCCGAAGATAAGTCCAGCCATCCCAGTGTCCCATTACAAGCACCACAGGCAGAGAGATAAAGAGAATAACCAAGAAACATTGACTGTTCAAGAAAAACTGACACCATGAAAGAGACACAAAACTCTACAAAAATATTAAAACAAACAGAAAAAGAAGTAACTATGAGTTTTTCTGAGCCTACTGTGTGTAATTTAAAAACTAGAAACACTAGAAATCAGAGAGAAGGCAGATAATGACTAGAACAAAAAAGTCATTGTTCAGTTTTGAGTTTCAAAGGAGAGATTTAAATTCCAAGACTGAGACAATGGTTTGAAAACCAAACATATTTGACTTTAGTTGAAAGGAAACGTTGTTCTTGTTTTCATAAGTTGAATTGTAACTATAAAAAACAAACCATGGAGGACTGAAACAAAGATTGCCATAGAACAAAACCATAGAAAGAGGAAGCTCAGAGGTGAGAAGCCTGGTGCTTTTTAGCTGGTAAGTTCCTATCTCTACATTACCTTCTGCAAATCAAATCTTGATGTGCATGCATGTGTGTATGTGGGTGAATGTGTATTTGATAAAGATGACCTTTCTTTCAGAGACCTGCCAAAACATACTTATACAGAGTAGCAGGGATTTGGCTTCACACTTCCAAATCCAGAGAGCCTGCAAACTTCTTAGAGATGCCCACTAAGGTTGAAGAAAATGGGAAGGAATGTGTCTAGACCGATAACCTGAAGACAACTGCTACTAGGTGAAGGCAAACAGCTAAGAAATTCAGAACTCCCCACCCCTACCCCCTTTACCATCAGCAGTGTTGGAGGGACAAAGATACTGAGAGGGCAAAGGAAGAGGATGTAGAGTCTGGACCATGGAACAAGAGCTCAAGTGACACCAGATAAGAGCAGCTGATGCTAGTGCAGAGTGAGATTCAAGACTAAGTGTAACCATATATGTGGAGATCAGTAGAAGAGAGGAGAGAGGCTGGCATTCACAGCAGATTGCTCTTTCCTGACATCAGGATTATACATGCCTAGGTAACAGTTTTCACTTGTATAACAGAAACTCCTCTAGCTAGTTTAAGCAGAAGATTAAATTACATTCACATTCAGTTTTACAGCCACAATTGTGATAGATATTCATATTTACTTCTGAATTTAAATGCAATTATGAATAAATACTTTGTGAGTAAAATACATGTAACATTTCTTAAACTAATATTTTATTTTATCAGTCTTTTATTTTTATGATGTTACTATGAAAATTCTTTGATTCATATTTCATTTGACTGGATTACTTCAAACAAAAATTTAAAAATGGTACATGGGTAATATATTTAAAAATGCCTTTTTATTGTCAACACATGTGAATGATGATCTGGATGGGTAAAGGTTTTTGATTTGTACTCTTATCCCTCAGCTTTGGACACTGCTCCACTGTCAACAGCTAAAGTTGCCAAAGAGAATTGGGAGGTAAACCTATTGCTTATTTGTTTTCCTTTACAGGAGACCTAGTTCTTTTAGCTGAATGTTTCTTAGATAAGCTAAGTATTAATATAAAATTTGTGACAAATAAAATTGTCAATCTTTGCTATTTGTTTTTTGCTTGCTTGTTTTTTATTTTTCTGACAAGCAGAGCTCAGTGAATCCTTTGGAGATGCAGATTTATGTAGTCTTTCATTTCAGGAAAATTTTCATTCATTAATATTTGAATTTGGTTTTGTTCTTATTTACTAGCTCTGTTGTATTCTATAGGCATAACAATAATCTTTGTGTTAGATAGTTGTTTTTTTTCCTTCTATTACCTTTTTAAAACTGTTTTCCAATGTATTATGTATAATTTTCTGAAATCTCTGCCTCATGCCATTGATTTGACCCTCTGAAAAGTGGACTGCATTCTTTCTTTTCTTTGTCTTGTTTGTAAGTTTTACTCTATCTTTACTTTTAAATTTATTTTCTTATTCTGCTACTGTCTCTTTCATTTATTATCATAACTTCTATTTCATAA
This sequence comes from Phocoena sinus, assembly GCF_008692025.1. NCBI lineage: Eukaryota > Metazoa > Chordata > Mammalia > Artiodactyla > Phocoenidae > Phocoena > Phocoena sinus. The sequence continues at coordinate 60,500,120 of NC_045763.1, read as the reverse complement.
AAGTTGTTTTCCTCAATGTCCTTAATTGTAATAAAAATATTTCTCTTTTTTATCTTTTGTCAAATTTTTGCTGAAGTTCTATTTTTTTCTGTTTACTTATGTTTATGTAGGATAAATTCTATTTTAAGTCCATGTGTCACAGAGTACTATAAGTAGAATCGCCTCAACTCTCTTTATGTTCATCTGTGTAGTCAATGCACATATATTTATGGAGTCTCTGCTCTGCACCAGGCATTATTTTTGGCCCTGGACAAAAATAAAAGTTAACAAGACAGACAACCGACCAGTTCTCTAATAGGTTACACTCTAGTGTGGAAACTTAGGTCATAGATATATACATAGGATACTGTTAAACATCTGTAAGCACTATGGAGAAAGTGATATGTGGGAATGCAGCAAAGCATGACTTTAGGGCTGATGCATATTTAACTACTATTAGTCTTTCCTGAGGCTGCTGGAAACTAAAGTTATAAATTCAGTGTTTAGCACCATGGTTGCTGAATGGGGGCCCAAAGAACTGGGACCCTGAGCAATGCAATCTAAGTTATCCTCTTTTTTTAATCATACTTTTTCCATTAGACTAGGAATATGTTTTGCCCCATTGATGGTGTTTCCTTAGAGTTCAGTTTCTTCTATTTTGAGTGAAACAGTTATCTTGCTGAAAATTTATGTTAGCTGCCACATAATTACTAAAGCATTTTATATCACAGCCCAAATATTATTTATCTCTATATGGTTGTTTCTGATAAGTTAGCCTCTAACTCTCACTTTTTCTCATGAGAAGGTCAGGTTAGATGATAAATGTTCTAGTCCTGCCTATACTGATGACTTGAAGAAGTATGTCTTTTACATTTTGTCACAGAGCTGCCTACTTTTATTTTTAACCTTTATCTATCAGAACCTAGACAAACCAGTAGAACTTCCTGACTATACCTCATACAACTGTACTATACATTGGTTAACAGTGTCCTTCCTTAAGGTGGCCTAGAATTGTTTGTATCAGAAAAGTTTTCACCAGAATCTCTGGTAGGAGGTTGAGCTCTCTGGTTTTGGATTAAATAATATTTTTGTCTTTATTTGGACTTTTTGTTGTTGTTAAATTCCTTTGTTTTAAAAGAGGATTATTTGCTGATGTACTTATTCTAAAAATTTCACCATATTTGTTGGATGTCCTACTTCTTAGTGTTCTTCATTGTGTGTGCATTTAAAATATTTGTTATTACTTTGCCATTATTTTGTCCTTTATATACAAAACATTATTTCTAACACTTACTTACCAAAGTAAATTTACTGGTCATATAAGAAGTGCAACACAACATTGTTCTGTCTTTATGAAACCCTCCAGATTTATTTGTTCTGACCCATTTCATAAACTACAGAAAAAATAAACAGAAGACAGAAACATTTTATGGTAATGTATTTAGTTAAGTGAGTCCTCATCATTTTTCAGTAGTACTGAATATTAAAATATACATACATGCATGCATACCATGAACAACTTACAACTCTCAATCACTAAATAGTTTGCAAGGAGATATAATGATGATAGTATAAGGGGAGATTGGTTAGGAGAAAATAAAAAAGTGCATTTTGGTTTACTGCACTCTTAGCACTATAGAACTTATCACACATATTTTAAAAATAATGAGCAAACCCAGGATTCCTCACACTTCTCTTGCCTCCAGAAACTGGTTAAGTTTTCACTATTAATAATACAAAAACTATTCTCTAGAGAATCATGGTACTCTCTGACTAACACTGTGAGACTATATCACCTATGTTATTTAGTTATTTCAGGCCAATGATCTAAGGGCCAAAAAAATGAACACAAAATTCATACTGAAACAAAAGGAAAAAACTCCTTTAATAACTTCCCTTTGTTTACAAAGGCCATCGTAAAACTGCCAGTGCTTTTGTCCTAAGGGTATGCAAGATGATCCACTGTGGTGTAGAAATAAAATTTTAAATTCCTCATTATATTTACCTTTATCTTATACTTTAAAACTGTTTATAATTTGCATATGCTTTTCAGAATAAGTACAGTAAAACACATCTAAGTTATAAACAAATTAGTCTACAAATCTTGGAGGTGCAAAGTCAGACACTTTTTTTTAACTAATAAAGTACATAATAAAGAAAAAAAGGAATGTCATGGATGTAGACAAAAGTTCCCCTCATCATCCATTGAATTACTTTTGTACCTTCATCAGAAATCAATTTGCTGTATTTGCATGGGCGTATTTCTAGATTTTCTCACTGTTCCATTGATACAGGTGTCCATCCCTTCACTAATATCACATTGTCCTGATTAGTGTAACTATATAGCGGGCCATAATATCAAAAAGAGGTGCATCGGTGGCTTAGACCTCCTCGTCAATGGGAGCATGGGGCTGAGCTGCCCATGCCACTGTCAAGTTGCTAACATGATTATGCAGATCTATCAGACACAGGGAAAAAATTCAGCCACCTCACCAAGATTCTGCAATCCCTATGAGGCTGCAGCTGAAATACTGAAGAGCTGTGTTGCTGACAGGGTCTTTGTGCTATGGCCTCATGTCAGACCTGAGCCTCTGAGGTGGGAGAGCCAAGCTTAGGACATTGGACCACACAGAGACCTCCCAGCCCAATGTAATATCAATCGGCGAGAGCTTTCCCAGAGATCTCTGTCTCAATGCTAAGACCCAGTTCCACCAAATGGCCAGCAAGTGCCAGTGCTTGATGCCCAATGCCAAACAACAAGCAAGACAGGCACACATCCCACCCATTAACAGAGAGGCTGCCTAAAATCATAACAAGTTCACGGACACCCCAAAACACACCACCGGACTCAGTCCTGCTCACCAGAAAGACAAGATCCAGCCCCACATACCAGAAAACAGGCACCAGTCCCCTCCAGCAGGAAGCCTACACAAACCACTGAACAAACCTCACCCACTGGGAGCAGACACCAAAATCAACTGAAACTATGAACCTGCAGCCTGCAAAAAGGAGACACCAAACACCGTAAGTTAAACAAAATGAGAAGACAGAGAAATATGCAGCAGATGAAGGAGCAAGGTAAAAATCCACCAGACCAAACAAATGAAGAGGAAATAGGCAGTCTACCTGAAAAAGAATTCAGAGTATTGATAGTAAAGATGATCCAAAATCTTGGAAGTAGAATGGAGAAAATACAAGAAACGTTTAAGAAGGACCAGGAAGAACTAAAGAGCAAACAAACAATGATGAACCACACAATAAATGAAATTAAAATTTTCTAGAAGGAATCTATAGCAGAATAACTGAGGCAGAAGAACGGATAAATGACCTGGAAGATAAAATAGTGGAAATAACTGCCACAGAGCAGAATAAAGAAAATAGAATGAAAAGAATTGAGGACAGTCTCAGAGACCTCTGGGACAACATTAAATGCAGCAATATTCGAATTATAGGGGTCTCAGAAGAAGAAGAGAAAAAGAAAGTTCTGAGAATATATTTGAAGAGATTATAGTTGAAAACTTCCCTAACATGGGAAGGAAATAGTCAATCAAGTCCACAAAGCACAGAGAGGCCCATACAGGATAAATCCAAGGAGAAACACACCAAGACACATATTAATCAAACTATCAAAAATTAAATACAAAGAAAAAATATTAAAATCAGCAAGGGAGATGCAACAAATAACATACAAGGGAATCACCATAAGATTTATAGCTGTTCTTTCAGCAGAAACTCTGCAGGCCAGAAGGGGGTGGCAGGACATACTTAAAGTGATGAAAGGGAGAAACCTACAAACAAGATTACTCTACCGAGCAAGGATCTCATTCAGATTCAATGGAAAAATTAAAACCTTTACAGACAAGCAAAAGTTAAGAGAATTCAGCACCACTAAACCAGCTCTACAACAAATACTAAAGGAACTTCTCTAGGCAGGCAACACAAGAGAAGGAAAAGATCTACAAAAACAAACTCAAAACTATTAAGAAAATGGTAATAGGAACATACATACCTGTAACTACCTTAAATGTAAATGAATTAAATGTTTCAGCCAAAAGACATAGACTGGCTAAATGCATACAAAAACAAGACCCATATGTATGCTGTCTACAAGAGACCCACTCCAGACCTAGGGACACATATAGACTGAAAGTGAGGGGATGGAAAAAGATATTCCACGCATGCAAATGGAAATCAAAAGAAAGCTGGAGTAGCGATTCTCATATCAGACAAAATAGACTTTAACATAAAGACTATTACAGAGACAAATAAGGACACTACATAATGATCAAGGGATCAATCCAAGACAAAGATATAACAATTGTAAATATTTATGCATCCAACATAGGAGCACCTCAATACATAAGGCAAATGCTAACAGCTATAAAAGGGAAATCAACAGTAATAAAATAATAGTTGGGGACTTTAACACCCCACTTTCACCAATGGACAGGTCATCCAAAGTAAAAATAAATAAGGAAACACAAGCTTTAAATGACACATTAAATTAGAACAAAAAATTTTACAGTTTGTATGGAAACACAACAGAACCCGAATAGCCAAAGCAATCTTGAGAGAGAAAAACGGACCTGGAAGAATCAGGCTCCTTGATTTCAGACTATACTACAAAGCAACAGTAATCAAGACAGTATGGTATTGGCACAAAAACAGAAATATAGATCAATGGAACAGGATAGAAAGTCCATAAATAAACCCATGCACATATGGTCACCTTATCTTTGATAAAGGAGGCAAGAATATACAGTGGAGAAAAGACAGCATCTTCAGTAAGTGGTGCTGGGAAAACCAGACAGCTACATGTAAAAGAATGTAGTTAGAACACTCCCTAACACCGTATACAAAAATAAACTCAAAATGGATTAGAGACCTAAATGTAAGGCCATGCACTATAAAACTCTTAGAGGAAAACAGAGGCAGAACGCTCTATGACATAAATCACAGCAAGATCCTTTTTGACCCACCTCCTGGAGAAATTTAAATAAAAACAAAAATAAACAAATAGGACCTAATTAAACTTAAAAGCTTTTGCACAGCAAAGGAAACCATAAACAAGACAAAAAGACAACACTCAAAATGGGAGAAAACATTTGCAAACAAATCAATGGACAAAGGATTAATCTCCAAAATATGCAAGCAGCTCATGCAGCTCAGTATCAAAAAAACAAACAACCGAATCCAAAAACGGGCAGAAGACCTAAATAGACATTTCTCCAAAGAAGATATACAGACTGCCAACAAACGCATGAAAGGATGCTCAACATCACTAATCATTAGAGAAATGTAAATCGAAACTGCAATGAAGTATCACCTCACACCAGTCAGAATGGCCATTGTCAGAAAATCTACAAACAATAAATGTTGGAGAGGATGTGGAGAAGAGGGAACCCTCTTGCACTGCTGATTGGAATGTAAATTGATACAGCTACTATGGAGAACAGTATGGAGGTTCCTTAGAAAACTGAAAATAGAGCTACCATATGACCCAGCAATCCCTCTACTGGGCATATAACCTGAGAAAACCATATTCAAAATGATTTATGTACCCCAATGTTCATTGCAGCACTATTTACAATAGCCAGGTTACAGAAACAACCTAAGTGTCCATCAACAGATGAATGGATAAAGAAGATGTAGCACATATATACAATAGAATATTAATCGGCCATAAAAAGGAATGAAATTGTAGTGAGGTGGGTGAACCTAGAGTCTGTCATACAGAGTGAAGTAAGTCAGAAATAGAAAAGCAAATACCTTTGCTAACACATATATATGGAATCCAGCAACAACAACAAAAAGGTTCTGATGAACCTAGGGTCAGGACAGAAATAAAGACGTAGACATAGAGAATGGACTTGAGGATACAGGGATGGGGAAGTGTAAGCTGGGATATAGTGAGAGAGCGGCATTGACATAAATACACTACCAAATGTAAAATAGATAGCTAGTGGGAATCAGCTGCATAGCACAGGGAGATCTGCTCGATGCTTTGGGACCACCTAGAGGGGTGGGATAGGGAATGTAGGAGGGAGATGCAAGAGGGAAGGGAGATGGGGATATATGTATACACATAGCTGGTTCACTTTGTTATACAGCAGAAACTAACACAACACTGTAAAGAAATTATACTTCAATAAAGATGTTAAAAAAAAAGAATATCAAAGCTAATGATTTCACCCACTTTGTTATACATTGTCAATATTAGATTAGCTATTCTGGAGTATGTAACTTTCCATAGTAATTTTAGAATAAGCTCCTATATGTATACAAAAAAACCTAACACGATTTTGATAAAAATTGCATTAACCTATAGAACAACTTGGAAAGAATTGACATTTTTAATATGTTAAACTTTCCAATCCTTGAACATGGGATTAATCCTTTTTCCCCTCAAAAAGTTTCTGTGAATATCATTTAAATAATATACTGAAATAATATGAATATTATTCAGGTAATATGGTAACAAAGAGAAATTTGGTCTTAGTAATTTAGATTTCTATTTCTTTTTTTTCCCATAACCACTTTTTGCATAATTTCTCCTGTGAGTTGCACTGTTATTGTATTGTTTGTTTTTTAAACCACTTTATTGAGGTGTAATTGTCATACAAAAAGCTGTACAGTTTTAATGAATACCATTTAATAAGTTCAGAGATGTTTATACTCATGAAAGCATCACCACAATCAATGCCATAAATATATCCATCCTCTCCAAAAGTTTCTGTCCATTTTTTATTTATTACTATTATTATTTTGTGATAATAACACTTACTATAAGATACACTGTCTTGAAATTTTAAAGTATATAATATAGTATTTTTTATTATAGGGGCTATGCTGTATAGCAGATATCCAGGATTATTCATTTTGTGTCACTGAAACTTTGTACCTTTGGGATATCACTCTCCATTCTGTCTTACTTCCAGCCTCTGGAAACCACCGTTTTACTCTCTGCTTCTATGAATCTGACTTTTCCGAATCCTCATATAAGTGATATCATCTAATACTTGGCTTTCTGTATCAGGCTTATCTCACTTAGCATAATCTCCTCCAGGTTTATCCATGTTGTCATAAATGACAGTATTTCCTTCTTTTTTAAGGCTGAATAATATAAAATTGTATGCATATACCACCTTTTCTTTCTTTATTCATCCACCAATGGACATTTAGGTTTCTTCCACATCTTGACAATTGTGAATAATGCTGCAATGAACATAAGAGTAGAGATATCTCTTTGAAATCCTGACTTCAGTTCGATTGGGCATTTAGTATTCAGAAGTGGGATTGCTCAACCACATGGTAGTTTTATTTTTAATTTTTTGAGAAATCTCCATACTGTTTTTCATAGTAACTGCTCCAAATTACATTCTCACCAACAGGGTCCAAGGGTTCCCTTTTCTCTATATCTTTGTCAATATAAATTTTTTTTTTAATAATAGCCATTCCAACAGGTGAGAGATGATATCTTATTTTGGTTTTGATTTCCATTTGCCTAATGATAAGTGATGTTGAGCACTTTTTCAAATATTTGTTGGCCATTTGTATGCCTTCTTTGAAGAAATGTCTATTTAGTTCCTTTGCACATTTAAAAATTAGTATTATTTGTTGTTTTGTTTGCTATTGAGTTGTAGAAGTTCCTTATAGTTTTTGGATACTACCCCTTTATCATATATATGGGTTGCAAATACTTTATTCCATTTTGCAGGTTGCCTTTAATTTTGTTCATTGTTTCCTTCACTGTGGTGAAGATTTTCAGTTTCATGTAATCCCACTAGTCTATTTTTACTTTTGTTACCTATAATTTTGGTGTTCTTTCCAAGAAATCATTGCCATAGCCAACATCAAAAAGGTTTATCCCTATGTTTTCTTCAAGGAGTTTTGCAGTTTTAGGTCTTACATTTAAGATTTTAATCCACTTTGACTTGACTTTTGTGTATGGTGTACGATAAAGATCCATTTTCATTCTTTTGCATGTAGATATCCAGTTTTCCCAGCATCATTTATTGAAGAGACTATGCTTTCTCCATTGTGTATTCTTTGCAGTCTTGTTGAAAATCAGTTGACTGTATACTTTTTATTTCTTTTTCTTGTCTTATTGCTGTGGCTATTCCTAATTTTCTGAGGGTTTTTATTACGAATGAGTGTAAGATTTTGTGAGATGTTTTTTCTGCACCAATTGATATCACCATATGATATTTCTTCTTTCATATGTTGATATGATCAATTAAATGACTGATTTATTTTCAAATATTGAACCAGACTTGCATACTTGGAATAAAAACTACTTGGTCATGGTATATAGGTCTTTTTTTATACATTGTTGGAATCTTCTTGCTAACACTTTGAGTATTTTTGCATCTTGTCCATGAGCAACATTAGTCTGTAGTTTTCTTTGTTGTACTCTCTTTTTCTAGTTTTGGTATCAAGATGATGCTAGTTTCATAATATGAATTGAGAAATTTTCCTTCCTAATCTATTTTCTGGAAGAAATTGTGTAAAATTGGTGTTAATTCTTCTTTAAAAGTTTGATAGAATTCTCCAGTAAAACCATTTTGACCTGAAGATTTATTCTTTGGAAACTTTAAAATTATATTTTAATTTCTTAAACTTAAATTTCTTTAATGATCATAGGACTATTCAGGTTGTCTCTTTCATCTTGGTTGAATTTTGGTTGTTCATAGTATTCTCTAGTATGTGTAGTGATATCCTTAGTTTCATTTCTGAAGTTGGTGATTTGTATCTCCTGTTTATTTTTGCCAGCCTTCCTATTACTTGATCAATTTTATTGATTTTTAAAAAATAATCAGTTCTTCATTTCATTAATTTTCTCTATTTTTTTTCCTGTTCCAACTTCATTGAGTTTTTTTTTTCTCTTAACTTTATTGTTTCCTTTCTTCTGCTTGCTTTGGGCTTATTTTGCTCTTCTTTTTCTAATTATTTGACAGAAAGAAATAAAATGAGGTGTTGATCAATGCTGTGCTGCCTTATCTAAGGCTGTGCCCATAGAATAACACCAAATAAAAGTAAAACACATATTTCATTTATATTCAAAATTGAAATCTCCCATCTGAATTTTGGTAAACAGCTGGATGAACTAGAATAACTGTATAGTTAGTGTCCTGAAATATGAGAAGTTGTGGGAAAACTCACTTTCTTTCATGAAAAATATGCTAAAGTTGAATTGTTGATTTGGGGTGGTATTTGCAATGTCCCCAGCTGATCCAAATTAACTGAATGTTTGACCTCAATCTGGATGTATGACAGAGCCTAAGTAGAATGAATGCTGCTTGATTATGATAAAATCAAAGCAGTGAGCAAGGGTTTTTTTGGTATCTTTTTTAGACAACATTTTAACTAAAACAAATATAACCCATTATAAAATATATGAAACTTTTGGTCTGCAAGTGTACCAGCAATAACCAAACAAGTATCTTTATATTGGATCAGAGAATCTTACATTAAAACAAATCTTTGATAAAGATAAAAATTTTAAACAGATACAAAATATAATACTATAACTTTAATATTTTCAATTAATTTCTTTGAAAATACTGCATTTTACTCTGGGTTAAATCTTAAAATAATAATAAAATCTTTAAATGATTCTTAGAAGAGTGACCATGAAGCACAGAGTAGGTATTTCATATAAGATTTTTAATGACTGGATAATTTTTTAATAAAAGTTCTAAAAACTTTTGGTAACTGTGTACACTTTACTTTCATATGGATGACCTTTAAGATTTTATAACCCTTAAAACTCAACTTGCTCATAATTAATTAAAAACCTTTTCACCTTTTTCATTTTCTTTTAAAATCCTGTTTACCTTCATTTCATTTTCTTCCTTTTTTTCTTTAATGCCCTCTTAACTTCCAAGTATTAATCTAGCCTAATAATTCCAGGTTTTTAAAAATATCTTTTCCTGTCACCACATCTCCACTTAATTCAGTTTATCACCTGTCACCCACAACATTGCAGTTGTCTTCAATTTCCCTGCCACTAGTCCTGCCCCCAACCAAAGCAACTTCCATCCATTGCTTCTAAAAGTAGGGGCCATTCACCAGATCACTGGAATCATATAAAGCTGTCTTCACCTGGCTTTACAAAAGGATAAATGTAGAAGTAGAACATGCCTTCCAAACACCAGAATGCCTTGAGATAAATGAAAGAAATTTCCTGTGAATTATCAAAGTGCCAAGCCTTAGAAATAGCTCAATTTAAATTATATGTATATACTTTTATGTGAGTGATATATATTCTATATCATGATATAAATGATATTCACATATATGATTTTACATATATTTTATGAATATCATAATTATGGCATCATTGCAAGTTGCCCTGAGGGGACAGGATGAGCAATACAGTGCAGTTTGGCTACTCTGAATGCTAATCTTTAAACTTGGTGTTTGTATGTTTTCTTTTTGCCATTTTTCTTTAAACTCATTGCTTGACTCAACACTTAGAGCTCTTAAGCTCATACTCTGCCTCTAAGAAAATAATAAATATTATTTCTCTCAAGGAGAAATAGCATACTGTAGTACAGTAAAAATTTTAGCTTGGGAGTCAGTCAGAAAGTAATGCAGACTTCTCAGAACCCAGTGCAGAGCTCCTTCACTGTCCGCTGTCTACACACTTAGCTTCAGGTCTGTCCAATTTGTGCTCCTTTTCCCTCTTCTCTTTTCCCTTTACAGAGATGGAGGCAGCTAGATTTTCAGAACAAAAGCTACTTAGTAATAAAAATCAGTGGTCTCTGGAACAATACCATGTGAAAAACAATAGGAGCCAGAATGTATGAGAAAACAATTATTATCTTTCTTTCTCAACCCACCCAGGATACAGAATATCAACCAACTCCCTGCCTAGATGTGGGATGCAGTTTTTAATCATTCTGAAAACAGCAGTATCTGCTTAGGTATTGGTGCAGAGCAAGGTACAAAAAAAAAAAAAAAAAAAAAAAGGCAGGTTTTAAATTCTAAATCTTTCATTCCACTTAGATTTTCAAGTTACCTGAAATCTTTAAACCTTAGTTTGTCTTCTATACAACTGGACTTAGAATATCTTCGGTTTCAGAAGTAATTAGTAATAACAACAGTAATAACTGATTTATTTATTATTTACTCTGGTATCAGGATAATCTAAGTGCTTTGCATGCATTACTTCGTCATCCAGCAACACTGCTGAGTGGCTTCTGTAATTATCAAAATGAGGAAATTTAGGCTTACTTTGCTTAAGGTGACTTACACAAAAATTACCAAACAGGCAATTCAAATCTAGGACTGCCTGATTCTGGAGCATGATTTTCAACCATCATACAATACTGCATTGGATTAAATGAAAATATGTATGTAAATGAAACTGATACATAACATGTGCTAACTAACTACATGTCAGTTTCTTTTTCTATTAATGTTTATAATAATGTTAGCATCTGAACAATGAAATCATAAAAATATTGGTTTTGCTTTACAGATTCATATATCAACAAGTCTTTGAAGTTTTAAAATAATTTTACAGTATTAAAAATAAACATAGGGCTTCCCTGGTGGCGCAGTGCTTGAGAGTCCGCCTGCCGATGCAGGGGACGCGGGTTCGTGCCCCGGTCCGGGAAGATCCCACATGCCGCAGAGCGGCTGGGCCCGTGAGCCATGGCCGTTGAGCCTGAGCGTCCAGAGCCTGTGCTCCGCAACGGGAGAGGCCCGCGTACCGCAAAAAAAAAAAAAAAATAAACATAAAAGTATAGGAATAGGAAAATCTCTTGGAGAAGGTAAAATATAAAATGACTTTAAAGAGATGGTACATATTGACCAAAAGGAGGGAAATGAGAAAGTGCTTTGTCCTATACATAAATATATATATATATATATATATATATATATATACTATTGTTTTAAATAGAATTAGTTGTATTTTTTATAGATTTTAAAAAGTCCCTGTTACAAAGGTCTTCATTTGCCAGTAGAAGTTAAGAGTTTTACTTCCCCAATAAAATTGACTTTGAGTTGTAATGTCCTATTTTAGTTGTATGAGCCATATCCTGGGAACTCTTTAAATGTGAGTGTACTCAGTTCTTCATTAACATCCTGACTTACATGTCCCTAAGTGCTGCTACAGCTGCTTAATTCAGCATAGGATCATTGTTGGAAATGCTTTGATTGAATCAGAGGCAAATGTTCTCTTGCTTCACTGGATGTATTCTGAACAACCAGATGTATTCCTAAGCCAAAAAAAAAAAAAAAAAGCTTAAAAAATAAAACAGAGGTAACAAAACTAGACAGTCACAGATTTTTTTTGGCAGAGATAATGTATGTCTGTGAGACTATTTACCAAATTAAGTGAATAGAACTTGATTTATGGTCATTTTTATTAACTTGCTACTTATGAGTAGTTTTACTTGGGCTGGGTCCACATGCATAAATTTGTTGCACTTGGTCAAATAATAGATTAATTTCCACCCATATCCATACATAAGTGTTTGTGTGTAGACTCCAAATTAAATTCTCCATATACTTAGACTATGTGGTATGCTGCCATCTTGTTACAGGAATAACTCAGTAACTAACACCAGGTTAAACACTTGTACTTACAGAGTGTTCCTGAAATGTTAGTAGAGATATGTTAATAATCATCAAGGGATCCAATTTTATTATATATTTATAAATAAAAATCCAACGTGTTTGCACTTAAAAGTCAATAAAAATTATAAAGAATGAATGAAGGTGTTCCTGAAAAGGATAATAAATGGAACTAATGATTAATAATTATATGGACCAAGTATTATGGTAGGTGCTGTGATGGAGATTACAACTCTCTTCCAGCATCCATTTTCCTCTTATTTATTTTGGTATTAGACCCCAAAACTCCAAATTTGAGGCTGAGAAACAGGATGGTCTGCTAGAGACTACATGGTCCATGTAGAAATAAAAATAATGTACAACATGTTTCAAATTCTTGAAGACAAGCTGTCTGCCCTAGACTTCCTCTCTTTCTTGCTCCCAAAACAGGAATGCAGACATGGGGTCAGCCAGCTTCAACCACAGGTGCAACCATGCCATAGGTCTTAATAAACCATTAAGATGGACAAATATAAGTCCCTGGATGGCTTTGTGAAGCAGGGTTCACCTACCCACCCTGGTCTGTTAGGTGGCAGAGAAACACATTTTTTTTTTTGAAGTAGCTATAATTTTAGGTCTTTTTGTTGTAGTGTCTTAGCCAACACCCAGTATAATAAATGGACTTTACATATTTCTCTTCATTTAATCTTTAAAACAACTGGATGAGGGGCTTCCCTGGTGGCACAGTGGTTGGGGGTCTGCCTGCCGATGCAGGGATCACGGGTTAGTGTCCCGGTCCGGGAGGATCCCACATGCCGCGGAGCGGCTAGGCCCGTGAGCCATGGCCGCTGAGCCTGCGCGTCCGGAGCCTGTGCTCCGCAGCGGGAGAGGCCCCAGCAGTGAGAGTCCCCCGTACTGCAAAATAAATAAATAAGTTAATTAAATTAAAAAAACCCAACTGTATGGCATGGGTCCTATTATCCCTATGTTAATGTTCAAGAAACTGGTCTATGTAACAATCGAGTCTCCAGGTCATATACAGGTTTGAATACAGAGCTCATACCTTTTTAACAACCATATGACTTTTGTTCTAAATTCATATCCCCCTTCCATTCACATATGTTTGCTACTGAACGTCTTTCTCTCCTCTTCTCCTAGGTGTCTAGCTCCTCTATGACTTCCCTGGTGTTGTCTTGCTTCATCAACAGCTATTCTCAATCATTTCTGGATTCAGCATTTCCCAGAACTGCAGTGATAAGTTGTTTTGGTTTGTAATGCATACGTTTTCAGGGCACATAATTGAAAAATCATATTGAAAAAGTTCCATTTTTCACAAGATCATGTAAACCAAAGAGAAATATATCTGATTGCATTAAAAAGAACAGTTCTATGAAATAAATATAATGTATTCCTTGTAGGTGTAGTGACTGAAATCTGGTTTATTTATTTATTTTTGAAATATGAGATATAGGCTCTGCACTTTACCTTCCCTGTAACTAGAACCATCTTCCTGTAGTTTTCTGGTAGCATCTTTAGGATTCTCTATGTATAGTATCATGTCATCTGCAAACAGTGACAGCTTTACTTCTTCTTTTCCAATTTGGATTCCTTTTATTTCCTTTTCTTCTCTGATTGCTGTGGCTAAAACTTCCAAAACTATGTTGAATAAGAGTGGTGAGAGTGGGCAACCTTGTCTTGATCTTAGTGGAAATGCTTTCAGTTTTTCACCATTGAGGACGATGTTGGCTGTGGGTTTGTCATATATGGCCTTTATTATGTTGAGGAAGGTTCCCTCTATGCCTACTTTCTGCAGAGTTTTTATCATAAATCGGTGTTGAATTTTGTCAAAAGCTTTCTCTGCATCTATTGAGATGATCATATGGTTTTCCTCCTTCAATTTGTTAATATGGTGTATCACTCAGAATAGGAGAAAAATATTTGCAAGTGAAGCAACTGACAAAGGATTAATCTCCAAAATTTACAGGCAGCTCATGCAGCTCAGTAACAAAAAAACCCAATCCAAAAATGGGCAGAAGACCTAAATAGACATTTCTCCTAAGAAGATACACAGACTGCCAACAAACACATGAAAGAATGCTCAACATCATTAATCACTAGAGAAATGTAAATCAAAACTACAATGAGATATCATCTCACACCAGTCAGAATGGCCATCATCAAAAAATCTAGAAACAATAAATGCTGGAGAGGGTGTGGAGAAAAGGGAACACTCTTGCACTGCTGGTGGGAATGTGAATTGGTTCAGCCACTATGGAGAACAGTATGGAGGTTCCTTAAAAAACTACAAATAGAATTACCATATGACCCAGCAATCCCACTACTGGGCATATACCCTGAGAAAACCATAATTCAAAAAGAGTCATGTACCAAAATGTTCATTGCAGCTCTATTTACAATAGCCCAGAGATGGAAACAACCTAAGTGTCCATCATCAGATGAATGGATAAAGAAGATGTGGCACATATATACAATGGAATATTACTCAGCCATAAAAAGAAATGAAATTGTGCTATTTGTAATGAGGTGGATGGACCTAGAGTCTGTCATACAGAGTGAAGTAAGTCAGAAAGAGAAAGACAAATACTGTATGCTAACACATATATATGGAATTTAAGAAAAAAAAGTCATGAAGAACCTAGGGGTAAGACAGGAATAAAGACACAGACCTACTAGAGAATGGACTTGAGGATATGGGGAGGGGGAAGGGTAAGCTGTGACAAAGCGAGAGAGTGGCATGGACATATATACACTACCAAACGTAAAATAGATAGCTAGTGGGAAGCAGCCGCATAGCACAGGGAGATCAGCTCGGTGCTTTGTGACCACCTAGAGGGGTGGGATTGGGAGGGTGGGAGGGAGGGAGACGCAAGAGGGAGGGGATATGGGGATGTATGTATGTGTATAGCTGATTCACTTTGTTATAAAGCAGAAACTAGCACACCGTTGTTAAGCAATTATACTCCAATAAAGATTAAAAAAAAAAAAAGAGAACCATCTTCCTGGACTTTCTTTAAATCTGGCTTATCATATTTTAGATTTAAGTTTAAATATCTGTGGAAGCACCTTTTTTCTATTTGTTAATTTCTAGTAAAAAAAAATTAGCAGGATTTTTTTGTTGTTGCTGTTTTTGCTAATGCACATCAGTCTGTCCGTGTTACCTCACCTCCATGGTGTACAGCATTTAATATAGGAAGTATTATAGAATTTGCTCTGTTTTCAAAATAATTGACTCGGAGAAGTGTTATTGAAGAGAAGACTTTATGGACAATTTCTTTGATAATAAAACTTCAGCATAGTTATTCAAGGTGAAAATTAACGCAAAGGTTTTTTGTTTTCTTTTGTTTTTTCTTATTATTCAGGTCACAGTCAAGTTGCTGCAGTTTGTGCTTAGCTGTGAAAAAGCAACAAAAGCCAGTCTGTCTATGGTTTGCATACTACTCTTAGATACTGTACTGAGCTGTTTATCTATTCATTACAATTTCTCACTCCAGATTTAATCCTGCAAAGAACCCTAGGGAACGGGATTAAAGCCAATATGGATTAAGGTCCTTAGAAAACTATTCATGACAAAGAGTGCATAATTGAGTGTGTATTCAGCGCAAAACAGTCAAAAATTCAATTTGATTGATAATATGTTACTGAATGTTATATTGTGATGGTGCTGCTCTTGCAATAGTAATTAAATGTCTGTCTGGTTTTTATAAAACCTTTATAGAAGGTTGAAAAGGACTGTCTAAAGGTGAAACTGGACTCAGCAGGACTGTAATTTTATTTCACTACCTTTCAAAAATACAGTCAGCTTTTGTTTAAAAGTGTAAATAACATAGACATTACTCAAAGGTTATCTTTAACTAAAAGAGTCTTGCTCAAATTTAGGTGTATCTTTGTATAGTGATATCTGCCTTCAAATGTTTAGAATTACTCATTCCTACTGAAGCTGGTTATGAGTAAGCCATACATCATAAGTTACCTAGAGACTTCATGTATCTCCCCTCTTAACTTTTCTCTGATTTCTACCTTATAAGACCCTCATGTCTTTGAAAGAAATTCTCTGAATTCCATTCTTTACTGGCTCTGATATATACTATCTACTAATTCAACATTAAATAATAAAAATATTGTCATCATATTTAATTGCCTTTAATCACAGGTTCTACTCAAGGGTCATTTTTACAATGCTGTTTTGAAAAAAACAGTTTCTGTAATTTGATTTTCTCTTTTTGAAAGAGCAATGCTAAATGGCTAACCTTAAATAACATAATGTAAATTTTAACTGGAACATAAAAGCAGATTTTTATTTTATTTGTGAATGTACTAATATGTATAAAAATTTAAATTCTAAAATGTTTGTAGTATATACCTATACTAATCAACAGTGAATGCCTACTGAATTCTAAACCTGTGGTAAGTTCAGAAGCCATACACAATTGTAAAAACAATCATATCAACAATTACAGATGACCACAAAAATCTTTTATATCCTTCCTATTGAGTATTCTGCGTGACATAAATAACTGCTTTCATTGGCAGAATAAAGTAGAAATGATGTTGTACCAATTTCTGAATACATACCCCCGAACTGACCCAACCATTGTGCCACTTGCCACTTCCTGTATTGTGGTTGCCTTGCATTTTCTTTCTCTTGAGACTTTTTCACCATGCTGTGAGGAAGCCCAAATAGTCTTATGCAGAAGCCCAGGTAACAGGCAATGCCAATGTGTCAGCTGTGGTAGTCAGCCTCTAAAGTGGCCCGCAATGATCCCTGCCTTCTGGTATCATGACCGTGCAGTCCCCTCCCACACTAAATAAAGCTGAACTGTGTGACCAATAGGGTACTGCAGAAACAGCAGTATGTGACTTCTTAGGCTAAGTATAAGCCATTGCAACTTCTGTTTTGCTCTCGCTTGGATTACTCAGGGTAAAGACAGCTGCCATTTAATAGGGTCATAGAAGCAGTTCTGTGGAGAGGTCCAAAAGGTGAGGAACTGGTCTTCTGCCAATAGTCAGTACCAAATCATCTTCCATCTGAGTGAACCATCTTGGAAGCAGATTCTACAGCTTCAGTCAAGCCTTCATATTACTGCAGCCCTAGTTAGTGTCTTGGCTGCAGTGTCATGAAAGACCCTGCACAGAACCACTCAGCTAATTCTCAAACTCCTGACCCACAGAAATTATGTGAACAAAGCCAAATGTTTATTGCTGATAAATTTGCAATAAGTGATAAATTTGAGTTAAATTGCTATACAGTAATAGATAACAAATACACCAGCCATTGGATGAAGCCATCTTGGAAATAGATTTTCTAGTCCCAGTTCAGCTACCACACTGCTACTGTGTAGGACAAAGACAAACCATCCTTGCTAAGTCCTGTCTGAATGGCAGATTTGTGAACAAAATAAATGATTGTTGTTTCAAGCCACAAATTTTTGGAGTCATTTGTGTGCAGCAATCAATAACTGGAATGTATCATGATCAAGTAATATATGTTTCTCCTACCAGAGAATTTACCATACAGAGGCAGATAAATAAATTCACCAAAGTATATAATGGGGAGATAAATCAGGCCATCAGTGTACAGAGGAGGAGTGCCTAACCTAGACAAAATGGTAGGAATTCTGAGAAGGCTTCCTAGAGTAAATGATATCTGAGTCTTGTAAGATAAGATTTTATTGTGATGTTTGGAAATATGGTATGCCCATATGAATAAATATTATTTACTTTACTCCTCACTGCCCTTGGAAATCCAGTTTATAGTCTTCTATAAATATTGATAAATAATAACTATCATAACACAAATACTATTCTAAAATTGGTCATTATTATTGTCTTACAAAAATCAAAGCCAGTGCTTGATAGGAGCAAGCACATTTAATAACTCTGATTAAATTAAGATTTGTATTCTAGCTCTGATTAACCATCATCATATCTGTGGAGAGAACAGTTAGTCCCATCATCCAAATAAAAACATTTTATGCTGATTACAGATCTGGTTTCAGAATGTTTGTTTTTGGAATATTTATTGAACCATTAAGGTTTTCTTATTAAACTATTAAGGTCTTTCCCTCTCTGTCTTGCTCCCTCTGCTTCTTCTGGGCCATTCCAATCCTCCTGGTTGCTAGGATAAGTGTGTGGAAACAATCTAAGCATCAAGTTTCTACAATCATTCTGAAGCTTACATTGCTCATCAAGAAAAAGAACTTACACCACTTTCAGATAACGAGTTCTTCAAGACAGTGATACCAAGAGCAGAACAGGTGATATGTGGGTATGCAATTACATACTTCCTATATACTCTTAGCAAAATCATAGAGAAAAACAGGTGTGCCATTCACAAAAGATTTTTTAAGCACAGGTTCACATTAAGCATTGGTGATACAATTAAAATTCTTTCACTCAGGACCTTAGATTTTGTTGTTGGCACAAATACCTGGACCTACTTATTCTAAAATGGTGCTAATTAGGCAATGTGTGGCTGGTTTTATTTCTAATTTACTTCATTGGCGTACAGTGTTATTCACCATAATGGCATTAGTGTAGAGAAGGAGCCCTCCTTTGGGGGAAATCAGGAGGAGGAAATATGCACACAGCCTTAACCACTGTCTTAACTATACTTGGGAAAACATCCACTTTGTTGTTTATTTACTTAATGTTTGTGATTTGAGAACATATAAACTTTGGCCAAATTTCCTCTTCTTCTTACAACATTTTGGTGAAGTATGCCCTTGCTAAAAAATTCCAAAACCAAAACATTTTATTTCATCTGATTGCCTTTGATGCTTTTCCTTCCTCCTATTAGCAGAATCTCCTTCTCATCAATGCTGTCTATGCTTGTTAAAATACCTTTTTGGTTGTTCTAACAAAGACAAACTAACACTGGTTTAAATAAAATAGAAATTCCATGCAAGGATACAAGTATAAACAGTCTAGATCTTAAATGGAGGGTCCATAACATCAGAGACTGCCATCATCATAGTGTGACTACTATATCATAATCTAAGATGATTGCTATTATAATGACTACATTCCAGCCAATGCGAAAGAGATAAAAGGGAGTAGAGAGCATGCTTTTTCACTTGAAAGCACCAACCTGGAAGTTTCACATATCACTTTCATTCAAAACTAGAACCAGTCATATAAACCTACTTAGCTGCAAGGGATACTGAGGGATACAGAATTTTATTGGACACATGGCATACTAAAACTTGGGGGTTCTACTACTAAATAGAAAGAAAGAAATGGCAATGGATTCTGTGAGGAAGAATTACAGAAATGTTGTGTACTATTTGTAATTATGGCTTCTGAGGAGATTTTTGTATATGCTGAATAAATATTGTTGCATAGCTGTGTAGAATCTATGTTTAAGGATATAACATTAGAAATCATAATTATTCTTTCTTTGGAGGCAGAGCCTCCTGAAACTCTTAAGATTCTTCTGGTATCAAGGAACAGAAAACTCTTCAAGGATCTCATGGATCTTAGAGAGGAAAAACTAGAAATGGGAATTTCAAGTGGAAAATTATAGGTGGTTCCTTGCCTCTCTCAGGCACTGTGTAGTCTCTCTGTACTCTGCTGCTCTCCTGAGTTGGCTGCGTTTATCTCTACAACAACCCTCAACCCACTCCGACTTAATCAATTTCCACATATACATATATTCAGAAAATGGCCACCAACTTCAACTTAATGTCATGACCTCCTAACTATAGTACATTCTATTAACAAAGTTATTTTAGATCCCAAATTCCTGGAATTGGAATCAGACTGAGCCAATTTCTATTTAACCACAATTCCATAGTCACTGACCAACCTATGTGTGTTTTCTCTGAGTCTTCACTTTTAACGTAATCATCACTGCCAGGTATCATTTTGTTTGCTTGTCTCACTTAGGGAAAAAAATTAAAACAAAACGTTAAAGTTCATTTTATATTAAAATGAGAGAGGATAAGCCGGGGCAGTGGTAAATGCCAGAAGTCTACTCTGTACGTCATTTGCCAGCATCATCATTATCATTCTTTTTTTTGTTTTTTTATTTTTGCGGTACACGGGCCTCTCACCGTTGTGGCCTCTCCCGTTGCGGAGCACAGGCTCCAGACGCGCAGGCCCAGCGGCCGTGGCGGGTCCAGCCGCTCCGCAGCATGTGGGATCCTCCCAGACCAGGGCACGAAGCCGTGTCCCCTGCATCAGCAGGCGGACTCTCAACCACTGCGCCACCAGGGAAACCCTATTATCATTCTTATACGTCTATGATTACCTTCACGTTTTGTAGGGGGAACATATCATGTGATAGACATTTAAATAGAATTTTTGAGATAAACATCAATGCAAATAGCAAAACAAATGAGTTTAAAATCACTGAAAAGCTGGAAAACTGCTTAGTTTCTTTTTTTTAATTAATTTTTATTGGTGCATAGTTGCTTTACAATGTTGTGTTAGTTTCTACTGTACCGCAAAGTGAATCAGCTATATGTATGCATATATCCCCTCTTTTTTTGGATTCCCTTCCCATTTAGGTCATCACAGAGCATTGAGTAGAGTTCCCTGTGCTACACAGTAGGTTCTCATTAGTTATCTATTTTATACATAGTATCAATAGTGTATATATGTCAATCCCAATCTCCCAGTTCATCCCACCCCCCTTCTCCCACCCCCCCGCCTTGGTATCCATACGTTTGTTCTCTATGTCTGTGTCTAGTTTCAAATGCTTATTGAAGGACTAAATAATACTACAGGAGATGGGGAAGGGCAATATTAAACCTAAATCACTGTAAAGAAAAAAATAGAAATGAGAAATGTAAAAAAGAAAGGATAGTAAAAGCAAAGAAAGACATAGAAAGAAGAAAGGAACATATAATAAAGAAAATAGAAATGCACATATTTGCATTACGAATTGGGTACAGGGGCTTCCCTGGTGGCGCAGTGGTTGAGAGTCCACCTGCCGATGCAGGGAACACGGGTTCGTGCCCCTGTCCGGGAAGATCCCACATGCAGCGGAGCGGCTGGACCCGTGAGCCATGGCCGCTGGGCCTGCGTGTCTGGAGCCTGTGCTCCGCAACGGGAGAGGCCACAATGGTGAGAGGCCCGTGTACTGCAAAAAAAAAAAAAAAAAAAAATTCAGAAATTAGTTCAAGCACCACTCAGTGATGTCAGAAACACAAAGCCCAGGCTAAATGATTTATTTTTAAAAATGTTTAAGGAATTTATGTAATAACTGACATCACAGTTTTGATATTTTTAGCTTATGCTATCTCAGGAAGCAAGGAGGAATGCATGCTACTCACCGCCAACTTCTATTCATATATTCCATACATATTTATTGAATGCCCAGTATGTGCCAAGTACAATTGGCCTTCAAGTTGAGATTCTTAATCAACAGCTCTTTCAGCAAACTGGTCTTGCATGTATGTCAATATTAGTAAACGTTGCAGGTGCTTTGAATGTAGAGTTATCTAGAGGAAGGGGAACATTTCTCAGAATAGTGGACTCTCACAACCCCTTTCTATGGTTATTAAGCAAACACATAATTCTGTAGCACGTGTTGAGCAAATTTATTGACTACTGAGTAAATGCCAAAGAAGTGTATGCCTGAAATGCTGATACTGATATAAGCTGTGGCAAATTTATTATTTATTGAATGATTGTACACAAGCAAAGGAATAATTTATATTTAGGAGGACTTCTTTAACAATGCTTTTATGATTTTGGAAAACAAGATTAGATTTTAAAAACCAATGGATTATATAAACACTGTGATGGTTGATTTTATATGTCAACTTGGCTGGGCCATGTTGGCCAAATATGTGGTCAAACATTATTCTGGATGTTTCTGTGAGGGTGTTTTTAAATAAGATTAACAGTCAAATCAGTAGACTTTGCATAAAGTGAATTGCTCTCCATAATGTGGGTGGGTCTCATCCAATCAGTTGAAGAGCTTGATAGAAAAAGTTTGCCTCTCCCAAGTGAGAAAGAATGTTACCAGAAACTGCAACATTGGCTTTTTCCTGGTTCTCCAGCTTGCTGGCCTTTGGACTTGAACTGTACTATCAACTCTTCCTGGGTCTCTAGCCTGCTGACCAACCTTAGATTTTAGACTTTCCAGCCTCCATAATCACACAGTCAATTGTTTAAAATAAAGCTCTTTACAAACACACACACACACACACACACACACACACACACACATCCCTTATGGTTCTGTTTCTCTGGAGAATCCTGACTAATATGATAAAAACACACTTTCTATTAATATTTTCATCTCATTCATATGACATGTTTGAAAAAATGACCAATTTAAGCTTAAACATGCATTTCAAGTGTCTTCATTTCTGAGGCATTATTTTCAGTTTGTCTAAAGAATTTTTTTCTGATACCATCTCCAAAAGAAGGCATTTTGTCTTCTCATTGAATATCACACAAAATTTTGTAGGATAACAAATGATGACTATTTCTCCTTGGAGAAAAGACGGAAGTGTTTTTATGTACCTTTCCGAAGGAGATAGTTTTGGCAAAATTCCTGTGAAGCTCAACTGATATGGACCAGAGACAGATCTACGTGTCAGATCTAGTACTTGTGCCTCAGTTTGGAAGATCTTTATCTTGTGCTGTCAGAATTAAGTAAAACACTGCTATGTTTACAAATTCATATAATCTTCACTGCAGAGATATATGCATTTTCATTTTCTTCTGCTTTTAGCCTTACTGCTACTGTTAATTTCTTTCTTTAAGAAATGCATCCTTCCAACTTCCCCACCCCAGGACCCAACTTCACCCACCAGCAGCCTGCACCAGACCTGGGACCCTCTCCCTGCCCACCCCTCTCCATCCACCAGTAGGTCAACACCAGTTCCAGGACCCCTGGCCTACATGTATATATTTGTATGGTAATGGATGGTAACTAAAATCACAGTGATAATTTTGCAATGTAGAGCAATATTGAATCTAATTTTGCAATGTAGACAATTATTGAATCTCTATGTTGTGCACCAGGAACTAACAGTGTTTGTAGGTCAATTATACTTCAAAAACAAAGAAACTTACAGGGAAGGAGATCAGATTTGCAGTAATCAGAGGTGGGGGTGGCGGGTGAGGGAACTGGGTGAAGATAGCCAAAAGGTACAAACTTCCAGTTAGAAGATAATTAGTAGAGATGGAATGTACAATGTGATAAATATAATTAGCACTGCTTTATTTCATATATGAAAGTTGTTAAAAGAGTAAAGTCTAAGAGCTTTCATCACAAGAAAAACAATGTTTTATCTTTTTCTTTTCTTTTGAATCTATATGAGATGATGAATATTCACTAATCTTATTGTGGTAATCATCTCATGATGTATATTAGTCAAATAATTATAATGTACACCTTAAACTTATACAAGGTTGTTTGTCAATTATATCTCAATAAAACTGGAAGTGAAAAAAGAAATACTTTCTCCCCCATGTGCATCCCTGACTAGTTTTTAGATGTATTTAGTATTTGTGTGTATATATTTGTGTGGCTCTTGCATCCATGCCATTTATGGATTGTATGGATAATAGGAATAGCTTGAAAAAGTGTATTTGGCTCCAAGTTAAACTGAGTGAAAACATGAGATGCAAGTCCCTTGACCATCTGGCAGTGTCTTTGGTAAAGAGCCTCCTTGTTCACCGTTTCTGTGGCATTTACCATTCTTCCTCATGAGCTAGAAGTGTCACTGTTATTCCTCTAGCCTGTAAGGGTGATCTAAACTGCCTAAAGTCCCATGTGAGTCTGAGTCTTCTTAAAATTCTACTGCCGTCCATCTCCTTCATATTTAGGGCCTTCAAAAGATGACCTCACTACTTCAGTATTTTGCCATATCACCATATCTTCTACTAGAGTATCAGAAAACCAGGCATTAGGCTCCCAGTTTTCTTCCATTATCCTTTTCTCTAGGTCTCTGAGGCAAATTCCAATCAAGCTAACACAAGTATATTTGAATGACACCACTCAATATCCTGTTAATAAATGTCCTTTGCTACCATGCAAACAAACTCTCAAAATGTGTTATGTGTGCTTAAACTTTCTGAGTTTTAGATAAATGGCTGTGTATCCACAATGGCAATAGCCCTTTATTTTCCATTTTTTTTGAATTTTAATCCTGGTGTCCTGGAACCCAACGTCTTTACTTCTGGAGCCCATTTTCAAACAGTAATACTCCTTTGGGCTGCTGGATTTCCGTAGATGGAAAATTTCTTTCAAGCGGCTTTATTCTCCACTGCCTTAGACAAGCTACTGATGTTAGTTACACAAGATCTTTGTTAACTTCAAATCATCAGGGTCTCACAGGACCTTTCAAGCTCTCAAAACGCTCCTACCATTAAGTGAAGATCAAATGTCACTGGTTTTGTCAGTTCTCAATCCCATTGCTTCCTATCACTCCACATTAATATTATGTTTCAGTAAGATTTTGGTAGCCCCTCAGGTTAGTCCATACTTTCTTCTCCTTTGATATGGTTGCGTGTCACAAGAGATGCCTAACAAACTGTAATCTGAGGCACAAAGAGGCTAAGTAGCTAGCCCATGCACTAGGTTAAATATTGGAATTGAGAGATTATGTTCCCACCTCATCATGCTGGCTGTATGCATGGTCCCAGACTACTTCTTAGATATATGTAGGGCAGAAAAGTTAGAATTGAATATCTCCACAAAGGCACAAAGCATAATTAATCCATATACATATAAGTATATATATATATATATGTTACACACACTCACACAAAAGCAGCAACAATATGCTCCTTCACTTTGATGGATAATGTTAAGACATTTTAAGACTTACTAGGAGATTGTCTCTAGTCAGACAGATAATAATGCCATGAATGGTCTATAACCAAGGAAAAATAAACTGGAAAGTAAAGAATACTCTTCACTCTTGTCATTTCTGGTAAAAATGGTGGATTACTTACTGAGTGTAGTCTGTCAACTTAATGAGAAAAATATAGATGGCTAATTAGTGGTTTAGAAAAGAATATTCCAATTGCTTGCCCTTTTTTGGAAGTAAAATTATAATTGGTATCTTGGTTAACATTTATCATTAGGTTAATTAGGCAAATAATGAAAAAGTTGATTTAAAATCTGTTATTGAATGATACATTTCCTCCAGGTAAGATACAGATCTAAGCAAATTAATTATCACTAGATCAATGTGCTCCAAATTTAAAAAAAATCATTAGTGTTACTCACTATTGATTACTTTCACACTGATCGAATAATTCTGGTACTATGACATAATATTACATAGTTTGTGCTATTTTTTAAGTAATAAACTTTATGTTTCAAGGTAGTTTTAAGTTCACAGGAAAATCGAGTGTTCCCATATAATCATCCTCGTATGTATACAACCTCTCCCACTATTGACTTCCTCATCACAGTGGTACAGTTGTTACAATTGGTGAACCTACATTGACACACCAATATCAGCTAAATTCCATGGTTTATTAGAGTTCATCAAGGTGTTGTATATTTGATAGCTTTGGGCAAATGTAAAATTACATGCATCCATCATGTACAGAATAGTCTCACTGCCCTAAGTGGTCAAAGTGTATGGCCATGAAGTTGTATACCTTGCTTTCCAGTAGAAAAAACAGAGACCAATCACATGTTGCTTCCTGATAAGCTCAAGGAAAGTGACTAAGCCTGTTCTGCCTATGTTTGTTAGGTATATGTATATGGGCTGATTAGTTCTTTTGTATTTAAAGTACCTTGGTGACAATCTCTGGTCAATAAGGGTCACTTTCCATGCTCTGGGAAAATGTCAGGAAATCATAAAATGAATTTCCTGGGATTTACCAGGTCTTTGTAGCAAAATCAGCCTTTGGCAGAGTGCCTTAGTAGGTTTCCAATAAATAATTAAGAATTTGATTTAAGCAGATAGAAAAATCTAGAATACAGTTTAGTCCACATTAGAATCATTTGCTAAGCTTTTAAAACTGTAGATGCCTGGGCTCTACCTGATTAAAATTTCTGATTATGTCGATTTGTAGTATAACTTAGATATATGGACTTCAAGAAATCTAAGCAAATAATATGGAAGCAGATGAACTAGGCCAAATTGACGAGATAGAACGTAGATGCCATCTATTTGGGCAGCTTTCTGTCCTGCTCAGAGACTACTACCTGTATTGCTCAGTAATGACATGGACTATATAAAGACAGAATCACAATCTACATGTCTTACTGATAATGTGACACAATGGAATTAGTAAAGGCTTTAAAATCAGTTTGACCTGGACTTTAACCCTGGCTTGGCTATTTATTTGAGTCAGTTTCCTCCTTTATAAAAAGCAAATACAAGTACCTACTGGGTTCCTGTAATGATTAAAGAGTCATGTAATAAAACTGACCCAACACCTGACAAAGAGCTAGTGCTAAGTATATATTTCTCTCATACAATACCCCATCTCTGAACATGCCACACTCACAAGATGACACATGTGACTGAACACAACTGAGAATGGTGGGCCCACCACATAGACATGCTAATTCAACTGCTCATATCTATAGAAACAGACTTGCCCAGATTTATAAAAAGAAATTGGTTGTATTATTTTAATTAAAATGAGTGGTCCCTAGATTGCTATTAATAGATTATCCCTCAGGAAAAGAGTATGCTTTGGTTTTAAAATTCTCCTTTGTCAGCATCTGTTACTTTACTGTATTAAAAAAATAAATAATGCATATATTTGTGGGTATAAAAGTGGGATGATCTTATGCAGAGAGATGACAGTACATTTTTCTCCTTAATCTAGGTGGAGCATGTCCTGGTGCAGACATCATTTTCCTTTACCCTTGTTCTTTTATTTTCTGAACTTCATTCTGTCTTGAACCTGGTTGTGAAGTTTTACTAAATTTTCCCTGTGAGAAAATGATTTTGATCTTGTCAATCCATCAGGCATGATCACTGGGAAATATTTGTACAAAATGTACTTACCAGGAAGCTGAAACTATAAAGGTGTGTTTTCTACTTGTCACTGTAAAAGAGCATGACGAATTCATTGTTATTCTGACTTCACAGTTGTCAGCTATTCTACATACAGTGGTCACATAAACGCTATGATTGTCACAAGCAGTAGAACTGGATGTATCTTTACAAAAATATTAAACATCACTGCACTACCAGGGAAATGCCCATTATTGCTAGTAAGACAAGGGATATCAAAAGGTCTTTGATTAGTTCACTGTGTCACTATGTGGTTGGATAACTTTGGCAGTGAGTTAATTGTGGGGTTTTTTTTGTTTTTTTGGGTTTTTTTTGCGGTATGCGGCCCTCTCACTGTTGTGGCCTCTCCCGTTGCGGAGCACAGGCTCCAGACGCGCAGGCTCAGCGGCCATGGCTCACGGGCCTAGCCGCTCCGCAGCATGTGGGATCTTCCTGGACCGGGTCACAAACCCGTGTCCCCTGCATTGTCAGGCAGACTCTCAACAACTGTGCCACAAGGAAAGCCCCTAATCGTGTTGTTTTAATAGGTATTGGGGGAAGGTAGGTTTGTTACTTTTAGTTTTCAACCCACTTTCTAGCTGGTTTTTCTATAAATGTGTGCAGTTGCTCATTAAAAAAAATCATATTAAAGCACATTTATCAATTATTAAAGTAAAAGACAAAAAAACAAAATTTTCAGGGAGACTACCATGTGCTAGACATTGTGTAAAATGCTAGGGATACATGGGTGGCTACATAAGATCCTCATTTTCAAAATACAGTTGACCCTTGACGTAGGTTTGAACAACACAGGTCTACTTGTACATGGACTTTTTTTCAATAAATTGCTGGAAAATTTTCCTTGAGAGTTGCAACAATTTGAAAAAACACTTGTCGATGAACTACATAGTCTAGAAATATTGAAAAAAATTAAGAAAACTTAAAGTATGTAATGAATGCATAAAATATATGTAGATACTAGTGTATTTTATCATTTGCTACCATAAAATATACACAAATCTATTATAAAAAGTTAAAATTTATCAACACTTACCCACACATTCACAGATCATACATGGTACTAGAGAAATGTAAACAAATGTAAAGATGTAGTATTAAATCATAACTGCATAAAGTTAACTGCATAAATTTAATATACTGTACCACTGTAATAATTTCGTAACCACCTCCTGTTGCTATTTTGGTGAGCTCAAGAGTTTCATGTCTGCTTAAAATGCCCTGGGACACTAATCATCTCCCAGTGAGCAGTTCTTCTGTAAATTGCATATTGGAGTAAATAGTGATCTTTTGTGGTTCTCCCCTATTTTGAATGGTGCTTAACCCAATTCTGTAAACCTTGAATCCTACCAGGGATCTGTACAAAGTGCCACTAGTGATGTTGGAAGTGCTCCAAAGAAGAAGAGAAAAGTCATGACATTACAAGAAAAAGTTGAATTGCTTGATATGTACCCTAGATTGAGGTCTGCAGCTGGGTTTTCCCACCATTTCAAGAGAAATGAATCCAGCATAAAGATGATTATAAAAACAGAAAAGGAAACTCGTGAAGCCGTCCCTCTAGCTATGCCAGCAGTCATGAACACCTTGAACTTTTTGCAAAATACCTTTTTACCTTGTATTGAATATGCAGTTTTTTATGTGGGTGCAGCGTTGCTGTAAGAAAGGCATACCTATAGTGTAATATGAGTTGAGAAAAAGCAAAGTCATTATGTGACAACGTAAAGCAAAAAGAAGATGAAGGATCTAAAACTGGAGAATTTAATGCTAGCAAAGGATGGTTTGATAATTTCAGAAAGAGATTTGGGTTAAAACTTGTCTCTGAAGTTAGAAGTTCCAACTAGTATAGGGACTACATTTTGAAGTTCTTTTGATCTTGGATAATGCCCCTGGCCATCCAGAACCCCATGAGTTAAGTTTTGGGGGTGTCAAACCTTACATGCAGATTTTTGACTGCGGAGGGTGATGGTTAATGCCCCTCACACCCTAGTTGTTCAAGGGTCACTCACAATCTATGGGAGGGCAAAATAAAGGCTTCTATATAAGTGTGACTTGTGCTGGGGTGGAGCTGCACACAGAGTGCTGTGGTAGCATAGAGATGGACTGCAGTTAGGGGAGGCTTATTTGATGAGATTATAACTCTTGGTGTATATAATGCAAGAGAAAGATGGCAGAAAAGGGCATTTTAGGCAAAGGGAGTTGCTGGCACAAAGCCGCAGAGGCAAGAATGAGTGTGGGGCTTTGGGGAGCTGGTGGTTCAATGTGGTTGGAGTTTTGAGTGGGGGTAGTCATGACAACAGATAATGCAGATAAGTCAGAAAGTAACCAGATCAGAAAGGTTCTCAGTGCCACAAAGAAGACTATATTTTACCCCCAACTTTACAAGACACCAGTGTAAAGACAATGAACATATTTGCAGAGAAGTTCTGTAACAGCATGGAAAATAGATAGGATGGGAGTAATATTAGAATTAAATTAAATCCCTTTGGTTAAATGCTGTTAATACTGTTACTCAGCTTTTACTCTCCCGGAGTGATTCCTACAAATGCTGCAAGAGGAGGATGTTAAATTACACAGAACAAATCATCACTATTTCTGCAACCAGGGACAAAAAATACAACTCTCAAAAGCAAGCATGATTCATGGCTGCCTCCAGGGACACTTCTCATTAGATAAGGGCAGCACTGTTACAGCACTCCATAGGACAGAAGATCAGGCTGAGGGATCAGGAGGACTCGTGGTGGAAATGCATTTTCAGCAGTTAGAGAACAGAGTACACCTTCAGCCATTTGATCCAGGAAGGCAGTCCCAAATTCTGCCAAGAAAAGTCTTCCGACATTCTGTGGGTAAGGCCTCTGATTACTGCTTCTTACTTCAAAGATGTCCACCATTATCTGAAGCTCACATATCCGCTTGAATTCGACAAAATCAAGAAGTAAACTAATTCATTAAATTGTAAAAATTGCCCTCAATATGTTCAAGGGTTTGGGTTGTAGAAGTCCCCAAAAATGATAAAATGTGACAGGAAGATATTTAGAAACTGCTAATATGATTCTAACATTTTTGCTTCAATAATTGTGTTAATACTTATAGGCCATAAAAAGGAGAATAGACTTATTCCACAGGGTTCTAAAAGACTCTTTAAAAGAGTATGTGGGGGGAAATGATAGAAAAATTGACTTTATTTCAAAATAATAAAAGTACTTCTTAAAATTCAGAGCTTCCTCATTTTAAAAAGCACTGAGTTTTCTGTGGCTGGAGGTGTCAAGATGTATGTTAGTCTAAGAACTGTCTTTAGTCTGCAAAGTTTTTTTTTAATTTTAAATAATTTTTGTTTTATTGAGGCAAAGTGAACACATCCATGTAACTAATACTCAGCTTGGGAATAAAATATTATGTAATGAAGATAAAAGTGAAAAAACATTGTAATGACTTTTCTACAAGGTTAAATGTATCTAGTGAAAAGCCTATCTTATCTTGAGCTTATGTCTTTCTTTTCTGTTTTCTTTCTTTTTTTTTTTTTTTGGTGTTTAGATACCCTTTCTACTGGGAAATGATACTTGTAGATCTTAGACTTTCTTGGTCGATGTTTTTACTGTCTTTAACTTGACAAAATAAAGTTATTATGGCAACACTGGCTTCCCTCATTACTTATTGAAATGCCTGTCTTTCATCAGCTATTAAACCTAGAGTGTAGATAACTACCTTTAAGAGATGATGGAAAGGATATTTACTCATTGTATAGATAAGGAATAGAATATCTTTAAAAGTTTTTTTTTTTTCCAAATCTGGAAATCAAACCAGTTAAACAAAATTTTGTTTCAAGAGTTAAAGGACTGGGCTTCCCTGGTGGCGCCGTGGTTGAGAGTCTGCCTGCCGATGCAGGGGCACAGGTTCATGCCCTGGTCTGGGAGGAACCCACATGCCGTGGAGCGGCTGGGCCTGTGAGCCATGGTCACTGAGCCTGCGCGTCCAGAGCCTGTGCTCTGCAACAGGAGAGGCCACAACAGTGAGAGGACCATGTACAGCAAAAAAAAAAAGAGTTAAAGGACTTTTATTTGTATTTCTTTGGCTCATTTGAAAAATTGTTCTTTTCTACCTGTTTGTTTCTCTGAAAGTGAGTAGATCCAAGCAATGTATTTGCTTTTTGTTTTTTTAAAAGATTTTTTTGATGTGGACCATTTTTTTAAATTAATTAATTAATTAATATTTATTTTTGGCTGTGTTGGGTCTTCGTTTATGTGCAAGGGCTTTCTCCAGTTGTGGCGATCGGGGGCCACTCTTCATCGCGGTGCGCAGCTCTCTCACTGTCGCGGCCTCTCCCGTTGCGGAGCACAGGCTCCAGACGCGCAGGCTCAGTAGTTGTGGCTCATGGGCTTAGTTGCTCCACGGCATGTGGGATCTTCCCAGACCAGGGCTCGAACCCATGTCCCCTGCATTGGCAGGCAGACTCTTAACCACTGTGCCACCAGGGAAGCCCACTTTTTGTTTTTTTTAACAAATGTGTTTTCTTGTTTTCACAAATTTTAGCCTACTTCTCAATAGCTCAAGAGATGCTAGAATCCTTAATGGTAAGTACCTTATGATTTTACATGTAAAAAAGAAACAACTACAAGCAAATTCGTTAAGACATTTTTAATTGTTCTTGAATAAACTATACTCCTAAATTTAATACAGCAAACATAGTGATTTTTATGAAAAAAATCAAAACATATATTTTATGCTTTTAAATTATTTTAGAGCTATAAAACATTTTAAATAGCATTGTATATTTTAATGTGCAATTTTTTCCTGAAAATATTATTAACAACAATAAACTGCTTTGCTATAATTTAAACTTGCCCAGAAATTTTTCAAACTACAAGAAAGGGTCATTGCAAATTGCTACTCCCAGAGAAGCAACTCAAAACCACATTACTGCTGACATGTTAGCTGAATTATCTTTGCTTGCTGAAAGATAGGAGTTTAGAGAATGATGGTTGAGCAGAACTAACTGTTTTTCCAGTCAAAACTCTGGCTGACATGCTTTATCTAGTAGCTTTGAGTAATGTCCTCATTTTTTAAAACTCTGGTATTATGTATCTGCTAAAGTCCAGAAATACAGTTATGTCCCCTTTGCCAGTTTGCTACAGATAAAAAGAAAAATCTACCAATATAAGTCTAGATAACAGATATATAACTTATGAATCTATTATTTCTCATGATGGTAAAATAGATCAGAATGAGACATCCATGAAAGGAGGGTATTGGACATATGGTAAGTGGTTTAAACAGAGAAGACACAATTTTGCACCAGGTCCAACCACAGCCTCTGCAGTATTATTTGAAAAGTGTTTATAATTACTGAAAAATGAAAGAAACAGTTATATTTAATTTAATCAATGTTTAATGAGTATATTCTATATCTTGGATATTATATAAAATTCTGAAGAGAATACAAAGTATACCAGAAACTACTGGAGAAATGGACTAATTTATTGTTATAATTATGAAAATTTACCTAGTGGCTCAATTGACATGCAGTCTTTGAAATTACTCATTCTCAAATATAACACAATTTTTAATTTTGTAAGTGATCAAAGTGAATTCAAATTGAAATAAGATGTATCATTTATAATTATTAATTCAAAATTAAATATTTTAAAATTCTTCAACACTGGAAAACTTGTAATAAAACTACAGCAATTATGTATTGTAAGTGGTATTGTAGATTGGCACAAATATATTTTAAAGACTATCAAGAAATGTCTTTAATGAGTGCCACATTGTTCATATCTTTTGAAATATTAATGGACCATTTGTTCCTGAGAATTAATTTTGAAAACATAACTCTTTGGGCAAAAAACTATATGAATTTGGATGCTCATTGCAAAAAAATTTTAAATGAGATCATTGCTAATGTTGTGAAATAGAAAGATACTGAAGAAGTTACAGAACACCAGTTCAATTAAATATAATGTGATCATAAACATTTGTTATAAAAATAATTTAGCATATTTCTAGAATGATTTTTATGTCAGGAAAAAAGAAATCTCCACAGAAATCATGATGAAAATATTAGAGTTTCTAGGGTAGCCAGAACTTGAGGGGCCAGATGAAAAGGAGAAGGGAAATTCATCAAGGTGTGCTCAACTTTCTACATGTTGTTTTTCCTCTTAAGACATTTGCTCATTTTCAGTAAAAGTCAGGAGGCCAAAAGGCCAAGAAGCTTGCCAGAACAGATGCTGCCAAAGAAGCTAGTGAAGTTTCAAGGCAATCTCTTTAGGCTGGGAAGATAAAATTTGAGTCTGAGATGGCCAAGACAGCTACATGTGAAAGTTCAAGATCTCAGTGAGAAGAAAAGTGCAAATAAGTCACCCTGACACATGTTTAACTCACAAAACTTTTGCTATTTCATCTGCACATGACAAAAAAGGTAAGGAATCAAGCAGAAAGTTACTGTGAAGCAGAGTAGAACTTTTGGCAGTTCTCTGGTGCTGAAAAAAATGGAGTTCAGTAGTTACCAAGAATGAGGGCTTTAAAATATAACCCAGGCTGTCAGTGGGGACTCCAGGAACATAGGCAAAAAAGAGGAAGCTGGAGTCTAATAGAGACTGAAAACCAGCCTCAAGTCTGTTCTGTCCGTGATTAGATTGAGGTGATGTACCTATCAGAGTGCAGTGTACACTATCTCTAAACAGAGATAGCATTATGCCAAGCCCACAGATTTTCAGATGTAACATCTGGCATTAAAAATATATATTCTTGACACACAAAGAAACAAGATTAAAGGGAAGAACAGGCAATCCAAACAAATCCAAACTCTTCAGGAGACTGTAAGAGAATCCAGAGTTGCAAACATAACATTCACAATATCTACAATGTTAAAAAAAAAAAAAAAGCATAGGAAAATATGACCCATTCTCAAGAGAAAAGACAAAATGGAGGCCATCCCCAAGAAGACCTATATTTGGAATTAATCTCAAAGGATTTTATAATAAATGTAGAACTGTGCTCAATGGTGAAAAAGAAAATCACTGATTTCTCATTAAAAACTATGTAGTCAAGAAGATAAGGAAATAATATTTTTAAAGTGTTAAAAGTAAATTTTAACCCAGAATTCTATATACAATGAAAATATTCTGTAATACAGGAGGCAAAATGAAGATATTTTGAAATAAAAGATAACTAAGAGAATTCATTGTTGGCAGACCTATACTTCAAGGATTGCTAAAAAAAAAGTCCTTCAGATTGAACAGAAATGATACCAGATAGGAATCTGGCACTTTAGGAGAAAATATATAACATCAACATTTGTTAATTATCTGGATGATTGTAAATATCTTCTTCTAATTTCTTTAAAAATACATATACTATTTAAAGCAAAATTATTTTTTCTTGTGGAGTTTGTTATGTATGTTAGATATGTTACATAACTATAACATAAAGAATGGAGGGAGATAAATGGACTTATATGGTGGCAGGGTTTCTAATTTTTTTTGTTAAATAGTATAATATTACCTCTAACTAGATTGTTAAACATTATGGATGTATATTGAAATATCTTGAGAAACAAGCAAAAAAAAAATGACAAAAAGTATAACTAAAACACCAGTAAAGAAATTAAAATGGAATCCTAAAACTATTCACATAATCAAAAAGAAGTCAAGAAAGGAGGAATAGAAACCAAAAACACAGACTGAGGGGCAGTGTCAAACAGCAAATGAATAATAAAAACATCAGGTCTAAATTCAACCTAAAATTATCAACCATATTAATAATTGTATTAAAGTTTCATGTAGCAAACATTAAAGTCAGAGACTGTCAGATTCAAAAGAGGAAGACCAAACTATTTGTTATCATAAGGGGTATACTTTAAATACAAAGACAAAAGGAAGTTGAAAACAAATAGAAAAAATATACTACACAAACAGCAAGCATAGGAAATTGAGAATCATTATATTAATATCAGATAAAACAGACTTCAAAATAAAGGATCTTACCAGAGATAGAGAAGAACAATTTTAAATGGTAAAAAAAGTCAAAACATAAGAATGAACTAAAAATCATATGTGTGTATGTACCTAATGTCAAAATCTCAAAGTAGGTAACACAAAATTCAGTAAAATTAAAGAGAGAAATAGATAATTCCACACAGTCAAAGACTTTTTCTTTTCTCTTTTGACAATTAATAGAACAATTAGAAACAAAACTCAGTAAAGAAATAGATGATCTGAACAGCACTGTCAGCCCTTTTGACCTAATTAATATTTATACAATCCTACATCCAGCAATCTTAGAATATACATTTTTCAAGTGCACATTGTATGTCCATCAATACAGACTATATGTTAAACTATAAAACAAATCTAAATAAATTTTTCAAAATTCAAATCATACAGCGTACATTCTCTGACCACAATGGAATTAAATTAGAAACTAGGAGCTATTAGATAATAGTAAGATATTAGGAAAGCATAAAATACTTGAAAACTAAATTACAAACTACTAAATAATTCATAGGTCAGAGAAGAAGCTATAAGGGAAATTATTAAACATTTCCAACTAAATGATAAGGAAAATTGAGCTCACTAAAAAGTATGGGATGAAACTAAACCAGTGCTTAGAGGGAAATGTATAGCTTTAAATAGATATATTAAGAAAGAAAGAGATTTGAAATTAATGACCTAGGTTTCCATCTTAAAAAGATAGAAAAATAGAAAAAATTAAAGCCAGAATAGTAACAAGGATGAAATAAGAAATATAATAATGGAACTCAATGGAAAACAAACAATGGAGAAAATTTTAAAAACTAGGCTTAGCAATATTGATGAAATATAAAACAGAGAAAACAGACTCCCAATATCAAGAATAAAAGAGAGATTATCATTTTGAATTCCACAGATATTAGAAGGATAATAAGGTAATTTTATGACCAAGTTTATGCCTAAAAATTTGTCAACTTAGATGAAAAAATTAATATTTAAAAAATACACCTAGTCCAAATTGATACAAGATAAAACAGAAAAATCTGTTTAGCCCTACATATATTAAAGTTAATGAACTTCTTATCCAAAATCTATAGGCACTCCAGACTCACATGGTCTCTCTCAAAAACTTCTCTCAAATATTTAAGGAAGAAATATCACCAGTCTTAAGCTTAGTGAAAAAAGTGTAGGGAAGAATTAGCAAGTTATTGTTAAAAAACCAGCACAATCCTAATATTAAAATCTTACAAGGAGAGTACAAAAAAAATTGCAGCCCCCCAAATCCTCTTTAACTATTGGTAAAGATACTACCAAAATACTAGCCAAATACAGCAGTATATCAAGAGGATACTATATCAAGATTAAGTAAGGTTAATATAGAAAAATCAATTTTATTTTTATATGTCAGTAGCAAAAAATTAGAAAATGAAATTTAAAAAACAATTCACTTTACCCTAGCAACAAAAGCCACAAACCAAGTAGTAAATTAAACAAAAGATGTGTAAGACTTCTACCTTGAAAACTGAAAAAGTGAGAAAATATTAAGAAGATCTAAATAGACAGACAATTCATATATTCCACTGATTGGAAATTTTTAATTTTATACATAAATGAAAAGGGCTTAGAATCTCCAAAGCTAGATTGAAAAAGTACAGAATAGAAGACTTACACTATCTGACTTCCAGAAATACTGTAAATCAAAACGGTGTGGAACTGTATAAGGGTTGATAGAATAAGGAGCTCCGAAATAGATCCTCACTTTCAACAAAGGTGCCAAATCCAATGGAGAAAGGAAAACCTTTTTAACTAATGATTCAGTTTTATATATATATATATATATATATATATATATATATATATATATATATATGTTTCAGCTATATATATATGTTTTCAGATTATTTTCCATTATAGGTTATTACAAGATATTGAATATAACTCCCCGTGCTATACAGTAAACCCTTGTTTTTACCTATTTTATGTATAGTAGTTTATATCTATTAACCCCATGCTCCTACTTTATTCCCTCCCTTCCCCCTTGGTAACCATAATTTTGTTTCTATGTCCGTGAATCTGTTTCTGTTTATTTATATAGATTCATTTGTATTCTTTTTAGATTCCACTCATAAGTGATATCATATAATACTTGTCTTTCTCTGCCTGACTTCACTTAGTGTGATATTCTCTGGGTCCATCCATGTTGCTGCAAATGGCAATAATTCATTCTTGTTTAGGGCTAATATTCCATTATATATAATGGAATATTAATACATATATTCTAAATAGTGCTGTTATGAACATTGGGGTGCATGTATCTTTTCAAATTAGAGTTTTCATCTTTTCTGGATATATGCTCAGGAATGGGATGGCTGGATCCTATGGTAGCTCTATTTTCAGTTTTTAAGGAACCTCCATACTGTTTTCCATTGTGGCTAAAACAATTTACATTCCCACCAACAGTGTAAGAAAATATACACCTTTACTTTTCTTAATCTCAATTTCTTCTTCTGTAAAATGATATGTATAAAGATTAATTAATTATAAAATATAATTACATACTATATACAAATATTTATTAATTACCAATATAAAGGAATATTATGAAGTTTACATGAGATAATGAATACAGTCTACACACTGTGTATTGTAAATTGTAGATTCTATTACTGCTACGATTATATTAAAAATCACATTTAAACTGCAAGGGTCAAAGCCACAGCTTGAAAAATCTGTTATGCCGTGAAAGGATTTTAGATTTCATATGTGGTAGAAAATGGAAAGTCACTGAATAATTTTATCCAGAAGAGTACCATGATACAGTTTGCATTTTAAAGAGATCATACTTCTTGCAGTATAGAGGTGAATTGGAGGGAACAATAAGGAAAAGAGATATAAGACTATTTCAGTGGTCCATGAGAGAAATAATAAAGGTTTGAACCAAGTCAACCATAGAAACAGAGAAAAATGTATAAGTATGAGATTATATAAGACTGGAAATAATGGAGCATGGTCACCAATATAATGTTGCAACATGAAAAAGGAAGGAATCAAGAATGACATCCAGCCTCCAGAAGGATGATGACTTCATCAAGATAGCAAATCCAACAGGAAATACAGGTAGGAAGGTAGGTGGTAGGAGGGTAGGACTAGATTAATAAGATATGGTTGGTTTTGAAGAAGTAGAGTTTGAGTTGTCTATAGTACATAAAAGCACAGGGATCTATCACACAATTCGGTTATGTTGGCTTCAACTTGGAGTTTAGGACACTTGTGGGTTTCCTACATATAATACTTAGATAAAGTTATGAGACCATATGTGACTGCTTATAGAGATTAGAGTGATAAAAAGAGAGCTAAGGATTAAACTTTGGAAAACATAAATATATGAAACATAGGTAGAAGAAAAAGAACTCAAAAATGGAGGCCGAGAAGACACATCCATGTAGTACAAGGGAAATCAGGAGATACTCATGCTGAGGAAGCCAAGGTGGAAGTGTAACAAGAAGGAAGCGGTCAACCTTACCAAATGCTACAGGTAAGTAAACTAAGATTAGGAGAGAAGAAATACCATATGATTTAACAATCATTGGGTGGTTTGTGATGTTTGTAGAGGAGTTTCATTGCAATGGTGGAGGCTATAATCAGACTATAGAAGGTTGAAGTATGAATGAAACATTCAGTAGACTGTTTTTGTTTTTTTTTTTTCCAAAACTAAGCACAGCAATGTTTTGGGTCCCAAGTCTTCTTCCAGAATTTTGCTACACCCTATCAAAGGTGAAGTCTATTTCTTATTTCCTTGAACTGGAATAGGACTTTGTGACTGTCTCAATGAACAAACTATAGCAGTGTGACTTCCAAGTTTAGATAATAAAGGAAATAAAAATTTTGCCTCTCTCTCTCTCTGTCTCTCTTCTTTCTCTCCTTCTCTCCCTCTATCTCTCATTGCTGGTTCTTGAAACTTACATGTTGTGAGGAAGCCTAGGTCACATGGAGATTCTACATATAGGTATTCTGGCCAAAGGACCCAGCTAACTTCTCAGTGCTAACACCAGCACCAACTTCTAGAGTCAGCAATTCTTTGAATGATTTTAGTCCCTATCTTTTGAGCTGCTCCAGCTGAGACATCTGAAGCAGAGATGGGCTATCCCCATTAAGTCATTCTCAAATGGTAGATTACATATCCTAGATGTTTTAGGCCACTAGGTTTTCGACAATATTTTACAGCCACAGTAAATAGCACAGGTGCAAAGGAAAAGAAACCATAAATGTAAATTATTCTTTGGAAGTCCTTAGCACTGAAGAATTACAGGAGAAAATGAAATTAATATCCAGATGAAGATAGAAGGTCAAGAACGTTTGGGAGTTTTTAATTTTGTTATCAAAACAGGGTCATCATAAGAGGAATCAACATGGTGGAGTAGGAGGACCTGGAACTCACTTCCCCCGTGAATGCATCAAAAATACATCTGCATGGGGCTTCCCTGGTGGCGCAGTGGTTGAGAGTCCACCTGCCGATGCAGGGGACATGGGTTCGTGCCCTGGTCCAGGAAGATCCCACATGCCGCGGAGCTGCTGGGCCCATAAGCCATGGCCGCTGAGCCTGCGTGTCCGGAGCCTGTGCTCCGCAACAGGGGAGGCCACAGCAGTGAGAGGCCTGCGTACTGCAAAAAAAAAAAAAAAAAAAAAAAACTGCATGTAGAAAAATTCTCACTGAAAACTAAATGGAGGCTAGCAGAAAGACTCCTATACAACCAAGGCTGTAAGAATGGGAAGAGAAGCGATCA
The DNA here is from genome assembly GCF_008692025.1 of Phocoena sinus. Classification (NCBI taxonomy): domain Eukaryota; kingdom Metazoa; phylum Chordata; class Mammalia; order Artiodactyla; family Phocoenidae; genus Phocoena; species Phocoena sinus. Next base: position 60,459,857 of record NC_045763.1, on the reverse strand, counting down.
GGTTGGGACCTGTGCCCCTGGGAGGGAACTCAGGGGAAAAGCAAAATTGCATGGGCAGAGAACCTCTATGTGGAGTGAGCAGCTGGAGCCACATATTGGGCACCCCAGCCCTAGGGTCCAACAAATGGAAGACAAGCCCCCTTCTCTTGTTGGAGGGCTGGTGGGACCAACAAGAGGGCTATGGGACGCCCAGACTCTCCTCATGAGGAGTGTGTGAATGTTTGCTTGTTCCCAAAGCAGGGTGAAGGGGCTGGATTGAAATTAAAACAGCAAGGTGGCTGACCCATTTCCCACAACCACCCCAGCATGCACCTAACATAAGCTGGCTGCTTGTGTCCTGTAGCAGCTCTACCCAGGAGCAAGCAGGGCTGCCGTGACCAAGGAAACTACTTGGCCAGCCATGAAACCCTGAGGCAGCTCAAACCCTAAGTGACATCTGAAAAGGAAGGTGGTAGTTATTACTGGTGATTTCACAGGCTATGCATCAGAGGCAGTCCAGACTAGTGACAGTGACCAGACCGCCACAGCCTGCACCACAGCCCTTGTCAAATACTAACACCTGCCCCTCTTTTTCCAAGTACTGCTCCTCTCGGGGGCAAGGTAAGCCAGTGACTGGAGGGGGAACTGAGCTATCTCAGAACCAACCCTCAGGACACCTGCTCCAGCAACTTGAGACCTGACCCTGCCCTCAATAGGGCAGTGACAGCAACCGAGCAGAAGGGAAGCCCTGCTTCACACCTGGCTCCAGGCCTAACCCCTCCTTATCCAGCCCCACCTCTATCAAAGTAATAGCTGCCACGACACTCTGAGAAAAGACATGACTTCTGTTCACATGAAAACCAGCTGCCCCATCAAAGCCAACTGGACAGCAAAAAGAAAAAACAAATTTAAAAAAAGGAAAACCATTGAAGGGATATTTGGGATAACATCAAGCATACCAACATTCACATTATAGGGATCCCCAGAAGGAGAAAGGATAGAGAAGGGGGTCAAAAATGTATTTAAGGGCTTCCCTGGTGGCGCAGTGGTTGAGAGTCCACCTGCCGATGCAGGGGACATGGGTTCGTGCCCTGGTCCGGGAAGATCTCACATGCCGTGGAGCAGCTGGGCCCGTGAGCCATGGTCGCTTAGCCTGCGCATCCGGAGCCTGTGCTCCACAACACGAAAGGCCACAACAGTGAGAGGCCCGCATATGGCAAAAAAAAAAAAAAAAAAATGTATTTAGTGAAATTATGACCAAAAATTTCCCAAGCCTTAAAGAAGGAAACAGATATCCAGGTACAGAAAGTACAGAGGGTCCCAAAGAAGATGACCCAAACAGACCCACACCAAGACATGTAATAATTAAAATGACAAAAGTTAAAGAGAGAATTCTAGTGGCAACAATAGAAAAACAAAGAATCATACACAAAGGAACACCCATAAGGTTATCAGATGATTTTTCTGCAGAAATTCTGCAAGCCAGAAGGGACGATAGATCTAAAATGCTGAAAGGGAAAACCTGCAACCTAGGATACTCTACCTGGCAAGACTGTCATTTAGAATTGCAGGAGAGAGAAGAAACTTTCAGATAAGCAAAAACTGAAAGTTCATCAATACTAAATTAAACAGGAGGAGGAGCTTCAAGATGGCGGAAGACTAAGACATGGAGATCACCTTCCTTCCCACAAATACAACAGAAATACATCTACATGTGGAACAACTCCTACAGAACACCTACTGAATGCTGGCAGAAGACCTCAGACCTCCCAAAAGGCAAGAAACTCCCCACGTACCTGGGTAGGGCAAAAGAAAAAACAGAGACAAAAGAATAGGGACGGGACCTGCACCAGTGGGAGGGAGCTGTGAAGGAGTAAAGGTTTCCATACACTAGGAAGCCCCTTCGTGGGCGGAGACTGTGGGTGGTGGAGTGGGGAAGCTTCGGAACCATGGAGGAGAGCACAGCAACACGGGTGCGGAGGGCAAAGTGGGGAGATTCCTGCACAGAGGATCGGTGCCGACTGGCACTCACCAGCCCGAGAGGCTTGTCTGCTCACCCGCCGGGGCGGGTGGGGGCTGGGAGCTGAGGCTTGGGCTTTGGTCGGATCCCAGGGAGAGGACTGGCGTTGGCTGCGTGAACTCAGCCTGAAGGGGGCTAGTGCACCACAGCTACCCGGGAGGGGTCTGGGAAAATGCCTGGACCTGCCGAAGAGGTAAGAGACTTTTTCTTCCCTCTTTGTTTCGTGGTGTGTGAGAAGGGGTGATTAAGAGCGCCGCCTAAAGGAGCTCCAGAGACGGGCGAGAGCCGTGGCTAAAAGCGCGGACCCCAGAGACGGGCATGAGATACTAAGGCTGCTGCTGCCGCCACCAAGAAGCCTGTGTGCGAGCACAGGTCACTCTCCACACTGCCCTTCCTGGGAGGCTGTGCAGCCTGCCACTGCCAGGTCCCGTGACACAGGGACAACTTCCCCGCAAAACCAACGGCGCGCCTCAGGCTGTTGCAACATCACACTGGCCTCTGACGCCGCAGGCTTGCCACACATCCGTACCCCTCCCTCCCCACGGCCTGAGTGAGCCAGAGCCCCTGAATCAACAACTCCTTTAACCCCGTCCTGTCTGAGTGAAGAACAGACGCCCTTGGCGAGCTATACACAGAGGTGGGTCCAAATCCAAAGCTGAATCCCAGGAGCTGTGAAAACAAAGAAGAGAAAGGGAAATCTCTCCCAGCAGCCTCAGAAGCAGCGGATTAAATCCCCACAATCAACTTGATGTACCCTGCCTCTGTGGAATACCTGAATAGACAATGAATCATCCCAAATTGAGGAGGTGGACTTTGGGAGCAATGATATATATATATATATATATATATATTTTTTTTTTTTTTTCCCCTTTTTCTCTTTTTGTGAGTGTGTATGTGTATGCTTCTGTGTGTGATTCTTTTTCTGTAGAGCTTTGCTTTTACCATTTGTCCTAGGGCTCTGTCTTTCCGTTTTTCAGTTTTTGTGGGGTTTTTTTGTTTGTTTGTTAGCTTTAGTATAGTTTTTAACACTTATTGGTGGATTTTTTTTTTAGGTTTGGTAGCTCTCTTTTTCTTTCTTTTTTGTTTTCTTATTTAAAAAAGTAATATTTTTTTATTTGAAAAACTTTATTTTATTTTACTTTATGTTATTTTATTTTTTTATCTTCTTTCTCTCTTTCTTTTTTATTCTCACTTTTATTCTGTGCTGTGTACATGACAGGCTCTTGGTGCTCCAGGCAGATGTCAGTGCTGTGCCTCTGAGGTGGGAGAGCCAAGTTCAGGACACTGGTCCACAAGAGAACTCCCAGCTCCACATTATATCAAACGACGAAAATCTCCCAGAGATCTCCATCTCAACGCCAAGACTCAGCTCCACTCAACAACCAGCAAGCTCCAGTGCTGGACACCCTATGCCAAACAACTAGCAAGACAGGAACACAACACCATCCATTAGCAGAGAGGCTTCCTAAAATCATAATAAGGCAAAAGACACCCCAAAACACACCACCAGACATGGATCTGTGCACCAGAAAGACAATACCCAGCCTCACCCACCAGAACACAGGCACTAGTCCACTCCACCAGGAAGCCTACACAAGCCACTGCACCAACCTGAACCACTGGAGGCAGACACGAAAAACAAAGGGCACTACGAACTTGGAGGCTGTGAAAAGCAGACCCCAAACACAGTAAGTTAAGCAAAATGAGAAGACAGAGAAACACACAGCAGATGAAGGAGCAAGGCAAAAACCCACCAGACTTAACAAATGAAGAGGAAATAGGCAGTCTACCTGAAAAAGAATTCAGAATAATGACAGTAAAGATGATCCAAAATCTTGGAAATACAATGGAGAAAATACAAGAAACGTTTAACAGGGACCTAGAATAACTAAAGAGCAAACAATCAGTGATGAACAACATAATAAATGAAATTAAATATTCTCTAGAAGGAATCAATAGCAGAATAACTGAGGCAGGAGAATGGATAAGTGACCCGGAAGATAAAGTAGTGGAAATAATTACTGCAGAGCAGAGTAAAGAAAAAAGAATGAAAAGAATTGAGAACAGTCTTAGAGACCTTTGGGACAACATTAAACGCAACAACATTCAAATTATAGGGGCCCCAAAAGAAGAAGAAAAAATAAAGGGACTGAGAAAATATTTGAAGAGATTATAGTTGAAAATCTCCCTAATATGGGAAGGGAAATAGTTAATCAAGTCCAGGAAGCACTGAGTCCCATACAGGATAAATCCAAGGAGAAACACGCCAAGATGTATATTAATCAAACTATCAAAAATTAAATACAAAGAAAAAATATTAAAAGCAGCAAGGGAAAAACAACAAATAACACACAAGGGAATCCCCATAAGGTTAACAGCTGATCTTTCAGAAGAAACTCTGCAAGCCAGAAGGGAGTGGCAGGACATATTTAAAATGATGAAGGAGAAAAACCTACAACCAAGATTACTCTACCCAGCAGGGATCTCATTCAGATTTGATGGATAAATTAAAACCTTTAAAGACAAGCAAAAGCTAACAGAATTCAGCACCACCAAACCACCTTTACAACAAATGCTAAAGGAACTTCTCTAGGCAGGAAACACAACAGAAGGAAAAGACCTACAATTACAAACCAAAAAACAAAATGGTAATAGGAACATACATATCGATAATTACCTTAAATGTAAATGGATTAAATGCTGCCACCAAAAGACTTAGACTGGCTGAATGGATACAAAAACAACACCCGTATATATGCTGTTTACAAGAGACCCACTTCAGACCGAGGGACACATACAGACTGAAAGTGAGGGGATGGAAAAAGTATTCCATGTAAATGGAAATCAAAAGAAAGCTCGAGTAGCAATTCTCATATCAGACAAAATAACTTTAAAACAACGACTATTACAAAAGACAATGAAGGACACTACATAATGATCAAGGGATCAATCCAAGAAGAAGATAAAACAATTGTAAATATTTATGCACCCAACATAGGAGCACCTCAATACATAAGACAAATACTAACAGCCATAAAAGGGGAAATGGCCAGTAACGCAATCAGAGTAGGGGACTTTAACACCTCACTTTCACCAATGGACGGATCATCCAAAATGAAAGTAAATAGGGAAAAACAAACTTTAAATGATACATTAAAGAAGATGGACTTAATTGATATTTATAGGACTTTCCATCCAAAAACAACAGAATACACATTCTTCTCAAGTGCTCATGGAACATTCTCCAGGATAGATCATATCTTGGGTCACAAATCAAGCCTTGGTAAATTTAAGAAAATTGGAATCATATCAATTATCTTTTCTGACCACAGTGCTATGAGACTAGATATCAATTACAGGAAAAAAATCTGTAAAAAATACAAACACATGGAGGCTAAATAATACACAATTTAATAATAAAGAGATCACTGAAGAAATCAAAGAGGCAATAAAAAAATACCTAGAAACAGATGACAATGAAAACACGACGACCTAAAACCTATGGGATGCAGCAAAAGAAGTTCTAAGAAGGAAGTTTATAGCAATACAATCCTACCTTAAGAAACAAGGAACATCTCAAATAAACAACCTAACCTTAAACCTAAAGCAATTAGAGAAAGAAGAACAAAAATACCCCAAAGAGAGCAGAAGGAAAGAAATAAAGATCAGATCAGAAATAAATGAAAAAGAAATGAAGGAAACAATAGCAATGATCAATAAAACTTAAAGCTGTTTTTTTGAGAAGATAAACAAAACAGATAAACCGTTAGCCAGACTCATCAAGAAAAAGAGGGAGAAGACTCGTCAATAGAATTAGAAATGAGGAGAAATAACAACTGGCACTGCAGAAATACAAAGGATCATGAGAGGTTACTACAAGTAACTAGATACCTATAAATTGGACAACCTGGAAGAAATTGACAAATTCTTAGAAATGCACAACCTGCCAAGACTGAATCAGGAAGAAATAGAAAATATGAACAGACCAATCACAAGCACTGAAATTGAAACTGGGATTAAAAATTTCCAACAAACAAAAGCCCAGGACCAGATGGCTTCACAGGTGAATTCTATGAAACATTTAGAGAAAAACTAACACCTATCCTTCTCAAACTCTTCCAAAATATAGCAGAGGGAGGAACAGTCCCAAACTCATTCTGCAAGGACACCATCTTCCTGATACCAAAACCAGACAAAGATGTCACAAAGAAAGAAAACTACAGGCCAATATCACTGATGAACATAGATGCAAAAATCCTCAAGAGAATACTAGCAAACAGAATCCAACAGCAGATTAAAAGGATCACACACCATGATCAAGTGGGTTTACCGCAGGAATGCAAGGATTCTTCAAAATACGCAAATCAATCAGTGTGATACACCGTATTAACAAATTGAAGGAGAAAAACCATAATATCGTCTCAATAGATGCAGAGAAAGCTTTTGACAAAATTCAGCACCTACTTATGATAAAAACCCTCCAGAAAGTAGGTATAGAGGTAACTTCCCTCAACATAATAAAGGCCATATATGACAAACCCACAGCCAACATCGTCCTCAATGGTGAAAAACTGAAAGCATTTCCACTAAGACCAGGAACAAGACAAGGCTGTCCACTCTCACCACTATTATTCACCATAGTTTTGGAAGTTTTAGCCACAGTATCAGAGAAGAAAAAGAAATAAAAGGAATCCAAATTGGAAAAGAAGTAAAGCTGTCACTGTTTGCAGATGACATGATACTATACATAGAGAATCCTAAAGATCCTACCAGAAAACTATTAGAGCTAATCAATGAATTTGGTAAAGGAGCAGGATCCAAAATTAATGCACAGACATCTCTGGCATTCCTATACACTAATGATGAAAAATCTGAAAGTGAAATCAAGAAAACACTCCCATTTACCATTGTAACGAAAAGAATAAAATATCTAGGAATAAACCTACCTAAGAAGCCAAAGACCTGTATGCAGAAAATTATAAGACAGTGATGAAAGAAATTAAAGATGATAAAAACAGATGGAGAGATGTACCATGTTCTTGGACTGGAAGAATCAACATTGTGAAAATCTCTATACTACCCAAAGCAATCTACAGATTCAATGCAATCCCTATCAAATTACCACTGGCATTTTTCACAGAACTAGAACAAAAAATTTCACAATTTTTATGGAAACACAAAAGACCCCGAATAGCCAAAGCAATCTTGAGAAAGAAAAACGAAGCTGGAGGAATCAGGCTCCCTGACTTCAGACTATACTACAAAGTGGAGTAATCAAGACAGTATGGTACTGACACAAAAACAGAAATATAGATCAATGGAAAAGGATAGTATGCCCATAAATAAACCCATGCATATATGGTCACCTTATCTTTGATAAAGGAGACAAGACTATCCAATGGAGAAAAGACAGCCTCTTCAATAAATGGTGCTGGGAAAAGTGGACAGCTACATGGAAAGGAATGAAATTAGAACACTCCCTAACACCATACACAAAAATAAAGTCAGAATGCATTAAAGACCCTAATATAAGGTCAGACACTATCAAACTCTTAGAGGAAAACATAGGCAGAACACTCTATGACATAAATCACAGCAAGATCATTTTGACCACCTCCTAGAGAAATGGAAATAAAATCAAAAATAAACAAGTGGGACCTAATGAAACTTAAAAGCTTTTGCACAGCAAAGGAAACCATAAACAAGACAAAAAGACAACCCTCAGAATGGGAGAAAATATTTGCAAGTGAAGCAACTGACAAAGAATTTATCTCCAAAATTTACAAGCCACTCATGCAGTTCAATATCAAAAAAACAAACAACCCAATCCAAATATGGGCAGAAGACCTAAATAGATATTTCTCCAAAGAATATCTACAGATTGCCATCAAACACATGAAATAATGCTCAACATCATTAGAGAAATGCAAATCAAAACTACAATGAGATATCATCTCACACCGGTTAGAATGGCCATCGTGAAATGTCTATAAACAATAAATGCTGGAGAGGGTGTGGAGAAGAGGGAATTCTCTTGCACTGTTGGTGGGAATGTATATTGATACAGCACTATGGAGAAAAGTATGGAGGTTCCTTAAAAAAATAAAAAATAGAACTACCATATGACCCAGCAATCCACTACTGGGCATATACCCTGAGGAAACCATAATTCAAAATGAGTCATGTACCAAAATGTCCATTGCACCTCTATTTACAATAGCCAGGACATGGAAACAACCTAAGTGTCCATCAACAGATGAATGGATAAAGAAGATATGGCACATATATACAATGGAATATTACTCAGTCATAAAAAGAAACAAAATTGAGTTATTTGTAGTGAGGTGGATGGACACAGAGTCTGTCATACAGAGTGAAGTAAGTCAGAAAAGAAAAACAAATACTGTATGCTGACACATATATATGGAATTTAAAAGAAAATGGTCATGAAGAACCTAGGGGCAAAACGGGAGTAAAGACACAGACCTACTAAAGAATGGGCTTGAGGATATGGGGAGGGGGAAGGATAAGCTGGGACAATGTGAGAGAGTTGCATGGACATATATATACTACCAAAGGTAAAATAGATAGCTAGTGGGAAGCAGCCGCATAGCACAGGGAGATCGGCTCGGTGCTTTGTGACCACCTAGAAGGTTGGGATAGGGAGGGTGGGAGGGAAGAAGACGCAAGAGGGAAGAGATATTGAGACATATTTATACGTATAACTGATTCACTTTGTTATAAAGCAGAAATTAACACACCATTGTAAAGCAATTATACTGCAATAAAGATGCTTAAAAAAAAAAAGAAAGAAAGAAAAAAAAAACTAAATCAACTGTAAAAGACATATTGAAAAGTCTTCTCTAAATGGAAAAGGCTATAACGAGAAGCAAGTAACTATAGGAAAGGAAAATCCAACTAGTAAAGAGACAATATATTAAAGAGTGAAGATCAATCACTTAAATAAGGCAGTACAAAGGTTCAATGACAAAAAAATGAAAAATCACACTGGGGGTTGTGGTGGTGGGATGAATTGGGAGATTGAGATTGACATATATACACTAATATGTATAAAATAGATAACTATTAAGAACCTGCTCTATAAAAAATAGAGAATTTAAATTAAATTTTAAAAAAGGAGAATCGATTATAACTGCAACAATCCATAAATGAATAAACATGAAGATGTAAAGAGTGACAATCAAAAATATAAAGTGTGGAGGAATGGAGTAAAAAGTGTAAGTCTTTTAGAACGTGTTCTAACTTAAAGGACTACCCGTTTAAAACAAATAGACATAGTTATAGGTCAACATATATGAGTCCCACAGATTTAAATCCTTCAATAGATACACAAAAACAAGAGAGAAAGGAACACAAGCATATCACTAGAGAAAATCATCAAACCACAAGGGAAAAAACTAAAAGAAGAAAAGAACAGGGAAAGACTACAAAACCTAGAAGAAGTTTTCTGAATGTGCTTTGATTTTCAATCCCGGTATTATTTATACTTAGGTTACTATTCCCTTACATTTATATAGACAAGAGAGAGTTGAATTCCACTTCGTTTTAGTTTCCATAACTTATATTCAAAGGAAATTTAATTGTTAACCCAATAATTAATCATATTTTAGGCAGTAGGTCTAAATCATAGAACAAGTGAGGAGTAAACGAGAGGGTCTTCTTTTCATTTTCAAGATATTTAATGCCAGAAACCTTGAATATAAACTTGGATTTTTCTTGACAATTTGTTGATGTTTTTCCATCCTCTTTAATGAAGTAAACAGTACCTGATGCATTGTAAAGATAGTTTTCTTAAATAGCTAAACTAAGGAATGAAAGTTTTCAAGATGACAGTTACTTATTTTGCTTCTGCAGAAGACAGACTCATAGCAAGCTTCTTGCATAGAGACAGAAAAGTATTGCATTTTCTGTTAAAAATGAAGGTGCTAGGATTATTTCAAACTATGTACATAGCTAAGGGATACATATTTATGCTGTTTGGAGGATGCTCCATTTCATTTTGACAGCAAACAGATTCAAGTATGTACAATAAGAAATCACTGTGAATTTTCTTCCATTCTTATACCTGCAGAAGTGGTTCAAAGATCTATGTTCAATTTGCAGATGTGCATGTACCTGCATGGGAAGTACTGAATTATATAAACGTTTATTTCCTGTTTGTCCTATTTAGTACATACTATAAAACAACTTCTCCATGCTTTGTTCTTGATTAGATAAATGAATCCATAATCAGTCTTTGCACAGTGAAAATAAGCAGTAAGAAAAAATTCCCATTAATGTTGTTCTGAATTATGTTCTGTTTTTCTAGCTCGGCACCAGAGACTTTCCTGTATTTGATAATCTCTTATGTATCTACCATTATTGCTAACATTTCTTCTTTCTCTCACCTCAGTGATAAATGTGTACTTCTTGTTCATAATTTTTAGCCCATTTTTAAAGAGATAAGTGGATCATTTTCATTAGGAACATGGAGCTGTGAGTTAACCTCACTGCTCTTCAGCTTGTTTCTTTGTAACACGGAACAATTATAGCAACTTCATGGATTTTGGTGAGTACCAAAGATATATCACTCTTGATGTGTAAATCTGTAAGCTATGAATTATTCTCCCCAACAGTTTCATCTTAGAAAGACTCTTGTTTAAAGACTATTTTCTATGCTGTAGCCTCTATTACTCTTTCTGTTTTACATATAGGAAAATTGAGACACACAGGGTTAAGCAAATTTTTCAAGATCATACTGCTAATAATTGGAGTTGACTTGAACACAGTGAGTCTGGGTCCAGAGCCCTTGCTGTTAAGCACTACATAGGCTCTTTCTAGAAACTTTTGGTGCCTCCTATAATACAGCTTCTTTTTGCATTCTGGTCACTATATCACCTTTTGGCCTTTTGCTTTACTGGGCCATTGATTCAATCTCCATGTGAGAATTTTTACTATCTTATCACTACTTGGCCAAGCAAGCATGGTTAGTGGAAAACACTCAGATCTGAGAATCAAAATTTAGATACTGTTTTCTTTGCTGTGTGAACTCTACTTATTCCACTATCTTCCATAAGGCATTATTTTTTGTCTGAATTTCATAAGGGAAAATCTATGCTTAAGTAAGTGGGAAATGATAAGCTAAAGGAACTTAAATAGAAAACTTAAATCACAGAATTTCCAAAAAATTGATATTCTGGGATTCTTCACAGACAGATCTAAGAAAAATTATTTTACAAACTCATTTTGAATGAAACGCTTTTTATACAGAAAATCTCAAAATTTCATACCACTAATGCTTTGAAGAAAAGATTTTGGAAATTCTTAGTTACTTTAACTCTGAAACATACTTTCTTATTTTTATGAAAAACAGTTTATTTTGTATGATTATAGCTAGACAAAAATCCTTTAATTATGACAAATAAGGAAGGAAATCAATGGCATTTATATTCACTTTGATTCATTATTATGTTTTCATGCAAAATCTGATCACATATCTGGAAAATTTCTTCCTTAGGAGGCTGGAAGATAAACTAAAAACCAGGCTGAAATTAATACTCAAACTAATACTAATACAGTGAGTCTTCTGTAAATCTGTGTCTCATTTCTTAATGGCAGAAAATCTATATTACTCATCTTTGTATCCCCTATGCCTAGTGGAGTTCTTTGCACAGAATAGCTCTGGATGGAATGAAACTAGTATGGCAAGATTTTTCAAGAAAATTCCAAGTAAGAATAACCACTGAGAGTGCCATTTAGGTTTGTTTTCAGTAACATTGCAATGTTTTTGTAATACAAACGATATGCCCTTAAATCCAAGGACAGCTTTATTGTTGACCAAATACAGAAAAAAAAAAATATGCTTGTTGATGGGTAGAAAACAACTTCTGAAGATCTGAACAAAAGTATTTAAAATGAAGTGTTTTCAATTTGTCATTTCTTAAATTTGTCATTTCTTAAAGTCATTTCCTAATTTAGGAAAATGTCATTTTCCTAAAGTTACAAAACAATTTCTATTCAAAAATGATTTTTTAATGGATCAATTCTCTCATTGTACTGTGATAAATTTTAACACCCAAAATGTCTCTTCAAATCCAAGAACTTCTTCAGTCCATGGTGCTCAGTGCTTTATACTGAATTTCTATAAGCAACATCAAAGCTTTCTTTAACAAGTCTTTTTGAGTAGCTACTGTGTAATCATTCAGTTTCCTTTCTCTCACCAAAGTTCAATGTTTTATAGGTCCTACAGTTAGCAATCAAAACTCTGACACCCAATCATGTTAACTTAGACCATCACAGACATAACCTCAGGTTTTGTAAAAAAAACTGCTTTGTTTTGTGGGACATAGAAAGAGACAGAACATTAATTTTATTGACATGTTATACCATTGTATAATTAACAGTATTGCTACTAGAAGTATGGAGACCCCTGGATATCTTAAAGCCATATGGATTAATGTCCAGTGTCTAAAAACTGAGACTTTGGGGCAGCACCAAAGGAAACAGTAGTTCTCAAAAGCATGTAAGTGGTCCCAAGGTGAATCAATCCAGGCTGACAGTGTTACTTATGAAACGTGCTGCTCATCTATATCCACAGGAGGTAAAGATATAGAACCAGAACATAGGAAGAAAATACCTTCTTCCAGACTCAAATATGAAGTCTACCTCAGTTGCCTGCTAACAATAGAAGGCCCAAGCACTTCTATTTTAATACCCTGTGTTCAGCATACTGAATTGTTCTGTTAAATTTGGATATGGCTGATATAAATATAACTTTTCCACAATGGTGGAATATGAAATTCACTGAAAATATTATATCTTGTTATATATCTTTTTCTTCTTCTCTGCCTCTGTCTCTCTCTTCACAGTCATGTACTTACACAGCTGTTTAAGGATATTTTTCTCCACAAATATTTTTCAGTATGTAATTTTCGGACTTTAAAACCATAAGTAATGATGCCATACACCCAGACTTTAAATATCTAGCTCTGACCTATGTGTTACTGACTTAACAAAGTCTATAAAAATTTCAAATGCTTGGTAGATTTTTCTTCATTTTAATAGCAATTGTTAGATTTTTTTTTTTTAAGATGTTGGGGGTAGGATTTTATTAATTAATTAATTTATTTTTCTTGTGTTGGGTCTTCGTTTCTGTGTGAGGGTTTTCTCTAGTTGTGGCAAGCAGGGGCCACTCTTCCTTATGGTGCACGGGCCTCTTACTATCACGGCCTCTCTTGTTGTGGAGCACAGGCTCCAGATGCGCAGGCTCAGTAGTTGTGGCTCACAGGCCCTGTTGCTCCGCGGCATGTGGGACCCTCCCAGACCAGGGCTCGAACCTGTGTCCCCTGCATTAGCAGGCAGATTCTCAACCACTGTGCCACAAGGGAAGCCCAGCAATTGTTAGATTTTTAAAAATAATTATTGGTTTTATATATATATACATTTTTTTTTTTTTTTTTTTTTTTTTGCGGTACATGGGCCTCTCACTGTTGTGGCCTCTCCCGTTGAAGAGCACAGGCTCCGGACGTGCAGGCTCAGCAGCCATGGCTCACAGGCCCAGCCACTCCGCGGCATGAGGAATCCTCATGGACCGGGGCACGAACCCATGTCCCCTGCATCGGCAGGCAGACTCTCAACCACTGCGCCACCAGGGAAGCCCTGAATGGTTCTATATTTATATCCTGAATGCCTCAGGGAAAAAGCAAATATCTTCCAAATACAACCTACTTCCTTAATAAAGGTGATATTTATTTGAGATTTGTTTAGTAGAGACTTTCAACAAATACATGTTATGCACTCTTATGTAGAAAAGTATTAGAAAATGCCAAAATAAATCCAATAACGAATATATGGTGACTTAATAGTGACTTCAATTATACACCTTAACTGTAGAATTACACCCTATAATGAGATACACATACTAACAACCCCCCACATCTCAGACAAAACTTTACTCTTCTTAGATATAGAATTTAAACTTTATTCTGAAGTTAATTCAAAAGTAAAAAATAAAACAATAAAAAGCAAAACAAGGTAGATACTGTAATTACTCTACACAATTTCTGATGTTTAATTAAGAATTAACATTTAAGAAAGCAAGACCAAATGGCCAAAAATTTGCAATAGAAATGGACCTACACATCATCCAGGGTAATGGGACATGGACATAAAATAATTATTATGAATATGTTCATAGAAATAAAGGGAAATGTCGAGAGAGAGAACTGGTCTGTGTAAAAAAAAAAACTGAATCATATGTATACACTAATGGAGATAAAGAACTTGATAGATTTGTTGTAACAACAAATTAGACTTGCAATGAGAACAATAATAAATTAGAGGACAGAGCAAATCAGTACACAAAGAGAAAAAATAAAGTGTGAAAATACCAAAAGGAGTGAAAGGGGTATGGTGAAAAGATTTAATACCAAATATAATTGGAATTACAGAGGAGGAGAAAAAGGGGAGTGGGGTGAAAACAATAGTTGAAAAATTTCTAAAACTGATTAAAGGTATCAGTCAACGTGATTCAATAATTTCTATGAACCTAGGAACAAATGGCACACACCTAGGCACATAATAATAAAATCTACTTCAAAAAAAAAAAAAAAAGAAAAGAAAAGAAAATTGAAAACCTTTAGAGTAAGTAGAGAAAAGGCAGATTGAGGGAACATCAGTGAGACTGACAGCTGACTCATCAACAGAAATGATAAAACCAAAGACAACAAATTGCTTTGTTAAAGTGCTGAAAGAAGTAGCTGTCCACCTCAGATTCTACACAGAGAAAAAGTATTCATTAGTAGATAATGCAAAATAAATCATTTTTAGACAAAGTTTGAGATAAGTTACTGTCAACAGTCATGCACTTCCAAAAATACTAAGGGATGCTCTTCAGACAAAGAAAATAATCTCAGATGGAATCACAGAAATGCAGAAAGGAATGAAGAGCACATGGTAAATAATGGAAAACACCACTAGAAAACTGAGTATATTGGTTAGGATCTAGCAAGGAGACAGAAACCAAACCAATTATTAGAACAGAGAAAATTTAATGTAAAGATTTGTTCACTAATCAAAGAAAGCTAACTATTAAAAGGGGCAAAAGGGCTTCCCTGGTGGCACAGTGGTTGAGAGTCTGCCTGCCAATGCAGGGGACACGGGTTCGTGTCCCGGTCCGGGAGGATCCCACATGCTGCAGAGTGGCTGGGCCCGTGGGCCATGGCTGCTGGGCCTGCGCATCCAGAGCCTGTGCTCCACGATGGGAGGGGCCACGGCAGTGAGAGGCCCGTGTACCACAAAAAAAAAAAAAAGAAAGAAAACAAAAGGGGGGGTCAAAAGAAGACTCTAAGAAGCACATAAGTAGCACATACAAACAAAACAAACAAAAAAGCCCAGTTGTTATTCCTAGGCAGAGAGAGAATGAAAAATAAAGAAACTGAAGGCTCAGAGACTGTCCCTCCCTACTCTCCCCCTGTGTCTTCCCAAAACTGAAATTCATATATTTGTTTTTTAAGAAGGCATGACTTCCATAGGAACACACTACCTCATAGGGTGAAGAAAGATTCCAGAAGGCACAGGCCAGAAATGGTCTTTAGAAATGATAGGCCACAGATGGAAAATGTCAGCAGGCTGGAGCTGATTTAAGGAAATAACTCTCTAAGTTGGGAAATAGTTCCCTGAGGATGTGACCAGAGCTGCTGTGCAAGAAGCCCATTGGAGCATCTCAGAAGCAGCCATCAGATAGGGAGAAATAGGTTCAGCCAGGGCTACCAACAAAGCACAATTGGGGCTTATGGAAATGGCTACTAAGCGGGGAGAGCAAGGCCTGAGGGTGCAGATAAAACTGGTCTGTGAGGTCTGTAGGGCACCTTTGCTAAATAAACCATGGAGGACCTTTACATAGAAGAAAAGTGTCTTCCTGCTTTGCCTTCTGTTGTCACTACAGTTTCCTCTATTAACAAATTCTAACCTTGCTTCAGACAGCAGAAGAAATATTCAGAGGGTACAGCCTGAGTATCACAAAGCAGGAAAAGAAAGATGGATTTGTAGATGAGAACAATAACTTGATATTGGTTCACTGATATTGTCTTGTGTGGTTTAATAATATGTATAATTGCAATGCATGTTAATAATAGCATAAAATTGAGAATTAGGTGAAAGAGTTATTTTCCTAGGCTACAAAATGGAAAATGTACCAATTTAAAGTAGAATATACCAAGTCAAAGGTATTTATTGGTATCTCTAAGGAACGTGCTAGAAGAATAGTAAAAGACAATATGACTAATAAGCTCAATTGGGAACAAGTAGAATCATGAAACATGCTTGATTCAACAAATAGAATATAAGAAAGGGAATAGAAAAAAAGTGATGAAGCAAAAAGCAAAGAATAATATGGTAGATAAAACTCAAATCAGTATTTACATTATGGGTATAAGCTAAATTCACAGTTTAAAAGAAAGGTTTTAAAACTGGAATAAAAAGATACAAAGACAGATTGAGATTTAAAGTAAAATGATTAAAAAGATACACTGTAAAAACTGTAACTAAAAGAAAGCCAGGAAAAATACATAATAATAGACAACTCAGACTTGGAGGCATGAAATATTGCCAGGAACAAAAAGGGAGTTTTCACAATAATAAAAGGGTTAATTCAACAGAAACATAATATTCCATAATTTATGAAATTCATATAATATAATTCATATCATAGATCTAAAATATCCATAGAAAATTCTAGCAGGCTTATAGGAGAAATAGAAAAACCTATAATTATAGCTGGAGATTTTATCATACCTCTGTCACTGAGGAAAAAAAAAACAAAAACAAAACTTAGTAAAGAATAGAAGATTTAGACACCATGATTAACAAAATGTCCTAATTTACATGTTTAAGCATGGCATCAACAAATGTGGAAAACATTTTATATTCAAGTACTCATAAAAATTGACCAATTATTATGCCATAAAGCAAGCCTCATCGTGATTCAGAGGATTTGCCCTCCACGGAGAATTTAAGCTAATACTCAATAATTTTTTAAAAAGCTAGAAACTCCCCAAATGCTTGACATTAAGCCAACACTTGTACATAACCCATGGGTTATTTCAAAATGAATATTAGAATATATTTTGAATAAATTATATTAAAATGCTACTTATCAAAATGTGGGGAGCAGCTAAAGAGACATGTTTAGATATAAGTGCATAAATTAAAATATAAAAATGGTTAAAAATTAACAATTACAATTATCTATCTCAAACACCTATAAAAAAGAACAGCAAATTATCTCCAAAATATGGAAAAAGGAAATAATGACAGTATGAGCAGAATTTCATGAAATAAAAACAGACATGCAATAGAGAAGGGCAGAAAATCCAAAAGCCGATTCTTTGTAAGAACAAATAAAATTGTTTATCCCTTAGCAAGACTGAAAAAAAAAAAAAAAAAAGAGAGAGAAAGAACAAAAACAATTTCAGGGATAATATGGAGGACATAATCACATATCCAGAGGTATTATTCAAGTTAGGAGAGAATATTATGAAAACTAAGCCAACAAAATTAAAATATAAATAAAATGAAAATTTTTAGAAAAATATTTAATAAAAGTAAGGAGTAAAAATCTCAATGACCTTATGTTCATTAAAGAAATTTAATCCATATCTAAAACTTTACCACAAAGAAAACTCCAGATCCAGATTGCCTCAACAGTAAATGAAACCGATTTTTTTCATTTGTAATGTAACACTCTTACACAACTCTTTCAGAGAGTAGGAAAAGAGGTCGCACTTCCCAAGCTGTTTTATGAGATCGGTATTATGTTGAGAACATTGAAAATGGCATTACTAAGAAAAATAAATTACAAAACAGTTGCAAAATCCTAAACATAATATCAACAAGTGTAATTTAATAGTATATAAAAAGGATGCTACATCATGACTAAGCAGAGTTACTTCCAAGAATGCATGTTTGATTTTGTGTTAGGCAATCAATAAAAGTAATTCACTATATCAGCAAGATGAAGGAGAAAAAACACATGATTGTAAATATACCCAAATCACTTGATAAGATGCAAAACTCATAATAAAAACCATTGGTACACTAAGAGTAGGTGGGAATGCTCTTAACCTAATAATCTACAAAAAATTCTTTGCAAAAAATTATATTTAATGATGAGCTATCAAGTTTCTTGTGTGTAGAAACAAAATAAGATAACAAAGTACTAACACCAATTTTATTTAACATTGACCTGGAAAACAAGCTATTCCAATAAGATAAGAAACATAAAAATATAAAGTTTAGAAAGAAATAAGTAGATTTTCATTATTCACAGAAGATTTGATTATGGATACAGAAAATCCAAAATAAAATACAAATAAATTATTGGAATTAATGAATGAATTTAGCAAGTTCACCAGATACAAAGTCAAAATAAAAAAATCATTTGTATTCTAATCACTACCAATAAATTAGAAAATGGAATAGAAAAAACAATCTTTGAAACTAGGTGATGAAATTTCATTTAACTGAGAATAAACCTAATGCAAGACTTCAACAGGTAAAACTACAAAATACCGAGAAAAATGAAAAACCTAAATAAATGATGGAATATTGTGTATCCATGGATTGGTAAAGTCAATGTTGTAAAGATGTTATTTTTACCCTAATTATTTACAGATTCAATACAATCTCAATTAAAATTCTAAGAGACTTTTTTTGTTTGGTTGTTTTTTGGGGGGCAGGGAGGAGGGGTAGAAACTGCCACGGCAATTTAAAAAATGTTTATGGAAATCTAAAAAGTCAAGAATAGCAAAAACAATATTAAAAGAAGAACAACATTGAGTGAGGACTTATACTACCAGGTATAAAAACTTATTACAGAGCTAATGTAATTAAAACAGTATGGCTCTTGTGCAAGGGAAAACAAATAGATGATGACAAATAATCTGAAGTCCAAAAACAAACCCACGTCTCTGTGGTCATTTTACAACAAAGGTGACATAGTAATGCAGTTGGGAAAGGATGGTCTTTTAAATAAATAATGTGTTTATTGGTGTAATTATCAGAAAAAGATGCACCTTAACCTCTAATTCACACATATAAATATAATTTTTACCTCCTTTGTAGGTATAAATGTGAAATTTAAAACAATAAACCTTCTAGAAAATAACATAAGAGAATATTGTTGTGGCCTTGAGATTGGTAAATATTTTTAAAAATAGGAAACAAAGAACATCTATTATAAAGGAAAAGATAGAAATTAAACTTCCTCTAAATAAAAAATCTTTTCTTCATGAAATATTCCATTAATAAAGTGAAAACTCCAACCACAGAGTAGATAACAATTTTTGAAATACTGATATTTTTACAAAGGACTCATATCCAGAGCATGTATAAAATTTGTATTAAGCCATAAAAAAAGGACAGGTGGCACACAGAAATATTAGCAAAATATATGAACAAAAAGAATATATCAAATTGACTATAAGCATATTAAAAGGTGTTGAATGTCATCAATCATCAGGATAATGCAAGCTACACCCTCAATCATATGCCATTCCACTTAGAATGGTTTAAAATTCATAATATCCAGTTTGGGTTCAAATGTTGAGCAACTGCAACTCTCATGCATTGCTAGTGGGAGTGTAAATTAGTTCAACCACTTGGAAAATTATTTTGCAATGTCTACTAAAATTGAAAATATGCATCATTTGGTCCTGCAATTCTAAACTAGGTAAAAATCTAACAAAAATGAGAACTAAAGACATATACGAGAATGTTCATAGCAACATTATTCAAAATAGTTCCAAACCAGAAGTAAATGTTAAAAACATTTAACTATAGAATAACATCAACAAAAGAATGAATAAAATCATTTTATATTAATATAACCCAGAATTAGAATGAACAAGTGTTGGCTTTAGGCGAAACAGGAAGAAATCACAGATATAATGAAAAGAGGAGCCAAACACAGAATAGTACATATAATATTATTCTATTCATGTAAAACACACACACCACACACACACACACACACACACAATAAAAGGACAAAACCAAAAACTAGTTGATGGGGATAAAGTAAAAATATGGTTTCCTTAAGATAGTTAATGACTAGATGGAGGCTTAAGCAAGGATTTGTGTGTATTGGTATCTTGGACTTGTGTGGAGTCTACATGGTTGTATTCATTCAGTTTATGGAGCTATATGCCAAAGATTTTGGGGGGTTTCATATTATATTTAATTAAAAATATTATATCTACAATAATATCAACAACAATAATAAATATGACTCTCTTTTGTTGACAAATTTTCCTAAGTTAACATACACAGTGCTTTTTAGTCTGTTTCATTTAATCCTCACATCAGTCTCATGAGTATATTTATTCATTATGTTGATAAGGCATTGATTCTAGGAAGGTTAATCAACTTCCTTGTCACTGGTAAAGCTGAGATTAAAGCCCAGGTCTGCTGACTTCAGAAGACATGCTCTAAATCACTCTATGGTACATTCCCCAATACATTGAATCATATTGCATGCACTGAAGGGAACAGCTTCAGGCTGAAGGTCTGTCTTACTAGAGGAGATACAAATGAGAATTATGATAAAGCATTTAGGCTAGAATGACTGAGTACCACTTGGGACGTAATTGCTGCAATCAAGTTATGAGAGAAACCAGGCAACACTGGCAGAATTACTGCTATTGACCCTGATGAACTGAGGTCTGAAAGAGTGTGCTGTTGGTTATCTAAAATGTCAGCTGGTCACAAGCACCATACAAAATGGTTCAGAATCATGACAAGCAGGGTAGTCCAAGAGGTAGGAAAAACAACAAGAAAGAGTCAGTGAATATTAATGAAACATTCTCAGATAGCACAAGGGTGGAGTAAGGTGGGTTGTTTTCATCTTCTTAGAGCACCTATTCATTTCCCATATGGTCCAGGGAGTACCCAGAGTTTGAGAGGTTTTACAAGTGGATAGTTGAAAGGCAGAGGAAATAGAGAATATGGCTTGAAAAACCTTAAAATCTACCCTATAACCATAAAAATCACCCTGATCCACTTAGTAAAATTAATAAAATTCCTTATCTGTTTCATAGGCTTCGAACAAAATGCGATGTATCAGTGCATCTCAAACTTTCTCCCCAGTATCCTCAATGGCTGATGACAGTGAAGTCAAAACCCTCAGGGTTCTAGGAAAACAGTGCAAATTAGCTGCAGCAAGCATAATATTTCTTTGGAACTTAGTGTTTTATTTTAAAACTTTATGCTTATTTTGCAGTCTACTTCATAATACACCTATGTTTGACTTAATATGAAATCACGTTTCACATTACTTAGAATAAAATTGGTCTTCTAGGAAGCTTTGCCAACCCCTTTCATACTTATGTATCTCCATTGTATATGCCCATGGAATCTAAGAAAAGTTGCTATAAGAAAAAGACTTTAATGCTATTAACTGTAAAAGCCTGTGAGAGTATTGTTTGTCATCATTGTTATTATTGTTTTTATCATAAGACCACTACTTTGGTAAGAAAATGAGTTAGGAAGCAAATATTCAGCTGTCTTTTCCATCGGGCATCTGTCCTAATGGGTAGATGCAGTGTGATGAGGGCTGGCTCTATGCTTCAGGGCCGGACCATCCTGGTGTTTCCATCCTGCTTCCCTTCCCAGGGATTAGCAACAATCCAGGTGGTCTGCCTTACAACTTGGTGCCTGACAGTATGGGCTTCTGTCCATTAAAAACTATTTCAACAAATCACTGAACACAGAGTTTCTATGAAAGCCGAGAATGTCAGGCACTACTTGACAATTTAACTACATATGTACCTGCCATGAGTTATTTACCTGCCTGTTAATCAATTTAACCATAAATACTATTGTAAGAAAAAGAGAAACTAATTAAAAATCAGCTTACATGTGAATCAATAATCCCTCCAATGCATGATTTGTGAAAAGAGAACTAGATGACTAATAAATCAATTAGGGTCCTCTATTCTACCCTGGGGCTCAGAGAAAAGACAAAAGATTGTTTCATAGTATGAAATGGATAGTGCCTTGTGCCTTGTGACTTAGGGGCAATTCAATTCTTAACTTGCCTGAAGAAAAACATTTTAAATATCTAGTGACTCTGTTACTGCTTCTACTGAAAACTCCAAATAGTTCACTGATCAAAGGAAAAAAAGTGCTAGAACAGAAAGACCTATACAACTGACAGTTTAGAATTTAAGATAAGACTGGCATCAAATGGTCTTGTACAACTTTCAACTTCATCACTTACTGGCTGTGTGAATTTTGGGGAAATGACTTCATGTGGGGAGTCTTGTTTCCTAATTTGTAAAATGGAGAACGTACATACCTCCACATGGTTATCCTAAGGATCAAATATGATGTTTGTAAGATACTTGGGTAGTGCATTTATATGAAGTAGGGAAAACACTCTATTGTTATGAGTACAGGTACAGGAGACAGACAGAATATGATTTAAGTCTGGATTCTTCTGTTTCTAGATGTGTCCATCTTAGGCACATTTCTGAACTCTCTGAGCCTCAGTTTCCTTATTTCTAAAATTGGGAAGTAAATTTGGAGTAAAAATTATGGAGGGCTGACAGCAGACTAACGGGATTTTAGGTTTAAAAAATAGATGGTAGGGAGTTTTTGAAGTTTTTTTTTTTTTTTAGCAAAAGTATGGCAAAATGGATTTTAATTAACATGAAAAATAGTTCTAGTATACATACTATGCATCAAAAATTGTGCTAGGCAGTGGGGATATAAAGAAAAAATGAGACCTGAACCATATCTTCATTGTGCTTATAGTATAATAATGGAAACAGTTGTAGTAACAATAATTACAATAGAAAGTCTGTACAAGTGTCATAGACTTCATTGATTAAAAGAAGCTATTAACTCTATTGGGAGTATGTGTATATGTGCATTGGGGGTAGTTTAAAATATAAAGTGCTCTCTAAGCTGATAAGGTGATAAAGTCAGATAGGACATACTAGGTAGGGAGGAAGGCATATGCAAGAGAATTTAAGTAATGATCAATGGGTAATGTTACAAGAACCTTCAGTTCCATATTTGAAGTTTGAAGAGCATGTGTGTGTGTGTGCATGTGTGTGCATGTGAGCATCCATGCACATATGGGGACATGTTGAATACATATATTGGGAGGTTCAGCAAAGGAGAGAGAGAAGAGACTGGAGAGTGGTTGGGAATCCATACTGTTCAAACTGAATTATAAAATATAACATAGATTTGAGAATTATAAAATTTTAACTTCATAGGTAGTACAACACCTTGGTTAAGAGCATGCATGACTTCTAGAGTCAGACTGTCTGATTCAATAAATCCAGTTCTAGTACTTATTATCTCTGTGCTTTCAAGTTACTTAACCTTTATTTCTTCAGTTCTTCATCTGTAACATGGAGGTAATAGCAGTACCTGTTTCATAAAGTGTGTATGTGGATTAATGGGTTAATATTTTTAAAACACTTAAAGCAATATTTGTTAGATGAAAAACAATTAGATAACTCATTTGAATATAGAAAATCTACCAGGTTGGTAAGGAGTTAACTGTAAGTTAATCATCAATATTGACCTATCTACCAAAAACAAAAAATTATTGGACAGAAGAGGGATGGCCAGCAAAGACACTGAGTCCAGAGAAACAGTGAGGATTGGCCCTTATTAGTTGTTGAAGTTGAGGAGGATCCATGCAGCCCATGCTGAAACAAATGCCTGTGTTTGGATGTATTGAAAGTCTCTAGGCTTCTACTTCCTCAACATATTTCTAAATTAGAGAAATTTGTTGGGAAAACAAATCAACAAAATAAATGCCGTGGAAGTGTAGTTCTAGAGACTTGTGGGAGGCACTCAATTGAGATTAGAAGATGGAAGAATGTAGAAGCTATTCTTCTGGAAGTGGCAGCAGCAGTAGCTCCAGCAATGCCCATTTCAAGTAGTGGCTCCAGAAGTGACAAAGGTGAGAGGTATTCCCTCCACTCCTGCTAATAACAGAGATGGCAGCTTCAAAGAATATCAGCTGTGTGTGAACTCTTGGGCTCCTGCAGAGTGGATGATGACTTCCTATAGTTTTTAACCTAAGGGTAATAACACAAACCCTTTGTTCTATCAGCCTTCCAACATTTTTATATCTAACACCCTGAATTACATTTCTGTCTACTTCAAAAATCTTTCTGTTTCTCTGATTTGATGCTTTATCTAGGACCAATAATCTTAGACTTTGTGTAGCCAGGCTTTTTGTGTTTTATCCCACTCTCTTAAGCAGTGGCTATGATGAAGGATTCTTGAGAGGCTGAATAGCTACTACACTGGGAATGTCAAAGAATTTTATATGGGTTATAGAGTTACAACATAATTTGAATTCAGCCTTGTCATGTTTCTGTTATTAATGTAATGACTGAGACCCTAAGAATGAGAATAGTTGCATTTGGGTGGATTTGGATGAATCTGAGAACTTTGAAGCTCTGTATTACCATGAGGTTCCCTTGAATATAGATGTAGCCCTTTCTTTTCTATTTGTGGAAACTAGGAAACTCTTGCTTAAAGAAATCAATGACCTTGCCTGACAATGGTCTATTTTTCTCAATTTCCATTCCACTAACCTCCATTTCTATGACTAAAATAAAAAACCCCAGATATATCCCAGTGGAACAAGTATGAAGTCTTAGTATGGAGGAGGCACCTACCCACTAATAAGTATGGTGAGGTTTTTATTTATATCAGCAGAGACTGGAAAAATACAGTAGATCCTCTACATACAAACCTTCAAGTTGCAAACTTTCAAAGATACGAACATGCATTCCATCAACATCAGGCGTGAGTGAACTTGCAGCTTGCCCTCCATCTCCTATTGCTGATGATCCTTCAGCTCTACCATCTCCCACCTCCTCTCCCTCCTCCAGTCATTAACTCTTCTTGCCTGTTCACTCGATGCCCTATATACCAGCTGTTGTACTGTACTACTGTATTTCTCAAGGTACTGCACTGTAAGATTAAAAATGTTTCCTTTATTTTTTGTGTTCATTGTTTTTTATGTATTATTTGTGTGAAAAGTATTATAAACCTATTACAGTACAGTACTGTATAGTCAATTGTGTTAGTTGAGTACCTGGGCTAACTTTGCTGGACTTAACAAAGTGGACTTACAAACGTGCTCTCGGAATGGCACTTGTTGGTATGTAGGGGACTTACTGTATGTATGAGAATGTATGTTGTGCTAGATCAAGGAAGACAAAACCACATTATACTGGGATGATTCTACCGATATGGCTGCACTTAACTAACTGTTATGGACTGAACTACCTTCTCCTTCCAGTTTCTCATGGTATCACCATATTTGAAGACAGACTCTTTAAAGAGGTAAAGTTATATGAGGTCATTGGGTAGATCCTAGTTCATGTGACTATAGTTGAAGACAGGGACTTCAATGAAGTGACTGAGTTAAAATGATGCCATTAGGGTTGGGCTGTAAGCCAGTATGGCTGGTGTCTTTATAAGAAGGAGAGACATGAGGATGAACATGGAAAGGCCATATGAGGGACGCATTGAGAAGGTGACCATCTGTAAGCCAAGGAGAGAGTTCTCACGAGAAAGCAAATCTGTCAATAGTTTGATCTTCGACTTCTGGCCTCCAAAACTATGAGGAAATAAAATTTTATTGTTTAAGCCACCTTGTCTGTGGTATTTTGTTATGACAGCCCTAGCCAACACTGACTCACATATTTAATGTGTTAGCCCCAGAAGCCAGGAGTGAATCAGGCAGTTCATTTAAGTGATGTGAAACCTTTTAACTCATTTGATACCTCAACTCAGTGATGACTAACATTATATTCCAGGATTTACCTGGAACAATGGAGAATGGTGGTGCTTGGCGGGGGTGGGGTGCAAATGAGAATTACTTGGAAGGCTTGTTAAAACATGGATTACTGGGCCCCACTCCCAAAGTTTCTGATTTAGTAAGTCTGGGTTGAAGGAAGAGAATTTGCATTTTTAACAATTTCCCAAGTGGTCCAGGGGCCATAATTTGAGAATCACCAAGGCAAATCAAAAGTACTCTTTTCACCAAGGAACTTCTCAAAATCTTGGTAAAGGGAGAACCATCATTCATCAAAAGTTTTCTAGTAAATTTCCCCTGCAGATCAGGGAAAAACGGTTGGAAAACAAGGGGCAATAATAGGATGCTGGAGTGGTGAATGCCTGGTGGCAATACTTAAAACACCAGACATAAGATAGGATAGAGTTAATAGGCAGCAAAGCCAGAGGACAAACAAAAACTCCACAGGGAGTTTTAGCAGTTGCTAAGTAATCACTTTGTTCCTTGGAATGGAAGAGATGGACAGCTTACTAAAATATTACTTGATCTAAATAAAATAAAAATAAAATTCTGGGTCTGGTGGCCAGAACTTTGATTTGAATTGCCACAAAGAGCTTTTTTCCAATTCATAGATCAAGAGTCACTTTATTCAAGGGAAGGTCAAGTACTCTTGCAGTGCCACAAGTAATACTGTAAATCTTCAAATGTTTACTAAAGGAAATGGAGGGAAGTAGACATGGGGAGGATTATTAAACAATGGCTCAGATTTGACACTAATCCTCAGAGACCTAAAATAACGCTGTGGTCCAATAGTCCAAGTAGGGGTTTGTACAGGTCAGATATTAAATCAAATCTTGGTTTCAGAATTTCTCAAAGTGATTATCATACATAATCATTCCTGAAAGTACAGTTGAAGTGACATTTTTTGGCAAAGAGTAAAATCCCATATTGACTTCCTGACCCATACAGTAAGGTCTATTATTAGGAAGGGCCAAGTAGAAGTCACTGAAATGTCAATAATAAATAAAATAGAAAATCAAATGAAATATTGCAACCACAGGGACATTTCAGAAAGCAGTGCCACTATCAGAGATTTGAAAGATGCAAGGTAGTGATTGCTATAACATCTTCACTTAACTTATTTTTTGACTTGTGAATAAGACCAATGGATCCTGGAGAATGTGCATTGTCATAAACCTAATCAACTGGTTACTCCAATTGCAGCTTCTGTTCCAGGTTGATCTCTTTATTTTTAACATCTTTGTTGGAATATAATTGCTTTACATTGTTGTGTTAGTTTCTGCTGTATAACAAAGTGAATCAGCTATATGTATACATATATCCCCATATCCCCTCCCTCTTGCGCCTCCCTCCCACCCTCCCCATCCCACCCCCTAGGTGGTCACAAAGCACTGAGCTGATCTCCCTGTGCTATGCAGCTACTTCCCACTAGCTATCTAGTTTACATTTGGTAGTGTATATATGTTCATTCCACTCTCTTACTTCGTCCCAGCTTCCCATTCCCCCTCCCTGTGTCCTCAAGTCCATTCTCTATGTCTGCATCTTTATTCCTGTCCTGGCCCTAGGTACTTCAGAACTTTTTTTTTTTTTTTAGATTCCATATATATGTGTTAGCATACTGTATTTGTTTTTCTCTTTCTGACTTACTTCACTCTGTATGACAGACTATAGGTCCATCCACCTCATCATAAAAAACTCAATTTCGTTTCTTTTTATGGCTGAGTAATATTCCATTGTATATATGTGCCACATCTTCTTTGTCTATTTGTCAATGGACACTTAGGTGGCTTCCATGTCCAGGCTATTGTAAACAGTGTTGCAATGAATATTGTGGTACATGACTCTTTTTGAATTATGGTTTTCTCAGGGTATAGGCCAAGTAGTGGGATTGCTGGGTGGTATGGTAGTTCTATTTTTAGTTTTTTAAGGAACCTCCATACTGTTTTCCATAGTTGTTGTATCAATTTACATTCCCACTAACAGTGCAGGAATGTTCCCTTTCCACGACACCCTTTCCAGCATTTATTGTTTCTAGATTTTTAGAGTGGCTCTTCTGACCAGTGTGGGATGGTACCTCATTGTAGTTTTGATTTGCATTTCTCTAATAATTAGTGATGTTAAGCATCTTTTCATGTGCCTCTAGGCTATCTGTATGTCTTCCTTGGTGAAATGTCTATTTACGTCTTCTGCTCATTTTTTAATTGGATTGTTTGCTTTTTGGTATTGATCTCCATGAGCTACTTGTATATTTTGTAGATTAATCCTTTGTCAGTTGCTTCATTTGCAACTATTTTCTCCCATTCTTAGGGCTGCTTTTTTGTCTTGTTTATGGTTTCCTTTGGTGTGCAAAAGCTTTTAAGTTTCATTGGGCCCCATTTGTTTATTTTTGTTCTTATTTCCATTACTCTAGGAGGTGAGACAAAAACGATCTTGCTGTGATTTATGTCATACAGTGTTCTGCTTTTGTTTCCTCTAAGAGTTTGATAGTGTCTGGCCTTACATTTAGGTCTTTAATCCATTTTGAGTTTATTTTTGTATATGGTGTGTGGGAGTGTTCTAATTTCATTCTTTTCCATGTAGTTGTCCACTTTTCCCAGCACCACTTATTGAAGAGGCTGTCTTTTCTCCATTGCATATTCTTGCCTCCTTTATCAAAGATAAGGTGACCATATGTGTGTGGGTTTATCTCTGGGCTTTCTATCCTCTTCCATTGATCTATATTTCTGTTTTTGTGCCAGTACCATACTGTCTTGGTTACTGTAGCTTTTAGCTTTGTAGTACAGTCTAAAGACAGGGAGACTGATCCCTCCAGCTTCGTTTTTCTTTCTCAAGATTGCTTTGGCTATTCGGGGTCTTTTGTGTTTCCATACAAATTGTGAAATTTTTACTTCTAGTTCTGTGAAAAATTCCATTGGTAGTTTGATAGGGATTGCATTGAATGTGTAGATTGCCTTGGGTAGTATAGTCATTTTCACAATGTTGATTCTTCCAATCCAAGAACATAGTATATGTCTCCATCTGTTTGTATCTTCTTTCATTTCTTTCATCAGTGTCTTATACTTTCCTGCATACAGGTCTTTTTTCTCCTTAGGTAGTTTATCCCTAGGCATTTTATTCTTTTTGTTGCAATGGTAAATGGGATTGTTTCCTTAATTTCTCTTTCAGATTTTTCATCATTACTGTATAGGAATGCAAGAGATTTCTGTGCATTAATTTTGTATCCTGCTACTTAACCAAATTCATTGATTAGCTCAGTACCTGTCTGGTGGATTCTATATATACAGTATCATGTCATCTGCAAACAGTGACAGCTTTACTCCTTTTCTGATTTGGATTCCTTTTATTTCTTTTTCATCTTTGATTTCTGTGGCTAAAACTTCCAAAACAATGTTGAATAATAGTGGTGAGGGTGGCCAACCTTGTCTTGTTCCTGATCTTAGTGGAAATTTTTTCAGTTTTTCACCATTGAGGACGATGTTGGCTGTGGGTTTGCCATATATGGCCTTTATTATGTTGAGGAAATTTCCCTCTATGCCTACTTTTTAGAGGGTTTTATCATAAGTCCTTGCTGAATTTTGTCAAAAGCTTTCTCTGCATCTATTGAGATAATATTATGGTTTTTCTCCTTCAATTTGTTAATATGGTGTATCACATTGATTGATTTGCGTATATTGAAGAATCCTTGCATTCCTGGGATAAACCTCACTTGATCATGGTGTGTGATCCTTTTAATCTGATGTTGGATTCTGTTTGCTAGTATTTTCTTGAGGATTTTTGCATCTATGTTCATCACTGATATTGGCCTGTAGTTATCTTTCTTTGTGGCATCTTTGTCTGATTTTGATATCAGGGTGATGGTGGTCTCGTAGAATGAGTTTGGGAGTGTTCCTCCCTCTGCTATATTTTGGAAGAGTTTGAGAAGGATAGGTGTTAGCTGTTCTCTAAATGTTTCATAGAATTTGCCCATGAAGCCATCTGGTCCTGGGCTTTTGTTTGTTGGAAGATTTTTAATCCCAGTTTCAATTTCAGTGCTTGTGATTGGTCTGTTCATATTTTCTACTTCTTCCTGGTTCAGTTTCGGCAGGCTGTGCATGTCTAAGAATTTGTCCATTTCTTCCAGGTTGTCCAATTTATTGGCATAGAGTTGCTTGTAGTAAACTCTCACGATCCTTTGTATTTCTGCAGTGTCAGGTGTTACTTCTCCTTTTTTCATTTCTAATTCTATTGATTTGAGTCTTCTCCCGTTTTTTCTTGATGAGTCTGGCTAATGGTTTATCAATTTTGTTTATCTTCTCAAAGAACCAGTTTTTAGTTTTATTGATCTTTGCTATCATTTCCTTCATTTATTTTTTATTTATTTCTGATCTGATCTTCATGATTTTCTTCCTTCCGCTAACTTTGGGGGGTTTTTGTTCTTCCTTCTCTAATTGCTTTAGTGTAAGGTTAGGTTGTTTATTTGAGATGTTTCTTATTTCTTGAGGTAGGATTGTATTGCTATAAACTTCACTCTTAGAACTGCTTTTGCTGCACCCCAAAGGTTTTGGGCCATCATGTTTTCATTGTCATTTGTTTCTAGATATTTTTTGATTTCCTCTTGGATTTCTTCAGTGATCTCTTGGTTATTAAGTAGCATATAGTTTAGCCTCCATGTGTTTGTATTTTTTACAGTTTTTTCCTGTAATTGATATCTAGTCTCAGAGTGTTGTGGTCAGAAAAGGCACTTGATACAATTTCAATTTTCTTAAATTTACCATAGCTTGTTTTGTGATCCAAGGTATGATCTATCCTGGAGAATATTCCATGTGCACTTGAGATGAAAGTGCATTCTGTTGTTTTCGGATGGAATGTCCTATAAATATCAATTAAGTCCATCTTTTTTAATGTGTCATTTAAAGCTTTTGTTTCCTTATTTATTTTCATTTTGGTTCATCTGTCCATTGTGAAAGTGGGGTGTTTAAAGTCCCCATACTATGAATGTGTACTGTCGATTTCCCTTTTATAGCTGTTAGCATTTGCCTATGTATTGAGGCATCCCTCTTTTGGGTACATAAATATTACTAATTATTATATCTTCTTCTTGGATTGATCCCTTATATTATGTAGTATCCTTCTTTGTCTCTTGTAATAGTCTATGTTTCTAAAGTCGATTTTTTGTCTGATATGAGAATGTGCTACTCCTGCTCTCTTTTGATTTCCATTTGCATGGAATATCTTTTCCATCCCCTCACTTTCCAGTCTATTATGTGTCCCTAGGTTGGAAGTGGGTCTCTTGTAGACAGCATATTTACGGGTCTTGTTTTTATAGCCATTCAGCCAGTCTATGTCTTTGGTTGGAGGATTTTTCCATTTACATTTAGGTAGTATCGATATGTATGTTCACATTAAGGTAGTATCTATATGTATGTTCTCTACCTAATAGGTATGTTCCTATTACCATTTTCTTAATTGTTTGGGTTTGTTATTGTAGATCTTGTTCCTTCTCTTGTGCTTCTGCCAAGAGAAGTTCCTTTAGCATTTGTTGTATAGCTGGTTTGGTGGTGCTGAATTCTCTTAGCTTTTGCTTGTCTGTAAAGGTTTTAATTTCTCTGTCAAATCTGAATGAGACACTTGCTGGGTAGAGTAATCTTGGTTGTAGGTTTTTCCTTTTCATCACTTTAAATATGTCCTGCCACTCCCTTCTGGCTTGCAGAGTTTCTGCTGAAAGATCAGCTGTTAACCTTATGGTGATTCCCTTGTATGTTATTTGCTGCTTTTCCCTTGCTGCTTTTAATATTTTTTCTTTGTATTTAATTTTTCATAGTTTGAATAATATGTGTCTTGGTGTGTTTCTCCTTGGATTTATCCTGTCTGGGAGTCTGTGCTTTCTGGACTTGATTATTTCCTTTCCCATGTTAGGGAAGTGTTCAACTATAATCTCTTCAAATATTTTTTCACTCCCTTTCTTTTTCTCTTCTTCTGGGACCCCTATAATTCGAATGTTGGTGCATTTAATGTTGTCCCAGAGGTCTCTGAGACAGTCCTCAGTTCTTTTCGTTCTTTTTTCTTTATTCTGCTCTGCAGTAGTTATTTCCACTGTTTTATCTTCCAGGTCATTTATCCATTCTTCTACCTCTGTTATTCTGCTTTTGATTCCTTCCAGGGATTTTAAAATTTCATTTACTGAGTCGTTCATCATTGTCTCTTTGCTCTTTAGTTTTTCTAGGTCCTTTTTAAACATTTGTTGTGTTTTCTCCATTCTATTTCCAAGATTTTGGATCATTTTTACTATCATTACTCTGAATTCTTTTTCAGGTAGACTGCCTATTTCTTCTTCATTTGTTTGGTCTGGTGGGTTTTTACCTTGCTCCTTCATCTGTTGCATATTTCTCTGTGGTCTCATTTTGCTTAACTTACTGTATTTAGGGGTCTCCTTTTTGCAGGCTGCAGGTTCATATCCCATTGTTTTTGGTGTCTTCCCCAGTGGGTAAGGTTGGTTCGGTGGTTGTGTAGGCTTCCTGATGGAGGGGACTGGTGCCTGTGTTCTGGTGGATGAGGCTGGATCTTGTCTTTCTGGTGGGCTGGACCATGTCCAGTGGTGTGTCTTCTGGTGCCTGTGAACTTATTATGATTTTAGGCAGCCTCTCTGCTAATGGGTGGTGTTGTGTTGCTGTCTTGCTAGTTGTTTGGCATAGGGTGCCCAGCCCTGGAGCTTTCTGGTTGTTGAGTGGAGCTGGGTCTTAGCATTGAGACAGAGATCTCTGCAAGAGCTCTTGCCAATTGATATTACATGGGCCTGGGAGGTCTCTTGTGGTCCAATGTCCTGAACTTGGAAATCAGCTCTCTCACCTCCAGTGCTCAGGCCTGACACCTGGCTGGTGCACCAAGACCCAGTCAGCCATATGGCTCAGAAGAAAAGGGAGAAAAAAAGAGAAAGAAAGAAAAATAAGTAAATAAAATAAAAAAGTTATTAATAGAAAAAATTTTTAAATATTATTAAAATAAAAAATAAGAAAAAGAAGAGAGAAACCAAGCCAATAAACAATCCAGAAATGATAACAAGTGCTAAAAACTAAAGTAAGATTAACATATAAATCAGAAACTAGTCAGTCACATACAGCAAACCTCAGGTCTACAGTTGCTCCCAAAGTCCACTGCCTCAATTTTAGAATGATTCTTTGTCTATTCAGGTATTTCACAGATGCAGGGTACATCAAATTGATTGTGGTGATTTAATCCACTGCTCCTGAGGCTGCATGGAGAAATTTCCTTTTCTTTGTTTGCACAGCTCCTGGGGTTCAGCTTTGGATTTGGCCCTGCCTCTGCATTTAGGTTGCCCTCTGGAATCTGCTTTTCGCCCAGACAGGAGGGGGTTAAAGAAGCAATTGTTTAGGGGTCTCGGGCTCACTCAGGTCATGGGGAGGAAGGGTACGGAATGTGGGGCGAGCCTGTGGCGGCAGAGGCCTGCGTGATTTTGCAACAGCCTGAGGCACACCATGTGTTCTCCCGGGGAAGTTGTCCCTGGATCCTGGGACCCAGGCAGTGGTGGGCTGCATAGGCTCCCGGGAGGGGAGGTGTGGAAAATGACCTGTGCTTGCATACAGGCTTCTTGGTGGTGGCAGCAGCAGCCTTAGCATCTCATGCCCGTCTCTGGGGTCTGCGCTGTTAGCCGCGGCTCACGCCAGTCTCTGGATCTCGTTTAGGCGGTGCTCTAAATCCCCTCTCCTCACGCACCCTGAAACAATGGTCTCTTGCCTCTTAGGCAGGTCCAGACATTTCCCCGGACTCCCTCCCGGCTAGCTGTGGCGCACTAGCCCCTTTCAGGCTGTGTTCACCCAGCCAACCCGAGTCCTCTCCCTGGGATCCAACCGAAGCCCGAGCCTCAGCTCCCAGCCCCCGCCTGTCCTGGCAGGTGAGCAGACAAGCCTCTCGGGCTGGTGAGTGCTGGTCAGCACCGATCCTCTGTGCGGGAATCTCTCCCCTTTGCCCTCCGCACCCCTGTTGCTGTGCTCTCCTCCATGGCTCCGAAGATTCCCCCCCACCACTCCGCCTCCACCAGTGAAGGGGCTTCCTAGTGTGTGGAGACTTTTCCTCCTTCACAGCTCCCTCCCAGAGGGACAGGTTCCATCCCTATTCTTTTGTCTCTGCTCTTTCTTCTTTTGCCCTGCCCAGGTACGAGGGGATTTTCTTGCCTTTTGGGAAGTCTGAGGTTTTCTGCCAGAGTTCAGTAGGTGTTCTGTAGGAGTTGTTCCACATGTAGATGTATTTCTGATGTATTTGTGGGGAGGAATTTGATCTCCACGTCTTACTCCTCTGCCATCTTGAAGGTCCTCCCAGGTTGATCTCTTAATTGGAATAAATCAGCATAGCCCTGGCATTTCATATGGAGCTATTAACCTGAAAAATGCTTTTCTTATAGTGTTTACTAAGGGCTATGTTAAGTATTGGTTTCATATGACAGTGACAACCGTATACCTCTACTGTGTTATCACAGAGCTATGTCAGTTCTATGGCTCTCTTAATATGATCTAGGCTATAGGAATGTTGACCATTCTGCCTTTACAAAAATATCACACTAGTCCCCTATGTTGATGACATCATGCTATTTGGACATTATAGCCAGAAGTGTTCTAACTGACTTGGTAAGACTCAAAAATCCCAGTGCAAGAGATACATTAATAAAAACTAAGGGGCACGTAGTAAAATTTCCTTGAATATACTGATCTGGGACATGAGTAAATTGAAAGGTAAATTTCACTCCATACACAACCTACTACTAAGAAAGAAGCATAATGTTTGGTGGACCTATTTGGATTTTAGAAACAATACATAACCATCATTCAGGGTGTTTCTCTCATTCGATTACTAAATAACCCATAAACTTAACTTCTGAGAGGTGCCTAGAGTAAGAGAAGTTTTGATAACAGTTTCAGTGTGTATTGCAAGTTTTCCTCCACTTGGTCCATATTGCTCATTATATTAAATGATGCTGAAAGCATATACAGTAAGTTCCCTACATATGAACCTTCAAGTTGCGAACTTTCAAAGATGCGATTGTGCATTCGCATGTCCAATAATGTAAATTAGTTCACGTGTCTGGCATATATTTTCATGTGTGTGCACCCTCTACAAGTGGTCGTGCTTTTGCATACTTTACTGTATACTACTGTAAAGAGTACAGTAGTATAGTATCTTTATTTCAAGCCCAGGATGTTCAGAAGCAAGAGTTAAAAGCAGTGGTGATGTGGCTGTTACTGCTAAGAAGAGCCAGGAATTAGAGGCCGAGAGAAAGGACAAAGAAAGACAAGAGGAAGAAGTAACTGAAGAACCAAAGAGAAGCACAATGCAGGAAATGACAAGGGAATTTTCTTTATTTGAGGAGGCACTGTTCGTTTTTGAGCCACAGGACCGGACCCCAACATAGAACAGTACATGAAGGTTGCAGCAGCCATTCAGAATGCAATCCAGTGCTACTATGGCATCTATGATGCGAAAAAAAAGAGCTACTACCCAGACATCACTGGATTCTTTTTTCAAGAAGATAGATTGAATTGAATCCAGCAAGGAACCAGAACCTGTGCCATCAATGTCAGGCATGAGTGAAAGTGCAGCTTGCCCTCCATCTCCTATTGCTGACGATCCTTCAGCTCTACCATCCCCCACCTCCTCTCCCTCCTCCAGTCAGTAACTCTTTTTGCCTTTTCACTCGATGTCAGCCCTGTATGCCAGCTGTTGTACTGTGCTACTGTACTTTTCAAGGTACTGTACTATAAGATTAAGAATGTTTTCTTTATTTTTTGTGCTTGTCTTTTATCTATTATTTGTGTGAAAAGTATTATAAACCTATTACAGTGCAGTATTATATAGCTGATTGAGTTAGTTGGATACCTAGGCTAACTTTGCTGGACTTACAAACCAACTGGACTTAACAAACATGCTCTCAGAATGGAACTCATTTGTATGTAGGGGACTTACTGTATGATAAATAGAAATCCTATTGATACAAGCCTGGGGGGGTGGTAAATCACAATGTTTAGGGAAAAACGTCTCAAGTCCTCTTTAGAAAATAACTATTCTCTATTATAAAGACAGCACCTTGCTTGCTATTGGCCACAAGTAGTGTCTGAATCCCAGACTGTGAGAAAGTGACAAAATTGGGTTCATCTGCTCCACCAAGCCAGTGAATGCATGCATCAAGTAGAAGTGAATAATACAAAATTGGGCTTGATCAGGTTTTGAAGGCACAAGTAAGTTGCATGATCTTGGACCGTTATGGTAACTACATTGTTTGCTCTCCTCCAACCCATTTCTATGACTCCATAGTGCAGAGGTTGGCAAACATTTTCTCTAAAGCGCTAGATAGGAAATATTTTAAGCTTTGTGGGTGTTAATGTTCGTGATCACACCTACTCAGCTCTGCCATTATAGAGTATACATAAAGG
This sequence comes from Phocoena sinus, assembly GCF_008692025.1. Lineage (NCBI taxonomy): Eukaryota > Metazoa > Chordata > Mammalia > Artiodactyla > Phocoenidae > Phocoena > Phocoena sinus. The sequence continues at coordinate 60,423,586 of NC_045763.1, read as the reverse complement.
ATTGTGACTATATTCACATAAACCTTTATAAAAGCAGCTTGGATTTGGCCTATGGGCCATAGTTTGCCAACTCCTGTCATACAGAGTTCCTTACAATTAGTTTACTGAAGGAGAAAAAATATTAGGTCTGTGCTTAGTAAACATTTGGCCCAATATGCTGGGACCACTCAGAAGAGAACTGTGCAACATTACAGGCATACTCAAGGAAAGTCCTGAAAGATAGAAGGGTAAGGGAATTCCCTCAAAGAGCAGAAATTCAAACAGTACATCTAACTGACCCTTTAATAGAGAGATGATGGGCCTACAATGTGTGTATCTACACTGATTTATGGAACATAGCTAACAGTTTGGCCAGATAGTCAGAGAAAAAGTTTGGCAAATTGTTAACAAAATGATATACAGGTGAGGTATGTGGATGACATCTCATGAGAGGCACAGATTGTGATTATGTTTTTGTTCCATGTGAATAACCAATAGAGGACATTCAGAGCAGAAGAGTATCTCAATAGTCAGGGAGATAAGATGGATTTTTGTTATAGTCAGTCAAGTTCAGTCAGTGTCTTTTTTCATCCTACTGTGTGTAGTGGGTTGAATTGTGTCCTGAAAAATGATATGTCCAAATCTTAGCCCCTGGAACTTATGAATATGACCTTATTTGTAAACAGGGTCTTCGTACATATAATTAAGGATCTTGAGATAATGTCATCCTGGATTTAGGTGTTTTCTAAATCCAATGACCAGTATCCTTATAAAAGAAAGAAGAGGAAGGTTTGAGACATAGAGACACAGGGAAGAAGACCATGTATGTAAATATGGAGGCACAGATTAGAGTTTTTGCTAAGAGTTGCTGGCAGCCTTCAGAAGTAGGAGAGAGGCATGAAACAGATTTTTCCTTAAGGCCTCCCATAGGAATCCATCCTGCCAACTTTGATTTCAGACTTCTGGTCTCCAGTACTATGAGAGAACAAATTTCTATTGTTTTATGCCATCCAGTTTGTGGTGTTAGAGCAACCCTAGGAAACTAATATATTATTTTTGCTTAATGAAAAAGTGGACTTGGCATCAAGGGTTGAAGGCTCTACACATGCTCAGTCAGCAAGGCTGATATGGCTATTGCCCATGCAGTGTTCCCAGCCTGCCAACAATGAGATCAATGTGAGCACAGAACACAGCATCATTTGAGGGGAAGATCAAGCCATCCAGCAGCAGACTGATTGTAGTGAACCCTTTCCCTCATAGAGTGGGCAGTGGTTTATCTCCACTTCATGATATGAATAATGCCTTCCATACTTGCAATACTTTCACATGTGAACTCATAGAATGCCTTGTTTAGGGTCATGATATTCCACAAAATATTGCTCCTGAGCAAATAACGAATTTTACATCAAAAGAAATATAATAAGAGCTTAAAACTATAGAATTCATTGTTTCTCCATTATCTTGTTGCGGATGGCCTTGTGAGACATAGGAATGGCCCATTAACTAATCAGTTATGGTGCCTCGTGGGAGGCAAAACCTTGTGAGGTTAAGATGTTCTGTAAGATCAGGAATATGTTTGAGACATGCTGCTGTTTCTTCCATGGCCATAACTTCAAAAAGATAGTTGAGGAAGGAGGGTAGAAGAACTAAATTTGACCAAGATTCTGTGAGGAGGTATAGCATGTATTGAAAAGGATAAAATTTGATTTCAGCACATTTGTTTGTAGGAAATTTCATATTTGTCTTTAAAAGAAAAATAATCTTCTTATTTTTTCATAGGTGGATAGCTAAGGTAATTAAAATAAACACTTTGAAAAAACTAGCATAGTAGAGTAGAACAGGAGTACTAGTCTATTCAGCAGATGTGAATCCCCATTAATGTGAATTTAGAGCTATTCCAATATTAATAGCTATGCAAAAGTAACAGGCTGTTCTACTTTGGTTAAGTAATGAGTGCTTGGAAAATATTACATTAGAAATCCTATGTTCCAATGATAGATTTTCAGTGTTCCTACCCCAACCCCTTTTTATAGTTAGATTTTAACTGTTGATGGTTTTCTATTTCCTTCCCTTGATAGTCTAATTTTTATAAGTTAGCCCACTGTTGTGATATTGGAATTTGGGGCATTTTATTTTCTGATTTTATGTTCAAGTTTTGTTGTGCACTCTGTTCTCATTATTACAAGTGTAGTTTACCTCTATTATTTAGACAATGATAGCTCAGGTAGAGAATGATGAAGCACACATATTACCAGCTGTAAATATCACTGTCAAAAAGTCATTGTGTTACATTGAACATCAAAGTGTTTCTAATCACATCTATAAATCTTAGGAATATGATTAGAATATACAAGCCAAAAATAATGATTTCTATAACATGCTTAGAAATGGAACATAATGAAACATTCAATATGTAAACTTACAGAACCTAAACATTGCAGTATTATATAGTAGAATTTCAAGCCAAAGAACAATGGCATTTTTTAAATGATGCTTTTAAAATAAATGTATTGCATGCTGCTTTACATAGGCATACCTCAGATATACTGCAGGTTCTGTTCCAGACCACTGTAATAAAGTGATTATTGCAATAAAGCCAGTCACATGAATTTTTTGGTTTTTCAGTGCATTTAAAAGTTTTGTTTACACTATGCTGTAGTCTGTTAAGTGTACATACCTTAATTAAAAACACTTTATTGCTAAAAATGTTAACCATTATCTGAGCCTTCACCTAGTTGTAATCTTTTTGCCAGTGGAGGGTCCTGCCTCAGTATTGATGGCTGCTGACTGATCCGGGTTGTGGTTGTTGAAGTTTGGGATGGCTGTGACAATTTCTTCAAATAAGATACTGAAGTTTGCTCCATCAATTGACTCTTCCTTTCGTGAACAATTTCTCTGAATATGCAATGCTGTCTGACAGTATTTTATGCACAGTAGAACTTCTTTCAAAGCTGGACTCAGTCCTCTCAAACCCTGCCACTGCCTTAGCAACAATGCTTATGTACTATTTTAAACTTTAACTGTCATTTCAACAATCTTCACAGCATCTTCATAAGGAGTAGATTCCATCTCAAGAAACCACTTTCTTTGCCCATCCATAAGAAGCAACTCCTCATCTGTTCAACTTTTATTGCAACAATTGCAACAAAGTTATATCTTCAGGCTCTATTTTAAATTCTAGTTTTCTTGCTAGTTCCACTACATTTGCAGTTACTTCCTCCACTGAAGTCTTGAACCCCTCAAAGTCCTCCATGAGGGTTGGAATCTTCTTCCAAAGTCCTGTTAGTGTTGATATTTTGACTTCTTCCCATGAATCACAGATGTTCTCAATGGCATCTAGAATGATGAATTCTTCTCAAAAGGTGTTCAGTTTACTTTGCTCAGATCCATCAGAGGAATCACTATGGCAGCTACAGACTTACAAACTATATTTCTTAAATAATAAGACATGAAAGTCAAAATTACTCCTTGATCCATGGGCTGTAGAATAGATATTGTGTTAGCAGGCATGAAAACAACATGAGTCTCATTGTACATCTCCATCAGAGCTCTTGGGTGACCAGGTGCATTGTTAATGAACATTGTTAATATTTTGAAAGGAATCTTTCTTTCTGAGCAGTGGGCTCAAAATATTCAGTAAACCATGTTGTAAACAGATGTCCTGTCATCCAGACTTCATTGTTCTGTATATAGTGCACAGGCAGAGTAGGTTTAGCATTATTTTTAAGGGCTCTAGGATTTTCAGAATGGTAACTTAGCATTTGCTTCAATTTAAAGTTACCACACCAGTCAAAATGGCCATCATCAAAAAATCTACAAACAATAAATGCTGGAGAGGATGTGGGGAAAAGGGAACCCTCCTACACTGTTGGTGGGAATGTAAATTGGTACAGCCACTATGGAGGACAGTATGGAAGGTCCTCAAAAAACTAAAAATAGAACTAACATATGACCCAGCAATCCCACTACTGGTCATATACCCTGAGAAAACCATAATTCAAAAAAACACACACACCCCACAATGTTCATTGCAGCACTATTTACAATAGCCAGAACATGGAAGCAACGTAAATGTCCATTAACAGAGGGATGGATAAGGAAGATTTGGTACATATATACAATGGAATATTACTCAGCCATAAAAAGGAATGAAATAGTGCCACTTGCAGTGATGTGGATAGACCTAGAGATAGACCATACAGAGTGAAGTAAGTCAGAAAGAGAAAAACAAATATCATATAATATTGCTTATATGTGGAATCTCGAAAAATGGTACAGATGAACTTACTTGCAAAGCAGAAATAGACACAAGTGTAGAGAACAGACTTATGGTTACTAAGGGGGGAAGGGGAGGTGGGATGAATTGGGAGATTGGGATTGGCATATATACAGTACTACATATAAAATGGATAACTAATGAGAGCCTACTGTATAGCACAGGGAACTCTACTCAGGGCTCTGTGGTGACCTAAATGGGAAGGAAATATAAAAAAGAGGGTATATGTGTATACGTATAACTGATTCACTTTGCTGTACAGCCGAAACTAACACAACATTGTAAAGCAACTATACTTCAATAAAAATTAATAAAAAAAATAAAGCCTCCAAAAAAAATAAATGAATAAGATTACCAGCTGCATTAGCCCCTAACAAAAGAGTCAGTCTGTCCTTTGAGGTTTGAAGCCAAGCATTGGCTTCTCCACTTTAGATATGAAATTCCTGAATGACATCTTCTTCCAATAAAAGGCTGTTTAATCTACATTAAAAACCTATTATTTTAAGTGGTCACATTCATTAATTATCTTACTTTCTCCATCACTTGCTGCAGCTTCCATATCAGTACCTGCTTCTTTACCTTGAACTTTTATGTTACAGAGATTGCTTCTTTCCTTAAACCTCATGAACCAACCTCTGATAGTTTCAAACTTTTCTTTTGTAGTTTCCTCATCTATCTCAGCCTTCAGAGAATTGAAGAGAGTTAGTGCTTTGCTGTAAATTAGGCTTTGGCTAAAGGAAAGGTTGTGGCTGGTTTCTTCATCTATCCAGATCACCAAAACTTTCTCTGTATCAGCAATAAGGCTGTTTCACTTTCTTATCATTCATTTGTTGACTGGAGTAGCAATTTTAATTTTCTTCAAGAAAGTTGCATTCACAACTTGGCTGTTTGGCATAAGAGGTATAGCTTTTGGCTTATCTCAGCTTTCAACATGCCTTCCTCATTTCTAACTTAATCACTTCTAGCTTTTTATTTAAACGGAAAGACATGTGTCTCTTCTTTTCACTTGAACACTTGGAGACCATTGTATAGTTATCAACTGGCCTAATTTCAATATGGCTGTGTCTCAGGGAATAGGGAGGCCTGAAGAGAGGGAGAGAGATGGGGAATGACTGGTTGGTGGAGCAGTCAGAACACACACAACATTTATTGATTAGGCTTGTGGCTCCTCAAAACAATTCCAACATTAACATCAGAGGTCACTAATCACAGAGCATCATGACAAATATAATAACAATGAAAAAGTTTGAAATATTGAGAGAATTACCAAAATGAGACACAGAGATATGAAGTGAGCAAATGCTGTTGGAAAAATCATACTGATAGACCTGCTTCAGGCAGTGTTGCCACAAACCTTCAATTTGTGAAAAACAGTATCTGTGAAGCACAATAAAGTGAAACACGATAAAAGGAGGTACCACTGTGCAGTAATGTCTCAGCTGTATAGAGAACTCTTTTAATGAGAATCATGTAATTGAAACAAAATCATTGATCATGCTAAATAGAGCTGCACATCCATGCAAAATCCCTCAGTGCCCACAACTATGTCAAGGCCCACCTGAACATAAATAAAGTAATTTTTGAAAAACCAGGATAATATCTGTATTAAAAAATTCTCCTTTACATTTTTTTTGCATTTTTCTCTCTAAAAATCCTGGTGGACAATTCCTAGAAACTGAAGCACTTAGTAACCTGTACCTCTACCCATTAAAATTAAGGCAGTTCTTATAGTTGGTGATCTAAGCTTGTATATTGACTGGTTCAAATTTCAGTCCTGAATGCATTACCTTATTTGAGTAAGTACCTTTTAACTCTACTTTCCTCCAATTTTGTTAAAGTAAAATGACTAGGACATTCCTTGGCACATAGTAGAAACATTACTCAATGAATGATAGGTGCTTTTTTCATTACTCCTCTCATCTCTCTGCACTTAATAAATTATCCTGAAGACTAATTCTCTGATGGTTCTGAGAAAAAAAATTATTGTAGTGAAGCAGTGCATTTGGAGAAGGAGAAAACCATGATTTACCCATCTCTTGATCTACCATTATGCTTTCATGTATGGGGATGGGGAGTGGGATGCTTTTGTGGGCCTCATTGGACAGTTGGGCAGGGAATGTCTTTCTTGCAACCAGCTGAATCTTAGGAGGAGCTGTTAAGTGAGGGTTGTTCCATGTTCTAATGCCTGCTTAAGCTCCCAATGCTTGTTTAAACTCAATGGCCTAGGGGAAGGAGAGAAGTCTGGTTACAGATTGGTCAAGTCAAATGTGTGGGCATTTGGTCCAGATTGGTCAATAGGGACAAACAGTGTTGTTAATCATTATGAGACAAATAATGGGGATTTGGAGAGTCTGTGGCTTTGTCATAGATAAGCAAGGACATCATCTAGGAACCTTATCTAAGTCATATGGGGAAGAATGTTTCTTTGTGGTAAACCATTTCCTGGAATACAAGAGGGTGGAGGGATTTATTAACCTTTGCTCTTTTCCAGGATCACATGCTTCAAGTAAAGTTCAGCAATGTCAGTCCTCTCTTTTATGTAAAATAGTAAAATGTTGGAAATAACACCAGCTCCTCTTTGAATTCACTTTATTTTGTAGACAAATTTTGGCTGCAAATCTCAGGTAAAACTATGGATCATCTACTCCCTGGGCCAGGTGAATTGCACCAGTTCCAGTATCCAAGAACTGTTTTTGGTACTTAAAGAATTCCACCCTCAGGCAAAGTTACCAACAGTTCAGGTGATACCTGGTTTATTCCAACATTGTATTTAATAGGGAATAAAGAGAACGTGAAATATTTTTACCTTCTATCTCTTTAGTGTCTTATAATTACTGCCTCAGTGAAATCAAATAATCAAATAAACAGAATACAGTTTTCAATTTTGTCAGGTGTTTCTAACATAAGGTTAATAATGTTTTTATCTCTTGTTCTTATTGTGAAGATTTAGAGATAATATTTAATGATAGTTCAGATAAGAGCAGAAAGCTTACGGAGGAAATACTTTTCATATGGAGGTGACCTAAATCTTTAAATAATCTCAAGTAAGTGATTTTCTAACACTTATTAGTTTCTTCTTTCAGCCAATGAATACTTTATTTAGCACCTAGTATATGCCAGGCCCTGGATAATGGTAACACAAGAATGAATGGGATGCTTTCCTGCTGCCATGCCTTTATAGTCTAGTAGAGAGGTCTAACATATAAAATTTACTTATAACCCAAAGCCAGGAGTACAAGTAGAGATTAGTACAGGATATTACTAAAAAGTAGAAGAAGATGTAACTAACTTCTCCCTGAGAGAACTCAGGGATCCCCTCACACAAGAGTGACATTTGAATGAAATGCTGAAAGAAGAATGGAAATTAGCCAGACAGAAGGTGAGGAAGGACTTTCCAGGAAGTAGAAATAGCAGTTGTAGAGGCAAAAAGGCATTAAAAGCATGTCATATTTGAAGATCCACCGGTCATATAAGGTGGACAGAGGGTAGGGGTAGTGGAGAAATGGTTGGCTATGGGGCTATAGAGCAGAGTATTTCTCAAAAGGTGATCTCAGGAATGCTGAATCTGAATGCTCCAGCCTGACTGTTAAAAAATCAGACTTGTGGTCTTTAATTGAGACACCATGCCCATGGAGTAAGGATCTAAAATCTTCATTTTAAACAAACATCGCAGGGGACTCTGATCCACTCTGAAGTTTGAGCTTCACTGCTGTAAATGTTGACAAATTTAGATGATGAGGTTCCTATCTACAAAATGATAGCGATTAAACTTTATAAGTATTTGCATAAAAATGAAGGTTTTAAAATTGGAGTTAGACTGATTACATTTTCCATACAGTAAGCTCACTGGCTTCAGTGTAGGTGATAATTAGGGAAGGGGGGTAGGAGGATGACACAACGATAATAATAAAAAATGAGTTAAGACTTGGTTGCTACAGTCTCAGCAGGAGATGTTGTTGTTAAGGGTTTAAAGTAAGGTGCGAAAATATTTGAAAGATATTTAAAAGGCAAATATTGTGAGCAATTAGAGGTAGAAGATAAAGTGGAAGAAGGAGCCTGGAATGACTGTGAGCTTTCTTGCTTTGGTGACAGTATTTCATAAAAGTGTGTGTGTTATTGCAAACAAAGCAACTGACAAGGGATTAATCTCCAAAATATACAAACATCTCATGCAGCTCAATATCAAAAAAACAAACAACCCAATCAAAAAATGGGTGAAGATCTGAATAAACATTTCTCCAAAGAAGACATACAGATGGCTAAAGAGCAAATGAAAAGATGCTCAACATCACTAGTTTATTGGAGAAATGCAAATCAAGACTACAATGAGGTATCACCTCACACTGGTCAGAATGGCCATCATCAAAAAGTCTACAAAAAAATACATGCTGGAAAGGGTATGGAGATAAGGAACCCTCCTACACTGTTGGTGGGAATGTAAACTGGTACAGCCATTATTGAGTGCAGCATAGAGTTTCCTTAAAACACTCAAAATAGAGCTACCATATGATCCAGCAATCCCACTTCTGGACATATATCTGGAGAAAACCATAATTCAAAAAGATACATGCACCCCAACATTCATTGTCCATCAACAGAGGAATGGATAAAGAAGATGTGGTATATATATACAATGGAATATTACTTAGCCATAAAAAAGAACAAAATAATGCCATTTGCAGCAACATGGATGGACCTAGAGATTGTCATACTGAGTGAAGTAACTCAGACAGAGAAAGACAAATATATGATATCACTTATATATGGAATCTAAAAAAGGTACAAATGAACTTTCTACAAAACAGAAATAGAGTTACAGATATAGAAAGTAAACTTATGGTTACTGGAGGTAAGGGGGGAGGGATAAATTGGAAGATTGGGATTGACATATACACACTACTATATATAAAATAGATAACTAATAAGGACCTACTGTATAGCACAGGGAAGTCTACTCAATACTCTGTAATGGCATATATAAGAAAAGAATCTAAAAAACACTGGATATATGTATGTATACAACTGATTCACTTTGCTGTATACCTGAAATTAACACATTGTAAATCAACTATATTCCGATAATTTTTTTTTAAATGTGTGTCTGTCACATGCTTTACACACATCACTATGTTAATACTTTCAACAACTCTGAAGGAGCCAAGATATTTGTCTTTATTTCTATGTTACAGTTCATGAGACAGGGTCTTAGAAATGTGAGTCAAGTTGTCCTCAGTCCCAAAGTACATAACAATTAAGTACCAGTGACAGGATTCAAATGCAGGCAGTCTGGGTCTAGGCTCCACACTTTTACTCTCACACCTACCATGTTTTCCTACAGAATTAACCAAAACATTGCTTAGGAAGGGAGGATTGCTATTGTTTCACTCTTGCACATAACACTGAAGACCTCACTCAGGAAGTCTATGATGTCCTGGATAGATTATTAAACTAGTACTGATGAGAGTTTGTTTCTTTGTACGCTGTAGTTTTTACCTTGCTTCAGTATTAATTGCTCAGTTCTCTCTTTTATGAGGTTAAGATCTGAGAATTAAAGAGTTGGTCTTCCTTTAAATAGCATAGTACCAAACAAATTGCTCTGTTTAGAATCACAGTATTGGCCACAACTTCTGTCCGTATGGGAATGGCATCATTTCTTTTCATAGTAAATGATCTTTCGCTTAACAAAATATCTTCATAGGCTGTTTTGGGTAGAGGGAATGAGAAGTTCCTTATCTCCCTGTACCCTACGGTAGAAGGAAACTGTGAAACTTATGTCCTGCATAAGAAATGATGAGAGATGGGGAGCTGGAAAGAAAGGAAGAAGACAGAAAAAGAGGGGACATAAAGGGGCAAGTGAATCTATCAGGAAACACTTTCTGGTGGTAAAGGTAGCCAAAGGAAGAAAAGTGTTGAAGATTCAGTTTTATCCTTGCTGCATGTTGCTGTGATGTAATCCTTAACCTGTTAGACCAAGTGTTTCTTACTGATGGTGCTGTGAAAAAATAAAGGAAAAGGGGTAATGTCCTATGTATGAGTCACTATATGTCAGAGAGTGTATTATTCTATAAGAGGTGATCACGTTCTCATAAACCTGTAGAATTAAAAAAAATTATCATCAAGCAGGCCTTGGAAATTTACATAAAATTGCCTAGAAATATCAATCTCACATCCAGTAGGAAATCCAAAGCCTGCTTAATGATTTTTTTTTTTTTTGCAGTGCTGCATGTGGGATAGAAACCATGCCCCTCACATTGGAAGCATGGAATCTTAACCACTGGACTGCAAGGGAAGTCCCAAGGGTTTTATTTTTTAAGTTGAGCAACAAAAGAAAGGGATGGGGGGAAGGAAATAGGGAAGAGAGAAAAAAAAGGGAGGGAAGTGAAAGATTTAGGGGCAGGGAATTAGGACCTAAAAGGTAAAGTGGAGCAGCAGGGTGTGGGAGAGGTTTGAGGTGGTGATACAGGGAGAAATGTTGCTGGTTGTCATGAATTAAACCTCTTCAAAGTTTTATTAAGAATAAAAAGTAGCATGCTCATTTAATTTTGCAAGCAGCAAAATCCTCCTAATGTTTCCTCTGTTTCACAGTGGCTGGGTATTAGGAACCAGATTCTCTTGACTCCAGGGCTTGGAATACAATTACTGTTCTACTAAGAGGAGCGTTTGAGCAGGATTTGGAAGTTGGAGGGGAGGCAGAGCCATATTCCTTTGTTCTTTGGCGGTGGTAAGTGAGTGCCTGGGCTTTAGCAGATGTAAGATTTTGTAGAGGTTTTGCTGTGATTATTAAGAACAGCATCTGCAGTTTTCTGTTTTGCTTGGAAAATCCTGGTTACCACCTGGTTCTCCACACTACACCTGTAGTGGTGAACCTGAAAGCTAGTGGAAGTTTCTCCTGATGTTTGCATCTTCAGCCCTTCCAGTGGATTTGCAAACAACTGATTCCCTGTATTAAGCCCTCTTTTGCTAAAAATTCTTAGAGTGATTTCTGTGTCCTGACTGAAACTTGGGTTTGGAATTGATGATGTTGAACTTTACCTGAGCCCTGTATGCCTAGAAAATATTAATAGTTTTGAAATACCCCACCCTTTTGTTTTCGGAGGCTTCTGCCTGCGAATATTCCAAGATAAGACCTTGCTCCATCTTTTCTCATAACTCCTGTACTGCTGCAATGACTTCCTGTGTACCTGCTTCTGTAATACCGAGGTCCCTTCCTTCTCTTTGAGACAGTCTTCTTTAATAAATGTTCCTGTTAACAACAGCCTGAACACAGTCATCTTGATTGTCTGGTGCATTTTGTCTTTCACAGGATCACGCTTTGTTAATATGACTCTGCACAGAAACTACTTATGTCAGGATTTCATAGGGGCTATATCAGCAATTTTTTCAAGATCAATGGATGAGACTTTTTCATTGCTTTCTATCACCCTCCTGAGACACATAGCTTAAAGAAATTTTCTAACACCCCGGTGTCATTGTGAGTTCAAATGACATGATAATTAAGAATTTATTGCAACTTACTCTAATATAGGATATTTCCTTTGATCTTCGATTTTTTTAAACTGCCCATTATGTTAAAATTGCTTTTTGGTTCTCAGGAAGCAGACTGTAAAAAGACAAGCTTTCCCAAGACCAAGTGGGTAGGTCACATTATTCTTTAAAACTTCTACTGCTTGCATTTGTGTCCTAGAGCAGGTCACTTATCTTTAAAGTTTAGATCCTCTGTAAAAGAAAATAATTTATTGAAATGTGATAATATACAACAAAGGTAGCATTCTTGTTTAGAAAGGTATAATAATATACTTATGTATTAATATAAATTTCTGCTATGAGCATGTTTATCTAATAAAAATCCAGATTTTAACATAGAAAAGTTTACCTTTCTAATCATAGCCTAAAACCCAAACTTTTTTATTAGTTGCATTCATCATCTTGTCTTTCTTTTATAAAGAATTGTGAAAATAAAGAAAAAATGTCCATAGGAATTTGAGACTGTAGTATAACATTCATGGCATTTTCCACTTGAAATAAAGTTAAATCCTTTCTTCTTTTCTCAAGAAATTTTTTCTGTTACGCCCCTTTGTTTTCACTATAGAAGTCCCTTACCATATCCAGTTCATAATAGCTAATTTTCCCCATCAATGATTCTGTCTTCCTTTCACATGTGCATAAATTATGGCTGATGTTTTAAGCAGTGGGTGACAAGAAGTGTGATGCAAAGAAAAGTGAGAAATGAAAAGCTGTACAGATTTTGTGTTATTAAACACATCCAGGCTTGCTAGATTGAAAAGAAAATAAAGGTACCATCAGAGTAGACTGTGGTAACAAATAACTCAAATTCTCAGTGATTTGAATATCATGGTTTTTTTCTTGTTCATGTAGGTCAATAGGGATCTCTCTTCATCTTAATGTCCCAGGGACCCAGAGGATAGAGCAGCAGCATCTCAAATGAAATAAGTTACCATACCAGAGTGAAAGGAGGACTGAAAGTCCCACTTAAGCAATTAAATGCTCTGTGGCTGAACTGGTAAATGTCATTTTCACTCAAATCCATTGGTCAAGAATAATCACCTGACCCCACTAAATCACAAATTGTTCCTGGAGAGTAGATAGAAGAAAGCCAGAAATATTTGGTACATATCACTATTAACAACTGCCACAGAAATTGAAGCAGATAATTAATTCTGTAAGATTTTTATAAATGGTATTATTTGGGTTGCACTAACTGGGTCATACTCATATGTTGTATTGGGTTTTACCTACATGAAGCAATTTAGAGAAGTTGGCTTCTTTTATACGGGAAATGATCAATGTGTACAGGTATAGCTATTGTATCCAATGTTTTTTCATTGTAAGATCACTCATGTATTTACTGAATATCCAGCATATATAAGGCACTCAGGAATACGAAGATGAATCATCATGTATGGTGTACTCAGGGAATTCACACCATACAAAAAGAGATAAGATAGATGCAAATTATTATAGAACTTATGAAATACTAAATGTGAGAATCTGAATCAGGAAAAGATTACTTTGGGCTGGGCAAGGAAATGAGAGTAGAAGAGATCATATTTTTGTTGGGTCTTGAAGATTATCAGTTGAATACCTGTAGAAATATGGGAGCGTTGTAGAGAAAAGAATGATATGAACAAAGCAATGGTGGTAGAACATTGTGGTTTGTATGAGAAACAGAGGATATCAGCAAAAAATATGTGAAGTGAAAAGAGAGAATATTGCAAGTGTAGTAAAAAGCATGGCAATAAAGCAGATGAACTTAACTGCAAATATCAGCAAAGAATTTCATCTGATTTCGTATCAAATGTCATAAAGTTTAGAAAATGATCTAGGGGATCTCAGCTAAGCCAAAAGATGAAATAATACCTGTATTTTATGATATGACATTGAGGAAATTAGGAAATTTAGCTGTGAATGAATTTTGAAACAGCATTCTCAGGGAAAAAGTTCAAAATGATTTAAGGTTAACTCTAGCACATTTAACATGTGGAGCTGACACAATTGATTACTAGGTAGGACCAAGACTACAGAGAAAGCAGTAATAAAAATTCGTTCATCTGTTCACACATTTATTATTTTAGCAACACTCAGTCCAAGAAACCACAAGTAACTCAATGTTGCCAATAATCATGTAAGCCTGGAAGTAGATCCAACCTCAGTTGAGCCTCACATGAGACTGCACCTTGGAGGACAACTTGAGGTGTTGTGAGACCCAGAAACAGAAAACCCAGCTAAGCATTGCCCAGTCTACTGAACCACAGAAACCATGAAATAATAAATGTGCATTGTTTTAAGCCACTAAGTGTGTGGTAATTGTTATACAGCAATAGACAAGAAATACAGTGACTGAGCCTAGACTTTAGGCCTGCACACTATCTATAAGAGAAGTTGGAAAAATAAGCATTTGAACTTGCTAATTTCTCAAACCCAGGAGATAGTCTCAGAGGTTGGGAACCTGTCTGTATTTTTTGTTTCCTAAGGTTGATGCAACAAATTACTACAAACATGGGGATGTAAAACAAAAGCAATTTATTCTCCAAAAGTTCTGGGGGTCAGAAGTCCAAAATCAAGGTGTTTCCTGGACCAAACTCCCTCCAAAGGGACAAATCTGCTTTGCTGTTTTCAGCTTCTGGTGGCTTCTGGCATTCATTGGCTTGTGGCAACGTAACTTAAATCTCTGTCTCTGTTTTCAAATCATCTTCTTTTCTGTGTCTCTGTGTGTCTTTTTCTGTGTTTTATAAGCTCACTCTCATTAAATTTAAGGCCCACCTTAATCCAGTATGACATCATTTCAGTCCTTACCTTAATTACCTTCACACTAAATTTCCATAAAAACAAATATGCTTCCTGACCAGGAAGAAGTTCTCCAAAAGTATTGCCATGTGATTAATTTACTATATTTTGATTTACCTGGTAAAGGTGACCTAGACAGGCCATTTTGTTTTCAGTGTGGCTTGAACTACTTATTTATAATTCAATACTTCAATCAAACACACATTTTGGGGAGATTTAGGGGGGATTTCATCTTTGCAGGAGAAAATATTTTAGAGCTTAATACCAAACCAATGATTTCTCTATTTTAATTTAAGTTCCCATCCTTGCTCTGTTCAACACTTACATGTGAAGCAAGAGTTCATATGCAAGTCCACTGAAATATAGAAGGGAATACAACTATACATTTGTAGCAGTGACATGAAGACCCTAAAATAATGCTCTGATTAGAAGAAGGAAATGGAAGATTTTTCTTTGAATAGGAAGTTGTTTGAACTCTGAGGGTATTTCTGATTGTCCTTCATTCAACTTCAAAGGCAAAAAGTTTTGCCAGAGCATTTTGAAGTCAAATGATTCTTTGCTTGTGAATTATGGCCAGTGAGGTCATGTTTATTGTTTTAAAGGTTCTGTCTGTATTCTGATAGTGAGCTCCAATAAAGAACCCTCCATATATTTTCTTCTGAATTTCAAAATGCTCAGCAGGATTGAGTTCTAGAGGCAGGAGGAGAGTTTATAAAGGAAAAACATTATTTTTGACATGATTTACTATAAGACACAATAGCCACTTTTTGTGATTCAAAATAAAACCAGCTTCTGAAATTCTATGTAAAATTTTATAAGGATCTGGTTATGAAGCCAACCTTTAGGTTGATTCTACTAGACATTGAAGATGGATATGAGCTATCCTCAATCTGCGAGCTATACACTCTGTCACCACTTTTTATCAACTATGTTTTCTACATCCCTTCCTTATCTGAAGTCAGGTATTACCTTCTGCTTATGTAACAAACTCTTAAAGTAATATTGATTTGGGGTTATTAAATGTCAATCCTCCTACTTCATATATTGACTGATTCTCTGCTTTTCAAGCATTAAATTAAGAAATACTTTGTACTGTCAGTCATCATCATGCTATAGCTTAATGGTATTAAGTAGAATCATGATATAGCATGTAGTCCTGACAAATGCAATTTTTATTTACTGTACAATATTGAAAGTTGCTAGTATATTCTCCTATTATAGAGTAAGCTCTTAAGCAATGCACGAATAAAGAAGGAATGTAAGTTTGAATTATATAACTCAAAATTTTTATTGGCAATCTTCTAAACATTGTCAAATTATATCAACTTCAAATTTGACTATATTTGTCAGTTATTAATCACCAAGGTTGATTCAGTATCAAATTCTAGTTCAAGGTATAGAAACCAAATCCAACATGTTGTCTCTATTATTCAGTTTAAATATAGATATAATTATGACCTCCAAATCTATATTTGGACTGGTATCAAATATTCTTTAATTGCCAACTTTCTTCTGATGGGAAGAAAAGATAACCAACAGGATTCTTTAAAGATATATGTCTAAGGTTTCCCTGGTGGCGCAGTGGTTGAGAGTCTGCCTGCCGATGCAGGGGACACGGGTTCATGCCCCGAGAGGATACCACATGTCGCAGAGTGGCTGGGCCCGTGAGCCATAGCCGTCGAGCCTGCACGTCCAGAGCCTGTGCTCCGCAATGGGAGAGGCCACAGCAGTGAGAGGCCCGCGTACTGCAAAAAAAAAAAAAAAAAAAAAAAAAAAGATATATGTCTAATCAGTCAACCCAGCCAAAACTTAACACCATTCAAAGGAGCTTCCTAGAAGTAAGAATGTCTTATTTATTCATTCATTTAAAAATCTTCATTAATCTGCCACTATGGATCAGCCCCTGTGATAGGTGTTTTTACCCTGTATCAGGTGTTTTGTTGCCCTTTGTCCTCATAATTCTTCAGAGTAGCTGGAATTTTCTTCTTTTTGCAGATAAAAAAGTGAGAATCAGAAAGGTTAAATGAATTTATCAAATAAATTATTTGACTTTAACCAAACATACTCTATAGATTTATGTATAGTTAAGATTTACATAAAATAAATAAACATTATATGCTAATTAGGAACACTTTTTTTTAACAGCAAATAAACTAAAAGTGAATTAAGCAATTTGAGGTTACTTTTATCATATGTCAGATATCTATACGTTTCTGCTGACATTGGTTGAATAGCTCAAATATATAGAAACCAATATTTCTGAAATTCCCTACCCTACACCCCTGCCCCAGCTACAAGAATTATCATATACACATTCCAGGAAAAAGAAAAGAGGAAGAAAGTGGTGGCGATGACACTGATTCAATCCTTTTAACCTAGAAAGCAAGAGCTTTCCCAGGAGCCATTCTAGCAGATTTCCAATTATACATCAAGATCTGCATCACATGACCACACTCTTCTTACAAAAGAATACGAGAAAATGAATATTCTTTCAGCCTCAGTGATAGAAACAGCAAAGGGAAAAGGGTAGGAAATGGGTGTTGGATTTCTCATACAATGCAACCAGAAATCATCACAATACTTGTCTAAAAATATTGCCTATACTTCATGGTAGGAAAGAAAAAAATCCACAAACAAAAACACAACAAACAGTAAGTCAGTTCGGAAAAGAGCGTGCCAAAGTGTGTGTACACGTGTTCATTTACATGTGGGCCTGTATGTGTGTGGGAAAGGTGAGTGAAATATAAAGATCAATATCTGGAACCTACATAAAAGATATAGACATAGGAAACAGGACCAGAAAAAACAATAAAGGTTAGTTTTTAAATATGACAGCTAATTTGTAATCCAGGAGAGGTTGCAGAAAACACACTCCACATAATATCATTCTCTCAGTGGCTCCTCATTACCTATTAATTTTGGTAGATCCTCCTAACTTGATCTTTAAGGTTCTTCAGTAAATGGTTTCAGACCAATTTTTAGTTTACCTTCTACTCTTAATAATTCTATATTACAGACACTCAGGTCAAACCTATTCCTTGGATATGCTCCATATTTTTCCAACTTACTCATGATATCCTCCATCTTAATGACGTTTCTTATTTATATTTTCTTGTTTTTAATCAGGATGTCTGCTATTCAAGTCTCAGGCTTCCTTTAAGCATGTCTTAGGTGACAGTTTCTACATGAAGACTTTTAATTTCTCCAGTTGAATGTGAACATTCATACAACTGAATTTTTGTAACACTTTAACACTTTTTTCCTTATAGGATGCTTGATGCTTGCCATGCATTTGTTTCATTTAATTATGTACTTGTTTGTCTTTCATAAGAATATATATTTTTTAACCTTTTGCTACCTTCAGCAGTGAGTCTAGTACCTTGGATAGAAAAAATACTGAGTGAAAAAAATGTGTTGATTTAATGAACAACACAGAATTTTCTACAGATGACTTTTATTGATGTTTACTTACATCTCATCATACCAGATAAGATTATCAGGAAACCTTAGGCAAGACAAATATTATTCACAGTAGCTGGATGATCTATATAAACACATTAAAATGGAATAATAGATTATGAGGGTGAGAATTGGTGCAATAGGTCTGTTAGAAGTGTAAACGCCCTTTTATAAGCATCAATTTGTAGGAAAAGCATTTAGAGCATCTCATTTCCCTTCCCTTCCAAGTACTCTGTGCTATATATAAATTTAAAATGACTTTGAAGTCTGAACTTGATGGCATGAGATCAACTGTTAGATATAAAGGAAAGAGTGATATTATTTTAATAATGCTTTTCTTATAAGACACAGGACTTTTGTTAGGTTCTGGAAGGGATTTGTTTCAGAAGATTAAAATCTTTCCACCTAATTAATCACTAAAGGTTAATTTTATATAAGATTTATGTCTCATGAGCATGGAATCCATGGTCTCCCAGTTACACGTTGGTCTTGTAGAAAATCCAGCTGCTATCCTTTAGGTCAAGATTAAGGCAGTATCAATTACTTATTAATCATATTACTCTTGAAATATAGCTTTGACATCTGCACTGTGCTCACTAGAAGAGTCATTTACTCCAATACTCTTGATTTTGAACCACTGCACGTGATTCTTCCTCAACAACAGCAGCTCATATTGGATCTCATCCTACTAAAGTAGCTCATTTTTGATCTGTACTGATGGCTTGGCATTAAGCATATCAATTGTATTTCAGAGTTTATTACATGAGTCTGAAGCTCATACAATATTGAGTATAATATGATTACATGACTATTCTGCTAGGCTTCAAATACAATAAATAGGATACAGTTATGGCAGAGTGGAGCATATTAAATAACATAGCTCAGTAGGTGTCATGACATCCATATTTCTTCCCAGTGCGGCGGGTACTAATGTCATAAACAGAAAATTAAAAATCAACTCTTTTGTAGGAAAAGTAAAGTTGCCTGCTGTTGTAGCAGTTTGAGTAGAAGACAGAGGCAACTGGAGGAGAAATACGCATATAGAAAACAGTGCTGAAAGGCATAGCAGGGTGCATACAAAGCACTTTAAAAGAAAGCAGATATCAAAGCTAGTATTTGAAATGTTTACCAAGGAATTTTCCTCAGATCTTCTCTTATCCTTTTCACTCCCCCTTTTGGAGGGACAATGTAGCATAAAAACATTAAAAAAGGTAAATCACTTAGGATTACAAAAGTCTAGTCTTTAGGTGTTTTTTAAGTCTAGACTTTAAAGAGCTCAGATATAACATGCCACAAATGATAACTTTGAAAGAAAAGATGAAGAAATAGACTACCCACCTCATCTCTCTCTTCAGACTAGAAGTAAATGAGAGAAAGACCACAGAGAAAAGTAAATAACTTAGTCTATGATGTTTACCCGAGAAGTGGATGTATGCCTTGCCCTTGCCCCACCACATACAGAGCTCTTGGGGAAAGATAGGGGAGAATATTCTGGATATACTTGGAGATCTATAAGCAGAGAGGAATTGTAACCTTGTCCCCAGAGTAGAGCCTAGAGTAACCACGCAACCAGTACGTTGCTAGAGCAAAAGCCAAAGCAAGAACTAAGCCAACACCCTTCAAAGTAGAAGTACAAAATGTACCCATAGTCTGATGGGTTTAGAATTAGCAGAATGTATCTTTTGTACATGGAGAGCAGTGTGGCCATGCTGGAGGGATTGGTGCCCTGAGTTTAGAACAAAGAGGGTGAGCAGCTCCCTGGGTGAATCCCTGTCTATAGGTGAGATGGGAACAAGCAATGATTGTTAGAGTAGATAAATGAAAATGGAGATTTTATTGTGCTATCCCACTGTTAACATGGCAAGATCAGAGTGCTACATAGTCCCCTCTTCCTATAGAATTTGGATATAACCCCTGGGAAAGGATGGTGAGACTCCAAGTTAACAGAACATAAATTTCCAATTTCTAGAGGAATGTGGATTTAAAATAAAGTCCATTAATACCAAACATAACACTCCACTTCTTACACACTCCAGTTTATGGCTTGCCCAATATATACAACATATCACTGATAAAGACTTGGTGCTTAACCTGAATTTTAAAGAAAGATAACATGATTTTATCCATCTTGTAACATTAGAACCAAACACAAGATATCACCATTCTACAGCAAGTGGGTTTAAACAAGAGTTCTCCATGACTCAGAATACGACCATATAAGCAGAAGAAGAGTGGGGAGTAGAAGAGGATCAGAATAGAAACTTAGTCTTAAAGATATAGAATTTAATTTTTGTCATTTTTTTAAAATGAGACAAGTTTAATTTTTTTTTTTTTTTTTTTTTTTTTTTTTTTGTGGTACGCGGGCCTCTCACTGCTGTGGCCTCTCCCATTGAGGAGCACAGGCTCCGGATGCGCAGGTTTAGTGGCCATGGCCCACGGGCCCAGCCGCTCCGCAACATGCGGGATCTTGCCAGACCGGGGCACGAACCTGTGTCCCCTGCATCGGCAGGCGGACTCTCAACCACTGTGCCACCAGGGAAGCATAGAAGTTTAAATTTTTTATTGTAACCTGGATATATGTTATTAAGAGTAAATAGTATATAATTACGTATAGTAGAATAAATTGACTTCTGTTTCTACATCATGGGTTTGGTCATTCTTAACAAATCCTTTTGTCTTAATATGTTCTGAGATTGGGAACATTTTCAGGCATTGTTACAGATCGATATTTGACCAAAGTATCTCCCATCTGCCTTTTATGATTAGGAGTGTCCTGTGTGAAAAAAATAAGTTAGTTATACACCTTATGAAATGTACTTTATCAAGACTTCTTTCTTTCTAGATTTGCTGAATACTAAACATTCATTTTGGAGTCCTTGGATTTAACTTTTTGACCTAGATATTACAAAAGTGTGATGTTCTAATTAAATATAGATGGATACAATTTGCCCTAAATCTTTATCAAGTACGTATTTGAAAATAAGCAGATTTCATAGGTCTTGAAGAATGGCATTAATATGCCATCTCCCATCAACTCTACTCCAACACCAATATGTTGAAAAAGTATTTTGATACATAACCTAGATCCTTCATGTAGAAGCCTGATATTTTCTCAAAAATATTCAGTGTGTTAGTAGAGAAGTGGGAGAAAAAAGAACTTTCTATTCTTCTCCACTTAGAACACGAAATGTCTATCAGTGGAGGGGAAATAACATTTCAAAATGTAAAAGAAATGATAAGAATAGACTGAACTATCTACATGTTTAAATGCCCCCCACCCCCCCGCCAAAAGATCTCGGTATAAAAATGTGATATTCTCCACAGTACATGGCACACCTATTTTAACCAGAAATGTATTAACATAGGACAGGGAGATGATTGGAGGGGTTAGCTGGAGCATGCATAACCAGTTGAGAGATCTTCTTTTTCATTCTGAATCCTAAAATACAATTTTGAGATAAAGGTGAACAATTTCAAATTAGTCTCATAGTCAATGTTTAACTAAGCTCTCTGGATAAACCTTTAAAAATATTCTTAAACCTACTAAACAAAGGAGAATAGCAACTTAATATTTGTTGTTGTTTTAAGTGTAAGTACACAATTTCAAAATTTTCCACAGGCTGAAAACCTGTGGAAAATGCATTTTGCTATGAAAATTTGATATCAGAGTTTCTTTGTCAGCGTACGTATTCTAGGGCAAGCAAGTGGCCCTCTGTATGGATTCAATGTTTGTATCCTTTCCCCACCCCGAGATTAACATATTGAAGCTCTAACCATCAATATGATGGTATTTGGAGATGAGTTCTTTGGAAGATAACTAGGGTTAGATGAAGTCATGTGGATGGTGCTCTCATGATGGCATTAATGACCTCATACGGAGAGCCACCAGAGAGCTCACTCTTTCTCTCTTAGCACAAAGAAGAGGTCATATGAACACACAATGAGATGTCTGCAAGCCAGGAAGACAGCTCTCACCAGAACCTGACCAAGCTGGCACTCAAAGCTTGGACTTCCAGCCTCCAAAACTGTGAGAAAATACATTTCTATTGTTTAAGCCACACAGTTTATGGTATTTTGTTATGGCGTCTTCTACTACAGCCTCTTAAGTAATGAGTAGTATCCAGGGGGTCAAGAGAGGGAGGGAGGTGTTTTCAGCCATAACTTCCTGTGTTGCCCGTGCTTACAAAGCTTCTTAGTCTTGGGGCTCCTACACAATTACCTCTTATATTTCCTCCTAAAGGCCTCCTTTCCTTTTCTCTGCATTTCATGACTTTTGACTTCTGATCTCCTTTGACAATAGCAAGCAATAGGGCTTTCTGGGTTGTTTTTTTTTTTTTCTGCTTTTAGTATTGCTACCTGTGTCTCTGAAACCTACTTTAGATCAGGCATCCATCTGCTCACTGTTATTTCAATGAAGAAGCAGGTAGGGCATTTGAGTGTTTAGGGTGAGGTTGCAAGTAAGATGAAGGGATAGAGAAGAGAAGTACAAATTATCAATTTACTATGTGAGAAAACAGAAGTAAGTTGAGGAACGATGCACTACTCTTTAAGGGTGATTTAATAGGAAATAAACAAAAGAATTGCAGTTGTTACACAGCCCAGGTTACTGCTAAGAGCTACAACCTGCATACCAGGAATTGGTTGGTTTGCCCACCTTTTAGAGGTGTGAACTTGTTATAATCTTAGGTAGGTCACATCAACTCTCTAGGCCTCAGTTTTCTCATTGGTAAAATTAAAAGTTTGGATCAGATGAATTCTGGGCTTGCTTTCAGATCTTCTTGGAATAGGATGCTTTTATTTTTGCTTTGAATTCTGTCAAACAAAGTTTCTATTAAAAAATAATATAGGTCACCTTTATTCATTTTTTTTTTGGAACCAGTTGATCTGTCCTTCTTTACATCAGAAACCCTACAAGAGGGAATCTTAGACTCTGGGTTCAAAAGGAGTTTAGATCATGTACTCCATTTCACTCAATGCAGCCAATACAAACAATGCAGTCTTGATGTCCAGTAGACACTTGGCAGGCTCCTGGTTAGCTCTCCTAGAAAATGTTCACAAATAATTTCGGAAAAATAAATTGATTTTGTTGAAAAAATCAAGATCTTTGATATTTCTTCTAAACAGTAATTTGTATTCAGTGTCTACCTATTGGTACTAGTTTGTTAGTGAACACTAAATATGCTTGATTTCCACCTGGTTGAATGTCCTTCATTTCTTGCATCATTCTTCATATGACATGGGTTCTAGAGCCCTCAGGTCAATGTCAAAATTACTATAAAAATGCTCTGTTCTTGAAACATTTCTAATTAATTGGATGGTCTATAGTTGAGTGCTTGTGCCAAAATTCAAGACACCCTACAGCCAATGGAGAGCCTGGGAGTTTCATTCACATTGTAAACTGAGGACAAATCATCATGGGTAACAGTACAGAAAACCATGACAAGGTTTGGGGGATTGTAAAGCATACAACTCTGGAGTTTGTGAAACAAAGGGGAAAATGGCTTCATTACAGCTGAATATATGATACACTAAAACTCTGAGAGAAATGGCATCCTTTGCAGTTAAAATGAGGGATAATTAGGGGAAAAAAAAGGTTTTCTTAATTTGTACTTTAAAAAGCTGTCACAGATGCAATACTGATGAGACACTTGCCTTAAATCTGCAAGGCATAAATAAATACAAACATGAGTCCATTTACACATTGTTTCTTGACATAAAGGGGAGAAGTCTTGTAATATCTAAAACATCAAACTGTTCTTAACAAATATTTCCAGCCAAAGGCAAATTCCAACATGATAGGATTTTCATAGGATCTTCACATCTGTAAGATCACCTCTGACAAGAAAAGAAGTCTCTTTGAGGTCAAGTCCATTTTATAGTGATATTTTTTTCCTTTTGTGAATAATGCCTCATTTCACACAGAACTGTTTTTAAAGTTCTGCATTACAGTGACAGAAGCTTTTCCTTTAGACATTTCTTGAACTTTGTCATTTTTAAAAATGTGTAGCTTTTTCTGTGATTTCCCATTGTCTATGGAATACCCCACCTCTTATCCTGAACTTAAGGTGCGATACACTTCCAGTCCACCCTATTCCTTCCCCTTCCACCTCCCAAGATGATTAAGGTCCTCATCCGATTATAGCATCAGTTCAAAGTCCAAAACTCCACCACTGAAAGCTTCTAAATAAGGTACCAATGAGTAATCAGTTAAATAAAATTTGGGGCAAAATTCTTCTCCATCCCTGGACTTTTGACACAAATGAAACAAGTTATCTGCCCCCAAACATCCCAACATATAATCGTGGTGCAGGCATAGGATATAAACATTACTGTTAAAAAAAAAAAAAAAAGGTGGAAAATGGAAGACAGATTCACGGGTCTAATGCAATTTTGAAATCCATCTGGGCATAATCCAGCCAGAGTTCTTTGATTAGGTTTCAAGGCCTGGGAACTCTCAGTTCTGCCTTCTGAGTACTTGCTTATACCCACTGGGCCCTTGGTTCTGCCTTCTGAATCATCGTTCCTTTTTCATGAAAAGTAGCAAGTGTTTGCGGCTATTTTTATCAGCCTGCCAGTAGAATTTTGGGAGTTCGGGAGCTTCTTTTAATTTTAAACTCTCTGTTTCTTATAGTCCAAGCTGGAAGTATCTCTGCTGACATAATTTCCACAAGAATCTTGTGGGTCTGTTGTGAATTTCACAGGGACTCATTCCATCACACAAAAACTACATGCACAGATTTTTAAGATAATGCCTTCTCTAGCCCAACCTCCTGTGGAGGTGACTTAGAGAAAATATTCTCAAGCTTCCTAGAGGCCCTCTGGTTTGATTGAGAGGATCTGTAAGCACATCCTTAATCTCATATGAATGAATCCTCTGATATTTTTGATCTTTCTGAGGTTTCATCAAAGGACTATAGAGTCATGCTCTCAGCCTTTTCTCCAGAGTATGCTTTCCAGACTGTGAGTCTCTTAAATAGTTCTTCCCTCAATCTGTCTCTTTCCTGTCCCATTTTACCATAAGCAACAAGAAGAGACCAGGTGGAACTTTCTTTTTTTTTTTTTTTTTTTTGTGGTATGCGGGCCTCTCACCGCTGTGGCCTCTCCCCTTGTGGAGCACAGGCTCCGGACGCACAGGCTCAGTGGCCATGGCTCACGGGCCCAGCCGCTCCACGGCATGTGGGATCTTCCCGGACCGGGGCACAAACCCATGTCCCCTGCATCGGCAAGCGGACTCTCAACCACTGCGCCACCAGGGAAGCCCCCAGTGGAACTTTCATATCTTTGCTTGGAAATCTCTTTAGCCATACACCCAGATTCACCACTTATGAGTCCTGCTTTCCACATAACTGCAGGACACAATTTCTGCCACTACGTAATGAAGATCCATCCTTCTTGCCCTAATTTCCAATAATGACATCCTCACTTCTTCCAGAACCTTCATCAACATCATTCTCAACATCCATGTTTCTCTGAACGGTCTGCTCAAGGTCACTTTGGCTTGCTCAAGCATGTTCCTCACCATTTTCCTTAAACTTCTCCCAGCTTCTGCTCACTGTTCAGTTCCAAAACTATTCAATTTATAAGTATTTGTTACAGTAGCACCACACTTCCAGGTCCAAAATCTCTATTAGTTTTCTATGATGATGTAATAAATTACAATTTAGCATCTTAAAACAATGTCCATTTTTAACTCACACAGTATGTAGGTCAGAAATCTGGACATGGCATGGCTGGGTTCTCTATTCAGGGTAGAACAAGGCTGGAAAACAGATTTCTGCTGGGGCAGCACTTCTCATCTGTGGTTTGAGATCCTCCAAACTCACTGATTGTTGGAAGAATTCAGTTCCTAAGGATTGTAGGCCTGAGGTCCCCCATTCCTTGCTGGCTGTCAGTAGGGCCACTGTCAGCCCCCTGAGGTCACTTGTCTCCTTGGGCAGTTCAACAACATGGATATTTGCTTTCCTCCAAGTCAGCCAGAATGCGTATCTCTGACAATTTATTCTGCGACCAGACAGAGAAAATTCCCTACTTCTAAAGGGCGCTTATGATTATGTCAGGCCCATCTGGACGATCTCCCTTTTTTAATGTCAACTGAGCCATATGATATAACATAATCACAGGAATAAAATCTATTATTTTCATTAGAGGTACATAATTTACAATTCCTGGAATTATACAGGGCATGTACATCAGAAATCTTGGAATTCTTCCTACTCTTATAATAATATATTAAACAATGTCATCTAGCCCACATTCTGTCTCTAAAGGTCTACATAAATCAGGCTCAATTATTTCTTTTCCCATCCAGATACAATATCAAAGAGACAATAACAAAATTCCCAAAATTACTGTATTATAAGCTTTACTATTTTAAGTAATGTTTAAGGAATCCCAGTGAAATCTATATTGAGATTACAGGATTCAATTAACTAAATATAATACAACAGAAACCTAAATTTTATATATAATCATTTATGAAAAAAAAAAGTCTTTTAAGCACAAGTAATTCAATTTGTACTCAAAGATCAATCATCTTCCTTTCTTAAAAAAACTGAGCTTACAGAAATCTTTATGGAAAGAGAAAACAATTATGTGTGTTCTCACATTATACATATTTGCATATCAATAAATATAAATGTTGAGTACCAAATGGGAAAATAGCTTTGTGTATATATGTATATAAATGCAACTGAGAAAGACTTGGAAGTCCTTGCATAGTAGTTCTCAGTCTTGGCTGCCAAAATGTACTCAGGGAGACTGAAAAAAAACAAACTTCTGGGTACCATCCCTATAGATATTAATTCAGTTGCAGGTCATGGCCTAATTATTCTTGTAAATGTCCTCAAGGAGTTGACAATTTAAAGTGAGAAAAAAGACACTACAAAAGTTAGCTGTTTTCACCAAGGATTTAATATTAACTTTTAAAGTTTAATACAGAGAAGAATGCAAAGTCAAAAGTGTATAGCTCAATGAATGATCACAAAGGAACACACCCATGGAAGGTCCACTCATGTCAAGAACAAAGAACCAGAGCATCCCTCATAATATTTCCAAAGTATTAAATACCTCCTCCCCAAGAATAACCATTTTCTTGAATTTTAACACCACAGATTAATTTTGCCTATTTTGAATTTCATACAAATTAAATAATAAATTTTTTTAAATCTGATTGTTTCACTCAACATTATGTGTGTGAGATTCATTAATGCTGTCGTATGTAGCAGAGATTTGTTTTCTTCCATACTCTATATTTCCTGAATTGTATAAATGTATTACAATTTGTTTACTCCTCGCTTACTGAACATTTGGGTTATTTCCCAGTTTGGGACAATTATAATAATGTGATAAACACTCTTGACTTATACATACATGTCTTTTGGTGCACATATGTACACATTGCTAGGTCTGGGATTTCTGGACCATAAAGTATTCACATATTCACTTTAATAGTTACTTCCATGTAGCTTTCTTAGAGTGATTGTACCAATTTATACTCCTACCAGCCTGTGTGATAGTTCTCATTGCTCCACATATTTGCCAAAAGGACTATTGCAAATCTTCTCAATTTTTAGCTGTTATAGTAGCTGTGCAGTGATGGCTCATTGCAGTATTATTTTTTATTTCATTCCATTTCTCTGATTGTGGCAATTTGAAAATTCTCTCATATGAAGTGCCTGTTCAAGTCTTTTTGCCCATTTTTCTATTGAGCTGTCTGATTTTTCTTATTGATTTATAGAAATTCTTTATATAATTTGACAACAAGTTCCTATTTAAGTATGTGTTTTGCAAATGTCAAAACTACATAGATTGGTTTTGCCCTCTTTTAAGGGTTTCCTTTTGTTTAAGAGTAATTTTAATTTTACTGTAGTCAAAGATGTACTCCTGGAAACTTGTTGTTTCTACCTATAATCTATAAGCCTGACTATTTGCCTTTCAGTTCAAGCTTTATTAAACATAGTTTTTATGTGTAGATAATTAAGTAAAGATCAAATCATTGTTTTTCTGCACAGATATCCAGTTAACCCAGCACCATTGACTGGGAATATTAGATGAAATTCTCTAGAGATAACTTGAGGTTCTAAATAATGTCATCTTACACTAGTGGGGTTTTAAAATTTCTTCTGTAAGATACTAGGTTAAGGGCATTTAACTTTAATGGAAACAGGGATTTTGAAAATTTGAAGCCCCAAGAGGGCTGGTATATTTCAGATTGACCCTTATTCCTGGGGCATAAGTTTTTGGTGTACTATTTTGGGACCCCTCCATTCTTGGTGAGCTCTGATCTGTTTCCCCAGATAGTGAGTCTGCCAAAAGTTCTGTTCACTTTCCTAATCTTTCAGCTACTACTTTCAAATCAGCAAATGCTTGAGGGGAAAGTTGTCCTAAGTGTCAGGTTCACATTTCTATGTTTTCTTCATCTTTGGGACCTTAGTCTGGTGAACTTTACTTCCTTGGTAGCTTACAAACAAGGCTTACACACAGATCTTGTTATTTTGTCTAAATTTTTTTCTAGATGTTTTAAGCAGGAGAGTTGGTTCAAAATAAACTAGTCTACATTGTCTAAAACAAAACTTTGTACACATTGCTATATTCAAAAATGTAATTAAGGCACCTAATGGCTATCTAATTTCTTAAAAGAGATAGGAACTCAGTGAATTTCTGTTTATCTGACTTCTCATGATATGGAATAACATGTATGTTTAATTTATTATAAGTACTTAGCTCTTTTAAAAGATGTCAATTTGGAATCAACTGGTGACAAATCAGTGGAAGAAATATATTTTTGGCCAGAGAAAGGAGTCCTTTAGGCACCTTTCAAGTGATAACTCAGAGCTAGATGTTAACTCTGTCTCTGTAAAGGCTCTCCTGGTAATGCGGGTGGTAGAGATTTTCTGTGTTTGTAATAGTGGTGTCTGGAAACTAATGACAACACCTGTTTCTATTGTACAATGACAACTATGGCTCAGCACCTGGTTTTGGGAGAGCAGAAATACTGCGATATCCTTTCTCATTTTGATTTTCCCCCATTTATTGCTCTGTCCTAAATCTTTGTATTGATTAAGAGAAACACAAGTTATGTTTGAAGCTATAGCTAGGTGGTTAAGGAGAATCCATAGGTCAGGGGTGTTGCATAGCTCATTCCAACCAAAACAGATCAGTTTGATCTATATCCCCCTTGTTTTCTCTCTTGGTCTTTCTACTCACGTTTAAGCCTTAAGTATATTTAAGCATATGATGTTATGATGGTTAGGACAATAGAATCTGTCTTTACTTATTAGCACATTAAAGTTTTCAGCTCTTGCTTCACTGTTGATAATAATTATGCTAAAAATATTGGGGAGGAAAGGGACATTCTGAATCCATAGAGTTATCTCAGGGTTTTCATACTCGATAATTTTCAAACATTAGAGAAAAGAATTTGGTACATTTCCTTCTCTTCTGACCATTAGTAGTACTAAATAACTCACAAGTATACAATAGGGCTTCCCTGGTGGCGCAGTGGTTGAGAGTCCGCCTGCCGATGCAGGGGATGCGGGTTCGTGCCCCAGTCAGGGAGGGTCCCACATGCCGCAGAGCGGCTGGGCCCGTGAGCCATGGCCGCTGAGCCTGCGCATCCGGAGCCTGTGTTCCGCAACGGGAGAGGCCACAACAGTGAGAGGCCTGCGTACCGCCAAAAAAAAAAAAAAAAAGTATACAATATACAAAATGTTGAGATTTCTGAAAGTGTGGTCCAGAGATAAACTGCACAGAGTCTGAGGGTCTTTAGAATGCATGTTTAATATTTATATTTATAGTCCTCACCCCAGATTTAAGTCTGAATCTCTAGAAAAGGGCCCAGGAACTGGAATTTTAACAATTTTCCTGTGCAAATATGACTTTTATACACATTATTTAACATTTACAGTGGGAAGTTTTTTACATACATTACCTCACAGAGACTTCTAGATAGGTAGGATTATCTCCAAATTCCTAATGGGCAAACTGAGACACAGAGAGGTCAACCACTGGGACAAGCTCACATGTAAGTTGAGCTGACACACCAGCCAGTTCTCCTGCCACCAAGTTCAATGCTTGTCTCACTACATCAGCTTTATTCTCTACAAAGAATCTCTATCTTAGAAAAGAGATTTTTTTCCCCCACATACAGGTTTTCTTAAGCTGCATAAGTCCAAACAACCTCATATTTGCTCTGTGATAGCAATTATTGTGACAGGGTATTACTAACAACTTTCAGTGCACACACTGGGTTTTTCAGTCACAGAGTGCCCAATTTTGTCAAGACATTTTAGTGTTTGCTTGAAGGTTCTGTATATAAAAGCCATGCCCTGGAGAGAGTGCTTTTAACACCCGTGAGCAGCAGTGCAACGTGAGGTCACCAGGAGCAGGGATGCTGCCACTGTTAGAGCAGATACAGATGACTTCTAACAACCTTTGATGAATGACTCAGCCCCAGCTCCACAGAGGTGAAACTCAGCAGAACCACTCAGAATTACCTTCTGGAACAAACAAGAAAAAGTGGCATTTCTTATCTGAGAATAGGAAACTGGCCCACAAAAAAGTTACTGATAGAGACTACTGATTAAATTACTGATAGAATACTACTAATTTACTGGACTGACTGGAATTTGGGGTATTTTTTTTAGTTGTTTATTCCCTCAAGCAAATACATGAAGATAACAAGTGTGGCTACCACTGACAGCTACTGATATTGAATGCATCATATGCCACAAACTCAACGTAGAGCTTTATAACAACTGTCTTACTTTACTCATCACAACAAGCTTATTATTTGTTTTCATAAGAGAAAACTAAAGACTATGGATGTCAGGTAATTTGCCCAGGGCCATCTTGTCTGGTAAATCCTTGTCTATCTGATTCTAGAGCCCATTAACTTAACCACTTTACTACATTTTCTTTCTTGATGTACTGAAGGTCCATTTTCATATGATGTAGATGTGCTATAATTTAAAACAAGTAAAGAGAAAAGACTAGAAAAATCTTTTTTCTCTCACTGAGTGAGAGATTTTCTAGTAGTATAGTACCATGAGAATGTTCTTCTCACTCTAACACAAAGGATTAGGATATGGGGACACTAGCCTTCATTCTTCTGCCCATTTTTCATTCCTGAAAATTTTAATTTTTTTTTTTTTTTTTTTTTTTTTTTTTTTTGCGGTACGCGGGCCTCTCACTGCTGTGGCCTCTCCCGTTGCAGAGCACAGGCTCCGGACGCACAGGCTCAGCGGCCAGGGCCCACGATCCTAGCCACTCCGTGGCTAGGATCTCCGCAGCACGTGGGATCCCCCTGGACCGGGACATGAACCCGTGCCCCCTGCATCAGTGGGTGGACTCCCAACCACTGCGCCACCAGGGAAGCCCGGAAATTTTAATTTTTTGAGGAATCTCCATATTGTTTTCCATAGAGGCTGCATCAATTTACATTCCCACTAACAGTGTATAAGGGTTCCCTTTTCTCCACATCCTCACCAGCACCTTTTGTCTTCTTGATGACAGGCATTCTAATTGGGAGCATGACTTTTAAATTTTAAGTGTGAATTTGATTAACTGGTCATGCAGGCTAAAGATATATTGTGGCCAGTAATTGCCTTGTCTATCTATCAGGCCAGCTGGCCAGTAAAACATCTAGAGTTTTAATATTGTAGAAAAGGCAAGAGATTTTACGGGTTAAAGGGGAAAAGGAGACATTTACATGCCCAAAGAGAAAGCACAGTTTTGAGAGTATATGCCACTAAATTCAAGACCAAAAGAAACATAGGGTAGCTGTGTCCTGCATAACTGAATTTAACTCTCAGATGTGCAGAGTGCAAAGAAATAAGAAATGCAATGAATGTAGTCCAGGCAAAAATAGCAGTAGCAGTAAAAGTATTCTCTTAGGAGTTTTCCCGATCCATATTAGTAGGCAGAGCCACATCTTTAGAGGAAATTAGGTATAATTTAGGAGTTACATCCCTTGAATGGCTCTGATTCAAACATGCAGAACAACTTTGCAGCCCTGCTGGGCAGAAGGAAATTTTATTATTGCATGGTATTGTTCTCTGAAGTTATATAAATTGTCTATTTGGTAATGTTATTGGTATCCACACTTTCCTTTTTCCTTATTCCACAATGACTGCTGTATCACTTATTTTCAGATAATAATTTTATACAATTACATTTTTCATATTTCATATCCATGACTATTCAAAAATATTTCTTTTCAGATAAGAAATTAAGACAATTTATATTCTAACCTTTATAAATCCCAAAATGGCTGAGCAAACTGGAGGGTAAAATTTCTAAAAATAAATATGGCTAAAATATTACATACTGGCACTTGACCATTACTAATGGGGATCATGCTCTCAGGGTATAGCATTACCAAAGAATATTACTGTATCAGTTAGCTATTGTTAACCACCCCATAATTTAGTAGATTAAAAAAAAACTTTTAGGGGAGGCAGAGACAAGATGGCAGTGTGGGAAGACATGGAGTTAGCATCTCCCCACAACTAGGGCACCTGTCGGTGGCTGGCGGGACTCTGACACCCAAGAAGAAGGGAGGAACCCTAAAGTGAACTGGTAGGACGTAGGGGGACTGAGGAGTAGGGAGAAGTGGAGGACAGAGAGGATAGGTACCCCTGAGGCCAGGGAGATCAAGAGAGGCAGGTGGGAGGAGCTAACCAGGAGGAGCAGGAGAGGAGAGGAGGGATTTTACCCCACCCACTTGAGCCCAGGAAGTCTGCTGGGCTCCCACATGAGGTCCCCTGACTTCTGAGACCAGGGGTAGGGAGCACGCCTGGGCCCCTTCTGTTCCTTGAGCTTAAGCCCCGCTGCCCAGCTCCCAGGACATTTTCCATCCCTGTGCATCTTAAGCATAGGCCCCACCCACTGCCCAAACCTCACCCTTGCTTAGGCCCTGCCCTCCACAACCAAGGCCTTTTCTCCCTTGTTTTTTTTTATTTTTTTATTTTCCCTCTGCCTCTTTTTTACTATTGTGATACTGATGTACCTTCCGGTTGTTGATTCATCTAAATTTTTATTTTTATATTCTTTCTAACATATCTGTTAGTTTCCTAGCCTAATTTAATTTTTTATTTTGTTATTGCTCTCTCTCTTTTTTTTTTTTGCCACTCCACACTGCTTGTGGGATCTTGGTTCAGGAACCACAGATTGGGTCAAAGCTAATGCAGTGGGAGCTCTGAGTCTGAACCACTGGACTAACAGAGAACCTCAGACTCCAGGGAATATTCATCAGAGTGAGGTCTCCCAGAGTTCCTCATATCAGCACCAAGACACAGCTCTACCAAATAGCCTACAAACTCCAGTGTTGGAAGCCTCAGACCAAACAACCAGTAAGACAGGAACACAAGCCCACTCATTAAAAAAAAAAAAAAAAGAGACAGAAAAAAATATGTCACAGATGAAGGAGCAAGGTAAAAACCTGCAAGACCAAATAAATGAAGAGGAAATAGGCAATCTATCTGAAAAAGAATTCAGAGTAGTGATAGTAAAGATGATCCATAATCTTGGAAATAGAATGGAAGCACGGATGAGAAAATACAAGAAATATTTAACAAAGATCTAGAAGAACTAAACAACAAACAAACAGAGATGAACAACACAATATCTGAAATGAAAAGTACACTAGAAGGAATCAATAACAGAATAACTGAGGCAGAAGAACGAATAAGTGAGCTGAAGACAAAATGGTGGAAATAACTGCTGAGGAGCAGAAAAAGAGAAAAAAATGAAAAGAATTGAAGACACTCTCAGAGACCTCTGAGAAAACACTAAATGCACCAAAATTCGAATTATACGAATCCCAGAAGAAGAAGAGAAAAAGAAAGGATCTGAGAAAATATTTGAGGAGATTATAGTCAAAAACTTCCCTAACGTGAGAAAGGAAATAGTCACCAAGTCCAGGAAGGACAGAGAGTCCCATACAGGATAAACCCTAGGAGAAACACATCAAGACACATATTAATCAAACAAACAAAAATAAAATTCAAAGAAAAAATATTAAAAGCAGTAAGGAAAAACAAACAACATAGAAAGGAATCCCCATAAGGTTATCAGCTGATTTTCCAGCAGCAACTCTGTAGGCCAGAAGAGAGTGGCAGGGTATACTTAAAGTGATGAAAGAGAAAAACCTATAAACAAGATTACTCTACCCAGCAGGGATCTCATTCAGATTCAACTGAGAAATCAAAAGCTTTTCAGAAAAGCAAAGCTGAAGAGAATTCAGCACCACCAAACCAGCTTTACAACAAATGCTAAAGAAACTTCTCTGGGTGGGAAACACAAGAAAAGAAAAAGACCCACAAAAACAAACCCAAAACAGTTAAGAAAATGATAATAGGAACATACACATCAATAATAACTTTGAATGTCAATGCATTAAATGCCCCAACGAAAAGACAGACTGGCTGAAGGCATACAAAAACAAGACCCATATTTATCCTGTCTACAAGAGCCCCACTTCAGACCTAGGGACACATACAGACTGAAAGTGAAGGGATGGAAAAAGAGATTCCATACAAATGGAAATCAAATAAAGCTGGAGTAGCAATACTTGTATCAGATAAAATGGACTTTAAAATAAAGACTGTTACAAAAGATAAGGAGGGACACTACATAATGATCAAAGGATCAATCCAAGAAGATATAACAATTATAAACGTTTATGCACCCAATGTAAGAGCACCTCAATGCATAAGGCAAATTCTGACAACTATGAAAGGAGAAATCAACAGTAACACAATAACAGTAGGGGACTTTAACACCCCACTTACACCAATGGACAGATCATCCAAACAGAAAATAAATAAGGAAACACAAGCTTTAAATGACACAATAGACCAGATAGATTTAATTGATATTTAAAGAACATTCCACCCAAAAGTGGCAGAATATATTTTCTTCTCAAGTGCACATGGAACATTCTCCAGGATAGATAACATCTTGGGTCACAAATCAAGTCTCAGAAAATTGAAATCATCTCAAGCATCTTTTCTGACCACAACACAATGAGATTGGAAACCAATTACGGAAAAAAAAAAAAATGTAAAAAACACAAATACACGGAGATTAAACAGTGTATTACTAAATAACTATGAGATCACTGAAGAAATCAAAGAAGAAATTAAAAAATACATAGAAATAAATGACAATGAAAACACAACAACTCAAAACCTTTGGGAAGCAGTAAAAGCAGTTCTAAGAGGGAAGTTTATAGCAATTCAATCTCACGTCAGGAAACAAGAAAAATCTCAAATAAACAACCTAACCCTACACCTAAAACAACTAGATAAAGAAGAACAAAGAAAACCCAAAGTCAGTAGAAGGAAAGCAATCATAAAGATCAGAACAGAAATAAATGAAATAGAAACGAAGAAAACAATAGCAAAGATCAATAAAACTAAAAGCTGGTTCTTTGAGAAGATAAACAAAATTGATAAACCCTTAGTCAGACTCATCAAAGAATAAAGGGAGAGGATGCAAATCAATAAAATTAGAAATGATAAAGAAGAAATCACAATGAACACTGCAGAAATACAAAGGATTATTAGAGACTGCTACAAACAACTATAAGCTCATAAAATGGACAACCACGAAGAAATGAACAAATTCTTGGAAAGGTACAATTTTCCAAGACTGAACCAGGAAGAATTAGAAAATATAAGCAGACCTATCACAAGTAATGAAATTGAAACTGTAATTAAAAATCTTCCAGCAAACAAAAGTACAGGACCAGATGGCTTCATAGGCTAATTCTATCAAACATTTAGAGAACAGCTAACACAGATCCTTCTCAAACTCTTCCAAAAATTTGCAGAGGGAGGAACACTCCCAAATTCATTCTACAAAGCTACCATCACCCTGACACTAAAACCAGAAAAAGATATCACAAAAGAAGAAAATTAGAGACGAATATCACTGACGAATATAGATGCAAAAATCCTGAACAAAATACTAGCAAACAGAATCCAACAGCACATTAAAAGGATCATACAGCATGATTAAGTAGGATTTATCCCAGGGATGCAAGGATTCTTCAATATACGCAAATCAATCAAGGTGACACACCACATTAACAAATTAAGAAATAAAAACCATATGATCATCTTAATAGATGAAGAAAAAGCTTTTGACAAAATTCAAAACCAATTTATGATAAAAACTCTCCAGAAAATGGGCATAGAGGGAACCTACCTCAATATAATAAAGGCTATCTATGACAAACCCACAGCAAGCATCATACTCAATGGTGAAAAACTAAAAGCTTTTCCACTAAGATCAGGAATAAGACAAGGATGTCCACTCTCGCCACTCTCATTCAACATAGTTTTGGAAGTCCTAGCCACAGGAATCCGAGAACAAAAAGAAATAAAAGGAATACAGGTTGGAAAAGAAGAAGTAAAACTGTCACTGTTTGCTGATAACATGATACTATACATAGAAATTTCTAAAGATGCCACCAGAAAACTACTAGAACTAATCAATGAATTTGGTAAGGTTGCAGGATACAAAATTAATGCACAGAAATCTCTGGCAGTCCTATACACCAACAACAAAAAATCAGAAATAGAAATTAAGGAAACACTCCCATTTACCATTGCATAAAAAGAATAAAATACCTAGGAATAAACCTGCCTACGAAGGCAAAAGACTTGTACTCAGAAAACTATAAAACACTGATGAAAGAAATCAAAGATGACATAAACAGATGGAGAAATATACCATGTTCTTGGATTGGAAGAAGCAATATTGTGAAAATGACTATTCTGCCCAAAGCAATCTGCAGATTCAGTGCAATCCTTCTCAAACAACCAAAGGCATTCTTCACAGAATTAGAACAAAAAATTTTACAATTCATTTGGAAACACAAAAGACCCCGAATAGCCAAAGCAACCTTGAGAAAAAAAAACTGAGCTGGAGGAATCAGACTCCCTGACTTCAAACAATACCACAAAGCTACAGTAATCAAGACAGTATGGTACCAGCACAAAAACAGAAATTAGATTAATGGTACAGGATAGAATGCCCAGAGGTAGACCCACGCACATATTGTCACCTAATTTATGACAAAGGAGGCAAGAACATACAATGGAGAAAAGACAGCCTCTTCAATAAGTGGTGCTGGGAAAAATCAACAGCTACATGTAAAAGAATAAAATTAGAACACTACCTAATACCATACACAGAAATAAACTCCAAATGGATTAAAGCCTTAAATGCAAGACCAGACACTATAAAACTCTTAGAGGAAAACATAGGAAAAACACTCTTTGACATAAACCACAGCAAGATATTTTTTGACTCACCTCCTAGAGTAACGGAAATAAAAACAAAACTAAACCAATGGGACTTAATTAAACTTAAAAACTTTTGCACAACAAAGGAAACCATAAACAAGGCAAAAAGACAACACTCAGAATGGGAGAAAATATTTACAAGGGAAACAACAGACAAAGGATTAATCTCTAAAATATACAAACAGCTTATGGAGCTCAATATCAAAAAAACAAACAATCCAGTTTAAAAATGGGCAGAAGACCTAAATAGACATTTCAGCAAGGAAGACATACAGATAGCCAAGCAACACATAAAAAGATGCTCAACATCATTAAATGTTAAAGAAATGCAAATCAAAACTACAATGAGGTACCATCTCACACCGGTCAGAATAGCCATTATCAAAAAATCTAGAAACAATAAATTCTGGAAAGGGTGTGGTGAAAAGGGAACACTCCTGCACTCTTGGTGGGAATGTAAATTGATACAACCACTATGGAAAACAGTATTGAGGTTCCTTAAAAAACTAAAAATAGAATACCATATGACCCAGCAATCCCACTACTGGGCATATACCCTGAGCAAACCATAATTTAAACAGAGACATGTGCCACAATGTTCATTGCAGCATTATTTACAATAGCCAGGACATGGAAGCTACCTAAATGTCCATCAAGAGATGAATGGATAAAAAAGATGTGGCACATATATACGATAGAATATTGATCAGCCATTAAATAAACGAAATTGAGTTATTTTTAGTGAGGTGGATGGACCTAGAGTCTGTCATAGAGAGTGAAGTAAGTAAGAAAGAAAAACAAATGTTGCATTCTAATGCATATATATGGAATCTAAAAACAGAAAACGGTACTGATGAACCTAGTTGCAGGGCAGGAATAAAAAGGTAGACATAGAGAATGGACTTGATGACATGGGGTGGGAGGGCGAAGCTGGGATGAAGTGAGAGTAACATCGACATATATACACTACCAAATATAAAATAGTTGGCTGGTGGGAAGCAGCAGCATAGCACAGGGAGATATGCTCAGTGCTTTGCGATGACCTAGAGGGGTGGGATAGGGAGGATGGGAGGGAAGCTTAAGAGGGAGGGGATATGGGGAAATGTGTATGCATATGGCTGATTCGCTTTGTTGTGCAACAGAAACTAACAGTACTGTGAAGCAATTATACTCCAATAAAGATCTATTAAAAAAAAATAACTTTTACTTGTTCAAGGTTTTGTGGGTTGGCTGGGTGATTTTTCCAGTGTGGGTTCATTCATGCAATTACATTCAGCTGGTGGGTTTGCAGGAGGACTGGGCATCCAGCAGGGAGGGCTGGAAAGCTGGGCTTCTTTTTCCTTGTAGGGATTCATCTTCAAGGACACTAGACTGGGTTCCTTCACGTGCGGTTTCAGGCACTTTTTTAAAAGAGTGCAATCCTCAATGACTATCAAGCATGTACTGCATTCAATTTATCCTACTGTACAGAACTAAATGATGTGGCCAAGCCCTGCATCAATGTCCAAGGGGACTAAATGAGGGTGTGAATACCAGATGTAATTCATTGGGGGCCTTGAGAATAACAATCTACCACCAGCCATAGCTCCCCTTCTCTCTGATTTCATATGAGGAGTATTAACCAAGCATTTCTACCTCACATTCCCAAGTTAAGTCATGCTTGAGGACGGACTAATGCCCAAGTAGAAAAGATAAAAGTCCCATAGTGGAGGCAAAAGTTGCTTCATGTGTCAAGGATTTCACCTGATTATTGTTGCCTCCACTCCATTCCTCTGTTCCCTTACCTACTCTCCGTCTCACTGACTTCTCATTTCATCCTTTCCCTTGTCTTCTCTTTTAGCACTTGTCTCAGTTAAGGCTCAACCAGAGAAGAAGATAGGAGATAGATATTAAAATATTTATTGCCAGACTTATGTTGATTGTGGGAGCTGGTTAGGAAAGTCCAAAATTCATAGCACAGGACATCAGGAAGGGCAAACTGAACTCTGGGATTCTGGGTCGTGAGATGAAGCAGCTATCCACAAATGGTATTTCTTCTTCAGGACAACTTCAGCTCTTAAAGAGTCAGGCACAGCCAGATTATCTAGCATAATCTCCCTAACATCAAGTCAACGTCAAGATGTGATTAAGGACTTTAATCACATCTACAAAATACCTTCACGGGAACATGTAGATCGCTATTTGATTGAATAACTGGGGATTGTAGTCTAGCCAAGTTGACACATCCAAAGACCAGCACAGCATTTTTCAATACTTGCTATACAGTAGCAAATTTGATATCTCTTATTGACTTGACTAGCCACTACTGCATTTTCTTTTTCCTAAAAACTGTGGTTTTTTTTCTACAAGTTCTAGCTTGGCTGCCTAACCCTGACTCATGATATTTGTTTATCTAATCTTACGTTCCTGTACTGTTTTATTTTCTCTGACTTAGGGGTAGAAACTGGTCATGGATGCTTCTAATTTTCAGTTTACTTCACTGTTTTTTGTTTTTATTTTTCCCCAGTTTCCCAACAACTGTAAGTGCTTACAACCATGCAATTGATTCCTTACATAAAACACCTTACATGGTTGTTGTTTTCATGACAGAATCCTGACAAAGGCAGTATGTAAAGTATAGTATAACATGTAGTTCATTATAGTAACTCAATGTATATTGGTTATTTCATAAAAGAAAAAAATATATATATATATATGAGCTGCTGGGTTTGAGTGCATCCTTGGTTACATGTGATGTTTTCATTTTTCTTACATCCATTGCTATCTTTCTATTGATTCATCCTTTCATCTACCCATCATTTGACTATTCCTAAAGAACCTGATCTACAACAGTCTTTACCATCTCTGTTAATGACTATTGCATTTTTCCAGTAACTTAGGTCAAAACCCTGGGCTTAATCTTGACTCCTCTTTTTCTCTCATATCCCATATCCCTTATGTCAGTGAATCTGTTGGTATC
The DNA here is from genome assembly GCF_008692025.1 of Phocoena sinus. Taxonomy (NCBI): domain Eukaryota; kingdom Metazoa; phylum Chordata; class Mammalia; order Artiodactyla; family Phocoenidae; genus Phocoena; species Phocoena sinus. The sequence continues at coordinate 60,383,295 of NC_045763.1, read as the reverse complement.
CCTTCAAAATATTTGCACTTTTCAACATGTGTTCTGTCACTACCTTGGTCTAAGCCTTCTTCATTTTAACTCTTGACTGGACATTGCTAACAGTGTCTATAATAATCTTTCAGAAATGAGAAAAATATGCTATAAAATTTACATTAAAATATGGCTTTTTTCAGTGCCTTCTGGCATTTGCTTTTCCCTCTCTCTAGAATGTTCTCTCCCGAATCCTCCTGGCTTATTGCTACAATTCCTGGAGGGTGTTATCCAAAAGTCCACTTCTTATTTCAGCCCTTTTTGACCACCACATGTTATATTTCAACCAACACTCATTTCCTGCTTTAATTTTTTCTTTAGCATTTTTCTCATTTATTACCTATATTTCCCTCGTATAGCAAGTCAACGTCTTGAGGGCATAATTATTGTCGATTTTGTTCCCTGGTATATCCTCCAACTCTAGAACAATGCCTGGTATGGAGTAGATACTTAAATTTTTTTTGTTGAATATATAAATGAATGAATGAATGAATGAGTAATATTTAAGTGATGCAATGACTCTGGGAGGATGACTATATAGTTAAGAAAAACAACAACAGCAACCAGAAAACTCCCTAGCCAATGTATACCAAAGTAGACATGAAAAAGCATTAGGTTGTTGTTCAGCTTTATGAAAATTTCAGAATGTTTTTCCTTAATTGCAAATAGCCACTCTAAAATACTGTAGAGCATCAGAAGGAGAAACATAAACTAAAATATAGAAACATAAAATTAAAGAATATTTTTAATAGTGAAGAATAGGTTTTATAGAGACATAAAATTGAAATACATACTTTGGTAATTAATAGGAGGGGTAATTTTCAGTATTGATGGAATACTTAAGATCCTCTCTCTTCACAGAGTTCAGAGAGGCTTGAAAGATCTAAGGCTAAGAAAGAAATTAGGATGGCTTCCATCCTAAATTGCACTAAGGGACCTCTTGGTATTCTTGAAACAACTTCCATATTGACAAATGCCCAAGTAATCTTCCACCAATTGGAAATATCCCCAAATTGTCATATATATGCTGGTCACAGAGTAGTCTTAAAAACTTCACTAGAGGTAGTGAGGTAGTGTATATGCCAGGAACTGGCAACAACATGGGCTCATAGAAATGAACTAAGAGGCTCAATAAGAGGCTAATATTTCAAAACTCTAAGTACAGATCTAAGACCTGGGGTAGGAGTGGGATTTAGTGAAGTCAAATGCAATTTGGGTTAATGTCATTTTCTAAAGTATATGCTATCTGTGATGTGGAGCTGTACATTACCTACTTCTTTGAGATAAATGAGATTTAGGGCATCAGTTGCGATGTTAAAGTCACAGTTAAGGAGAATCATCTAAGGCAATGTAATAGATACCAGAACCAGGATCCAGCTCTAGAAATCAAAACTGGCAGCCACTCAACAGCAGGTCAGGTGTCTTCCATTCAGCTTTGGATTTAGGTAGAAGTAATTCAGGAAAAAATAAATGTATGTAAGTATGTATGTATGTATGTATTGTACGCATGTATGTATGTATTTATCAGAGAGTTAGACCAGGCAGATAAACTTGCCACAAGGGTAAGGAGGTTCTTGCCTAGTCCTTTCTCGGAGACTCAGAAATTACATTTTCCACAGCCACTTAGTCAATTGGATGTAGGAGAAGCAGGTTATTTACACACTCACGTTCCACAGAAGGTATAGAACTCCTGGTATCTTGTTCGGTCTCCCTATTATTGCTTCAGTGTCTGGATGAGGTGGAACCCAGGTCACTAGCCATAGCTGTTGGGAAAGATCAGTAAAGAGGGACTGATCCTAATGCCTGACTTTTTAATTAAGATATAAATTTTGGTTTTAGAGTGACAATAAAGTGAATGCCCCAGAAAACAAAAATTAAAAAGAGTAATATAGTAGTGTTCAAAATATAAGTATATTTTTGTAAACTATATATATAGAGGATGTGAAAGAGACAAAATATTCTGTAAAAAGTTAACAGGGTTACCTCTGAGTGAAGAAATCATATATGAATTTATATTTTATTTTTCTATTCCTCCTTTGGACTTCGCTAGTATCTTATAGCTGTATATTTATTATTTTTCTTTTTTTTAATTTGAATTTGAATTTAGTCTAGTAGAGTCCCAATGTCACACATTTGCTGTTAGTTTCATGAATATTAAGGGGAGATCTTGTTCTAAACCAGGAGGTAAATCACCAAGATGTATTGTGAATTTACTACTAGCACCCAACTCTGCCAAGTGCTCAAGAGCAGTGAGTCTTAATTTTTAAAAAAAAAATTAGATTTGAGAATGCATAAAAGTTTTGAGCACTTTAGGTCAGCTCAGTGCTTTGTGACCACCTAAAGGTGTGGGATAGGGAGAGTGGGAGGGAGACGCAAGAGGGAGGAGATATGGGAATATATGTATATGTATAGCTGATTCACTTTGTTATAAAGCAGAAATGAACACACCATTGTAAAGCAATTATACTCCAATAAAGATGTTAAAAAATGCATATCTGAAAATTAATACATTTTGCATAAAATTTAAGGGTGTTAAAAATCCCTGAAATCCAACTTGGGGCCGTTCTGTGCATCACACATTAAAATCTGAGGGTTGGAAAAAAATGTAAAACCCTATGTCTGTTCCTTAGTTTTTATCTATTTATGGAAACCAGTCCTATAGCCATGAAAAATTAAGCAGCAAGGGAGAAGCAAATGAATGGATGGATGAATAAATGAATAAATTAGTGATTGTATATATGCATACATGCATATGTACAAAATTTCTTCAAGGGAATATACAGTTAATAGATAAATGAGAAAGACTTATGTTGTACCAGCAAATTAGGTACAATTATACCAATTACACAAAGCAGCAGAATTATCTGTCAGGTAAACTGACCTATAAAATAGATTAATCCAACGGATAAGTATTAAGCTTTAAAAAGAAAATATAGCCCGAATAGTACTTGAAGTCCATCCCAACTTCCTAGATGTAATAATTCTACTTTGATTTTATTGTTGATATTTCTATATGTAGGATAAATAAGGAGTGACATAAAAATAAATATTTCCTAGTCAATCCAGCATTTGGCTTTGAGGTAGCATGGCATAGTGAAAAGAATTTGGAGTCTAAAACAATCTAAAACTGGAATTTTTTTTTACCATTTGTTAAATATTTTTTTGGGAAAAATCTTGACCTTTCTGAACCTCAGTTTTCTCATCTATAAAATGGGGATATTCTGGCTATTTATCGCTGTGTACAAATAACTCGAAAACTCAGTGGCTTTAAGGGATAATATTTCATTACACCTCATGTTATTGAGAATCACTAATTTGGGCATGGCTCAGCTGGACAGTTTCTCTGCTCCATGAAGTGTTGGCTGAGGTCACCCATGTGTTATTCATTTGGGAGATTCTCTGGCCTGGAGGGTCCTAAATGGCTTCACTCCCTTGTCTGGAACCTTGTATGTGGGATGTTTGGACTCAGCTAGGCTTAGATGATTGGAGCACCTACATGTGGGGTGCTGTAACGTGATACCATCAGGGTAATTCAACTTCTTCATTGTGGCTTAGGGTTCTAGAGAGAGGTTTAAAAGGAAAGGAAATGGAAGCCCTCATCAGTCTCTTAAGGCCTCAGTCTTAGAAACTGGTAGAGCACCACTTCTGCTGTTTTTTCACCTTAGAAATCACAGAGACTACCTACATTCAAGGTGAGGACACACAGACTCCATCTCTTGTTGAAAGAAATGTCAGAGAGTTTATGGCCACCTTTTGTCTGCTTCAAGGAATAATATTTCCTACCTTATTAGAGCTATTATGAGAGTTAAATAAAATTTAAAATATATGAATCACACTTAATGAAATACTTGAAAAAGTTAGAAAGCAAGCATGCTGCATGCTTATCTCCCAACAATTGCTCCTACAAACTACCTTATTTTCTGGGGTTTGTTTGTCTTCAATCCTGCATAAAATTTCAACAGATATCATAAAACAGTTAGTCATCATCAGGTGTTCAAAGGATGTTTTCTTTTCCCAGGTTTTACTAACAGAACAGTCCATAAACATTTGAAACATTGAATTCTCATTCAATTAAAAACTTTTCTTTCCCTTTATCCTCTAGTGGGGATAGGCTGGGAATGCTTCCATTCTTATTTTCACTTCACATCTTCCAATGCCAGGTAGTTGTTTTGTGACACAATAGATGGTAAGAAAGGTATGGAACAAAGGAGGTCTTACTTGTACTTTTAATGTTTCAGTGACATCCACTAGATGTGGTGGATGTCCAAAGCCATTTACTTATTTCCTTTGTCACTTCTATGGATCTCTGATTTTACCTCGTTGGTGCATGTGACAATCTCCAGCTGGCCACATCCATCCTCCTCTAGCTTTTGCCCCTAGCTTCTTTATATCAAGGTCGCCTTAGTCTTTGGAGGAAGCAGATTGACGTAGAGTCATTTTCAGGACAATTCATGGCTAGCCACTTTCTGACACATGGAAATCACGCAGGAAAACTCTAAAAGTTTGTCTTGCTTTCAGTGAAGACATTTTTATTCTGCTGCTATAGGCTACTTCAGCTAGTCAAAGCTGCTAGCCTTTAGATGTCTTAGGCATGAATCGGACAGTAGTCACTGCATCCTTCAAATTGCAGGAGTTGCATACCAGACTCTCCAAATTCTTAAAGAATCCCTTCGTCTCAGGCAAGAGCAAAGTAATCTCCTCCCATGCCCTGTTTTTCACCGTGGTTGACATCAAGAAGTGGAATATAGGACATACTGACAATTTTTCCAAAGCAATCTTAATGTTTGCTAATTCCTCACATGTGTTATTTATCCCCAAAAAGGGTGGTGAGCTAAGAATTTCAATACCATCTTTACAATTTTAAGCATGCCATGCCTAGGCAATCTGATACCTTGGCTTTTTGAAAACATGGCCCCCCAAATTTTGATTTCCATTAAAAGGAGGGTCTATGTCTCCTCCTGTTGAATGCATGTAGGCTTTGATCAATAGAATATGGGGAAAGTAACACTGTGTGACTTTTGATGCTTTGTCATAAAAGATATTGTAGCTTCTGCCTTGCTTGCTGAAACACTTACATTGGAATCCCTGAGCCTCCATATAAGTAGTCCAAATCCCCTGAGGCAGCCATACTGTGAGGAAACCAAGCCACCTAGAGAGGGCACACTCAGCAATTTCAGTTTTCAGTTCTACTATTTGAGTCTTCCCAGACCAAGTGTCAGACATGTGTGTGACAGAGCCTTTAGAAGATTTTGGCTCACAGTTTTTGAGTCACCCCCAGCCCTGGAGTCAGTTGAGCGATCATATGTTGGATACATATTTCTGACCTACAGAATCTGTGAGCATAATAAAATGGTTGTCTTATGCTTCTAAGTTTTGTCTTAGATGGCCACCCAGTAGTAATTGGAACAAGTACTGGCTGTGTGTGTCTGTGTGTGTGTGTGTATGTGTGTGCATGCATGTGTTTGGTTGGGATCTCAACCAAATCTGAGCAAGAAAGAGTCATACTAATGTATGATTACTTAAAGCACTTGGAATACAATATGTACTTAATAAATAAAAGATAGTTTTATTCTTCTTGAATAATACAAGGAACAAAATCTCAGCAAGACTGCTTTACTCTCAGTATGGCAAGATCCAGGAGTTTTTAAAACCATTTTTCTAAAACATGCCAATAGGAATAAAGAAGGGCTACCCAGATAAGTCTGTGCCATTCCATGTTTTGTCAAAGCATTTACTTGTTTGCCTGTCACCATACTGCACTGTTCATATGACATGTGATCTGTCATATGACAAGGATCAGTACTTCTGTAAACAGCCTGTTAAATGCGGATGATGGGGTTTGGGAGAAAGTGGCAGGACTGTATCCAAAGTAAATACAGGAAAATCTCATTTGATCAGAAAACAAAATGCCAAAAGTGAAGGAAATTCTTGAACAGCATCTGCTCCCACCCACTACTCCTTCTATCTTACTTTGAGTCTAAAGAATCATGGGGAGCTCTGGGGAGACAAATGTGGTCCTTCATGAGAATTGTTCAGGTCTTCAGACCTGCAGAAACTCACATGCATCAAAGGGACTCATCTGTGTAAGAAATGCATCATGCTTTGGTAGTGGATTTTCTCCTGACAGCTTGCAAGCAAATGGAAATTCTAGTTCAAGAAATATTTGTGCTTTAATCAACTGGAGAATTTCAGCCTTTGATGAGCTCATATTTTTATATACTAAAGTCCAAATTCCCCAATACTCTACTATTTTGTAATGTATACCTACAGAGGTATTTGCTTAGCCCTTTGCCTTATCCTGAAAGAGATCCTTCTACAGTCATCATGGTGATATGTTGATCTTGTATCAACCAAGATTGAATTATCTCCATGCAAGAGACTAGCCAGGAAAATGTTCTTATCGCCTTATCATGAGGCAACTACTTATTTCTTTATCAATCAATCAGTTACAAAGTGACTACTGGGGACCACCACGACAACTGTATAAGGAGTTCTTTCAGTATAATGTCAGGGACTAAGCAAAAATTTCATGAGTATCCACTATGAAAAGCAAAGAAAGACAAAATTATAGCCTATCAATTAGAGACAGTGTCAGCTGTGAGCATGGAGAATGAAGCCAACCCAGAGAGTAGAGCAAAGACAAATGATATAAAGGGAATCCTAATACCATTATAGTTCTGAATTCACTCCTTTCTTGGGACCAAAGAGTTCCTTGACATGTGGGTTCATGAGATATCACATTAGGCTTATAAATATAACCATTCCTTTACTTGTTTAAGCTAGAAACAATGTGTCTCTCTACCTTGCTCCAAAAGAATCCTAATACACTCATCTTTTAATATTCCCTCTTCACACTCTGAAATTTAGCCACAAAAATGTCTCAGATTCCTGAATTTGATATTCTCTTTCTTCTTGCTAAGTGTTTACACATGTTGCTCTTTCTGCCTTCTCCCTTCCTTCTCCTTCTCCTGTGCTCACCCAGCTTATTCTTGCCCATGCTCTATAGCTCAGCTTAGAAATCACTGTTTTGGAAGCCCTTCTTAACCCCTTACATTAGACTTACTTAAGTTCTCCTTAATGCTCCCATAGTTCCAGTATATTTCCTATCATAGAAGATATTTTCCTATATTTGCCTGTGTCTTCCAATAGACCTTCCAATAGTAGGATCTTTAAGATACAAGGACCTGGGTCACTGTTACCACCATTATATCTCCAGGTCCTGCAATACAGTCTGGCACATGTAGGGATTCAATAGCAATATCTCAAATAAATGTAAAGATTCATTTAAAAAGGCACTCTCTTGCTCTTTCTTGCTTTCTTTCTCTCTCTCTCTCTCTCTCTCTCTCTCTCTCTATATATATATATATATATATATACACTAAAGATGCATAAAGTACATTGGTTATAAAGGTAATACATACAATAAAAATAGTGAAGTAAACAAAATGTGTTCTTTTTAGTCTGAATAGTTTGTGCTTCTCTGTTCCTCTGAGCTTGATTTCCTTCTTTTTTTCCAACTGAAATGCCTTTGTTTTTGTTTTTACTGAATCTGCCATTCTTGAATGGCTTCTCATATTCAAGACCCTCTTATTTTCCTCTTTTCCAGCAAAATTCAACAATTTTGTGACCTATTCCTTCATATCCTTCTTAGGCCAGGACACTTATTGACACATTAGCACCATAGCCATTGCTAGCATGCCTTTTCCAGTCAGTTCATATGCATGGCCTGAGTGACCTTCTGAAGGAAATGTCTCAATCAAAAAATATAACTCACTTCATAAGAAATTCATGCAAAGGCAGCCCAGAGGGAAGGTAACATTTTTAAGCAGGTAAGACCCTGTGTTCCTCAAATCAAATCAATAGCCACCCATCTTCCTCTATTGTAGGGTCAATCCCATCTATACATAATATCAGTGTATCTCACATATGTGAGGAGAGAATTATCAATTATCCTTACTTTTTTAAACTCATAAGAATAAGTACCTTGTAGATAATCAAGCACAAGAATATTTATGCTGGCAATAAATAATAGGACCTAAGTAATTCCCCCAATCTGATTCTATTCTATTTAGCAAATTGCCCTTTCTCTTCAACACTCCTTAGTAGATATATTACTCAATGAAATATGAATGTGGGGAAGAGCCAATAAAACTTGCTACACTTAGCAGAAGAGATGTGAATAGTGGTCAAAACTTGTACTTTCAGTATAGGTCATATTCTTTAATTTTTTTACTAAGCTCTTCAACAATCTTCTTTGGTGGGGTTTAAGGTTACCTCTGCTGCACTTTATTCATACCGTTTTACAGCACTTTACCATGTTGTGTCATAAATTTCGTTCTCTGTTTATGTCCCCCATGTAATTGCTCTGTATTCAAGGATAGGGTCTTTGTTATATTGGTTTTGAATACTCAGTATCTGGTACTCTTCAGGCACTTAGTAAAGTTCCGTGGTAAAATAAAGAAAATTAATTCTACATATTATTATTTATTTGGATGCTTTAATAACATAAAGTCTAGAATTCAAGTGATCTTTATTATTTCTCTTAAATCATTTCCTTCTGAAGATGCCATGGCATGTTAACCAGGGTTCTATTACTTACTAGCCAGAAAGGAATGAACATGCACACCTCACCTGTTTATGTTAAGGAACAAAGGCTGATGGTGTGATTTTCCCACTTTATTCCCAGCTGTGAATATGCTTACATCCATGATTTCTGTTCATTCTCTTGGGGCTTCCTTGAGACTACTATCTGCAATTGTAATATATGAAAATTGTTTAATTAAAGAAGGTGTCTCTGCAAGGTTTAAGTGTCAGACGCTATGGCAGTTTAAAATTTCAAAATCTTGAACTTTGTTCTCTGATTTGATCTTTCTCTAGCCACTTGTTTGTATCTTTATTTTGTAATATTCTTAATGTTAAATTCCATCCATTTTTCTGTACATTTTATGTCTAGTTGCTTTTAGTTTCAATTACCAAATAAATTAGCTTGGTTATTCAAGCTAATAAATTCATCTTAATTATTATATTCTACAGGTACCTTTTCTTCACCCATCTTTTTGTTCATTCACTCCTTAAACATTTATTAAATATCTATTTTGTACCAGGCACTGGGCTAGAGGTATAAAGACCATGAATATAGTCAAGGAAAAAAAAATGCAGATTTGAAAAACACAAATAAATGCACTTCAGTTTTTATATGTTTTTAGGAGGTTGTTTTTTTCTTTTGTCACAGATAACAAAGTCTCAGCTTAAACTAATTTAAGCAAAAATGGGAACTGTGAGCTCTGAGTGGCCCATTCTGGACCATATGCTCATCTTGAACTAATGGACTGTCCAAGTGGCAGCAAGTGGGGAAGAGTCTCTGATTGGCCTAAGTTGGGTTATGAATCACTCCTTATCAATGAACTGGGGTCACTGGGTCATGTCAAAGTTGTATAAAATGGCTACTTCCAAGGTAAATATATATAACAGGTAAGAAATAATTACTGGAAAGTAGGCATGTGTAGGAAAAACTATTTTCTTAGCACAGTATTTGTGATAAGTTTAGGGAATTGTGGTGTCACAAGTAGGTCTCATATTAGGGGATGAAGTCAGAAAAACTTTATGAATAAGGTGTACCTAGAGCTTAAAGTCTCAAGTGATAAACGTGTGTTTGCTGGATGGGTCAAGATTGAGAGTAGAAAACTCCCCAGGCAAATGGAACAGCTGGAGCAAAGGCTTGAGTGTAAAAGAGCCTGATGAGTTACAGGCACAGTGTGTGGTCTGAAAACAGATAATACCTATGGATGGAAGAAAAATAATTGAAGGGGGGATTCAGGATGAGACACATATTGGAGGGGCAGTGAATGGCCGGAGGATGGATTTATTCTGTAGATTAGCTACTTTCGGAATTTTAAAGCACAGAAATTTTTTTCACTGCAATTAAAAATTTATGTGGAAATCCAATATATAAAAGAGGTAAAATATTGGCTTGCTCTGCCTGAAGGCAGAGGGGTAAGTCGGGAAGCAGATGGAGCTGGCCCAACTTGCTCTCAACATCCCTATAGTTTCCATGAAATATCTTGAGGACTACTGCTGTAAGCAAAGGAATCTGAAAGAGTTGTATTTTGGAAAGAGTTCTCTTAAACAGTATGGCTGATAGGGTGGAGACTCAAATTTGTGAGGAGATGATTTCAATAGCCCAGTTGAATGAAAAACTAAGACTATTTAAAGCTGGGATGAAGATAAGAAGCATTATAAGACAGTCCCTTGGGAATAATAATTACCTAGCATTCAAAGATCTCAGTTCATAATGATGCACACAGCAACATGAATGAACCTCAAATTCAGGCTTAGCAAAAGAAGCTAGACACAAAAATGTACATACTGCATGATTTCATTTATGTGAATTTTAGAAAAAGCAAAAGCAATCTCTAGGGCTTGAAAACATATCAGGGATTGCCTAGGGCCATGCCTGGTTGTGATGGGGAATTGATTGCAAAGAAGCACTGGGAACTTACTGGGCTGTTGTCAAGTGTTGTGTATCTTGATTGTGGTGTTTCATGGGGGTATGAAATTTTCAAAAATCACCAAATTGTATACTTCAAATGAATTAATTGTATTGTTTATAAATTATACCTAAAAGTTGATTTAAGAGGGAAAAAACCCTCAATTCATAATTGGGTCTATTACTAAGTAACTGGGTGACTAATCAATCCAGTATATCTCTGAGCCTCATTTTCTACAACTGCATGATAGAAATAATGAATAACTCTACTCCAGCCTATCTAACAAGTTTGCTTGTGAAGCTAAAGCCAAATCGATAATGGATAAAAAAGCACTTTTTACCCACCATAACAAATAGAGATGTTATTATTGGATCAGAAATTTGAAGACTAGGATGATAATTTGTTCTAAATAAAGGGTCTGGGATTAGTCATATTCTACAGGGCTGGTGAAATGTTTATCAACAAACTCTAAGTCATAATTCAATTCAAAATCGAATCAAAATTATCCTGGTCAATTTTTAAAAGAGATAAAGAGATTAAATGATGTAGAATGTTATTAATTTTCCTTAAATTTGGCTACAGAAGAAAATAATGAAAAGACATAATTTATATATTATTCTTGTTAAAATAACCTTGTTTCATCACTATCAAGGAGCATTTATAAACCATTTACTATTCATGAAGCCGTGTGTGCTTAAAAAGAAATATGACATGTGTTAAGTTTAAATTAAATTTCATTTTAAAGTATTCATGATTTAATGTTAAAGCTACCACAGGGAAGCATTCAGGAGCTTAAATCTAGAATAATACATTCTATAGCAAATATAATATAGCATGGATATCCTATCTTAAGATAGCATGAATAATTTGGATTAGATTTCAATATACTTTTACAAGAAAATAAAGGAGTTTGGGCATAGCTTTAAAACTCCAGAAGTTCAGATGAAATGAGTGAATAAGTAGAACAGGAACTCCAGATATCATTTTCTTATGCTCCTGGAAAAGTAAAAGTTGTTGTAAGAAACAAAAACAAATAAGCAAACAAATTTTTTAAACTCTGCTTGTGGTCTTGTAATATCTGGTTTGTGCCTGTTTCCCGTGGAAAGGTGCATTCATTATCTGAGGAGAGGCATCACAAGTTGGCATTTGTAAATTTTCTGTAGTCCAGGCTGTAACCCTCAGTGTTTATAGTCTCCAAACTTAGTTTTATAAAGCTATCAAGAAGTAATATAGGGGCTTCCCTCGTGGCGCAGTGGTTGAGCGTCCACCTGCCGATGCAGGGGACACGTGTTCGTGCCCCGGTCCGAGAAGATCCCACATGTCGTGGAGCGGCTGGGCCCGTGAGCCATGGCCGCTGAGCCTGCGCGTCTGGAGCCTGTGCTCCGCAACGGGAGAGGCCACAACAGTGAGAGGCCCGCGTACCACAAAAAAAAAAAAAAAAAAAAAGAAGTAATATATTTTGTAGCAACAGATCCCCATAAAGTGAGTTTAAAAGTGATGAATAGAGCAAAAATACCAACAGAATAGCTTATGAGAAGTATAACTACTGTAAGAAAACAGTAGGTGAACATTGTCACTCCATTTCCTCTAGAACATAATTAGAATATCACTTGGTGGGCATGAAAATACAATAAGAGGCATGGAAGAATTGGAATCAAGCTAAAATAATTTTTCAAGATAATGAGAATAATTTATGATAATGAGAATGGTCTTTCCAACGGGATAGAAGTTAGGAGTACTATAAGGTGCTTTACTGAGGCTCCTCCCTGGTGGCCAGTGTTTCAGTGAAGTGGACAATCTTGCCTTTGTGACTCTTCCTTTATTACTCGGCTGTGGCAGACCAATCCCTGGTCACTTTCAATTGATGAACTCTTTCTTTATAATTATTAACATATTCAATTAGATAACATTGAATATGAATACTTTGAATCATGATATATTAGAGCTTGCAGATATTTCTTGCCTTCTTGGAGTGCAGTCATGTTTGCATCATTTGCAATTTCTTTATTTTCTTAATAATGACAAGAATTACAGGTTTTTTAGGGAATAAGTTTTGTCATTTTTGTATCTCTTATCTCAATTGCTAAAGTTCTAATCGCATGCTTGAAACATAATTATTGATTAATTAATTGACCAGCATGATTCAAAGTGAATTCTTTCCCTATTAGTTCAAACTATTATCCATATATTTAACATGGTGAATGACTAAAAATAAATATATACATAAGTAAATGTTTCCTGAGTAAACATTTATTTATAGTCAATCCTGGTGTTACCCCAGAAAACTTATTTCAGTCTTTCTTTTCCTTTAGGATAAAACATTTATTCTCTGTTCATATCAGTCAAGGGTCTGTTGCAAGTATCAGGCAGAAAATAAATGGTGTACTAAGAACATTGTTGGAAGGGTTAGAGGACCAGTTGCAGACTGAGGATCGATTACTTCCAGAACACCATCATAGAATGGCCACTAGGGGAACTGCTGCCTTCTAATCAGGATGCTTAGAAGTCAAGGAGCTGTTCCTCTAACTCCTCGCTCCAGGATCATTCCAGCTCTGCTCAAGTCTGAAGGTCAAGATGTTCTCACCAAACTCTAAGCTCTAAGGCCTGACCACCTCAGCTCTAGTTGTGAAATAAATGAGAACCACGCCAACTACTAGCTTAAGGAGCATATTATCTCAAATATGTTTCATTCCAGTAAAATGGATGTTCTGCAGGTTCCTTGCCTTCCTTCTCCCTCTAAATGACTGCAAATGTGGGCAACAGCTAATGGAACCTCTGATAAAGCTAAAAAGGAAAATCCACACTCCTCCTACTTGTGGGCCAGTAGAAACAGAAGAATTCCCAGGAGGGGGACTATGTATCACTTGTTACTTCCAAATCTCATAAGGGTGTATTTTGGCTTATCAGAAGCTAGGTCATAGGTGGAACTGAGCTGTCAGGGAGTTTGGGAAGCAAGATTGAGACTAGGGTAAAGCAAGAGAGACATCCAGGGTACAGAGTTTAAGGTGGCACTCATTCTAAGGTGCCAATCCTGTACTTGCACAAGCCTTAGAGTGAATGCATTCTTAAATATGTGGGACTGGACACCTCACTTGTCTCACTCTAGTCCTGGCCACATTGAGAAGACTTTAGCAAATGAAGTGGTTTGGAAGAGAGTTCATAAGCCAGTTTGCAGTACTGGCCACAGTCTGAAACTTGTCTGCTTGAGATTCAGCCAGTCCTTTCTCCTGTAGTCAAACTACCAACAACAACCCAATGGCCACACAAAGCCATTATGTGTGCCTTTGTCTACCACAATACAACTACCTCACAAATAAATGAAAATTCAACACCATTTCTCCATGTTAAGTGAACGATAACTGTTATCACCTGTAAGATACCCAAAAGAAAACCAAATGCCCTGAGACCATAACATTCAGTAATCTGCTTATTTTATCTCTTTGTTCAAGAACCATAAAAACATGGCTCTGATCAATCTGATTCATGGTAAAAAATAACTTTTTGTTATTCTATATATTCATTTTTTAACTGGAAAAGAAATTATTTCTGTATTCTTTCATAATTTAGAGTCATCTTGTAGATAAAATGTCAAAAACAAATTAAATCCATGATTCAGACTTTGTGCCTAGTAGGAGAAAACATAATCAGAAGATATTGCTGCAAAGTTCCATAGATAAATAATCCGAGATATGAGGATGTTACTGAAAGTTTCTTGAAGTAGTTTTCCCTTTTAACAAAGAATACACAGAGAGCTTACCTAGGATGATACTAAGCATTTAATAGAGAAGAAAGAATCAAGCTTATTTGCCTCTAAAGTAATTTCTCAGCTGACTGATTTGTGAAAGCATACTCAAGAGGAAAATGCTCCTTAATAAGACACTAAAAAGACAAAACATGCATGTAACACAGTACCAGTAAATTCCAATGGCAAAGATAAAGTGAGGAAGACAGGACCTGTGAGAGGGGTGAGGGTGAGAACTGCAGTTGTAGGTGGGGTGTCTGGGGAATGCATTACTGAGAAGGGAACTTTCTAGTAATAACCCCAAACTGAAGGAGGAAAGTGTAATGCTTGTAGATATTTTGGGAAAAGGGTAGAGGATCCAACAAACGAAAGCACTGAAGTAGACGCGCCTTCTGCAGTGTCCCGTGTGCCTGGGGTGATGGACGGGAGCGAGGTAAGGAATGCTACGGAAGAGATAATAAGAGAGCTGGTTATGGCCTCGGTTCTGGCCATTTGTAAGGACTGGTCATTTTAAGAAAAAACATTCATTCAGGACCCAAAAAGACATTCATTCAGGACCCCAAAAATGGAGCAAAAACATAAAAAAATAAATACAGGCACTTCTTTAAGCTGATATAGGAGACCTACAGAAACATCTAGAGTGTGTATTATATTTAAAGATAAAGTATTGAGTTAAATATTCTGACTAATTGGATTTTAATGATTGTACCTTTGATGATTTTTATAGGGGATTTTATATTTGAACCACAAATATATAACAAGTCTGTTAAACAGATTTATTTTTATTTGGAATAAAAGTCTGTATATTCCAAGTTATGAAGATAGTCTTCTTTGTTATAGAAACATTATTTTTATTGTCTTTCACATTTAGATTTTCAGTACATCTGGGATTGATGTTAGTATATGGTATGAGGTAAGGTTAAAATTATTTTTTCCCATTCAGATATACAATTTGCATAGACCATTTATTAAAAAGTCCATACTTACCCACTGCTCTGCAGGATCACTTTTATCATAAATCATCTAAGCATAAATAGTCCTACTTCTGTAGTCTGTGGTTTTTCCATTTGTCTGTTTTTCTACTCTTGAGCCAGTACTAAACTCTGTACATTATTGTTGCTGCATATTAAGTTTTGTTATTCTACCTTGATCTTCATTAAGACAATCTTGGCTTACCTTAAGCCTGCTGCAGTTCCAAAAAAATAATAATAATAAAAGTAAAAGAAACAAAAATATAACAGTTAGAAAGAAAAAAGAAAAATCAATATTGCAGACGTTGCAGATGATATGATTGCTATTAAAAATAATGAATTCACAGATAAAACTATTAGAATTAATAAAAATAAAGGATAATGGGTATTAAGCCAATATTCAAGATAAAAGCAATGATTGATTAGAAAATGTAATCTAAAATAAACCATTTACTACATATAGGGAGGAAAAACATGATATTTAGGAATAAAAAAATAGTTTAAGATTTTTATGAAGAAGGTTGTAATATCTACCTGAAGATATTATAGAAAACCTGAATATGGAGAGGTGTTCATATCTTTAGATTCACTATACTAAAAATGACACCTCTCCGTAGACAAGTATTCCCACAGGATCTTTGTGGAAATTTACAGCTAAGTTTTTAAATTATTTGGAGGTATAAAGTGTCAAAAATAAGCCTGAGGAAGATTTTCTTTACTATAAAAAATTACTATGAAGCTAAAATTATTTTAATAGTATAGTATTGGCTTAAGGATAGAATTCTAGAAAAATGAAACAGAATAGAAAGTCCATAAACAGTCATATCTGTGTATGAAAGTATAATTTAACTTATGACATAGTTGTCAGAGCAGATCAATGGAAATAAATGGTTTTGAATTATTGTTTATCCACTTGGGGAAAAAATGTCAAATTAACTCTCTACATCATTCAAGAATCAATTCCAGATAGAATAAATATTTAAATGGGAATGGAAACCTCTATAATTATTACAGGACATTTTTTACAACCTCAGGGCAAGGAAAAGTTTACTAAACAAAAAACAGAAAATGCAAATCATTTAAAACAGACTGGGAAAATATATTACTAGATTAAAATAACTTCTGATCATCACAAATACCATAAAGACCACAAAATACAAGCTAAGAACTGAGAAAATTCTCACAACATATATAACCAATAAAGGATTATTACCCCACCAATCAATCAACAAGAAAAAAAAAACAATTAAAATTGAACAAAAAACACAGACATTTCATAGAAGAGGTATATGAATGACCTTTGAATACACAGAAAGATGCTCAAGCTCATTAGCAACCACAGAATTACACACTACTGTCTCAGTAACACATTGTTTTACAGCACTCTGTGTTGTCAGGGGTGCGGGGCAATGAAAACTTTCATCCGCTGCTCATCAAATGAAAATTGTGGCAAACACTCTGGAAGACAGTTCGCCAGTGTCTACTAAAACTCGGAAAATCCTGCACCAGTACAGAAGAAGGTAATTTACAAGGCAGGATTGTTTGTGGTAGAAAATAAATTTTAACATTTTAAATGCTGATCAATTGTAGAATAGATTAACAATTGTGCTAAATTCATACAGTATGATAATATTCAGCAATGAAAATAAATTGACTACAGCTATGCACTGGGTTAATCTAATTCCCAAAAACATAATATTGAGAGGAATATATCACAGAACCACAAACAGTATAATTCCATCATTTAAAAAATTAAAAAATAAACAACACGGGGCTTCCCTGGTGGCGCAGTGGTTGGGAGTCTGCCTGCCGATGCAGGGGATACGGGTTCGTGCCCCGGTCCGGGAAGATCCCACATGCCGCGGGGCGGCTGGGCTCGTGAGCTATGGCCGCTGGGCCTGCGCGTCCGGAGCCTGTGCTCCGCAAGGGGAGAGGCCACGACAGTGAGAGGCCCGTGTACAGCAAAAAATAAATAAAAATAAACAACACAAATTATATATTCTTTACAACCACCTGTATATGTGACAAAAACGATAGAGAAATTCAAGGAGCTGATTAGTACAAAAATAAGAATGCTGGTTTCCTCTTGAGGTGAATGGGACTAGTGTGATTGAGGAGGTACACACAGGGGACATAGATGAAGCTCCTAAAATATTAGCCATGGTATCTCTTAACTTGGGTTGTGGGTCTCCAGTTATTCCATTAGTTAATAGTCTTTAAATTTGAATATGTGTTTTAAAGCTTTCCAAACTTAAGGTATGTTTAACAGTATTTTACACAAATAAATGGGTAATTTTTATCTATTTATCCTTGTAAAATAAAAACTTTGAGGTTTCTAAATTATTTCAGGACTCACCTTTACATAAAATACTTCTATGATTCCACTCACCCAGGTCTCCAGCTTTATTTGATTAATTTGCATGCCAACGTTTTTCACATTTCCTCAAAAATCTACATCCACTTACAGAGCTGTATTCTTTGATCACCTAAGAAACTCATTATCTGGTAGAGGAAAAGTCAAATGAAAGGAATTTTACCAGTATGTAATTATCCTCAGTTTTGCCTGTTTCAGCACAGGGAATTGAAGAACTGCTGGATTCTGAATCAGATGATCTGCCAGGTATTTATAGACAGTATCTCAATTAATTCTCATGAACTCATAATGCATCTGTTAAACTTCTATTTTGCAAATAAAAAACAGTCTCAGGAATGATTAAGTAATGTATGCCTGAGTACCCAGTTAATAAAGGTTAGAAGAGAGAAGTAATCTCCAGTTTTCAGGTCCTAAAGCCATGGCTCTTTCCACTGCATATGGCCACCCTACAGGGAGACTGGGATTGCCACGTGCCATAGACATCAAGCACAGTGCTTTCGATAGATTAAGAGCTTAATACATAGCTGATGGATGAAAGAATAAATAAATGAGTTTCCTGAAAAATATGGTCCTTACCTGAACATTGGTTTTTATTTTCTTAGTCTGTAGATCTTTCTCTCACCTTCGATAATGTGTCTGTATAACCCTGGACCACAGAAGTTCATTTAATAATTGGAAATCACACTTTCTCATACATAGAGCATTTTAAACAACATGCTAAATAAACAAAGTTACCATTATTCAACTCTTTTACCTGTTTTCTCCCCCTTTATTATCATACTATATTGTGCCTTAGAAAACAGGACTGTAGCAACACACTTTACTAGTGGTAACTACTAATGATAAGTACTGCTATGAAAATTATATAGGATAAAATTTCAAGTTATAAAAAATAAATTAGGTCTCTGTTACAAATTCTATAATTTCAAAATTCTGCAGAGTGATTGTATCACAGCCATATTGTGGTAGATGGAGGAAACTTTTACTTTTTAGCATAAGGTTTCCTCAAACTCAAACTATACTTAATTGAAGAGTCTAGAGACTATCTCTCCCTTTCCACTGAAGTAGCTATGCCTATTAAATAATTATTGTGCTTCAACAGCTTCTTAATTTATAAGCAAGATCAGTTGGATAAGCAAGCATCTGTGCTATTCCCCAAGACCTCTATCCACCAACTTGGGAGTGTTTTGCTAATAGAATCACAAGGCTTTTATTGTAGAATTAGTGAACTGGAGAAGAACATTTATTTGCATGTCATACATGTAGTACTTTTTAAACCTATAAATAATGAAATAAAGTACTTGGATTTTGTCTGAAAATAATTTCTAGGTGCTTTAGGGAATTGGTGCCAAGAAAGAGCCTGCTCAAGGGCTTGCTGACTGTTTTCATGTGTCATAAAACAGCTACAGATTAACTGATTCCCATTTTAAATAGTAAAGAAAGACAGACTTTTCATCTTTTGGGTAATTTGTATTTAATATTGATGAAATGATCAATCTGAACAATTTCACAATTCCTTCCTCACTGCCTCTCTCCTCTTTCTTTCTTTCTTTATTTTTCTTTCTTTCTTTCTCTTTCTTTCTTTTCCTTCCTTCCTTCCTCCCTCCCTCCCTCCCTCCCTCCCTCCTTTCTTTTTCTTTCTTTCTTCCTTTCCTTATTTCTTTCTTTCTCCTTTCCTGCTATCCTTTATTCACTCTATTTTTCTCTTCCTTCTATTCTTTTCTAACAGGAAAAAGACAGCAAAGGTGGAATTTTTAAACCCTATTATTGCAATAGAAAAAATAACCTCTGGGTTTTGAATAATGGAGCAACTTTAAGAAAAATTTAGTCCTGACAGTAAGCTGGTGTATTAATTTGTCAAAAAATTTATAATTTGCAGTGTCATACTCTGAAAACAATAAAGAAAATTCAATGTAGCTGAAGACCCCTAAATTAAGAAATAGTACAGACATCAAATGCAGGCCCTAGTCTCACCTCACCCTAGTTGTATAATTTTAGGTAGCTGATTTAGTATGCTCATCTACAACATAGTGTTTATTGAAGGAAACTCAAATGAGATTTTTCATGTCAAAGCAATTTAAAAATGGCAAAGCTTCATATACATGCCAGACGTTATTATTTGAGAAGAAGAGAATGTTTCTTTTCTACCCTTTAATGTTTGCAATTAAAATGGCTGCAATATTTCCTGGATTTACTGTAATTCTATTTGGCTTTTTGGAGAAGAGTAATTAGGAAATGGAAGCCTTCCAATCTGGCCTTTTGATAAAAAGTTGATATATTTGATGTTGTGGGTACTCATATGAGAATATCATTTTACCTAAAGCAAACCAGTAGAATGCTTTGCCTTACAGCAGTAATCCTATTTAGTATTCAATTTGTCAGCTGTGTCACAATCAGGAATATTTTAAACTGATTTTATGTTAAATTCAAATGCAGAATGTGGAGTACATAAATATTTATCCAAGCTATCAAATAAACCAAATTCTTAGAGTGACAATAAAGATATATGTATATATTTTACAAGATTAAACCTCTTCTGTTTTCATTTTTACTGTGTTTCCATAATACCCTCTCATTTAACTTGGTTGGTTGGTCTGCTCATACAGGTGAGTGTAAGTTTTTAGTTCTTGGCCTGCCCTCTCTAGCCTGGTATGATCAAGACCAAAAAAAAAGAGCTTGCCTTTGTTTCTTTTCACTCAGCGGAAAGCAAGCGAAGATTCTGGGCCGTGAGTGGATGGGCTCAAGGACACTGGCATCTTTACTTGGCAAAATTTACTTGCTAATTGAAACAACTGGAAGAAAAGAAAAGGTCAGAGAGAAGGTCTCAAAAAGGATTATGGAGCTAGTGAATGCTTTATTATGTCAAAATTCATTAATAATTTGGAAAATACTACCCAGAAAGTCTTCCATGATTGTGTTTGTATTGATTAACATGCTGAAATCTCATTTTCCCCCCTAGTTACCTATAAATACTTGGGGAAACTCTTGTTTTGAGTTTTAGTTTTCTTACTTATTCCCAGAACGTTTGGTGAACACCATACACTCTCTGAATTTTAACTTCATCTATAAAATTATAATAACACTAAGTACAGGAATCCTGAGAAGATTTCCATTATTATCTATAAACACATACAATGAGGAGGTTTAAATGGATGGGTAATTTGTACCCTACTTATATTTGTTTTGTCCATATTAACAAGCTTTTTCCCAGGGAATTGTCAAAAACGGCATGCTTCATTTACATGAACAACCATGCAACTTTTTGAATTCTTTATAACTTGAACAGGGTAGGTAGTTACTGTTTTATTTATCCATGAAACAAAAGAGTAGCAAAGCAATGATGTTGTTAGCAGCCAGAAGAGGCATAAAGCAAGATTACTCCATTCCTCAGTCATTTTAAAGAAAACATCAATTGTTATGACTGTCTTTCAGCCTTTGTGTGATAAAAACTCACTTTGTCTCCACCCCTCCCGCAGAAGAGTTTTCACTCATAGTATGAACCTGCATCCTTCCTGGGTTGGTCAATCAGAAACACTCCTTTTGCTTCAGTCAGATCTACCAGTTGAGGGTGGTGAGTGGGATCTAAGCTAGATAAATTTCTTAAGACAATTAATATATGACTAATCAGAATACATTCTTATACACTATATTCATGTCTTCAGAAATTGGTGACATAACCTTCATATCCTAGAGAAAACAGAAAAAGATTGAGAGATGTCTGATAACATTGGCATCAAAAATGAAAAAACATGGTCATAGAAAAACACTTAGCAATGTAACATTCCATTAGTGGCATTATGAAGCTTTATTTCCATGTCAGGTATGGTTCCTTACATTAATATCTCTGAATCAGGGTCTTCCCTGACAGTCCAGTGCTTAAGACTCCGTGTTCCCAATGCAGGGGGTCGGGTTGGATCCCTGGTCAGGGAACTAAGATCCTGCATGCCATGTGGTGTGGCCAGAAAAAAAAAATCTCTGAATCAGCAAAATTAAATTCATTAGACAAAGAACGTCTAAGCTGCTTGCCTCAGCTTTCCCAGGTTAAGGAAGTAGTCCTTGGCCTCACATAGGAAGTAGAGAGAGCTCATCTAAAATGAGACAGGTCAGATCCTGATCCTGAAGGAGCAGATCCTTTGTTTACCACTCAAGGTACCCAGGTGGAAGAGGAAGAGGAACAATTGTTCACACACATCAAAGTTAGATAGCATTTTATCTGCTTCGCAATCTCAAACCCAGAAAATAGTGTTCCCAAATTTAAGTAATACCTTCATTCTTACAGAGGAATGTTTGCAAGACTTTGAACAAGACATCATCTTGTTCTAGCCCCAGATTCATTCTTGGATTACAATAAGTAAGAGAAAGGAAGGAAAGGGGCACGATCATCTCTAACAGCAATTATTTTCCCCCAACAACCATCTCTCTCATATATATTCCCAGGTAAAGTACTGGAAGATATTTCCATTTATATTTTCCTGTAGGTGATTTCACTAGTCCTTGGTTTTAAATCTTACCCATATGCTGATAAAATCAAAATTTATAATTCAGCCTAGAAACGTCCCTTAAAATTCCAGACTTGTGTATCCAACTTTCTATACTTCCACCTGGTTGTTTAATATCATGTCTAAAAGAAAACTTCTGTTCTCCCAACTTTTCCTTTTTCAAAGTAACTACCTTTCTGTTCATGTTCACAATTTGGGAAAATCCTTCACTTACTATTTTTAATCCATTCAAGCCAACTTCCTTCACACAATCACTGGAGAGATTTTTCTCAATGTCTTATAAAATAGAAATTCTTTTGGCATGCAATGCCCTTTATGATTTACTTTAGTTCTATCTTTAACAAGTACTACTTTTCCAAATGACCACAGTAATCTAGTCATAATAAAGAATATCTATTTCCCATAAAGTGATATGCTCTTTCCATATGCTGAAACATGCCCGGAATTATCATCTCCCCACCCAGCTCCTGCTGGCTTCCCATCCATACTTTAGAATTCAACTCAAGCATCACTTCTTCTGTGAATTGACCCTGACATTCAGAAGCTACCTTCTTTTGTTGCCATAGCATCTTCTGCTTACATATATTAGAGTTATTTTCACCTAGAATCTAACAATCTGAAATAATATGAAATTGTGTCTCTTTTCTCTTCTTATTAGATTATGAAGAATTTGAGGCTAACAATTTTTTCTGTTTTTCTTCTTGCTTAACTTTTTTTTTTTTTTTTTTGTGGTACGTCGGCCTCTCACTGTTGTGGCCTCTCCCGTTGCGGAGCACAGGCTCCAGACACGCAGGCTCAGCGGCCATGGCTCACGGGCCCAGCCACTCCGCGGCATGTGGGACCCTCCCGGACCGGGGCACGAACCCGCGTCCCCTGCATCGACAGGTGGACTCCCAACCACTGCGCCACCAGGGAAGCCCACCTGCTTATCTTTAAATCAACAGGAACGTAGCACAGATTCTGGCAAAAGATGGTACTCTAATAATATTTTGTTAAAGAATAAATGCTACCAAATAAAAAGCATGGTTTTGTTCAAATAAAAAGCATGGTTTTGTTCATTTAAGATAAATCATTTAAGAATTATTTCACATTATTTTGTTAACTAACATATTTTTGTTAACTAATATAGTAGGCGCTTAGTAGTTGTATTCCTCTGTTGACACCATCTTCACCCTTAATACCTGACAAACAAATCTGCAACCTAAAATACATTTTTTACTCTGCTGTGAAGAGATAAAAATAATTTGTATGAAAGCTATGTTTAAAGAGTGAATTATTAAATCTCTAGCATAGTTCAAGGTATAATAAATACCTTTATCTGTGATTTGAGGTTTGAGACATTTTCATAAAAGGAGATTTGAAGTTTGAGTTTACAGTGGTTTTACAAGGACCATCCTGATGAGCAGAGAGATGTTCTAATCAACTACAGTTAAAGAAGAAAGCCCCAGGGTGGAAAGGAAATAAGAAGCTCTGGCTCCAGTTGTATTGAGATCATGATCTCTGAGCAAAATTAAAGGTGAGAAATCTAAATCTGGAAGAAAAATATTTTAAAATATTAGTGAGAGAAAGGAAAAAGCAATCTTGAAAAAGGAACATAAGGCTGGAAGTCAGCAGACCTTGACTCTGAACTTTGCTTATTGGGGGAACTTATGCAAATTCTCCATTTGTCCTAATAGTGTAGGTACAGCCAGATATGTCTGCCTTTGCTTTCTTCCCTAAAGTAAGCAAAGGTTAAGATGGGAAATAAATGTGGAAACAATTTTGAGAAAGGAAAACCCTCTTCTAAAGCAATTATTATTATTATTTACAATAATAGTAATAATGAACAGATTTTTAAAAAAATAATATTAATAAAACAAGAGGGACTTCCCTGGCAGTCCAATGGTTAGGACTCCATGCTTCCACTACAGGGGACACGGGTTCAGTCCCTGGTTGGGGAACTAAGATCCTGTATGCTTAGTGGCATGGCCAAAATAATATATATATATATTAATAAAACAAGGTGACTGGTGATGGTGCTCAGTTTTAGGGGGAGTCTGCCAATGGATACTAACTTTGAAGTGTCAAGTTGTTCCCCAGATACCTGAAACTATCTTGTTTACCTTCTTTACCCATTTACATTCTGTCATTCCTTCACACTCAGATCAAGTTAGAGAATTTTAGAGGTTTTGGGTATTTCAAAAAATCATTAATCTAATTGCTCCTCTGTTTCATAAGAAAGGAAGCATATAAAGCCCAGAAACATTACATAATTTGCTCTAAATCACCCTTCCCAGGGTAGCGGCACCACAAGATCATATATTTGCCAACCACCAATTTGATACCATTTCTGCCCCATGAATCTCTCTGTCTACCTGCAGCCCAGAGCCTAACTACTTGAGTTCACACAGCAGAAGACTGCAAGTAAGAATCAAATCCCATCTCTGTCACTGACTGATTGTTTGAGGCAAATAATTTATCTTCTCTGAACATCTATTTTTCATCTGCAAAACAAGAATATAATAAATGGAAAAAGTAATTAAAGATAGATCAATGGAACAGGATAGAAAGCCCAGAGATAAACCCACGTACATTTGGTCACCTTACCTTTGATAAAGGAGGCAGGAATATACAGTGGAGAAAGGACAGCCTCTTCAATAAGTGGTGCTGGGAAAACTGGACAGCTACATGTAAAAGTATGAGATTAGATCACTCCCTAACACCATACACAAAAATAAGCTCAAAATGGATTAAAGACCTAAATGTAAGGCCAGAAACTATCAAACTCTTAGAGGAAAACATAGGCAGAACACTCTATGACATAAATCACAGCAAGATCCTTTTTGACCCACCTCCTAGAGAAATGGAAATAAAAACAAAAATAAACAAATGGGACCTAATGAAACTTCAAAGCTTTTGCACAGCAAAGGAAACCATAAACAAGACCAAAAGACAACCCTCAGAATAGGAGAAAATATTTGCAAATGAAGCAACTGACAAAGGATTAATCTCGAAAATTTATAAGCAGCTCATGCAGCTCAATAACAAAAAAACAAACAACCCAATCCAAAAATAGGCAGAAGACCTAAATAGACATTTCTCCAAAGAAGATATACAGACTGTCAACAAACACATGAAAGAATGCTCAACATCACTAATCATTAGAGAAATGTAAATCAAAACGACAATGAGTCATCATCTCACACCAGTCAGAATGGCCATCATCAGAAAATCTAGAAACAATAAATGCTGGAGAGAGTGTGGAGAAAAGGGAACCCTCTTGCACTGTTGGTGACAATGTAAATTGATACAGCCGCTGTGGAGAACAGTATGGAGGTTCCTTAAAAAACTACAAATAGAACTACCATATGACCCAGCAATCCCACTACTGGATATATACCCTGAGAAAACCATAATTCAAAAAGAGTCATGTACTAAAATATTCATTGCAGCTTTATTTACAATAGCTGGGAGATGGAAACAACCTAAGTGTCCATCATCGGATGAATGGATAAAGAAGATGTGGCACATATATACAATGGAATATTACTCAACCATAAAAAGAAACGAAATTGAGCTATTTGTAATGAGGTGGATGGACCTGGAGTCTGTCATACAGAGTGAAGTAAGTCAGAAAGAGAGAGACAAATACCATATGCTAACACATATATATGGAATTTAAGAAAAAATAATGTCATGAAGAACCTAGGAGTAAGACAGGAATAAAGACACAGACCTACTAGAGAATGGACTTGAGGATATGGGGAGGGGGAAGGGTAAGCTGTGACAAAGCAAGAGAGAGGCGTGGACATATATACACTACCAAACGTAAGATAGATAGCTAGTGGGAAGCCACCGCATAGCACAGGGAGATCAGCTCGGTGCTTTGTGACCACCTGGAGGGGTGGGATAGGGAGGGTGGGTAGGGAGGGAGATGCAAGAGGAAAGAGATATGGGAACATATGTATATATATAACTGATTCATTTTGTTGTAAAGTAGAAACTAACACACCATTGTAAAGCAATTATACTCCAATAAAGATGTTAAAAAAAAAGTAATTAAAGAAACATTCATAGAACACCAGATTTCATGCTTGGTTCTGAAGATACAGATTTAATTGAAACAGACCATACTCCTAAAGATCTCACAACTTTTCAGTGCAGCATTTTATAAACTGTACTCCGCGGCACCCTGGTCCTTCAGGAAGTTAATGTTGTTTGGACGGAAAAGTATAACTGTATGTCAGCTTTTGGAGATTTGTAATGCACATTAGCATATTGAAGACTTTCAAAAATTCTACTTTAAATCAGTTTAGTATAAACAAATAAAGATCTGAGATAATATTTATGAAATTTCCTTGTTAAGTATAAAATGGAAGACATATAATATTCATCCTGCTCTTCTGCAAATTCTTATTAGAGTTCCTACTTGTCTTTTTTTTATTTTTTTTTACTTCACTAGTCTTTTTTTCTTTCTTTAGTTCATGTCTCCTAAGTAGTTAGTCATTGATGGGCTCTTGAGGTAAATTCAGATTCAGCTAATGCAATTTGCCAGGCACTGAGCTAAGCATGTTCTCCATGATTTCTGGCCCAGCACATAATAATCAGTGTAAAATTATTGGCTGCTGCTGTGAGGATGAAGCAGAACTACAGATTCCTCTGAGCTGGAGGTCAGTATCCATGAATCAGAGAAGTTGTCTTCAACACCTCTCAGAATTAAATTGCCACTCACTCTTCTCATTAGCTCCTTTGAAACTTGGTCCTTGATGAAATATATACGCTTTTGTTCTGAAAGTCACGTTAAAACGAGGACGATAGCAAACTGCTTCAGCACATTTAATAACAGCAACTATTGACATCAATGAAGCACTTCCGTATGCCAGGCGCTGTGTTACACGGGAGATTATACATGTAGGCATTTACTCCTCCCCATAACTCTACCAAGCATATTGTTGTCATTGTTGATTTCCTCCTTTTTTTTTTTTAGGCTACTGTTGAGATGATTCTGTTTTGGAGAGTTTATCCTGTTAATGTGGCGAATTAGATTTGTTGATATTTAAATGTTAAACCAAAGTTGCATAACTGTGATAAAGCCAGCTTGTTCTTGATATAATTTTATTTGTTTTTAGATTTGAATAGCTAGTGTATATGAAGAAAGTTCACAGCAATGTTCATTAAAGATATTAGTCTGTATTTTTCTTTCCTTAAAATCCTTAAAATGTTTTTGCTAGGTTTTGGTATCGGAGATATACTGGGCTTATAAATAAATTGGGAAGTGTTCCCTCGTCTTCTATCTTCTAAAATATATTGTGAACATTGTTATTTTTCCTTCCTTAAAAATTTGATAGAATTCACAAAAATATCTTCTGGGCATGAAGTTTTGTTATTTTGGGAAGGTTTTGATAATGAAATCTTTTAACATGTAATTGCTATTCATATTTCTATTTCAACATCTTGTGCCAGTTGTTTGTTTTTTTTTTTTACGGTATGCAGGCCTCTCACTGTTGCGGCCTCTCCCGTTGCGGAGCACAGGCTCCGGACGCTCAGGCTCAGCGGCCGTGGCTCACGGGCCCAGCCACTCTGCGGCATGTGGGATCTTCCCGGACCGGGGCATGAACCCGTGTCGCCTGCATCGGCAGGCAGACTCTCAACCACTGCGCCACCAGGGAAGCCCGTACCAGTTTTTTGAGTTATGCGGTTCAAAGAACTTGTTCATTTTATCTAAGTCATCAAATTCATTGGCTTTATGTCATTCATAATATTTGCTTATTATCCTTTTATTATCTGTAGGATCTGTAGAGATATCCCAATTTTATTCTTGGTATTGTTAATTTTTATTTTTTTCTCTTTTGCTCTTTATCAGTATAGCTAGGGTTTTATTAATTGTATTAATTTTATCAAAGGACCAACTTTTGCCTTTGTTATTTTCCTCTATTATGTCTGTTTTGTATATCACTTATTTTTGTTCTTCATATTTTTATTTTTCATATTTTTATATTTATTTTTCATGTTTCCATTTATCTTCATTTAAAATGTCCTTGCTTTTTCTAGCTTCTTATAGTGGACAATTATAATATTGAATTTAAACCTTTCTTCTTTGCTAATATAAGCAATTAGAGCTGTAATAGTTTCCCTCTAAGCACTGCTTTAGCAGTTTACCATGAATTTTGATATATTGTATTTTCATTATCATTCAGTTTGATATATATTCTAATTTCCCTTGTCATTTTTTTATTCACCCTGGGTTCATGTAAAAGTGTGTTGTTTACTTTATAAATAATTGAAGATTTTCCAGTTATCTCAGATATCTTTATATATTAATTACTAATTAAATTATCTTATGGTCAAACTCTTCTGCAAAAATCAATATTTTCAAATTCATGAGAAATATTTTATGGCCCAATAGATGATCTGTCTTGGTGATGTTCCATGTTCATTAAAAAGAATGTGGGCTTCCCTGGTGGCGCAGTGGGTGAGATGCCGATGAGGAGGATGCGGGTTCGTGCCCCGGTCTGGGAGGATCCCACATGCCGCAGAGTGGCGGGGCTCGTGATCCATGGCTGCTGAGCCTGCGCATCTGGAGCCTGTGCTCCGCCACGGGAGAGGACACAGTGGTGAGAGGCCCGCGTACCACAAAAAAAAAAAAAAAAAAAAAAAGTGTGTATTCTGTAGTTGTTAGTTGTTAGTGAAGCATTCCATATCAATCAGATTTAGATCTCCAGCCATGATTGTGGATTTTTTTTCTCGATTTCTGTCATTTTTTGCTTCATGTATTTTGAAGTCTGTTATACTATATATATTTATATATACACATAGAAAGTGAGAGACAAGAAGTATGTGTGTGTATGAATATATGTATACATATATGTTTATATGTACATATGTGTGTATATATATACATATCTGATAAAAATTCTTGTTTTGATGTAGACTTCATCTAATCTTAATATAGCCACAATTGCTTTCTTTGCATGGCATATATTTTCTATTTATTTACCTATCTGTGACTTTATGTTTAAAATGTATCTCTTGTAGACAGCATATAGTTGGGTAGTGCATTTTTATCCAGTTTGACAATTTGTGGCTTTTAATTAAAATGATTAATTCAGTATATTTAATGTAACTTTTACCTTGTTTGCTTTAATTATAAAATTTTGCTAGGTGTATTTTTTTGTTCTATATTTTTTCCTCTTTGTTCCTTCTTTTTTTGCCTTCAATTCAATTAAATGAATATTTTTGAGTATCCTATTTTAATTCTCCTAATGAGTTTTTCATTTTTATTACTATTCTATGTATTCTAATATGTATCTTTGACTTCTCAAGTCTTCCTAGAGTTAATATTGTATACTTCACACTAAATATATTTTTAAAATGCACCTTACAACACTAAAACTCCATTTTTGCTCTCATTGGATTTTCTATTTTTGTCATATATTTTACATGTATAAATATTATAAACCTCATAAGAAAATGGTTTTTTCACTTAAACAGTCAATTATCTCAAGGAAATGAAAAGAAAAAAAATATGGTAATCTATCCTATTTACCCAGAAATTTACACTTTCTAGTGGTTGTCAATCCTGTTTGTTATAGGTTGAATTATGTCCCCTCAAAATTCATATGTTTAAGTCCTAACCCATAGTACTTCAGAATATGATCTTATTTGAAAGTAGGGTGGTTGCAGATGTAATTAGTTAAGATGAAGTGTTAGCGTGGGCCCTATTCCAATATGACTGGAGTCCCATAAAAAGGGAAAATTTGGACATAGAGACATATACACACAGCAAGAACGCCATGTGAAGATGAAGGCAGAGATCAGGGTGATGCTTCTATAAAATAAGGAACACCATAGATTACCTGCAAACCACCAGAAACTAAGAGGGAGGCAGAAAACAGATTTTCTTCACAGCCTTCAGAAGGAACCAAAGGCTGATATCTTGATTTTGGATTTCTAGCCTCCAGAACTCTGAGACAATAAATTTCTGTTTCTCAAACCATCCAGTTTATGGTATTTTGTTGCAGCAGCCTTAGCAAATTAATACACTGCTCATAGATGCAATTTTCTATTATAATTTCCCTTTAGCCTGAAACCCACTGGACTTGCTCTGTATATTTTCTGTAGGTATATCCAGTTCCTTAAAATTAGCTAAAGGCAAGTTTTTTCCCACTGTCCTTAATGCCCCAAATTTGACTCACTTCTTTTTTTCTATAGTTGTTTCTGATCTCCTTTTGGGAATATTCCTGATATAAATGAGCTTATCTATTAACATTTAAGAAAGTCATCTCAGAAAATTGGCCAGAGTGGCAGTTTTAAATTAACCTTCTGACAACTTATTTTGCAGGTGAATATTTAAAATAAGGAAGTCCAAACTGGAGGAAATAAGCAATCTTCTAAAATGGGCTTTACAAATAGTGATAATAATAAAAACAACTTATGTTCCTTATTCCTTAAAGTAGCAGCCATGCTGGCATTCAAATTACTGCTGTTAACTTAGGGTACCACATTAATATTCAGAAATGTTTCATTTATAAAGAGGCAGGAAAAGTCCTGCTTCCTGATAACTACCTCATATTTCCATTTCAGGTGAACAGAAGTTGAATGGAATTACAGTTCATAAAAAAAATGTAAGCTGAAAATAAGTAACTTCTTGACATCCAGTAGAAACGGCAGCTTAGATGGGAAAGAAAATTTTGTTCATACCCAGTATCAAATGTATCTGCAATATTATTGAAGAAGTAATGAGAATTTATCTCCTGAAGTCATTTAATACCCATTACTAAAGGAGTTCTCAATTGCTTGTTCTGTGGGTACATACACACCTAGGCCTTTGGTGCACACACCAAAAGATATATTGCAATTATGTTGGCTGTATTTTCTAAGCCTAACATCATGTCACATGGTTTGACCATAATATTTAATATTGTAATCAAGATAACATTATACAATTTAGAATGTTATGATCATCATAATATATATATGTACTAGAACTGAGAGAGAAAACTAACATTAAGTGAATATTTATTATTATGCATTAGACATATTGTATATTGTTCTACTGATTTCAAACAGCATCATTATTGCTAGGCAGGAATTGTTATTTTTAATATAAAAAATTGAGATTCAGTTAATAAGTGAAAAGATAAAATATGAATTTAAGTCAGTCTGACTTATACAATATGTTAAAACATTTTATAACATCTTTCAAAGAAAGAAGATTAATTAACAAGCCACTGAGCATTCAGATTAAGACTATATAAATTAAGATATAGTCAGTGGCAACATACAAAAAATATTTAAGAATATGAAGTAAAATTTATAGAAGTTGTCAAATATTTTTATGTTAGTAGATGAGGGAAAAGAAGAATTTAGAGAATAAGTCAACAGTTCTCAAGTCCACATACATAAAAATAATACTAGCAACTCCCCTTTCTTTATCCTGAAATAAAATTTCTAGATATCTAAAAATTATCTGCATCCATTTGTTAAGCAAAATCAGTATAATCCTTTAAATGTGACATATAATAAGAGAAATTAAAGGAAAACAATTTTAGCAAAATATACTTCAGTATATAAACCACAGCATGATTACCTTGGGAAAGCATAAGGAAGTTTTTATGCCTTAAATGGATGAATGAATGAAGAATGAATAAAGTGATTCTACAAATTTTTGTGCCCACATGAATGATAACTATGAATACGACAGCTACAAAAGCAGACTTATGGAGTAGTTATTATTGGAGACTCAAAGGCCATGAGCTGTGTTGCCAACAATGATGAAAACCTCTTGGCAGTATTTAGGAAAATGGACAGTTTACATGGTGTATGAATTTCTGGAAATTCATTATATATTGAAACTGCCAAAAATTCTGTATGCTTAATGTAAAAGAGCGCTGGATTCAAGGATGAAGGAATTTTAAAAAACAAGTTTTTTTTTACCTTTCTGAATGTCCGGCCGGACATTTAAAATTCATTCAACTTGTGAAACAATTTTGGGGGGAATGTGGGCAACCTGATCTACAGGTTGTTTAGCATCTCTAGCCCCTACAAAAGAAATTGTACTGGTAACCCTCAATTTTTATGACAACCCCAACCCAAAAGACCACACAAATATCCAAAATGCCCCATTAGGAGAATATCTTTCCTTTCGAGAACTGCTGCACTAAGATCTTGAGCCTTGGTGTTGGGGATTATGTAGACGCCGTTCATAAAGGTTGGGAACATGTAAGAAAGAGCAAGTTTTGGAAGGACAGGTAATGAGATCAGTTTTAGATATATTGAGATGGAATTAATGTAGGATATTCATGTAGGGTTATGCATGACAAGTTGGAAATAAAGAACAATAATTCAAAACAGAGACTAGAGAGTAGTTTGGAACTATAAGAATGGGGTAAATGGTCAGAGAAGAGGATATAGAAATTAGAAGGAAAGAAATATAAAGACAGATCCATTTAAAATTATATTTAGGGAAAAGAAAATCAAATGACAACCAGCAAATTAAAGGAAAAAGTAAAATACAGAAGGATAACAGAAGTAGGACATATATATATATATATATATATTTTTTTTTTTTTTTTTTAATTTATTTTTGGCTGCATTGGGTCTTTGTTGCTGCATGTGGGCTTTCTCTAGTTGTGGCGAACGGGGGCTACTCTTCGTTGCGGTGCACGGGCTTCTCATTGCAGTGGCTTCTCTTGTTGTGGAGCACGGACTTTAGGCATGTGGGCTTCAGAGGTTGTGGCACATGGGCTCCGTAGTTGTGGCTTGTGGGCTCTAGAATGCAGGCTCAGTAGTTGTGGCTCACAGGCTTAGTTGCTCCAGAGCATGTGGGATCTTCCCGGACCAGGGATCGAACCCGTGCCCCCTGCATTGGCAGGCGATACCCACTGAGCCACCAGGGATGTCCAGGGCATACATTTTTTTTTTTTTTTTTTTTTTTTTTTTTTGCAGTACACGGGCCTCTCACTGTTGTGGCCTCTCCCGTTGCGGAGCACAGGCTCCGGACGTGCAGGCTGAGCGGCCATGGCTCACAGGCCTAGCCTCTCCGCTGCATGTGGGATCTTCCCGGACTGGGGCACGAACCCATGTCCCCTGCATCGGCAGGCAGACTCCCAACCACTGCGCCACCAGGGAAGCCCAGGACATACATTTTTTAATGAAGAAAACGGAAAGAGAGATTTAGAAAGAAAGAGCGGCTGGCACTCTCAAATACTTTAAAGAAGTGAAGGAGAACAAGCTGAAGAACCAAGATAGTTCCGCAGAATTTGATAGCATGACATAGTTAAACGCCACATGTGGAAGGGATTGAGAGGAGTAGAAACTGAAGATGCAGGAACAGGAATATGCATTGTTTCCTTTACCAGCTCTACTTGACATCAGACTTGAAACATTCAAGTTGCGAGCTTAGTCCAGGACAGACAATTGCTGAGAACAGCTAGACAATCTAGAAAAAAACCCAGTCTGGTGGCATTATAATGGCCACATTCTCAATGGCATGTGGATCTGGAATGAATCCTATTTCCTTCACAGCATTCAGTGGATCTTAGATGAGCTCTGGGCATAAGACTAGCCATTCATTGGTCTCCATTTCCTGTAAAGATAGAAATTCTGCCGTGGCAGCGCCAGTCTGACAGGGTCTGCACACTCAGCCAGGCTCCTGTGCATGCTCTGCTTCTGAAACCAGACCAGCTCCAAAATCCCAGTGCTGATTAGAACCCTCGTCTCACTGAACAGACCTTCTGGTCTGCAGTCCTCTGTGCCTCGATGCAAATATCCCCACTAACCAAAGACATCTTTGAAACTTTGACAAGCCCATACCAGGTGACACCAGGATCCCTTCCATTCCAGTTCTTCATGCTGTTATGGACACCATATTTAAAGTGTTGGCTTTACAGCCAGGATTCTAGCTTCTTGCTCTTCCCCATTAGCTTTCATGTTCCTACATCTGTAAGAGGCAAGCCTAGATGAATAAACTCAGCTGAGGAAAAGGAGGTGAGCGCAGAATGCCCACTCAAGAAATTTAGAGGTAAAAACGGCACAATGGACATTTTCCTCAAGCAGTATTATTGATGAGATCATTGAAAAGCCATCCTGGGACAAAAAACTCAGATACTAAATAAATGACAACTTGCTTTAGAGAGAGAGAGAGAGAATAATAAGCCAAAAAATTCAGAGTAAGATAACTCTTCTGGGGTGTTGGGAGAGTAACATGATTGTATAGTGTCTTCAAAGGCAGTGCTCACACATATTTTATTTCTTAAAATGGGTAACAGTAGGTATTTGTTTTATTATGGATACACATATTATTGGGGTGTATGTAATATTGCACATGAATAGAAGGTATATTTTTAATGGGGTGATAACAACCAAAGCGTCATCAACAATAATCTAATCATTTGTTATTTGTACATCATGTTCCAGATATTGTGATACTTTTTTTTTTTTTTTTTGTGGTATGCGGGCCTCTCACTGTTGTGGCCTCTCCCGTTGCAGAGTATAGGCTCCGAACGCGCAGGGTCAGCGGCCGTGGCTCACGGGCCCAGCCCCTCCGCGGCATGTGGGATCTTCCTGGACTGGGGCACGAACCCGTGTCCCCTACATCGGCAGGCAGACTCTCAACCACTGTGCCACCAAGGAAGCCCTGTGATACTGTTAATTTTCACAGAAATTCTGTAAGATAGTGATTATTATTCTTATCACTCACATGCTATAGAAGATCAAGTAATGTGATTGGGAAAAAGGGCCCTGGAGTCTGAGGACTTAGGTTCAAGTCTATGAACTGCTACCCACTTGCTATGTGTTCTGAAGTAGTTTACACACTGTTTTTATGCCTCCACTTCCTCATCTGTAAAATGCGGATAATAGAGCTGTTTACCTCCAAGATTGGTTATGAAATAATCAATGTACAAGTGTGTTGTTATTCTAATTCCTTTTAGTATTCCTAACTGATGGTGTCAAGCTTCATATTCCAAAGTCTATGGTGTTCCATTGTTTAACTTAAGGGTGGGACTGGCAGACTATTTAAGAGAGTGAGGATAATTAATAAATCAAGGTCTCAGGTAGTAAGAGAGAATGGAATGATCTCATTTCTTTTAGGATTTAGCCTAATAGGCATAACAGGATAGAGCATCTAGTTTCCTTTTCAGCAGTAATTTTGAAGCTTTCTCTGCCCTTTGCAAAGCTGGAGATTTCACATGAGCTAGATCTCAAGGGCTCTGCTTGGCACCAGGAATAAGTACATTTGACCAGGTTTAATAGGAAGAATAGCAATGCCTTTGCTGAAGTAAAAGTCAGACCATATTTTTCCTTCTTTTCAAATATCACACTTGATACCCCAGCCCGCCAGGAGAAAGATGTGCAATTTTCCATATTTTAAACACAGTACACACAAAACCAATCTATGCATCAAGTAGGAGCCATAGATAGCTATGATTTCTACCTGAAAATATTTTAATCTAAAAAAAGTCAGGAAGAACTTTGTAAAAATTGGACAGAATTTTATGGAGTCATTTGAGTATATTCTAGGGAATGCCCAGTGTCCATCAGTGATCAGCAAATGAAGAGGTTTTTCACAGCACGATGGCTGTTTCAGAGGCAGTGTAACATGGTGGTTAATGCTGTGGGCTCAGGAGCCAGAGTGCTTAGCTTTGTATCCTGAGTCTGTCACTCACTAGCTGTATGACCATGGACAAATTACTTAACCTCTTTGTGCCTCAGTTTTCTGTTTTGAAATGGGCTCATTAAAAGTACTGACCTCATAGGACTTGCAAGGTTTAGGTGAGTTAGTACTTACTATACAACCTGCTGTTCTAAGAAAAATTCCAGGCACTTAGTCAGCAATCAGTTCTAAATGTTACCACAATATTAATTATTTCTTTATACCATTGACATTGTTTTATATCAGAGGAGTTTATTATAACTCATAAGAGACTGTAAAACTTTGCGAGATAGGAATAATTGCTTATTCAATTTATAATGAATGATTTTTTAAAAAAATCAGTGGAAGACTTTTTTAATCAAGTTGGGAGAAGACAATGGAAGCTAAAATATAATATTTTAGCTTCAGTATGGTCAAAATATTACACACCCTTTGAAACAACAGTTCACTTATGGTTATTTCTGCCAAAAAGAAAATTTCCAGATATTTGTGCAAAAACAGACATAACGATGCTCAGGAGAGCGTATTTAATAACGCTAAAAATTTGACAGCAACCTGAACATCCAACAATAGAAAATTAATTTACTAAACCATGGTATAATACTATATGCATTAAAAATATGTTGTTAAAGAATATTGCTGTGTAAAATGGTAAGTAGAAAACTAAATGGCTACAGAACAGCATTTACATTATCATAATGTATAAAGGCAAACATATGTATTAAGATTTACGTACAAATTGTATATACAACAAAATACTTATAATGGGGCATTTAATTAGTGGAATTGTTGATTTTCTTTTCCTTTGTTGCTTCTCTGTATTTTCCAAGTTTTTGGAATTGCACATATATTAATTTTATATTTATAAAAGGTTATTGAAATTAATTATGACTAAAAATATTGGATATGTAAATTGTAAATTTACAAGTATGTAAAGTTCAAGTTATAAAAATAATAAGGATATTAATTTCAAGAAAATAATATCCAAAAATTTTAGTAAATATAAACACGTTTTCCCTCTGACAGATTCAGCAAACACAATCCAGATGCTTTAACAGCTCCAAAGAGGACAGAAATTTTAAAATAAACCATTAGTTAGAAAAGCATCACAGGCCTAAACTTTAGGTGGCTGATTATTGGTAGACACTGGGCACTTTATGAACCTAACTGTGGTTTGATTATTTATAATAAAGGATAGCATAGCTATAAACAAAGCATGATGTGGATTTTTGGTGTGCTGAAAGCACTGATGTTCATTTCATTACCAGAAATTTCACCTATTAAAAATGTGAATATTGTAGAATTCCTTTACACTCATTAATTCATATATTTTTTCAAAACTATTTACCAAATGTTTTCTAAATTATTAATGCCTTGGACTAGGCAATTTAAATAGAGAAATGAATTGTATGTTTCCTGTTCTAAAGGCTTTATACAAGTTATAATACAATGTTTTGCAGTACATTGTATTGTTATGTGTTATAAATAATGTGTTGTATGTAGTTGTGTGGCCCTTTCCAGATTCTTGGACAGCAATACCATAGAAATGAATATCGTTTCCACAAGACTCTTAGGCAAGCAAAGCTTTTTATTAAAAGAGATAGATAGCTTCTGCACAAGGGAGAATGCAGGAAAAGAGTGCAAGCTCTCCAAGTAGAAGGGGCGAGTTGCTTTTATAACAAAAGGGAGGGTTTGTCTCATGATCACTGATAATTTCCAGAAATGGTCAGACTCCTATGATGAGCAGCAGGTGGCTCCATTGTGGCAATCAGGAATAGCAGGGGCTTCTGAGAAAAGGAAGAAATGCCTGAGAATTTTCTGCAAGAAAACACAGGAACAGATAAGGTTAAAATTTACAGTTGAGCTTCTTGTCTTGTGGCAACTAGGTATACTCCTTAGTGTAGCAGAGTTAATCTATTATCCCTGGGAGCCTGACTTTTGTCTCTGGGACTCAGGCCCCCAGGGCCTTTGTTCTTTAGCTTTCAAGGCCTGTTTTGCCCAAGGCCATTCCCATGTTCTTTTCCAAAATGGCTGTACTCTTGTCTTCATGTATAATTTGTGTATAGTTACAGTACAATGTGTTTTGTTCTGGATTAGCACCTAACATGAAATGAATTTTGTTGGCATTGTATTAACTCGTTCTAGAGTCTTCATCATTAGTACTGAGAAAACTGACTCATCATTTCACTTAGTACCCCATGTCCAAATAGACACCATACTCCAAACCGTGTGATACTGTCATTTATAAAGACTTAAAGTCAAATGCTCTGTCCTTTATCAATCCAACTTCACCAAAATCAGCTTTAAACTACTTTAGTCATTATTAGTCACTTATGGATATGGAAAAGTACCTCTAGATTGATTAAGATAGTGACACCTGAAATTCATGAATTGCAACGAAGGAATACTTGTCCAATCCACTGGTTTTAAATTTCTTCCAGCTCTTCACTTGGCAAGTAGTTGTCTAAGAGCTTGACATAATCAGGATTAAATGTTGTTAAGTATAAAAGGATGAGAGCATATTTGAATTTTCATGTCATTGACATTCCATGGATAAGAGTGCACAATCAGTCACTCATCATTTTGAGCTGTAAAGAGATTTTGTGATTCAAATCAGAAAAAAAAATTTTTTTTCACTGAATCATCACAACTGTAGAAGTGGTTTTGACTTTGATGGCACTCAAAATTAGTGAGGAAAAAAACACCTCAAAAGCCTGCAGTAACATCAAAATATTAACATTGCATCAGCTGGCAAAGCTGTCTACCTATTTCAGGACTGTTTTAGCTCTATAGTTCAGAAGGATTAATAAACCTTTACCTCCCCACTACACTATATACATTTCTCTGGGTCTCTGCCAATCTTTTGGATGGACTTGAGCTTATTAGTGTCCCTAAAAGTTGTAGCCAGAACAACTCAGAAGCAGTTCTGCTACCTCGAATATAGTTACGACAAACTCATAGCATTATGGAAGTAGAAAAAAGAATAGGATCAAGAATTCTTTGTCACTAATGGACAGAAATACTCTCAGTGAAAAATAACACACAGTAATCTTGACAGCCAAATCTGACCATGTCCTGCTTCTCACATCATGATCAAGTCTACTATCTAAAGGGACTATGGCCAGAATAATTGGCAGGTGTATAAAAACCCACCACGGAAGCTCTTTGGAAGGGAATATACGACTGCACAAAATAAAGTGGTTAGCCTCAAATAACGAAAGTCTGTTTTCCTGGTGTCAAAGAAGGCCCTCGATTGGAGAAAAAGAAGAAGATGATGAGATGATGATAAGAAGTATTTATATAGTTCTTACTAGTTGGTAAGCACTGTTTAATTATTTGTATATTTTAATTCATTTATTCCTCAAAGAAACTCCTATTATGTTAGTACTATTTTCATCCCCACTTTAAAGATATGAAAATTGAAACTCAGTTAGGCAAATTCACTTGCCTAAAGTCACACAGGTAATACATAACGCAGCAGGGATTCCACCCTGGCAATCTGCTCTGTGTCTGTGCTCTTAAGTCCTCTGTTTTGCCATCAGCAAATAGTGAGTGAATAGATGCATAGCAGCAAAATGTTTTCAAGAATCAAACAAACAAAAAGGGCTTCCCTGGTGGCATAATGGTTAAGAATCTGCTTGCCAATGCAGGGGACCGGGTTCGAGCCCTGGTCAGGGAAGATCCCACATGCCGCAGCGCAGCTAAGGCTGTGTGCCACAACTACTGAGCCTGCGTTCTAGAGCCCACAAACCACAACTACTGAAGCCCACGTGCCTCGAGTCCGTGCTCTGCAACAAGAGAAGCCACCGCAACAAGAAGCCCACGCACCGCAACTAGAGAAAGCCCGCGCACAGCAACGAACACCCAACACAACCAAAAATAAATAAACTTAAAATAAACAAACAAATTCATATATACTCTTTTTTTTTGTTTTGTTTTGTTTTTGTTTGTTTGTTTTTTGGGTTTTTTTTTTTTTTTAAAAAACATCTTTATTGGGGTATAATTGCTTTACAATGGTGTGTTAGTTTCTGCTTTATAACAAAGTGAATCAGTTATACATCATATATACTCTTGAAAGTTCTTGGCCCTGTCTTTCAGAGGCCTAAACCATGATAAGCAACTTATGACCCATAGGTCGCACAAAATCTAATCCCAGAAACAAGAGAAAAAAAAAAAGTTAAAGCTGTTACAATGTGAACACTGCAACATGATAGCAGTTGAATAGCAGTTGATATTTGGCACCTGTAATTACTAAAGGCAATTTAATTATCCACGCTTCATATTTTTTAATTCTCTGGGAAACAAAACTCTCATCAATGTTTATTCCCTCAGCATGTGAAATGGCTGAAATCTCTGCTTTGTTTCTCATCTTCACAGCCCTGTTTTCTCAGCCTCTCAGCAACTATCTATGAATCAGCCAGGGCCTGGCAGAGAAAAGCAGTATGGACTTTGGATCACCTCTCTGGATTTTCTTTTTCTCACAAGCCTTGTGTCTTGGTAGCATTCTGATAAATGAAAATAGATTTGCTTTTAAAATATTGTTTCCAGCTACTCCAATTCTTCTGAATGTGAGGCTTGTTTCAAAGCAAGGCAAATTAATCCATCATTGTTAATTAAAGAACTGCCCTCCTACCTAAACTTTAAAGGGAGATTTTTTTTTTCCAGAGTAGAAAATAGAGACCTTTAATCATTTGACCATTAAGACAATTGTTTACTCTTAAATGCTCACCAACCAGTAGTAGGAAGCTAAAGGGATGTACCTTTGCATACCAGTATACATAATTTTCTCTTTTCTTTTTCTCACATAGCTATTTTTATGGCAGTTATCCCCTCCAGGGTTCATAGAATATGGGATTCCAGAACGCAAAATCCAACATCAGGGCCTTACAGGGGTAATGCACATCATTCAGTGACTATGAATTGGGAATTAGATGCAGTAACTGTATGAGTCTTTGGTTATATCTTAATGGAAAGAGAGAGCATGCATTTTTAGTTATAGGAGAAATAGTTGCATTGTACTACTGTCAGAGAAAAAATGGAAAATTTTATTCAAGCCAAATTTGAGGATTATAACCTGGAAAGAACATTTTAGAAATCTCTGAGAACTGTTCCACTCGTTAGAAGTCAAGGCACAGTTATATAAGTTTTTTGAGACAGAAGGCTGTACATCAAATGACATATTATTGACAGTTTACATAATCCAGATCTAGGTGCCATGTGAACCCTTATCAAGAAGCAATATTATCTTTAAGGAGCTGTCTTATTGATGCTAGGAAAATATTGCTCTTTATGATTGAGTAGGTATTTCTGCCAATGAGGAAGTCTTGGTTGATGCATAATGCAGGTACACCATGCACAGTGAGGGAAAGAGGAGGCCAAAGGAAAGAGATTTTTTCATTTAATTTTTTTTTGTCTTGCCATAAGATATGAATTTTATTTCACACTACTTATGAGCATTATTTAAATTGTGGTAATGAGATGAAATTTGTGTTTTTGTGTGTACATTTGTATGTGCATGTGCCATCCAAGTGGTTGATTGTGTTTTATATTTGTTGCTTTTATAGCCAACCTTCTGTGCTTCCTTCTATTAAGTGAATAGAGAATTTTATTTGAATATACATTTTCTCTACTCCCTCAGTTCAAGTGATAATGGTATAGCTGGCTCTAACACTTGTGTATGGTCAGGCCACTCAAGATGGCTGTTCTCTTGCTCTTTGTACATCCCCTGCCCAACCAGTGCCTGCTTCACCTACACCCTACCCACTTGACTGATCTTCCTACATACTTGCCCCAGGCTCCAGTTACTGATTGTTCCAAAAGGCAGATTCAAACAGTTGTTAATCAGGGAAGTGAGGGAATGCAGAACCTAAGGAGGAGTAGTCAAGAAACAATAGTGCAGCCATGGGACAAGGTCCTGGTTCCTCCTTAAGGAATATACATAACAATATATCTTTGAGTTCTTTTATAGGAACTAAGGCCTCCACCCATATAGAAGATGGTAACTACAGGCTCAGACCCCAGACTGGTTGAAAACCAGAGGCTGATGATTGAGAGTTCTGGAACACTGCCCTGTTACCTCACCATCAAACAATCAGAAGAAAGTCACGCACTCCAAATTTTGCCTGAAACCCTCACTCCAAATTTTGCCTAGAAAAAATTCTCCCCAGAAACCATCAGGGAGTTTGAGATTTTTGAACATGAGCCACCCATTTTCCTTGCTTGGCTCTGCAGTTAACCTTTCTCTTGCTCCAAACTCTGACATTTCACTTTGTTTGCCTCACTGTGCAGGAACTTGCATTCCATAACAAACCCACACTCTTCCTATAATTGTTAGACCTAGGATTTTTGCTAGAATTATTGGGAAAGAAGCATGCTATGTCACCGTGGTTTCTAAGCTGGGATGATATAACTTTGAAATGGTCATGGGTCACCACAAGGATGTGTGAGCCAAATTGTGGGAGAAGTAGAGCTGAGGAATCGAGACAGATTCCTGATGATCTGAGTACTTGCTGATAACCACCTTTACCTAAAGGAAAAGGGAACTACTATAGAAGGATCCCAGAAGTCAGACAGAGCAGACTGTATACCATCAGAACTTATACATTTCCTTTATGTTTTTCTTTTTGCTCAAGTTAGTTTGAATTGGATTTTTACAATTCATATCTGAAAGAATTCTGATTAATTCAATTGATAAATATTTTGTGATTGCTTGATGGAGTAGGATTTGCTAAGCAAAAAAGAAATGGGAGAAATTTCAAAGGAAGAGATATAAAGATTTCACTGATGTCAGTAGATGAAAGTCATTGTGATGCTTCCCATAAGACCCTTGAAATTAGAAAAATAAGATTGCTCTGTGTGAATTAAACCAAGAAATCAATGCCTAATGAATAAAAATTAAGATAAGCAAAGTCACACTAAAGCTAGAATGTGGATTTTGTTCTGGTTGTATAGTCTTTGGAATTAAAAAGGAGGTCTATGGCTTCCTCTTTATCAGGCCTGGCATTGTGAAGGGTTAGTTGGAAAGCCTTACCAAACATCTTCATGGAAATTTTCTTTTTTTTTTTTTTGATCCAAAAAATCAGACCCAGCTCATCTTGTAACTGAGCAGGACCCTATGGGGCCTTCCCAGACCAGACTACCTCAGCACCATGTCCTCCACCTGCCTCTTGTCTGCAGAAAAACTGTAGCCTCCTCGGCCTTCCCTGAGGTCCAAAGAGTAAATTTAATCAGAGAAGTGAGAAAATGCAGTAAGAAAAGAGAACAGTCAAGCAAGACAAAATAATACTTTAGCCATTAAACAAAGTCAAGGACCTTTAGTTCCTCTTCAAGAGCTATAGATAATATTCTGGACCATGTCCTTTGAGTTGTTTTGAAGATACTGAAATGACTTCACCAAGTGGGAGCAGTTAACCATATGCTACCTACAAGCACATATGTAAACCCAAGACCAGTTGGAACCAGGAGGTTGATGATGTTGATTCCTGATTACCTCACCACCAACCAATCAGAAGAATGTCCACGAGCTGATCACACACCTCACAATCCCCCTCTCTCACCCTATCTTTAAAAACCTTTCCTTGCAAGCCTTCGGGGAGCTTGGGTCTTTTAAGCACTAGCTGCCCTGGACTCCCTGCTTGTTGCCTGCAATAAACGCTCCACTTTCTTTTACCACAGCCTGGTGTCAGTAGGTTGGCTTTACTGCACACAGGCAAGTGGACCCAAGTTTAGTTCAGTAACTATTTGACCCAAATATCATTCCAGTAGTTGCACTGTGTTCCCTTTTGTGCTATGAGACATTTAATTTGTAAAATTCTGTGTAGAATTCTGAAACTCAGAGAGAGAGAGAAAAGGAGAAAGATTCCTGTAAGATGTTGCAGATCTGCCAGGGCTCCAAGACCCATGTGAAGGGAAGAGAGGTTGAATAAGGTTATTTTCAGTGACCTGAAAACACTGTACTTTAATTATAAAATTGCAGGTTAAATAAGCTAACAAAAAGGACAGGAAATTAAGACAGAGGTAGTTTGGGAACCAAGGGATTTCTCCAGTTGCTGTAGCAGATGCTGGATTTCCTGCTGAATTACCTCAGAGAGGTCTGCATTCTGGAAAGTCAGATCTCTTGAATAAACTCAGGAATTCCATCCTATGGATTTTTAAGATACATACCAACACATAAAGTGGTTTGATTACATTCTGGGAAAACAAAGTTCAACTTGGCCAACCAAATCTTTGGTTTTTAAAATATTGATTTGATTGATAAAAAATAAAATATTTCATTTCATTATTTTAGTGTCACATACAGTTCATATCTTTGGTCCCTGAACCATAGTAATTCAATAAATTTTGTAAACAAACCAACAAAAAGTAAAATTGTCTCAATTTTCCTACCAAACCTCAGTGAGTTTGCTTCATCAAATTTGCAGTTGGTTTTACAGAATTAACTACTCTAGTAAGTCAAAATGCCTTATTCAGTCATTTTGTGTTACACTAGCTAACTTTTAAGATAAATGGCTGTAGCACTGCATTGAAATGAAAATAAGAGCAATAGGAATTTTCTCCTGGAAAAGAAAAATGCCAAGAAATGTCTACTATTAATTGCTTTTAGTTTGTGATGCAAAGAGAAAAACACACATGTAACATACCAGAAAAGGATGTATTTCTCTCCTGTGTAAATTATTGCACTGAACTTTGAAAATGTTTTACAGCTTTAATATGCTGGTTGAGAAACCATTTTTAGAACTTGCAAATAGAGCGGGTTTACCACTCTTCAGACTCTCTTTACTCTTTGAAGTCTTCACAGTGGCCATATCAAGTGCCCACAGCATTATGTTGGCAGTGTGTTTTCTCTGACCCCTGGGGACTTTTGCAATAGTGATATTGACCCTTTGTTGTCTACACTCAAATTTTTTGATCTTGAAAGTAGAAAAATAAATATATTTGCTTATTTCTAAAACCATTTTCACACAAAAAGTCTGTATTCACCTGTTGTTTATTTACTTGAATGGTTTTGTTTTCTATTGAATCTTTTTTATTTACAAAGTATAACAG
Source organism: Phocoena sinus (assembly GCF_008692025.1). Classification (NCBI taxonomy): domain Eukaryota; kingdom Metazoa; phylum Chordata; class Mammalia; order Artiodactyla; family Phocoenidae; genus Phocoena; species Phocoena sinus. The sequence goes on along the minus strand of NC_045763.1, from coordinate 60,338,523 downwards.
ATTCTAATAACTGTATTATGATCTTTTGAGTTTCCTTTAGCACCCCAGTTAATTGACCACCAGCAATAGTAAGGTGTTTATGTAGTGACAGATAAGTGTCCAGAAAGTAAAATCAAAGAATCTGCTTAGGCAAGAAATGTTAACAAAACAGCATTTGAAACAGCAAGTAGGTAGAAGCACAGCAGGAAGCTGGTGGTCAAAGGCAGCCTGGAAACTATATTAACGAACATCCTGTTTGAACCGGAGAGGACAGTGTCAGCTACTTACTTACATCCTGCTCTGAGAAAATTAGTCCTCTACAGGGAAGCCCAGGAAATCAGGGTAGATTAGTGCCAAATTAAATGAAAACAAAATACACCCACAGAAGGAGTATTCTTTTCATCACTTTAGAGAATCCTTCCATTTCATAAACTGCACAGAATTAATGAGTTAAGTTTGCAGAAGCACTTGCCATAAATGCTTAAGATTAACTGCAAAAGATGTCTAGAATTCAAGCAGAATTGTGATGTACTAACAAAAACTTATTTCCAAATGGTACAAATCATGACACGCATGCAAATGTAGAATGAACATATGTCTAAATTTTATTTGACTTATTAATTGATGAAGGATCAGTATGATAGTCAACGCGATTCAAAGGGCATTTTAAGAACTAGATATTTATAGGATATTTGATAAAAGAATCTTAGGAAGAATTATTGGGTTAGATTTTTAAAAAACTGGTAAATGTCATACTGTTCACATTTAGGGTTAATTTACTTACAATAGAAATTATTTGCACGTCTGCCATATGAAATCTCCAAGGTCACATGTAACTTCACAGTCTTAACTCTTAATAAATAATAAATACCAATGTCAAACAATGGTACATTCTCTTAAAGAATTAACTGTTAGGTGATTCAGTTAAACAATGCTTCAATGTGACATTGAAAAGATATGCAAGCATTCTTTTGCCTTATTTATATGTTTTTGGATACTTTTTCCTAACAATACTAAGCAGATAGGCAGGAACTAAGTCTTTGTATTTATAACCAAGATGTGCCATTATTTCCTCAATGTGTAATAGCCAAAAATTTTCCTGTTATGCCAACTAATTGTTTTCAAATACTGATCCTGGGACTTCTGTTGTGGTGCAGTAGTTAAGAACCTGCCTGCCAATGCAGGGGACACAGGTTTGAGCCCTGACCCGGGAAGATCCCACATGCCTTAGAGCAACTAAGCCTGTGCGCCACAACTACTGAGCCTGTGTTCCCGTGAGCCACAGCTACTGAGACTGAGCACCACAACTACTGAAGCCCACACACCACAACTACCAAAGCCTGCGTTTTCTACGGCCTGCGTGCTGCAGCTACTGAGCCTGCATGCCGCAACTACTGAAGCCTGCGCGCCTAGAGCCCGTGCTCCACAACAAGAGAAGCCACCGCAATGAGAAGTCCACGCACTGCAACAAAGAGTGGCCCATGCTCACTGCAACTAGAGAAATACCGTGCACAGCAATGAAGACACAAACGCAGCCAATAAATAAATAAACAAAAATTAACAACCTAAAATACTGATCCTATTTGTCATTTATTTCTTGCCTAAAATATTTTATAGCTCTTTGAGGGGAACTTAGCTTTCTCAATTTATAATATGTAAAATCTTCAAGGGCACACAGCTGAACTTGTTGTTAGAATATCAAAAATGGACCATATGATTTCAGATCAAAGACAAGGACTAGCTAGATATTAGAATTTTCTCTTCTGGTTTGGTGGATGTAGTAGGAAGAATAAGAATTGGAGAAACACTGGAGAAAAATTGTAATATTTGAACTCAGAGAACTTGGTGAAATCTCATTCTCTGATTTCAATCTGGATTGGTTATTATAACTTCTAATAGTTAATAAAATTTTCCAAGTTTCTGTGAGCTAGACAGTCTCTGCTTTCTCTAATTTTACTTTAAGTCCTATGAGGCTATGGCTAGTATAGGGAGAAATCCAGGGACAAATTATATCCAGATACTGATTGACAAAACTGTCTTGTGTAGCTGATTAACTTAAAAATTTTCTCAAGAAATTATCAATCTCACCTTTGAATCTCACTTGCATTAAACATGACAATACGGCTGGCAGTTCAATCTTTATTTTTAAAAAAATCATCAATAATCCTTGTTCTCATGCTATTGAAAACAATATAAATAGACATGACTTTTGCCTTTATAAAGTTGACATTTGGCAGCCATGGTACGGGCAAAAAATTTCAGGACCTGCATAAGAAATATGTAAATCAAGATAACTCTTGGTTGTGTCTGTATAGGTAACTGATGAATTAGAATTTTACATATTGTTATGTAAAAATGACTTTTTAAACTTTTAAAAAATACATTCATGGATATGAAGCAATATTTTATATCCTAGAAGTACTTTATTAATTCTTAGTCTCTTCCAACAATCAGTTTCTGTGTGCAGTTGTGAATTTAAGTGTATGTGTGAGAGAGAAACAAAATTTGTTTTGTTTTTTCTTTTGGAAAGTAAAAATCATGGGTGAGGCCAGACTGGGTAATACTCTCAGGAGAGCCAACGTGGTGTGAAAGAATATCTGAGCACCAAGGTCCTTGAACTGTGACCTATGATCTAGAGAGTCTCTCAAAGAATTGTATGACTAAAATTCTGCCGTGCGAATGTAAAGTCTTGAGAGGCATATGTGAAGAACATAAAGAAGGAAGCAAGGATTAATGTAGCTGCAAAGATTTTAAAAAGTAGCATCACTGAACAACTTTGGTGAAACCAGTAGTTTAAACAGTAGACTTTTAAAAATGCTGAGAGAGGACTTCCCTGGTGGTCCAGTGGCTAAGACACCATGCTGCCAATGCAGGGGGCCTGGGTTCAATCACTGGTCAGAGAACTAGATCCCACTTACCGCAACTAAGAGTTCACATGCTGCAACTAAAGATCCTTCATGCCGCAAATGAAGATCCCACATGCTGCAACAAAGATCCTGCATGCTGCAACTAAGAGCGAGTGCAGCTAAATAAATAAAGTGCTGAGAGAATCTGGGGAACTGCTATAGCCAGACTCATTCTAGACTCTTTACAGCCAACTTTGTGATGATAATCAGGATTAAAGGAGAAAAAATATCCTAAATATCTGTTCATTGAGGCTGGCATGGACTTAGAGGAGAACAAACCAAGTAGGTGACAGGGACAGTTTACTAGTAGACAGAGACAGGTGGGTGACATGGTGTTGAAAGAGGAGGAGAAGGACCTGAAACAAGAGGTAAAACCAATAGATGGGATCTGATTAGACTTATAAATGAGTGATAAAGAAGTTAGACCAAATGACCATGTCCTGAAAATGGGGTTGACCATAAACTCAGATACTAGAGGCGTTCTAAAGGAAGAGATATCAATCATTCTGAAGTATTTGGGGAATGGCTCACTGGGGTGGGGTTATATCTTCAGGTTTTGAAAATTGTTAGGACTTTACTAGGTTGAATAGGGGAACTACTACAAAACAACTAATACTGAAAACTTGTTGAAAATAGCTAGTATAGTGGGAAGCAGCCACATAACACAGAGAGATCAGCTCGGTGCTTTGTGACCGCCTGGAGGGGTGGGATAGGGAGGGTGGGAGGGAGGGAGATGCAAGAGGGAAGAGATATGGGAACATATGTATATGTATAACTGATTCACTTTGTTATAAAGCAGAAACTAACACACCATTGTAAAGCAATTACACTCCAATAAAGATGTGAAAAAAAAAAAGCTAGTAGCTATGAAAAGCAACAAACTTGCCAAATTAAAAAAAAAAAAACACATGCATGAGAAAATAGAAAAATAGAAAAGTGTAAAATAAGATTTTTCTCTCAGGTCTGCTGCACATCTCTTTGCTTCTATTAAGTAGGTCTATCGTACTCGCAGTGGGGTGCCCTTCAGAGACAAGGACATTTTTCAAATGTCAAAAAAATCTTCGAATCTGATTGCTAAGCATGCCATGATTAATGTAAAGAAAGGTCAAGTTCAATAACACATACAAAAAAGGAGAGTCTGAGATTTGATCTAAATGACGGCTATAATCATCGATTAGTCAAACAAGCCCAATCATAGCTATTGGTTTAGACTGTGGAATAGCTGCCCTTCAAGGTATTTTCACTTTACAGTGGTTATTTCAGACCCTTAAGAACTGCTAAGAACATTGATGGTTGATGGTATTACATTTTTTAAATTCCCAAGGAGATTGAGGAATACAGTCAGAAAAGCTATGACGAGTCTGTTATTTGGATCTTTTTTTTAAAAAAAATAGTTTATTTATTTATTTGGCTGCACTGGCTCTGAGTTGTGGCCTGTGGGATCTAGTTCCCTGACCAAGGATTGAACCTGGCCCCCTTCTTTGGGAGCGCGGAGCCTTAACCACTGGACCACCAGGGAAGTCCCTGTTATTTGGATCTTAAGTGTGGTAGAAAATAACACATTTTTACTGCAATAAAAGCCCTACTAAAAAGCTTGAATCTATTATGTTAACTAATGAAAGAAGTACTTAATGAAGTTTTAGCTAGGGTTTTAAACAAATTAAATATTGAGAATTAAAGTACACTTAGAGAATTCTAATTCCTAAAATTATCCCCATATAAATGACAAAAATATGTAAACAAACACAAATAATTTATGAACCCTGCATGATATGACCATAGTCCTACCTAAGAATTTCAGATTAAACAGATTTACCAGGAAAGATCAGGAAAAATAACACTATCTTGTGGGTGAGGGGTTCTTTTTTTTTAATGAATTTTAATTATTTCCCCAGACTTTAATGTTATCTGTTAATGTACTTTATGAAAGATGAAAGCTAAAGTTTATTTTCTCATTAGCTTCATTATTGTCACTGGCAGACATTGATTCTCTCCTTCCCTGGGCCTTCACTTCATAAATATGTAGAAGCAATATGAACATAGTAGTCATATTCCAGTGGGGGGGGATTCTTCTTGTCCATCAATCATCTCTTAAATTTCTTGATTTTCAATCAGACCAACTGAGTGTCTATTTAAAACTTTAAATAGCATGAGACAAAATTAAATTCAAGGCAAATTGAATGACATAGAAAGTACCACTTTCTAACTGTAACTTGCAAATCCACAATGAGGACATAGTTTGTCATGAATATTTGAATATTACAGCACCAAAGTACCGAAAGCCAAATCTTCAAGAATTACATGAATAAAAAGATAATAATAAATACAGAAATGTATCTCTTTTCCCTCATGTTAGATTGCATAGAAAATAGTATAAGTAAGAATAGAGGGTTTTTAACAAAAGAATTAATAAAGTTGGATGAATATAGATCTATAGATATATGTAGTAAAAGAAAGGAACTCAACCATGGAACAGTTATAAAAATGGACTACATATTAAATTCAAAGAAAAAGTCATTTAATTCCAAATTTGAAATAGTACAGACTGCATTATCAGATGATAATATAATTCAACTGGAAATCAAGAGCACAAATAGAAGCCAAAGAAAATCTCCAACTATCTCAGGTAAGCTCTGAAGGGGTTACCCTTCTGGGAATCAGTGTTCACACCTTGCTCCTATTGTTAAGCCTCAGGAGCCCAAGGATTTCTTTAGGTAGAACAGTTACAGGCTGCTACTTGACAGATTTTTGGCAACAGTTTCCTTAAAATCCTAGAAGGCATCAGGGCTGTTTGATTCTGGTCAATTTCATAAGAGAACAAACTATTTCCAAAGACAAAGGTCTTAAAACTCAATTTCCCTGGTGGTCCAGTGGCTAAGACCCTGCACTCCCAAAGCAGGGGGCCAGGTTCAATCCTTGGTTAGGGAACTAGATTCCACATGCCACAACTAAAAGATTCTACATGCCACAACGAAGATCCCGTGTGCTGCAACTAAGACCTGGCGCAGCCAAATAAATAAATAAATATTAAAAAAAAAAAAAAAGAGAGAGAGAGAGAGAAAGATCGTAAACCTAAGGAATCTTATCTGTTGGTCACCGGTCTTTCTTCCTGCCCATTTGTTAATTTGGAAAATAACCACAATTAAGAAAACACCTCCTTTAATCCAGCCCTTGTCTGATTGTGCACTCCCCTTGTTTGTCAGGGAAAGCTTACAAGAGACATTTTGGAGAAATTCCTGGAACTTCAGTGCTGTCAATCTCATGCTTGCTAATTTTACTGCTTCTATACTGTATAGGATAGATTAGGGTTCACATAATAGAAACCATTGCAGCTAGGTTAAATAGAAAAGGATTTAACAGAGGGAATTTGGTGCTTTCAAAATCACTGGGAGAGCTGGAGCTGGGTCTGGCAGGCTCTAGGCAGCACTGGAATCCACCTTTACAGTAGTTAGGATCCTGCCATTTTACCTCAAATGTGGCCAGCCTTAAGAACCTACTTGCTTTTCAACACTTACCAAAAAGCTAACTAATTAAAATATCAAAAATATTATGGTATGTTTTTGTTAAGTAATTGTTGCATTCAAAATTAGGTACCTCCTTCCCTGCAACTATGAAGACTTCATTCTAAATAGTAGTCATGTAACCCTTACCAAATGACAGCAAAATACTTCAATAATTAACAAGATTAAAAAGCACCATTGCTTTGGTTCATCATACTTATTTTTCCCGTGAGATGCAGTGCAGTTGTGTGGTTAAGCAAAAAGTGTTGATGTCATACAACATGAGTTCAAACTCTAGTATTAGCTGTAAAAGCCTGGGGCAATTTAATGATGCTAAGTTTTAATTTCCACACCTGTAAAATGGGAATGATAATAATATGACTACTGATAGAGACATTATGCAACTTAAATGAAATAGTGTACTGAAGTACTTAAAACATCACCTAGCACATAGTAAGCCCTCAGTGATGGTGAGACAGGTTTTACTACCACCACCTTGCTACTTTTTGTTCTCTCGTTTTTCAATTACACTACCTCTTTAAGTCATAATCTCACATCTGTCACCATTATGCTAGCAGCAATTGACTTCCTAAATCCCCAAATCCACTGATCTTTATTCAGTCCACATTCATCTTGGTTTCTCTGCTGGCTTTGACATTGTTCATCATTCTCATCCATTCTCACACCAGTGACACTGATGGCATATACCAGCTTTCAGGCTTTGCCCCCAGTTCCACCCTGCGTGCTCAATCTCTCACAGTAACTACAGCAATATTTGTGGTCATCTTTTTCTTTTTCATCTATCATCCTAGTGCTAGGCCTCATTATCTTATGCCTGTGCAAATTTTGTATTCACTTGCTGATGGCTGACTTTTTTTCATTATCTCTGCTTCAATTCATTTTGTGTACCAACTGACAAATGAATATCTTTAAAATACTGATTATGTCATTCTCGTGCTCAGAAATTTTCAGTGACTTTCAATTGCCTACCAAATGAAGTTCAAATACATTGGTCTGGTTATCAAAACACTTCTCATTCATCTCCTAACATGCCTTTAAGCCTCCTATCCAGTAATTTCTGAACTGTGGCACTCATCACATACTATGCTTCTATTGAGGCTTTTCTCCTCATAGAAATTTGCCTGGAATGCCCTCTTCCAGCCTTTTCCATCTCCTGACTTTTTATTTATCCCTCTAACCCTGGTTAAAATGCTTTCTTCCCTAGGATAACCCCAATTAAGAGCAATCAATCTCTCGCTTTTCACAACATTAAAGATTGACAGGGCTTCCCTGGTGGCGCAGTGGTTGAGAGTCTGCCTGCCGATGCAGGGGACACAGGTTCGTGCCCCAGTCCGGGAAGATCCCACATGCCGCGGAGCAGCTGGGCCCATGAGCCATGGCCGCTGAGCCTGCGCGTCCGGAGCCTGTGCTCCTCAACAGGAGAGGCCACAGCAGTGAGAGGTCCGCGTATCGCAAAAAAAAAAAAAAAATTGATATTCATCATTGGGTGCATCACATACATGTTAGAGCCAATTTTTTGTAATATCACCTAACTGGTATATTATACCAGGGTCAGAAAACTTCCTTAAAGGCCAGATAGTAAATGTGTAAGTAAATATGGCTTAAGGACCATATGGTCTTTGTCACAATTATTCGACTCTGCCTCTTTAGTGAGAAAGTAGCTGTAGACTGCTTATGTAAACGAATGGGCATAGCTATTTTCCAATAACACTTTATTTACAAAACAAAAACAGTTGGCTAGCCCAAGGGTTGTAGCTTCTTGATCACTGCACTAGACCATCAACTTCTGAAATGCTGGAACCACGCTATATTTATTTGAACAATGTTAATACTACCACTAATGAGTCATTAAATACTCCCCTATAGTTTATGCCAGGAACTATGCAAATGCTTTTTTTTTTTTTTTTTTTGCGGTACGCGGGCCTCTTACTGCTGTGGCCTCTCCCGTTGAGGAGCACAGGCTCCGGACGCGCAGGCTCAGTGGCCATGGTTCATGGGCCCAGCCGCTCCGCGGAACGTGGGATCTTCCTGGACCGGGGCACGAACCCGTGTCCCCTGCATCGGCAGGCGGACTCTCAACCACTGCGCCACCAGGGAAGCCCTATGCAAGTGCTTTTATGCACATTATTTATAATCATTGCAGTGACTTTAAAAACTCAGTATTGCCATATTCCTTTTGCAATGAGGGAACTGAGGTGCTTACCACAAAGTGAAATTCTTATTTTGACGTATTTGTTTACATACTTGTGGTTGAAGCTCTCTCTAAAAGGAAACTATAAAAACAAAGAACAAGTCCGTCTCCTTTGCTATTGTTTCTGGCACAGAATAGATATTCAACAAGTGTTTATTTAATCAATTAATGAGTGAATTAAGCACAGAGTAGCTAACCCATTTGTCCAGGGTCACACACACAGTAAATAATAGAGCAGGAATTCAAATTTACATTTTCCTTTTTTCAGTAGTCCTTCATTTTTTCCAAGCAAATATTTCTTGAAAACCCACCGTATGCCATGGGCTATGAGCTTTTAACCATACAGAACTGCCTAACATATTGTATACAATAATAGCCAACACTTATAGAGCACTTACTATGTGCTAGGCTCTGTTCTGAGTACTTTATACATATCAACTTATTAACAATCCCGTAGGGTAGGTATTATTATTATTACCTCTAGATATAAAATTTAGGTACAGAAAGCTTAAGCAACTCACAATATCTAGTAAGTGGTATAATCCAGTGCTTTTTTTAACATCTTTATTAGAGTATAATTGCTTTACAATGGTGAGTTAGTTTCTGTTCTATAACAAAGTGAATCAGTTATACATATACATATGTTCCCATATCTCTTCCCTTTTGCGTCTCCCTCCCTCCCACCCTCCCTATCCCACCCCTCCAGGCAGTCACAAAGCACCGAGCTGATCTCCCTGTGCTATACGGCTGCTTCCCACTAGCTACCTTACATTTGGTAGTGTATATATGTCCATGCCTCTCTCTCGCTTTGTCACAGCTTACCCTCCAGTGCTTTTTAAAACGTTCACTTTATTGCCTTTTGATAAGTAGTTTGTAAATACTGATAAACATTGATTTTTCTCCTTACCTCTTCTTTTGGCTAGTCAGTAGATTATGTCTTAAAATAAGCTGCCTTTCATAGCACTAAGATCCATGTTTCCTGAGAACCACTCCCCCCTAAAATTAAATTTTGATTCTGGTCATACAGAACATCTCATTTTCACCTTTTCATTTGCTTGTACTTCTTCCCCAATCTGGAATACCTCCCATTTTCTCTGTCACTTTAAACTCTCTCAAGGTAGGGATATATATATATATATATATATATATATATATATATATATATATGTATTTTTTTTTAAGTTTAATAACACCATCTCCTAGAAGGTAGAAAATGTTCACTTAACCTTTAAACTATACCTGAATTCAGTTCAGTAACTAGCATTCCTGGAATGAATTAGCCTGTGGGTCATACCCTAATGTTTGAAATCTTACAAAAATCTTCCATTTCACATAATAATGAGCTAGTAATATGTATAACACTCTGCATCCAGTTTTTGTCTTTTTACACATTATATATCAAGTTTCTCATTATGCATCAAGTGAGACATTAGCCATATTTTAACTTCCCTTTCAGGTATTTAAACATGCCTTTCTTCCATCTCTGGGTTGTGATTTGGCTAAGAGCAGGGACTATGACTGATCCATCACAGTATTTTGCATAAAGCGTGCTCCTAGACACTTGTGAAATGACTGGATGAATAGGTATACATGTGCATATGCAACATCTACTTCATCTTCTAATTAGAACCCATCTTAAATTGACCTCCTAAATACTTCTCAGACTGCTGTTCCTGTCCTTATTTCGCCACAACTGCTGTGGTTCAGGCCCCCAAAGCCTTTCAACAACATTCTTAGCACAGCAATGGGCCCAGCTTCCTTACACTTCATCTCACCCAACTTCTCAGTTCATCCTACTCTTTGCTGCCAAACTGGGAAATTTGGTTTCATTATGGATTATATAGTTGTCCACAGGTTCCATGATTCAACAAACTGCCAATTAAAAATATTTTTTAAATTTCCAGAAAGTTCCAAAAAGCAAAACTTGAATTTGCCACATTCTGGCAACTATGTACATAACATTTACATTTTATTTACAATATTTACATAGCATTTACACTGTATTAGGCATTATAACTAATGTAGAGTTGATTTAAAGTATATGGGAGGATGTGCATAGGTTATAAGCAAATACTATGCCATTTTACATAAGGGACTTGAGCATCTGTGGATTTGGGTATCTCAAGGAGGAAGGAGTGGTCCTGGAACCACTTCCCTGTGGATAGCAAGGGAAGATTGTATACTCTTCAGTGTCCTCCCTCCCATACTGTAGATGTAGGTCAAAGCTCTTTCCACCTGCGTGTAGCCCTCCTTGCCCAGCTGTCCGGCTCACATGCATTCTGTATCCAGTTACACTGAGTACAGTACTTGAAATTTCTGGAACACACCACACTCTTCTACTCAACCATGACTGTGAACATATATTTCCTTCTGAATGGAATACCCTTTTTCCCCTTCTGTGTGAGATGCACTTTTCTCCCAGTGTGGCACTCTTTCTTAACTTTTAAGACTTAAATATCACTTACCCCATGAAGCCTTTTGCCATGCCAAAAGCTAAAATTTGTTCTCTCTCCTCTGCTCCTGTGGCAACCTTTTTTTTTTTTTTTCTGAATATAATGTGTTTGTATAGCTATTTTCCCCATTGAAATGGAAAATCTTTGAGAGTAGCAACCTTCAAACATCTGTAGCCTTGTCACAATGCTGCCATATAGTCAAGCCAGCAATAAATACTTTTCAGTGAATGATTTAACTAATCAATCAATAAATTCATGCTGACATTAAGGAGGTTAAATATATGCTATAGAGATAAGAGTCATTCAATACAAAATTTTGGAACTATAACATTGATAAAAAGATTTTGAGTATAGCATTCATTAAAATCATGGTATGTGGTTATATATGCATATCCTCATAACTTTATTTGGAAAGAAAATGTCACCAGTAAGTGATTAAATTGCTTAATCAAATAATAGCTGGCATTTGAAAATGGATAACCTGCCAATTGAGTTGTAAGAAGTTTCTAATTAAAAATGGATATATAAAGGAAACTGCGTTGGTTTTTGATGGCTACAGTATAAAAATTAATTATATAGTTATATTAAATGTACCATGAGTATATTAATTTTCCTAAATGATATTTAGTTTTTGGTCTCAGGTTTTCCTATTGAATTACTGCAAATTGCAAATTTGAAAAGTATTTACTTTAATGTTGAGGACAATACCAAAAGATCTTATTTCAAAAGAAAAATCTACGTTAAAAATGGAAAGTAAAAAAAAAAAAAAAAAAAAAAAAAAAAGGGCTTCCCTGGTGGTGCAGTGGTTGAGAGTCCGCCTGCCGATGCAGGGGACACGGGTTCGTGCCCCGGTCCGGGAAGATCCCACATGCCGCGGAGCGGCTTGGCCCGTGAGCCATGGCCGCTGAGCCTGCGTGTCCGGAGCCTGTGCTCCGCAACGGGAGAGGCCGCAACAGTGAGAGGCCCGCGTACTGCAAAAAAAAAAAAAAAAAAAAAAAAAAAATGGAAAGTATTCCTATGTGACTGATGCGGCCAGTAGAATAACATTCTAGTATACCACCCCTACCTGCCCCCGTCCCGATTACACAGTTTACAATGTTTGTGTGAGGGAAACTGCAAGCGAATAAAGTATCTACTTTTATCAACCAAATAAAAGGAATTTTCTGGTTTATTTTATTGCCAGTATCACAGGAATTTGAGGCACCTTTCAGTTACTTAGTGGGACATTTGATCAGAAGCAATCTTAAAAGACTATCATATTATCAATATTTTCAGAAGGAAAAGTTTGGCATAGGGCGTGAGTAAAAGGTATCAAGACACCAATCTTTCAAGAACGCTTTTCCTCAAGTGGCTCCAGGGTCTGTTTAGAATCCAAAATGCTTCTGCCTTAGATAGTGGAGTAGGAATTCATGTTAATGCAGAACCAGAGTTTTCCGGGGAAAATTATGATGCTTGAGCAAAATAAATAAAGCACAGTCATACTAATAAATGAAGTAGAAAGGAATAGTCAAGTGTGGTACATTTTTTTTAACAACTGGTAAGTGTTCTCTGGCAAAATATAATATTTAGAGCTTAGGACTGAATTATTCACCCAGTAGGTGCTCAATAGTCACTGGTTGAATGAATGAATATTGCAATTCAAGTTGTAAACATCCCTTGAAATAAAGCTCTCTCTTACAAAAAGAAGCAAAGACTCCAAGTTGGAGAATATCCAATTTTAGGATGGTGGAGTTATGCCCAATGAATGCAAACTAGCCTGTCCATTAGTCCCCAGTGAAGTCTCTCACAACTTTTAGCTTAAATACTCATAAGGAACAAGAAAAAAAAAAAAACTTCAAAAAAAGCTCTTTGATTTTCATGGCATTTATTGACAGAACCCAGGAGGTATTATAAGAGATCATAATGATTCTGGTTTCAGCAACTAATTGATGGTCAACAGACACTTTATCTCATGAAAGAAAGTCCCTCTCTCTGCCTAAAATAAAATTGGAAAATAATGTATCTCTCTGTCTACCCCTTTGGTAAGAGAACCAAGATATGTACAAACCATAATATTTTACAGCTGCCTCTCCACCTTGTAAGGCCACTGGCTCCATGAGGACCAAGTATGTTTACTTGGGTTCACCACTGCATTGACAGTAACTAGAACAGTGTCTGGTACCCAGTTTTGTATTTAATAATTATATTTCAAATGAATGATTTGTTGAAAGGTATTTTTTTAGGATTATTTCTCTAATTCTAATTTCTCCTTCTCTCTCTCTCTTGCCTACCCATACTTATCTAATCATTTGGTAACTGCAACCCCTAAGGGACAACACATTTTATTCTGAGAAATGTGGACCCCACAAAGAAGTTCTGAAGAACCTTATTAGTACAAATTAGATAATGTCATTTTCTTTATACCTCACCAATTAACCAGGCAAATTGGCTGGGAGAATATCCAATTTTAGGATGGCAAAATTATGTCCAAAGAATTCCAAGTAAACTACAAATTTTACCTGAGGAAATGCATATGCATCTGTCCGCTAGGCAATGAGGTGCTACATTAAACTGCGTTTATGGTGCTGTGTTTATCACTTGTTCTGGAGGTAGGGTGTAAGTCCTAATTTGTGGCCTTTGTTGATTTCTATGGTATATTTTAAGACCCTATGACTTAAGGCAGAGTTATGGAGCTGGCTCCAAGACACCACTACCTCCAGGTATTTATACCTCAATAACAAATGCTTATACAACAAAGTAGTGATATAATAAATAAAATAATAAAAATAAATAATAAAAAACTGCTCCTCACTAATTGCTAAGTACTATAACAGTCCTTTATTTGCTGCCTATCTATTTATATATTATAGTACTTATTATTTTTATTTTTATTATGATAATGTTGTGTCCATAGCAGATGGTAATTTACTTAAAAGCAGAAAATTACTTCAGTTATTTATTCAACAAGTATTTTTTATCAACTGTATGAATTCTCTATAGTATACAACATAGTAGACTTAACTATAGAATGGGATTGAAAAAAGCTTTATTTAAAAAACTAAATTCTCTCTGGATTCTCTGTAGTCCTGTCAGCTTCCCAATTTCCTCCCTGACTGATACATCCTTGTGTCTAATGCATTCTCATGTAGTATTTGTTGTCTATACAACTCACATGAAGTTTAATTTTTATGTATCTTTACATATATTTACAGTTAAATAACCCATATCCAAAATAAAGTAAGTTTCTTCTAAGTAGAGATTGGATCTTATTGTTCTGTGTCCTTAGGAGCCAGTCAAGGGATTTTTATGACCCAATAGTTCTTTTATACCTCCTTTGGTTTCTAGCAGACAGGTTAGAATCTCAATAAATATTGGTTGCATTTAGTGGAATGATTTTCTCAAACTCTTAAATAATTCTTCATTCAGTTTCTTGATGTAGTTATAAAATTTATATGAAAACTAAACATGTCACTGTTTTAAAATAATGAATAAAAGTTATAGTTACTTCTCCATTTTAAAAACTATATATCCAAAGTATATTAGTGTTTGGTATCAATGATAAAATGTTTTCCTGACTAACCACTGGATATAAATCAAACCATATTGCCAAATAATGAGAGAAAAATATACATTACATTAATAAATCATTGAAATAAAGTTGTTAGCCTTTCTGTTGAACATATTTCCATGCTAACAGAAGATATTCCTTGAATATCTCCACATGTGCTTTATGATTAGGGGAAAAAAACCTGATTCTAACAAAACCTTTTAGGTTACAACCATATTAACTCTATCTGTATGTTGCTGAAATAACAAAAGGCTGTTAACCCAAGAATATAAACAAAGAGAAGAGTTAGAACTAAAGCACTTTTTGACTTTCCATCCAGATATGATACCTTGCAAACACAGCTACTCCTAAAGAGCAAGTCTCTGCAGTAATTTTTTTTAATTATAAAAAAAACTGGAAAACAGAAAGGCAAGTGTAAACTAACTGAATGTTAGGTAATCTATTTTCTTTACAATGTAATGAATAAAGAAGTAGACATGATCTTAAATTGACAATGACATAGTCCGATAAATATACTCACAGGATATCCTATATCCTATCAAGCAGGAACTATAAAACTGCCTTCCCTGAATGTCTTCAATGATTTATTAAATTTCACACTTAATAACGTAAGGTGTGACTTTAGAATATAGCATTGGTACAGTATCCAGGCAAGAAAATTCATTTCCCTCTTTTTCACAATTATTCTGTGGTAGAATATGTATATTTTCCTCCCTAATGAATTGATGTTTCATTTTAATGTAACTTGTATTTGATTTTTGAATAAGTGATACATTTACCTATTCAAAAAAAAAAGTGTACTGTAGAAAGTCTTCCTACTACTACTATTAGTTTTTATTTACCCATTCCCTCGTCTAGAAGCATTAAATGTTACGTATTTTTAATCTACCCTTACCTACGTATATACAAACTTTTTTTAATAAATGAAAAGATACCATTCAGTCCTCCTACTTCTTACTATTTTTTTTGAAATGTAACAATATATATTTTAGGAATTGCTCCTTATCAGTGCATAAACTTCTTCCTCATGTTTTTTCTTTTATAACTCCAAAATTCTCTATTAAATAGTTGTAGCCATAATTTATTTAAACAGGTATTTATTGATGGCCTTTGAGGTTGTCTCAATTTCTTACTAATACAGATCTTCCTTGATTTAGGATGAGATTACATCCTAACAAATTCATCATAAGCTGAAAATATTATACGTCAAGAATTCATTTAATACATTTAACCTACCATCATGGCTTGGCCTGCCTACCTTAAACGTGCTCAAAACACATTAGCCTACATTTGGGAAAAATCATCTAACACAAAGCTTATTTTATAATAAAGTGTTGAATATCTGATGTAGTTTATTGAATACTGTATTGAAAATGAAAAACAGAATAGTTGTATGG
Source organism: Phocoena sinus (assembly GCF_008692025.1). Taxonomy (NCBI): domain Eukaryota; kingdom Metazoa; phylum Chordata; class Mammalia; order Artiodactyla; family Phocoenidae; genus Phocoena; species Phocoena sinus. The sequence continues at coordinate 60,322,529 of NC_045763.1, read as the reverse complement.
GTACAGAATGGTTGTAAGTGTATTGGTTTTTTACCCTTGTGGCTGCATGGCTGACTGGAAGCTTTGTCATACTGCCGCTGTCCAGCATCATGAGATGGCTAGCCTGAGAAATTATCAAAATTAAAAGGACTGTTTCTACTGAATGCATATCATTTTTCCACTGTTGTAAAGTCAAAAAATTGTAAGTCAAACCATTATAAGTCGGACACCGTTTGTACAAACAATGCTGAAATGAATAACTTTGAACATACATCATTTTGTTCATGTGTGAGAGTGTCTGAAGAGTATATTCGTTGGAGTAGATTTGTGGGGAAGAGGAATGTGTGCATTTGTAGTTTTGATTTTTGATGCAATAAAAATTGTCTTCCATGGAGTTTGCACTAATTTACATTCTTACTATCGCTGCAAGAGAGTATTTTTTTCTTCTTCCCTAGTCAAAATACTTTTAATATTTCTGCCATTTTCATAGGTGAAAAACATGACTTCACTTTTTAAAGTGAAGAATGACACATGTACAGAAAAAGGTACAAAATCACAACTGGATCAATGAATTTTCACAAGCTGAACAATTCCATGTAAGATAAGAGAAATAAACTAATGATTAAAAAATAAAAATATGGGGCTTCCCTGGTGGGGCAGTGGTTGAGAGTCCGCCTGCCGATGCAGGGGACACGGGTTCGTGCCCCGGTCCGGGAGGGTCCCACATACTGCGGAGCGGCTGGTCCCGTGAGCCATGGCCGCTGAGCCTGTGCGTCCGGAGCCTGTGCTCCGCAACGGGAGAGGCCACAGCAGTGAGAGGCCCGCGTACCGCAAAAAAAAAAAAAAAAAAAAAAAAAGTGAAGATAAAACACAATTGTAGGTAACAATAGTAAAGAGTGTATGTTCCTTTGGTCAGAGAGGGTCAGTTGAAAATTTTCTATAAATGAGAAAATTCAGTCTGCATACCAAAATAACATAAAGAAATCAATAGCTTTTACATATACGGAAAAAAAGAAGCATTTAAAAGATATAATGAAAAAATATGTCTATTCACAATACCAATAAAATAATTAAAAATAAATATAGGAAAATATATTTTAAAATATATAGGAAAATCTATACTGAAAAGTAATTGTTACTGAGGGAAGCCAAAAGATTTAGAGAAACAGGCATAGAATTTTGAATACGAAAATTTAAAGTTGTGTGTTCTTAGGTTAATCAAAAAGTAATGCAAAAACAATAATAAAATGCAATACTAGTAGCATTTTTATTTTTTTAATCATTAATTTCTTCTTCTTGTCTTAAGTGAACATATGTAGTAAATACAACGTAACTTGTTGACACACTAAGTATTTTATAGCCTAGCTTTGGTCTACTTGATTAGCCACGGAATGGTTTTATTTCTTCTTTTAACTTTCATAATTAATGCTTTATTAATAAGATATTAGTTAGCACTTAGATATTAATACTCATAGCTTATTTGTGAATTGAGGTCTTATAATTACAAAGCGACTCTTTTCTCATTTAATGTTTATTTTCTCCTGAATTCAACCTTGTCTAAAATTATGGTAGTGATCCTCTTTCCTTTTGTCTACATTTACCCCATATAACTTTCTCCACCCCCAACTCTCTCTCTCTCTGTGTCTATGTGCATGTTTATGTGTTTGTATGTGTGTTTTCAATTTTACATTGATTCTTGAATATAACAGATCTAGATTTTGTATTAGGATCAAGTCATATGTAATCTTTTTGCTTTGTTTAGGGTACTTGTATCTTCTGCTATTGTTCAATGTTTCTTTTTGCTTCTAATGGTTAACTTTAAATGTATATTTCTGTATAATACCTTGATTTTCTACTTCTTTAGATAGTATCTATTGATTTCTCACCTTAACAAATGACATCATAATTCTATCTTCCTCTCCTTTCCACTCTCTTCCCTTTCCTCTCTTCCCTTTTCTCTGCAGATTATCTTATTTTTCTTAACATTTTTCTTTGTTTAATTAAGTATGCTTGTACTGGATATTCTCCACTTATTTCTCAAGAACCACTATCTGTAATTTTCCATTCTATTCTGTGACCTGAAAGGCTGACACATACGGTATGGGCTGAATCAAAAGTTTCTGTTACCTTCTGGCTTCCAAGTGCATCAGTCAATGGAAACCCCCATTGAGTGACCCTATACTATCTGATAGGTTCTCCCTTACCTTCACATCCGTAGTAAGAATTCCTCACTGTTGCTAGCTCCTGGGAATTTTACCATTTCTTGCTGGTTTCCTTTAACTTTACCAGCATTAAAAAAAAAAATCCACTTGTCAACTCTTCTCAATTATCCCATTCAAGTATGTCATCTGCCTCCTGCTGAGACCCTGACTGATACATTATTTTTACCTTTACTTATTGATTTATCCACTTCACATAGTATCTCTGGACCTTTTGTTAATAAATATGAGGAAGTCAGCAGGCTTATATTCCCTCTCATCATCTCTATTCCTTTCACTTTTAGTTTCTTTATGAAAAATATAATTTCTGTATTGTCTCAGCTTAAACTACTCACATTCCACTTTACAAGCATATTACTTAGTTTATTTAATATTAGACCCACTGTCAAATATTTAGTGTTCACTACCATTTCTTCTGCTATAATGTCCCTGCCATCCTTGGTTATGGAAATTTGTTCTATAGTGCTTTTATTTTTAAGAAAGAGTCATGAGAATAACATCTCTGATTTCTTGCTTCTTACATGTTGAAAATATTTGTGCCTTCACATTTGAATTATATTTGGCTGAGTACAAAATTCTTAGAGAGAGCTCACCAATTTCCCCTCCCCTCAGCTGCTGGTAACATCTATTCTCTTTCTTTCTCAATAAATTTGCCTATTCTAGATACCTCATATAGGTAGAATCATACAATATTTTTCCTTTTTTGTCTAGCTTATTTCACTCAGCACAATGTTTTCAAGGTTCATCCATGTTGCAGCATGTATCAGAATTTCATTCCTTCTTATGGTTGAATAATATTATATTGTATGTATACACCACATTTTATTTATTCATTCAAATACTGATGGACACTTGTGTTATTTCCACCTTTTAGCTATTATGAATAATGCTGCTATGAACATTGGTGTACAAGTATCTGTTTGATTCCCTGCTTTCAATTCTTTGGGGTATATGAGTACAGTTGCTGGATTGACATTTTGTTTTTAATCCTCTTTCACTTTTTTTGATGGTCATTGCTTGTGGTAATACTTCCACATATGTTATTGATTATAGCCATAAGACAGCTCATAGTTTTATTACAGGATATGTTTATGTTTCCAGTTTTTATTTTTCTTGCTAATTTGGGTGTTATCTGAGAAGAAAATGTGAGATAATGCTAATTTTATTCTACTACTTTGAACCAGAAGTATTTAATCAGTTCTTACTGTCAACTGATTTGTCCAGAGATGTTTAAAATATCAATGCTAAACCGAAGTTTATTTCCCTTTCTCATATATATATATATAAATTAATAATAAAGTTTAGTACTTAAAAAAAATAAATGAGTAACCATTTAGCACCTACTATACTCTGGGCTGGGTGCTTGGGGCTTTAAAATTATATATTATTACTTAATTTATCTAATTTAATCATTAAAGTAAGCCTTGGTAAGGTAACTATTACTCCTATTTGTTAGATAGGTTAAAATCTGTAACAGAGAGCTTGAATAATTTTTCAAAGCTACAGATCTAGCAAGCTATCTAACTGAGAGTGTACTCAGCTCTTTCTAACTCTATAACTCATATTCTTTTCTTTGTAGCAAACTCCTACCCACTGTAATGGCTAAGTTAGTTTTCAGTAAAATCAAATACCTCAATTTATAGCACCAAAAATTATAAGTTTAGGTATTAACCAACTGGAGACTTTTAAATGTAGGTGTATAATCCATTTGGTCCAATTCAGGAGATATATATATGTATATATATATATATATATATATATATTTTTTTTTTAAACCAACAAACAAAAACACTGAAAAGAAGCAGGATTTTTGGCTTGGTGTCATCTCAAGAGACTGAACTCCCACTTAAAATAAGAAAAACATAACTTCAGCATTACCTGGTAGTTACCAATTAAAAGATTGACTCAATCTGCCATTCTATTGATATTTTCATTTCTCCCTAGGTTTCTTACGTATATCATAGAAAAATGCTGAATACTGACATATATCTACAGTAAGGGCTAGCAATGCACACATTTGTAAATATCATCTTTGCTATGAAGATTATGCTTACCTTGGCTTAAATAAAATTTTGTCACTCTCTCTTAATGAAGATCATAAATTAATATGTTTAGGTGAAAATACATTTTCAATTTCAAAGTATATTTGCATGTTATATATCTTGAATGCCACAAGGTATACTTAACTTAATGAAACTTACACAGCTCTTACAATAAGACTCAACTTATAAGCCACTAAGTTAATATTTATATAGAATTATAAAGAGAACTGTAATTTTAAATATTCTTATTGGTCATTTTTATTATACATTAATTGTTTTTCAGATTTCAGTGCTTTTATGGATCTTAAGAAATACAGTATGTATTTATGTACTGTCTTGTTTCAGAAATAATTTAAAGCAATGTATAAGTGGATATGTAAAATAAAAAAAAGAAAAGAAGAGTAGGGAGAACGAAAGGAAAAATAAGTGATATATATATGTATATATATACATAATACATATCAATTATAGATCTTGATATGGTGAAGTACTTTGCCAAGAATATAACCAAAGATATGAACACAAAGAAAAACTTTTGTAGGTTTAAATATATTACAGAAACAATTTTGACACTTTAAAATACTATATATGAAATAAAATTTAAATAAAGTAGGTTGAAATATATGTATATTATAGATCAAGTTGTCAAATATCTATAAGGAAAGACTAAATAAATAAGGCAGTTTGAGAAATTCCTAGGTACCTGGCCCAATTGCCAGCTCCTAGTAATCTAATCTCATCTCAATTTATAGTAATACAATTTTTCACATTGTGGATTGACACAGACTGATAATTTTGAGCAAATATATCATGTAAAGGATTGAAAACAAACAAAAGCTAAAGAAAATAAAACAAAAGTGGAGGTATGTATTGATAAAAATATTCCTCAAGTGAAAATTTGAATTGTGTATTAGGGTAAAATTTGGAAGAAACATAGATGTCTGAAAATAAAATACTATTAGATGGATAAATTATATGCCCAGAGGAGAAGTCGTTGTATAAACACTAAAATGTTTTTGCCAATAATATTTAAAGATATAGCAAGATATTTATTGCTAAGTGAATATCTGGTTAAAATGTAGTGTAGTTCGATTTACAAAACCATACCCTTGTCTTTTTCTATCTAAACATTTAGATATGGATTCTTATTTGGAGATTGTCTCAAGGTTATTTATGGGTGATTTATTTTCACCTCTGAATTTTTTGTTGATATTGCCCTTTTCAAATTTTCTACAGGGAACGTGCACTGCATTAGTAAACAGAAAAATTATTTACATGAAATAAACTGGTTGAAAAATGAAAGGAAAAGAAAAGTAGGGACATAAGTAGGTACTAGACATTTGGCAAAGCATGCATCCTGAAATGACCTAACCATTTGATCTGAACTCTTAAAAGCCAATAAGTAGTTTAACTTCATCCATAAGAGGAAAAAGGAATTTTTCAAAAGAAACCAAACAGTCATGGTATTAAAGCCAGACATGAATTACTCTAAGGCTGATTTTTAAAAACAGCATTCTGAGATAAAGAACAGTATCTTTGGTAACATCCTTAAGACAAATATTTTATAATGATGCACAAAACTGTCCTTTTCCTTGACTAATTTTACTCATCCTTCAGATCTTCAGTTGGGATATTGCTTTCTCTAGTAAGCCTTTCTGAAGCCTCCAGAATGAGTTCCAAGCTCCTCCACTTGGCTCCTAGGGCACCTTGCACTGCTCCCACCACAACACTTTCCTCTCTGAGTTGTATGCATCAGTATACACCTGTATACATCACCAGGCTCCATAGGACTGAAGACATCTCTGTTTGGTTCACTGTCATACCCCTGGTCCTTAGCCCAATGGTTAGCACATAGTAGGTGTTCAATAATTTGTTGAACTAAACTGAATTTCATAAGACTATCTGTTACTAAATTTCACTGTAAGCTCTTGGTATCATCAAATTAGAAGAAAATTTACAAAATAATTTGGCAGGAGCTGTAACCTTTATAATATAGTATGTATGTTTACCTCTCCACTGATCTGGCGCGATATTTTAGAATAACAGAGAAGGTGGATGGACAGTTTGCTCTGCATATAATTATTCCTGTACATTATATCTCTCAAATGAACACTGGAAAAATACTGGGTTATAGCCAGCTCAAATTTGTTTAGTAACTGGCTAGGTCTTGATACACAAGTATTTTTTTGCTACCAGTTATATAAAGACTCATGTGCCTTAACAGATCATAGGAGATAATGATAAACATCCATTTTGAAAGTTGTCTGAAAACTCACCAGTAGGATCAACTCTTTTCTTCGAAATATTTTGATTTAATTTATGCACATAAGTAAATAGACAATTTAGATCCAAATTATGTTCCTTTTTTCACTGACACAATAGTTACCTGCTTCAAATAAAAGTTAAGCAGTGAAAACTCACAGTTGTCCCTGCCATCATTAGAAATGTGATGGGTCAAAAAAACCCGGTCATTTGATCTATGGTATTATGCTCCTTATAAAGCAGTCAAAATGTTGAAATCATCTAGTAAAAATACTAACTTTACTTATAAAATAACTGATTTTAGCTCTGCTTTTTGGCCACAATTATGCACCAGGACCAATCAAATGCTATGGCCTGAACTTCACCATGCGGACTATAATTGGTAAACCTAAATCAAAATCAATATTATCCTCCTAATTTTAGCATTAACCAGGTGACAAATGTCCCCAAATATGAGAATCTCTTGTTAACTAGCTAGCTAAAGATGTTAATACACATTTGAACTGCTAATAAGATTGGCACTGTTACCTCAAGTGACAATATAGATATTTCATACCATCTTTGTTTTTTTTGTTTGTTTTTTTGTTTGTTTTGGCTGTGCAGCATGCGGGATCTTAGTTCCCTGACCAGGGATTGAAACTGTGCTCCCTGCAGTGGAAACACAGAGACTTAACCACTGGACCACCAGGGAAGTCCCTAGATACTTCAGACTTAAATAGCTAGTTAGTGAGAACATTAATTAGAAATAGAACTAATACCTATCATCAAAGCTTATTAAAATGTTTTTGATAGTTTATCAACTTCCAGAGTTTAATCTTTGTACAAACTCATAATACATCTTTCACTTAACTAAAGTGGGGCCATTTTTGCTCACATGTTAACCATAGTGTAAGAACAATCACTATAACCCACTGGGCATACTTAATTACTTTCCAAAGGATTATTGGCTTTAACCACCAGCCCTCAATCCATAATGGTTGATGATATTCTTCACTTTATCAATTCAGTTTATATGAATTTTTTTCAGTAGTTAATGTTGTCATAGAAGTTCATTTATTTAATATGCTTAAAGGATATTTACCACTTTCTCCTCATTTTATATACTGAGAGCAAAACGGCTAAATGACTTGCTCATAATGCAGAGCTAGTTAGTGACAAAACTGGGAAAAGGTCTTCATTCTCTTAACTCTCAATTTAGCACATGTATTTACCATAAAAGAAATTTTAAGATTTAAATGCTAATTATTTACTTATGCATAAATGCATGTTTATAGAGATTTTTGAAACATTTACTGAATCCTTGGGATACAAATACTCCATAGACTTATTTTTAAATCATTAAATTCACTTTTTATTTGTAGGTAGATAAAAGAGAGATATATCTCTTCATTAGTCAGCACAAATATTAATAATATTATTTCAAGAGGAAGTGATGACTTGAAAGAGAGATAGCAGTCCTGAGAGGCACCAATATAAGTTCATTAGTTAGTCTCTCCTCAAAAAGCCATAGCCCTTGTGTGTATTAGGATTCTTAAAGTGAATTTTTTTTCCATATTGAATAAATTGGTATTCATATTTTTATTATTTTTTCCTAAAATATAATATTAAAATAAAATCATAGTTTATTTTTATATTGCTGGCTTATTCTGCTATTTAACTTTCCAAAGTGTCCAGTTAGATGTAAAGTGTTTAAACCATTGCCATCTCATGACAACCTTGATACTGCTGATATCTGTCAGATGATAGAGGGTGTATATAGATACCCGGACAGGTTCTTTTTAAAATTCAGGATCAATGAAAATTTAAGTCAAGGAATCAATCATTTTGAGGAATACAAAATATTGTTCAACTATTTTTTTCACCTTTAAAACTCTTATTTTCATAAATTGTAAGAAGCATATTTTGGTAGCAGAAAAACTATCAAAATCCATCTTTGTATGAAAGAATGAGATGTGTAAAGAAAAGTGCATATAAAAGACTACTTCCTGATTTTTCCCTCAGAATTTCAAACTGTGAATAGAATTTGTGAAAAATATGATAGTAAATTTTATATAATCTCTCGAAAAATCATTTGTTAACTCATTTTTGACTAAAGGCCAAATATAATGTGTTAGTTTCCAAGATGTAAACACTAAATTCCATGCACAGCAGCTGTTGGATTATTGCCAACAATCTGAATTTACTTACATAGCTTAAAAAAATAGTTCCCTATATTCCTAACCACAGCTTTTCACAATCAAAACTGCCATATTCTTCACATAATTACATCTAAACATATCACTAACCCTCTAACAATTGTCTCTATGCTGTTTCTTTTACATTTTTACAGTTGAAACCCGTAACTTAGCTCTAAATTTTTCTTTGTGTTCTGACATTTAAAAAGCAACATGCTGTATCTACCATTCTCTGCTAACTTCTTTGACTTCAGAAATTTCCTCCATTCCTTTTTCTTCTCTTCTTGTTCCAGAGTTACCTTTGGTTTTCTGTGCCAATTAGTCTACCCAAGAACATCCCATTAATTTTCTTGTCTTTCCTGTAACTTTTTCTATCCATAACAGTTTCTGCCTTGTTTCATTGATCAGTTCCTCTTGCAGGTTTAATCCTGGAAAACAACTGTTTCCATTATAAATCTTGTATTCTCTTCTTACCTGTGCTTAAGACCCAGAGCAGAAAGCAACATCTGGCAGCAACTTCTTATATTTATAGCATCCTTCTTACATCTACTTATTCACTGAATAAGCACCTTTCTAGATAGAGGGTGAATGAAGGTGAATACAGTATAATCCTGTCCCATGTGGAGGGCTAGTTTAGCAAGGAAAAAGTTGTAAATAAATAAGTGAAACAATATAGGTCTCAATCAAGTAACTAATGAATCAAACATTTTACATACAGCTGATTGAAGGCCTACACGAGGCAGGCACTGTACCAAGCCCTGAGAGATGACAGAAAACAAAATAAACATGGTCCTCTCCCTTGTGGAATTTATATCTCAATGAAGAGATAGAAATTGAATGTAGTCATTTAGACAGCACTTTGGAGACTACTAATTTATCACCTCTGTTTCTTTAATGCTGGAACTACATTCTCGTGCTTCATAGTCTGAAGATAAATATGGCATTAAACAGAATGCTTTGACCTACATTTTATGTATATCAGGCTTCCTGTAATAATGGACTGAAATCACAATGCTCATCACTCCCTGGCTATTATTTGCTGCAGCTGCATCTGTGAGCAGAGCTGGTCACTGGGAGGCCTCCAACCATAAGGCTATGTGGAACTGTCATTTATCTTCATTCTGCAGGGTGATGTTTCACCTCACCAATATCCCTGTATTGACAAAGCTTACAGGGACCATTTTTTTCTTTGCTTATAAATTTCTGGGCACTGGACATATGGAAACACATTTTTATGATCTATAAATATCATTATTTGCCAAAGAAAATCAAGGATAATGACAAAGTCAGATTTCCCAGAGGAAAGAAATCTCAATGGATTAGAGCAATGATGCTTCATAAAAATGATGTGGAACTTTGAAGTAAAATCAGCTAATGAATCATAAACAAAACAATTTCATATGCATTATCTTGCTTTCATTTTTATATCAACCTTTTCAGAAAGGTAGGACAGGTGTTATAATCTTCATGTTATAGGGAGAAATCTGAATGGCTCAACATCATTGGATACAAGGTCCTTTGGATTCCAAAGTGAGGGTTCTTCTACTACAAATGGAGAGAGGAATGGGAATGCATCTGGATAAGGGAGAATGTCTGGCTGTGTCAGCAACTGTGCTGGAGAATTATGCATATTATCCCATTTAACTGAACAAGAGAAATAAGAGAGGTTCAAGGATGGCTAAGAAGCTGATGTCTAAAGGAGCCTTACAGAATAAGAATGTAAGAATTCCCCAAGCAGGCCCAAGTAGTAGGTTCATCTGGTCCTATGTTCTTGTCTGTTTGTGGCACTTAGAGGCAGGCCATCTGTGACTGAACCTCAAAATTTTGAAGATATGAAGATATATGTAGAAGACACTAGCACAGACACAGAAACACACACACATACACACACTCACTACTAGTTCTGTAACTTTGAATCATTCAAACTTCTCTGAACTTCAGTTCTCATTATCTCTTATTCTCATTAATATAGTTAGTTTTTACTAGTTATACTGTATTGACATTACAGTTATCATAAGTCAACTCACTGACTCATTAGGTTCACTGACTTCTGAAAATAGTTTAACCGGCACGGGTTAGAGAGAGGTTTGCTTAGGGGTAAAAAATAATCTACAGCAAAAAGAGAGCACATGCTTATGTCGTTCCCAACCCCATGTTCCTTTGAAGGCATATAGACAACTTCTGATCCTGATGAAGAAATGGTGGCAGGGAAATAATTCCCTGGTGCCAACTCTGTTTGCCAGCTCTGCAATCCGTATAATTATATGCACGAATTTCTTTGTTAGCAATAAAACTAATGACTAGGCTGGCTTATCCATGGTCATTTCAGCAGCATTCTAGGATTGCTGTCCCACTTTACTTCTGCAGAATTCTGTTTAATCATCAGACTGGCTAAATTACCAAGATCCACCAATCAAATGCTTGGTAGAGCTGATGAAAAGCTTTTCAAATAAATACCATAACAAAAACAATTCTACTAATTCACCATAAAACTGTAAGATGTTTTGACTTTATGATAATTGCTGGTCAGAAGCTCACTATTGTTTTCCATGCAGAATTTCAAAATTGACATTGATCTTGTCAGTGACATCTCACAAATGTTTTTCCTTTAAGATGAAAAGAGTACTTTGAGTGGTGAGCAGACACAACTGCAGGCCCTTTATGTGGCAGAGCCCTATTGATATTTGAGCCTCAGTAGATATACAACATCCTTCGTTATTCTTTATCTTTGCACCTTTTCTCCTTTTCTTTCTCTATCTGTTGCTTTCATGGGTATCCTTGATGGGAGAACAAGAGGATTTTTTCAAAGCACGAAGTATACTAGAGTCATAACATCCTTTACACAGCAGGGAAACCAAATAAATAAAAGTTCTCTTTTTCAATGTTGTGCCTAACTGTGCTCTTAGGAAAGATAATTAACTGAGGAAAAATTGCCAGAAATAGAGGTGCAAGGATTAGACTTTGAAAATGAACCTGGAGTCACATATGTATTTGTTAATGGATAAAAGAAGAAAAGTGCTTTCAGGAGGGATTGTTGAGTTTTTATAAGGTGTTTTCAAGACAGTTTAAATGTAAAAGGTTCATATCTACTGGATACATTTTTCTCAGTTCTTGTTCAAAACAGCAGTTTTTGAAATGAATGACACCAGCCTAAGATATTATGTAATATGATACCCTAAAAATAAAATGTCTGAACATCAAAATTTCCTCAGTGTCCTGAGGTTCCCAAGACAAGTGGAAAAAAGGCTCTGAAATAGGGCATAGGATTGAGAGCTGTGAAAAGAAAGTTAAAACATACAAAACAAGGGCATGGAAGCTTAGAAAGTGCTTTTATCTGCCCATTTCATCTACTTTTCTGCTGGAAGTAGTGTTTCAATTAACTAATCAATCTACTTTCTCCTTGAGCTCATAATGCAGTTGTCTTTTTTTTATTATTTTATTTAAAATGTTGGTTTTCTTACATTTTGTATTTCATCTCAGGATAGTGTTTGCAAACTCACAAGGGGTTTGAAGTTTCATATCCTGTTGAGGAAAGATTTTAAAGCCAGACATTTTTATCGCCAGTTTCTAATTTGGCCCATGAACTGAGGCTACAGAGATTTAAGCTAGAATGTGAACTCATCCTGACTCCTGTTACTTAACTCTTTTCATGCTAAGTCCAGTCTATTGTTCCCCATAACCTTGCCTTGATTACTTACTTCAGGTACATCAGTCTGAGATTCTGTGTTGCTGCACATTATAATTTTTGTCTTTTATACAACAACTGGGTTTAATAAGCATGAAAAAGAGGAAGGGATGTAATCTCTCAACTAATGTCTCAGGTAGCAAAATAAACTTGTGACCTTTTTCTTTTCTTTTGCTCAAGTTAGCTATTTCTTCAAGAATTCCTTCAAGATACTCTGTGTTTCAATAGTAGTCATCATTGCAGTACAAGAATTCTGTTCATGTCCCAGATAGTTTTGCAAGTTTTTCATTTTGTCCTTTTGTTTGTTTGTTTATTTTTTGATGCTGTCTCCTGGAACCCCTTATCCTGAGTATCTGTAATTCCTGCCATGAGTGGTAGGATAGGAGAGGAAACCAAAAGAGTAATGGTACATTTTTCTCCTACCATTTTCTCTTTGCCTCTTCCATGTCTTTAGGGGCATCAGTGTAGGAGGCCTGAAGTTTCCTGTCTTGCTTAGAGAAACTTCTAAATAAATCTCTCCTGTTATCTCTCTCACAACACACTTTTATTTTCCTATAGGGCCCTTATCATAATTTGCAAAACTATTTATTGGAAATGGGATGAAGAGACAGCTTGCTTAAAGAAGAATTCCAAATAATAAATATGGACTCCTCCCCTCCAGGAGGTGAAGCTTAATTCTCCTCCCCTTCAGTGTAGGTTGGACTCAGTGACTCCTTGTTGATGAAGAGTATAGGAAGGTAAAAATAATAACTTTGCAGTGGAGAAAATTGGCTCTACTTCTTGGCCAATGTTAACATCACCAATGATTAAGTCATGCTGAGAGCATGTACCCCCTAGTATAATGTAATGAAAGTACACTTTATCCTTGTATTCTTCTCCCAAACCCATAACCCCAGTCTAGTCATGAGAAAAACATCATACAAACTTAAATTGAGGGACATTCTACAAAAGTCCTTACCCGTATTTTCCAAAAGGATCAAGATCATGAAAAGTAAGGAGAAACTGTCACAGACTGAAGGTGACTAAGGAGACATAATGATTAAATGCAATGTAGTATCCTAGATTAGACACTGAAATAAAGGACATTAATGAAAAAAACTGGCAAATTCCAAATAAAATCCTAGTTCAGTTAATAGTATTTACCAATGTTAATTTCTTACTTTTAACAAACATGCCATGGTTATATAAGATGTTGACATTAGGGAACTCTGTACTATTGAAACTGAGCAGGACCCTGTGGGGCTCCTGGACACAGAAGCCTTTCAATGTCCCTATTTCTTGTTTGTAGGGCATAGACTCCAGCCTCCATGACCTTCCCTGAGTTCCAAAGGGCAGATTTGAACTCTTGCTAATCAGGGAAGGGAGGGGATGCAGAGACAAGAGAGGAGCAGTCAAGAAACAGTAGTGCCTGTCTTGGGGCAGGGAGCTGGTTCTGCCTCAAGGGATACACATAACAATATCTTTGAGTTCTTCTGCAGAACTAAAACCCCCACCAAACTGAAGATGTTCCAGAGAGAAAGTCAGTTTGATAACCTAGAGAAACTCATCAGGAGACCACCTGAGGCCAGATTAAAGGAATGCAGGCCCTGCACACACCTTGATCTTTATTAGCAACTCTGCCCTTGAACCACTGCTATAAAACTCTTCACCAAATCCTCCCAGGTCAGGGCACACAGTTTTTGAGGACTGAGCCTGCTGTGTCCCCCTTTGCCTGGCAAAGCAATAAAGTTATTCTTTTCTACTTCACCCAAAACTCTGTCTCCAAGATTTGATTCAGCACCGGTGCACAGAGGCCAAGTTTTTGGCATCAAATTTTCTTCATCTTTTGTGTAAATCTAAAATTATTTTACAATAATTTTTTTAAGGAGAGTGAAAATCTTTACTGGGTATAGATTTGTTTACTGTCTGCCTCCCCCATGGTACTGTAAGCTCTAAGAGGCCAATGAACATGACTATTATATAACTCTTTTTTATCCTGGGGCCTGGAATTGTAAGATTTCCTGGTAAGAACTCAGGAAATATTTGTTGGCTGAATAAGTATAACTGCATGCTGAGGACTTGTCCAACATCTGCTGTTTGCAGATTCTACTGGGATTTTATACCAACACCGGGGTGAACTCAAGACAACGTAGGCATAAAATGAGACCTAAGACATTTTCTTATATGAAAAAGCATGTACCTTCTTCTATAGTTCTGTCAAAAAATGAGGTTCATTCAACTGACACACAGCAAGGCAAACACTGAAACTCTGAGGTTTACAGTAGAGAAAAGGTTAATTCACAAGGCAGCCGACCAAGGAGGCAGGAAAGCAAATCTCAGATTTTTTTCCCCTAAGACAAGGGTTAGGGCTATTTATGGGAAAAAGAGGCAGGGTGGTTTGAGGTGTGGGGAAAGGTGGTTGGAGGTAAGAAAAGTGAGGTAATCAGTGGTCTGTGCAAGGGTAGTCAAACTTCAAGGCTCTATAGGGTGCAAGTTCAGAAAATGGTGGCATTTGCATGTTCTGAGGGTGGAGTTTGGGGCCCTCTGATGTCAAAAGGTTACCCATGGGACACTCACATAGGCCTGCTTGAATGGTTGGTGGTCTCAGCAGGTCTGAACTGGGCAAGAACTAGCTTAATGTTTCTGAAAAACAACTTAAGCAACCATTACTATAATGAGGTGGGAGTTTAATTTAAAATCAACTAAAAGCCAGTGACTAAAAGCAAGTGAGGCAGATTATGCTTGGTGGGACTAACCAGGGTATAGCCCTCAGTTTCATTTTCATTGGTCACATTTTTTTATTTCTATTTCTGGCACAAATTTCTCTGATGGGGTTCAGGATAAGTTACTCCAGGATAAGCTACTTCAAAATATGGCAACTTAGAATGTTAAATATTTCAAGCTGAAGGAATTTGAGAAATGGTGTATGCAGGGAGGACTTTCTGACCTTCCCTTGAAGTAGGCCATAAAACTCTCATGTGAGAAGTGCTCTCCCAATACTCAGAAGAAAGGAACATTCTTATCTTTGAAAATGAAGGGACAAAGAAGGAAATCCGAACAAACAGGCCTTGTTAAGTTTCCCCCAGTTTACTATACTTAGCTCACCTTTGTCCTATCACATCTTTCAAAACTTGCCATTATTCATCAAACCTAGCATGAAAACACTCAAATTTAACCATTTCTCTGGGTCTTTATTTCCTTATGAAGGCTCCTGTGTCACATAAAACTTATATTAAATAAATGTGTATGCTTGTCTCTTGTTAATCTGTCTCTTGTTATGAGGAATCCAAGTAAGAACTTAAACAGGTAGGAAAAAATATTATTTTCCTCCCTTGCATTATTTTGATCCAATTACATAAAGCCAGATCTGATGATTAAGTCAGCCATTTGGAATCTTAGCATTTAGAGCTAGAAACGCACTCAAATAATCAGGGCTTACTTTGTTTTGGTAGTGAACCTTTATCTTTAAACAAAACCATTAGTGAAATTCAAGAGGGACAAAAGCTCAGCTCTCTATTTTTCTTGAGGTCCTCCTCATGTGGCTTTCTCCTTATACTTGCAGACCTTCAAGAGGAGGCCGGGGCTCTGCAGAACCCAGTTTGAAAACCAGAGCCATTTACTGGTAAGGAACACTAAAGACCTGAGAAGTGAAATGATTTGGCCACATATCAGAAATTTTGATAAGATCAGGAGAAAAGCCAAACTTTCTTGAGGATCTTTCCTAATGAGCTCAGTTAGGTTGTTTAGATGCAAATTATTCATTTTCTCCATCACATTGAAATTCTAATTTATTTTCCCTAAAAACAAAGATATTTTTTGACCGAATAAGATAAGAAAAATATTACTCTCCATCTTCCCATCTTCCTCATGGTTTTCTTCTTTGGTTCATGAGAATTTTTTTCTTTTCAGAGCCCACCAATATATCTATGGGCAGAGAGAAGTTGAGATCTCTTGTTTAAACTTTGTAAATTATAGTTCTCAAATCCTAGTTTCCATGATGACTCTTACACCTCATATGAAGACTTATGAATTTCTCTAAAAGTTGATCTATGATGTGTACAATAAAGTTAAATGTTGAGATTGACATTTATATGAAGATATGTGAACCTCTCTGAAACTAGATCTCTCCAGGATATAATGAAATGCAATGTTAAGAATAAAACAATTAATTTAGAATGTGTGCCCAGCCTTACCAGGTAACTCAGAAAGAAATAAATCACTTCAGAGCATACATTATATTAATTGGAAGTAACAAAGTATAATATAGTAGAAAAATTATTTGAGTGGGGCATCAGGAAATCTGGATTCTACTTCTGATTGGGTTATACATTTTATACATTCATTTTGAAATCCCTAAGATTTGAAGGGGTGAACAGGAAACGATGAACTCCTTCTCAAAGTTGTGTCTAGATCTGAGTTTACAGTAATATCTTTGCAGGATGTGAAATGAGAGCTGCTTTTCAGGAGGCATTTCCTCTGCTTTTTCCGGAGCACAGGGAATACTTCATACATGTCTAAAGAATTCTAATACCTGATTTTACCTTCATACATTTTTCATGCCAGTGCACATTCTCTATACTAATGAGGCTTTCTGTTAAGTCCTTTCCTGCTAATGATGTCTAAAAACTGAAGGCCAAGTAATGAGCCAATCAATAGCCTCCATTAAAGTCTCTTTGTAGAGCCTCTTCTAATTTTATCTCCTATGGTATGACCTCCAATTTGCATAAGAGAGATACTACTTAAACTTACATGCAGTAAGTTTGATTGACTGAACCTGACAAAGGTGGGGGAGCAATTGCCTAATTTAAAGCACATCCAAAAGATGTGGAAAATGATTAAGACTGTGCTATAATTACTCTAATAATTCTTATTTCTGCTGGTTTTAAAAATTAACTTCCTCATATAATTTTAAAAGTAATACCCTCTAAGTTTATTTTCCTTAGGTCAGGGTATAAATCCCACTAAAATAATTCTAAATCAAGGGGCAATGACAAAGCAGTGGACATTTCAGGTACTGAAGGAAGAAGAAGAAATGCCTTATCCCAAGACATTTTGTTGCCTAGTGTCAAAAATTTTACATTCTGGTTTGTAACACCTCGCCCCCTCCCCGGGGCATTCTTCTTAAATTTCAACAGTTAATTATTTTAATGTGTTAGAGTTGGCCTCAGAGATCCCTCTACCGCATTCACATTCAGTTGCTCCTTTGTTCTTATATCATCCTTCTAATGCTTTCTTTGCTGTCCAGGGACACATCTCTTCTTTCTTGGTGCCTCTGTTTTCAGACAATTCTCTCACCCATATCTCTCTTTATGGAAAATGCCAGTTTTACAACCTTGTCTTTAATACAGATCTTAGAAGTGTTTCCTTTTATCTCAAGTGTTCCTATTCAATTTATCTTTCTCCGTTGTTCCTATTACCATTATTAAATGAGTTTCCAAGGTTTAGCGAGAAGACATCATTGGGCACAGCAGCATTAAATCGATATTTAAAAGAATAATATCTAATATACACTGAGTGCTTACTGTGTGTCTGGCCTTGGGTTAAATATTTTCGTAAATCATCTGACTTTATTCTCATAACATCTTTTTTAATTAAACACCCAGTTTGCCCCTATTTATAGATGAGACATCTAAGGCTTGTTAAAAAAAAAAATTCAACAGAGTAAATTTGAAGATTTAATTGGCTTTATTCAATGATTCATAAACTGGGCAGCATCCCATCTAGTCAACAGAAGGGCACTCCAAGGGGTTGTTCAACTCCAAGGGGTTGCTCCAAGGGTGGAGCAAGAAGGTACGAGCAAATGAAAAGAAAGTATTGTTTCTGGCCAGGCCATCTTCTTTTGTGGGTAGGGAAAGGCAGGGGTCTTTACCATGCAGATTACCTCCAGTTAATCAGGAAATTTCAGATTGACTGTTTTAAAGGTCACATTTCTGGAAGGGGTTGAAACTGCAACTAAGTCTTGTTTTACTGTCATAGGGGGCAAATGACTCCATTTGGGGCTTGTTATTTCTTTTTAACAATTCCCCCCTTTGATCAAACTCTCTGCCTAACTGAGAGATGTGATCAAAATTGAAGGCATTAAAGCCCCTCTCCACTACTGCTCTATATCTTATAGCTTTTTCTGATCCTTTGTGTAGTATCACTAGGTCATGGTGTTTTTGCTTAATCTCTGAGACATTCACAGATCAGGGCTTCAAGTTTACAATCTTTAAGTCAGTTACTCTCTTTGTTTTTTTTTCTGACATTCCAGTCTTAGGGAGATCATATCTAGTGGTCAGCACCTACAAAAATGCATTTAAACCTTTTGATAAAATACAATGTGCCAGGAAGAGTATACGCATGATAATTCCAAATGTTTGGAGTACACTTCAGAGTTATGGTCCCCAAGACCTGGACCAATTAAAGAAAGACCCTGTTGAAGGAGTCACTCTTTTAAGCCAAATGGCTTGCTCAATGATCTTATGTAATTGAGTTTGAACTTCCCCAGAATTTTCAATCTGGGTACAACACATGGTGTTGGCCATCACACAGACATCTTCTTGCTCACCTAAAAGATAATCAAGGGCTATCCTATTATCAGGGACAACTTTAACCAGAGAGTCTATGGATGTTTGTTGGGCAGCAATTTTCTTAGCAATGGAATCTGCAATGTCTCCAAGAGTCAAGGAGTGATTTCTGATCATATTCTCATTTGTATGTATTCCTAATCAGGGAATATCCAAGGGTCAGTCAGGTTTTTAGTGCACGTGGGAAGAGAATTTCCTAGCTTGAAATAAAGAGTCATCCTAAATGCTTTACAAAGATGGGTGCTGCTGGTGAGCTCTCTTAGTGAGTGGGGACAAGTTTTACCTCTATTAGCATGGGAATGTGGAGGTGAAGAGAGGGCATTGTCTTTCCAGGCCAATGTGAGAATAAAGAAAAGAAAGACAAGAAGAAAGGGGTTCATTTTCAGTAAAAGTATGAAGTCTTGATCTGTCATCTTGGATGGAAGGAGTCTACCTCAGTCAACTGTTTCTCTTCCTCATCAATTTGATTCGGAGGTCTCCAGCATTCCTACAGGACCAGGTGTCAGGTAGGGTCTTCTTAAGCTATG
Source organism: Phocoena sinus (assembly GCF_008692025.1). Lineage (NCBI taxonomy): Eukaryota > Metazoa > Chordata > Mammalia > Artiodactyla > Phocoenidae > Phocoena > Phocoena sinus. The sequence goes on along the minus strand of NC_045763.1, from coordinate 60,303,096 downwards.
AGATGTGTACCCAAGACTCGAAGTCTTCTAGTTTTACAGAAATGTCGGTGGTCAGGGACAGTTGGTAAGGTCCTTTCCAATGGAGTTCCAGGAGTGTCTTAGTTCTTAATCAGTCCAAATCAGAAGGATGGGAGAAAATCAGAAACATTAGTTTGGTGAGTGGTAGTCAGATATTTGAGGATATTAGAAGAATTCAGGATTCAGTCCAGTTTAAGGTATATCATAAGACCTCGAAGACAATTAACAGGACTAGAATCTAATGTCTACAAAGGTGCAAACATAATTTTTCTCTCCACAATTATCTTCATTTTTTACCAGAGATAATCACAGTAAAACTAATTTGTTTGACAAGGAATATGAAAATAAGAATACTCACTGAGAGTTTCTGAATTCTGGAGGAACTAGGTAGGAAGAAAAAGTAAATGCTTTACCTCTTTACAAAAAGGTATATCTTACCAAAGGGTTGATAGCTTTAGAGAAAAGATTTCTTTAAATCTGGAAAAAAATTAAGAACCTGTAATATTTTAAACACAAAGTCATAAAAATTATAATCATCCTCATCAGTTCATTTAATTCCATGTTAGTACTACTTCTTGTTCTGCTTTATCCAGTTTTTCCATTAGTTCTTTTGACCTTGCCTGATGATTGAGGGTAGGGACAGTGATAATTCAAGGAGGTTTGCAAAGTTATCTTTAAGGATCATATGAGTTGCCCAGTGAAGTGGCTGCCTTGGTAACTGGAGACTGTGGAAGATATACCACGAATGAGAAAAAACATTTTCTAACTTTCTTTGCCACTGTGAGGACATTGGCCTTGTAGCAAGGGAAGGCTTTAACCCATCTGGAAACCATACGTACAATAACAACAACATATTGATAAACCATACTAAGTGGGAGTTGAATGAAGCCCAGCTACAGGTGTTCAAAGGGTCCAGAGAGAGGAGGTCTGAGGCCTCTAGGGACAAAAATAGTTTTTCTTAAATGCACTATGGTGGGTAAAGGAATGCAAAAACCAGAAAATGGGTTTTCCAGGGAGCCAGAAAGAACCAAGCAGCTGTCTTGTAGTTCCCACAGCCCAGCCCTGAATGTTCATTAATATATAGCTATGTTTACTTCTCTTAATTTCTCTGATTTAGGAGCAGACTATTGTCATGTTACAAGGACATCAGGATGGCAAAAGTCTGGCAACTGAGTGGCCATTTTTGCAAAAGCAGAACAGATTTTGCCTACATTTGCCACAATCCTAATAGCTTCTGTTGCTGCTGCCTTTGCATGAAAGTCAGCTAGGGCATTTTCTTGATATTCAGATTCAGTCCATTTAGTGTGAACCTCATTTTTTGTCATCAAATTACTTTTCAGAAAGAGAATAGCAGTGAGAAGGTCACCTATTTGTTGCCCATTTTTGACCATAGTCCCAGAGAACATCATATGCTGTAAGACAATGGCTAGAATTACAACTGATAACATTATACCAAGGCATATCACATTTCTAGGAATTTCACACAGGTTCTAGAAAACTTACATACCTGCACGAATACAAAATAAAGAAGGCCTAGTATTACTTAAAAATATATATTATATTAAATATTTATTAAATATGTAATATAACAGTAACACATTATACTAAACAAATATTTAACACTAGAATATATTTAAGTGTGATAGATCACAACTAACCTAGAACAATGTTTGGTATATAACAGGCATCCAATACATATTTGCTGAATATGTAGCTGACTAAGAAACTTCAAATCCATGAATTAATTCACATCTATGAAAAAGTGAGCCTTTGATGTCAAATAGCAATCTGAAGATATCTAGAAGATAAAACTATTACTGCCTGTGAGGCATTGTTAAAACAATATGGACGGACTACCCATATGTTACAGCAAACATGGGAGATTCCCTTTAATTTTATTTATTTTATTCTATTTTATTTTATTTTTTGAAAATTTAGAACATTTTTATTCTCAAACAAATATGAAAGGCTCTTTTACTTAAAATGTAAAGAAAGGAATATAAAGTAAATTGTTGATCTTGTTGTACAGATAACTGTTCCATAAAAACAATTATATATAAACTTTCAAATGTCTTGCCCACCCCATACCATGCAATAACCCCACTTACCTAAAGTTGTTGCCATTTATTTTTAAATACCTTTTTTTTCTATTCTTTTTCAAATTATTTTCCCATTTAGGTTATTACAGAATACTGAGCAGAGTTCCCTGTGCTCTACAGTAGGTCCCCATCATCTATCTATTTTAAATACAGCAGTGTGCATGTCAATCCCAAACTCCCAGTCTATCCCTCCCTCCCCCACCTTTCCCCCCAGTAACCATAAGTTCATTCTCTAAATCTGTGAGTCTGTTTCTGTTTTGTAGATGAGGTCATTTGTATCATTTTTTTTTCAATTCTGCATATAAGTGATATCACGCAATATTTTTCCTTTTCTGTCTGACTTACTTCAGACAGATGTATGTATGTATGATCTCCAGGTCCATCCATATTGCTGCAAATGGTATTATTTTGTTCTTTTTATGGCTGAGTAATATTCCATTGTATGTATGTGCCACATCTTTATCCATTCATCTGTTAATGGACATTTAGGTTGCTTCCATGTCTTGGCTATTGTAAACAGTGCTGCAATAAACATTGAAGTGCATGTATAATTTCTAACCAAGTTTTTCTCTGGATATATGCTCAAGAATAGGATAGATGGATCATATGGTAGCTCTATTTTTAGTTTTATAAGAAACCTCCATAGTTTTTAGTATTACTTTTTATTTGGCATTGCTTTCCAGGTAATTTAACATATCAAATAAGCTTAATTAGTTGAACAAATCTTTTGAAATGTTCCAGAGACCCTCTGAAAAATTTCAAAGTTAGTTTGTGGTCAGAAGACTTCATTTAGAATATGATTTTGGAAAGTTTGTCAAAAATGTCAAAATGTTCTAAAACACTTTACTAAATAGGATCACAGATTATGATGACATAATACTTAATATCTTTTAACAAAACTTAGCTCTTTTAATATTAAGAAGACTCAGTTTTCTTAAGTAATCAAAGATCTGATAAAGACAGGAAACAAAGAAAATTATTTTGATAAAACACAAAACGTTTGATTTCTAGGTCAATTGCTTAAAAGATAAAGAAGAACTTTGTTTACAATTTCTTATTAAGAGCTGATCTACAATCCCAGAAAACTTGTCCTTTCAGAAGATAAAAGAAAATTAAAGTTAGTTTTACATAACATAAAAGCCTATTTACAAAAACCCTATAATAACAAATCTTTTTTTTTTTAGCCAACTTGACTATGCAAGGCAAGATTCTCTCTCTCCGAAACAACCAGAAGTTTTAGATTAGATAAAATTATTGTCATTTCCCTTAACAGGAATGTATCTTCATACCTCATGCCTTTTCTTAATCAAAAACATATCCTACTTCCCTTTCATACAGAGTTGTTTCCTTTATTATTTCTAGTAGTTTCAATTATATATATTAGATTTTTTAACCCTTAGAAACCTTTAATTTCTGGTGAAAACTAAAAAGTAAGCAAGTATGAATTCTCTTCTACATTAGCATTCTGTGTATTGGCAGACTTACACTTGTTATAATTTCTGGAAAATGTGTTTTTTCATAGAAAATTTCTCAGTGTGACATAAAACATGTTTACTAATAGATTCAATTTTATCTTTAGTTTCTCTGCAATAGGAAGCCAAAAGTAAATAAACTTAGTTTAATAATTAATTTTTCACTATTTTATCTTACAATATGATTCAGAGGTAGAAAAACATCAGACATCTACAATACACACACACAAACACAGACACACACACATATATATACACACAAACATGAACATATAAACAGACACAGAAACTTCAGTGCTTCCATTCTAAAAATTTAACCTTAAAGTGGGTATGATAATGCAAAACTCACTCGTTAGGGGCTTCCCTGGTGGCGCAGTGGTTGAGAGTCTGCCTGACGATATAGGGGAAATGGGTTCGTGCCCCGGTCCGGGAAGATCCCACATGCCGCGGAGCAGCTGGGCCCGTGAGCCATGACTGCTGAGCCTGCGCGTCCGGAGCCTGTGCTCCGCAATGGGAGAGGCCACAACAGTGAGAGGCACGCGTATCACAAAAAAAAAAAAAAGTTACATCCAAACTGTTTTTCTGACATACGGAATAAGTTAAAGTTACCTGCTCCAATGACTAAGGTTTTTTTTGTTGTTGTCTTTTTATAATATTTTTGGAGAAGACATAATTTTTTTTAAGTTTCAGATGACCTAAGTGTCAAATGGCCTTTCCCCTTTCCCATAAGAATTGCTTTCCTAAAGTTTGCATTTCAAAGAATGGCTCTTAGGTCACAGGGAAATTCAGGTAGGAAATCTACATCACAAAGGTACAGATTAAGTGCAGGGCAATTCTGTTTCCAACGTCCTGATCTCTTCAAGTGGTTTGCAAGGAATAGGTAAGGTAATGTGTATTGACAAAGAAAAAAAGCAAGTGAGTTTTGAATTTATAGAGCCACACTTTTGTCCTGTGATTTGATTTGTGAAACAAAGACAGCTGGGTTATTTTGAATGTTCTTTCTCTTTGGGCACATTTAGCTTATGGGAGAAGCTAAAAAATTTCCTGTTAGACTCTGAATATTAGCTTCCAATTTGGCCAAATTTCTGATCATAAAGTTATTAAATTCTTTCAAATATCTTGTCAGTTTTCAGCTTGGAAAATAGTAAATATTTCTGGCAGTACTGAACAACCCCATTAATTTTAATTTTTAGTTTCCCCTTTACCATTTAAGGTAATAAACGTAGCAATTTACTAGAAAGTCCCTCAGAGTTCAATCAACATTGGGAGGAGCCCATATGGGAACATTTGAGATGATATTGATGAATTTGCATAGAGCCTTTGAGGACAATCTCTTTTCCAGTCCCTCAGTTGATTATAACTGAGATATCAATTTCTGGGCCAGTGTTTAGATGATGAATCCTTAAGAGGGTGTAATGGAGGAGACCCAGGTGTTATTTTGGGTCTCTGGCCTTGGAGCTGTTGTAGCTGCAAAGCTATTTGTTTGGAAGATTTCTGTTTGAAACCTTGCTCCAGAGTCCTTTCAAAAGGCTCAGCTATAGTCACAAATTCAATCAGGTTGGTAACCTCCCATCCTATATTCCGCCTTTTTATCCACTAATCTCAGGAAATAATCCATTTACAAATGGGCAGCTAGAGTAGGCTGGGTGACCTTAGTTCCTGTATGGAACTCCAAATGCCTTAAAAAGAAAGCTTCCAAATGGGCTTTAAAGTCTGTCACAGATTCATCTCTCTTTTGTTTGCATGATTGAAAAATAGACCAGTCAGGTGGACAGGGAAGATTTTAGGAATAGGTCATGAGTACGCAGGTGAAAAAGGATGGAGGAACCAGCAGGAGTCACATCAGTAGTCCCATTGGTCCTGCCACCCTTTGGTATAGATACCTCTAGTGTCTTTAATTTTTCATTAGCCTTTTGTAATGACTCTTTTAATGAAGCTATTTTGGAATCTTGAAGCCTTTTATGAGCTTCTGCATACCAGTTAAAGTAGGCATTCCATTCTATCTGTCCAGTTTGGGATCCCTTTCTCTCAAGTGCGTTTCTTAAATGAATGATATGGTCTAATTGGAATGTTCCACATAATGGCCATTGTAATTATAGATTATTTTTAGTAAAATATTACCATCTTATTAGGTATCTGAGACTTTCAAGACTATAGTTGTCAAACGTAAAATGAGCAGGTGTGCTGGAATGTGGTATGCTCAACTTTTGGATATAAAGGATTCTTCTTTCAGCTAGGCCTTTGGTTCTCTTGGAGCCAAACTAATACCTAGAAGGGATATGCCATAGGGTTGGGAAATATGGGGTGTTTTACAGTGTGCCTTGTTTCACAGAAATTTTTTTGAAGTTGGCAAGTGACTAGTGTCAATCTAACCTGCTCCATGACTAACTTATCCTAACACAGGATCTTCTTGAGGTGACAAGCACCTTAACAGCTTTTAAATGCCTGACTCATGCCCATCAATTTTGTGACTTGTTGGCTTCCAGGATTTCCATAAGCAATGACTTTACCTCATGTGCATATTAACAGAAACCAGCAGTAAGCAGAAAACTAGAGACTGGAGAAAGGATTGTACCAGCAGCTTTCTAAGAATGAGAACTGCTGACTGACTCCAAACAAATGGAGAACTGAAGCTTCCACCAGCAGTTGTCAGAGTGGAATCTGGGGAAGAATTCCAAATAAATGGAGGAACTACAGCAGTTCCCAATGCAGAGTCTGGGGACAGAATTAAGGCCTTAGGTTTTTTATCCAAAGAATTTTGGTCTAAAAGGCTAGTGACTTGGCCCCAGGTAGAACTATTTGCCAGTTCTGTTGGGCTCCAGGCAGAATTGTTGCCAACTCAAGCTGATCTGCCCTGGAAAAAAAAAGTCAATGAGACTGGGAGCTTGAACATAAAGAGAGGGGAGCTCAAACTGAGAGGAATGAGGAATTTACCAATCGCCCCTGGGAACAGCAAGAAATGCAGTGAAAAAAGGATTTGTGGAGTGTCATCTCTGTTTCTCATTTTCCCCAAATGCCATAGGAAGTTTGCTTCAGATCCCACTGCTGCCACCAATTTGTTAAAAAAAAAAAAAATCAACAGAGTAAATTTGAAGATCTAATCAGTTTTATTCAATGATTCATAAATTAGGAAGCATCCCATCTAGTAAATAGAAGCGCACTCTGAAGGTTGTATAAATGAAACGTTTTTATAAGGAGAAGGAAGGTGGGGTAAGAAGGTATTAGCAAAAGAATATAAAGTATTGTTTCAGGCCAGGACATCTTCTTTGGGGGAAAGGGAATTGCAGTGGTCCTTATCATGCAGATAACCTCACTAGCATTGATCAGAAAATTTCAGATTGATTACTTTAAAGGTCACATTTCTGGGAGGGGCTGGAACTGCAATTAAGTCTTGGTTTGCTGTCATGGAAGGCAAATGACTCCATTTTGGGGTGTTATTTCTTTCGAACAGGCTTAAGACAGTTTAAACAGAAACAGATTCAACACATAGATTTAGGTACTTATCAAGATCACTGAAAAGTGGGAGGTGTGGTCTCTATGCAGGGTCTCTGGGAACAACATCCACAAACATAACAGGACAGGACTGATTTCCCTGGAGAAACATGGGGGATCAGGAGGTCTTTGCTAAGCTATTAAATATAAGAACACACAGCTAGAGGTGCAAGCCATGAAACTGGGAGAAAGGACCAGGAAGCCCTTGAAGCCATCATGATCCTAGATACTTACAAAGCTAGACACTAGTGCACTGCTGCAGAAAATGCCCACATTTCTATGATATTTTCAAGCAGCATAGTAAAATAAGTGCAATGGGAATGTGGTCTAGGTCGTCTCTCCTCTACCTTTCAAAACTTTGTTGAATGCAATCGAATGAGTGAACCTAATTTGTCACCAGATTCTGGCTGCAAGGGAATCTGGGAAATGTAGTTTTCAGTCTTTCAGCATCTACTGTAAAGGGAGGCATCCTAGTAGAAAGTGGGAATAAATGTGGAGTGCCAATTAAATAAGCTATATCCAACACAAAGAGTTAAGTGACTGTGACATAACACAGAGCTAGTAATCAGTGAAATTCAGAGTACAACTCAGGCTGACTTGTTTGCAAATCCTGACAACTATACTACACTGCCTCTACACCAAGATGCTCCATATTTCCAAATGCATGTTTTGGGGAACATTAATTTGTGTGTTTTAACAGGAAAAATCATTCAAACAAGGACTAGAAAGTGGAAAAACTACTAGATGTTGTTTTTCCTTTCCTCAAAGTTATTAGCTTATTATAGTAATTAAGATACTATATGCATTTTTGATGTAGATAAAGACATGTGTTGCTTACTTACTATATGTAAATTATGCCAAACCAGAGAACATGGCTCCTTTGAAATATTCTGTGTTCAAATCTTATCATGCTGTGATCTGGAGGGAGGTTGATTCTTTTGATATTATTGTTATAATTTTAAAACCTTTGCAATCTATAATTTAGAAGTCTAAATATTTATTTCAGGAACTCCTACCAGATTCACTTGGTATCTTCAAGGTTCCGGGATAAGCATCCGCAAATGTCAAAATGTACCTGACTTCAAGACTCATGGTATCCAGAGGTGATCTGGGGTTTACAGCATTCCTCTGCCAAAGGAAGTGTAAGGAACACAAAGATGCTAACAGCAGGAGGCCACTCTCCTTCACCCTACCAAATGGAAGTGGAGTGACAGATAACTGCTAATGCTATCCCACCTGCCTTATGTTCTTTAAGATATCTGTGTACCTTAGGTTCTTATGCACCTTTAAGGTTCACAAAGACATTTTCTGAAACAGAGCTTTTCCTTTTCCTTTAAAAAAAATGTTGTTGTCACTGTTATTCCCAGCTTCAGTGACTTTTTTCTTACACAGATAGGTCTGGGAAAAAAATCAGTAATTGCATTCAGTGTGTTCATGAGAGCAGGGCATGTTGCTGACAGTCAGAATATCTGATTTCTCTACCCTTGACTTAATGTGTGAACTTGACTAAGTCACTCCACTTCTCTCAATCTCATTCATCCTCAAAAAATAGAAGACACATCACTGGATAATATTTGAGTGAAATCAATATTCAAAAGAATCTCAGGACTCCAGTTTCACGTATCTTCCTGACTCTCTATTTTATTAAAATAATAAAGAAGATGGAAAAGTCTTTTTACATAGCTTTCAATCATAAGAATATTGGAAGAATATTCTATTTCATAAGAATAGAAAGTTAATGATGCACTTGCCATATTCATTAATTGTTTGTTTGTTTGTTTTTTCCTTCTGGCGTTTATACTCCCCAAAGTGTTTTGTATTATGTTGTAAGGAAACTACCACTTCCAAAAAGACAGGTAGCTTGAGTTTTCTGAAGAGAGAAGGGCAGTTATTTGAGTGGCAGAAGCTAGTAAACTTGCTTGAAGAAAACGCAATTTATATGTATGTGTGAAACCTATCGTGTTTTAAAAAAAAACCAGAAAAATTCCCATTCCTAGCTGCCACTTCTTTTTGGTTTTCATAATTGCAGTGGCAGGATAATAAACAGGCTGCCAGAAAGTGTGTGAACATACTCTTTTGTCTGGTCTCCTGAAACAGTCTCATTGAATAGGGTCAATTATTCAATAATGATCTTTAAGCTCTTACTATGTGTAAGAAAAGTGTACAGCATTTAGGACCCTATGAACTCTTTTACTCTTTGTTATGCATTAGTTGAGCAATGTAAGCAAAATCTTTCTAACTTTCTTATACAAAAAGGACCTGGTGTCTTACTTTTGGCTTGGGTGCCAAGGACCTTTTTTCTTTAAGTAGAAAAATTCTCTCCTAAGACTTACACGGCAATTATGTAAATTCATTGAGTCCTGTCTAAACTTGTCAAGTGAATTGGAATACTTTACAGGTTTACAACGGATATGAACTTCTGAAATGTAGACTCCCCAAGTTCAGAGAGTCAGCAACTTTTAGGGCAATGCTGACTTATCTGTGACTCTTTCAAATCAGTTGTAACATTCTGCCTTCTTCTTGTGGCCCTGGGGAAGAATGTGGTTCTGACAAAATAGCAACTTCTTTGATTGACAAATTGATCTACTATAAAGCAGGTTTTCTTTTTCTCGCTTGCATCCCTTTTTGTTTTTGTTTGTTCTTCTAGGAGCTGTTTAAAAGGGTGATCTTTCCACAAGAAGGAATACTGTTCTTTGGCCAAGCGTATTTCTTCCTTTTTATTTCCCACTAGATTTTAGACTCACTGAAGCATGGAGTGGACATTTTGTCTTAGTTATCTTTTTATTTTCCTATAGCTATATTTTCCTTGCCTACTTATACTTAAAACAATAATCAATCACCTTTATCAAATCAATATTTTAAGTGTGACATTTTTGTTGTGTCAGGCCCTTTACCAAGTAACTTAAGGAAGGATGATTACTGCCCTCTTTGAATTTATTTCCAAAAGAGTCACTGCTACAAAAAATAGTTCTTGGCATTCTTCATATTTTCATTATTATTTCATCATTTTTATATCATTTTATTTTCCATGGTTTTGCTCAATCATGACCTTATTTGTTTGTCCGTTTTTCCCATTTGATTAATTCAGTGAAAGAGGGACAATATTTGTTGTTTACCACTTTAACGGTGATACTCTGCTAATTGATTCTGTATGTATTATATCACTTAAACATCAAAACCAGCCTGTGATTAGGAATTACCATCTTCCTTTTACAGATAGGAAAACTACGCCTTCAAGACGTTAAGTGTCATCTTAAAGGTTACACAGTTGGTAAGTGGCAAGGAATGATTGTTTCTAAGAGATCTACCATTCTCAAACATACTTCTCACAACATGTCTACAACATCTCGCTGTTGTTGGAGTTCTAAAAGGGGAAGGAAATAATGTTCTGTATGGGATACAAGACTCTAGTTCACCTGCAATTCTGATTCCACCTTGTAGCATGAGAACGACAGAACTTGTTTTGATAAAACATCAACAGAGATTAATAGCTTTTTTCCCCCTAGATGTGATCCAAGCATGCTAAGGTGCTCAGATAAAAGGTGTTATATAAATAAGCCGCATTCTTTTCAATCTAATATGATTATGAGTGGTAATCCAATGGTGATAGGTGACAATATAACAATTTTTTAATAGTTTTTATCTTGCTTTGTTGTAATCATTCTACCTAATTAGTGTCTTAATTAAATATGCCACCTGAGGCTTCCCTGGTGGTGCAGTGGTTGAGAGTCCGCCTGCCGATGCAGGGGACACGGGTTCGTGCCCCAGTCCAGGAAGATCCCACATGCTGCGGAGTGGCTGGGCCCATGAGTCATGGCTGCTGAGCCTGCGCGTCCGGAGCCTGTGCTCCGTGACAGGAGAGGCCACAACAGTGAGAGGCCCGCGTGCTGCAAAAAAAAAAAAAAAAAATGCCACCTGACTTCATCCTCTCTAGAGAAATTTGCTATTTATATTATTATTTAAATATATCCAAACTTGTCATCACTGTGATGCTTAACATAATAACATTAATGACTCTCTTTCATTGAGTATTTACACTATGCCATCATTTAGTTGCTAAGTATCTTCAATGCAAGACATTAATACTTTAAATAATCTTATAGAATATGCTATACTATCATTATTCTCATTTTTCAGATAAGGAGACTGAGGCTTATGGAATTTTCTCCACACTCAAGGCTCAGCTCAAATGTCACCTACTTACAGAGTTTTCCTAATCACCCCGTATCAAATTGTATCTGGGTTTCCCGTGCCCCTACCATCTCATATTCTATGTCTATACACTGCAATTTTTTAAATAAGTAACTAACCACCATGTGAAATTATACATATATGATTCTTTTTGTGTTTTATATATATGACAATTTTTGTTGCTGTTCTATTTTATCCACCTGCAATTAAGATCCATAATGCCGTGAGCTTGTTTTGTTACCACTGTTATCTCTAATGTCTGAAACAGTCTACAGCAGACTTAACTTTAGATAAATAATTGTTATTGAATAAATAAATTAATGAAACAATTGACTTGGAAACAATGTTTAGAGCTGAGAAAAAGACCCAGTTTTTTCTACCTCTAGTTCAGTTCTCTTTGTATTATATTACGTAAGGTTATATAAGAAACCTGAGTTTATGCATTTTTAAAGTTTGGGAATAGAAATACTGAGATTCATTTTTGTTTTATCTATAGCTATATAGTTTCCTTTAAATTATACTAGGTTAATATGATTAAAAGCGAAAGTTTTTAATCTGCTTGGAGAGCAATCTCTTCAGAGAACTGTGTGCAGTTTGGTGCTCTTACTTATAATTCAATCTCATTTGTTTGTGAGAGCAGGAATCTTCATTAAACAATAAGCTATTGTCACAAGGTTTGAATAACTGTACTATTCAGAATATATTTATCTTAATTTCTTTTAAAGTTGCCTAAAATTCACACTTTTACTCTCCTTTCTTTGATTAGTTGTCAGTAGTAAAGCCTTACTCTGTGTCTACACAGACCTCTTTGATATGGCTCACCGTCTTTGAGTCTGAAAATGGACTTTTTATGAAACCTCTCTTGGCTCATTTTGCTACAAGTTAGAAAAACTCAAGGAATGAGAGCACAAGAACTGAATTTGTATTCGGATAACTTTTTAAAAATTAATTTATTCGTGTTTGGCTGTATTGTGTCTTTGCTGCTGCACACAGGCTTTCATTAGTTGCGGTGAGCAGGGACTACTCTTCATTGCGGTGCACGGGGTTCTCATTGCCGTGGCTTCTCTTGTTGTGGAGCACTGGCTCTAGGCACTCGGGCTTCAGGAGTTGCAGCATGCAGGCTCAGTAGTTGTGGCACGCAGGCTCTAGAGTGCAGGCTCAGTAGTTGTGGTGCACAGGCTTAGGTGCTCCATGGCATGTAGGATCTTCCCGGACCAGGGCTTGAATCCATGTCCCCTGCATTGGCAGGTGGATTCTTAACCACTGCACCACCAGGGAAGCCCTGTATTAGGATGACTTTTAAAAGTACAAGTCAGTGGGCTTCCCTGGTGGCACAATGGTTGAGAGTCCACCTGCCGATGCAGGGGACACGGGTTCGTGCCCCGGTCCGGGAAGATACCACATGCTGTGAAGCAGCTGGGCCCGTGAGCCATGGCCGCTGAGCCTGCATGTCCAGAGCCTGTGCTCTGCAACGGGAGGGGCCACGACAGTGAGAGGCCCAAGTACCGCAAAAAAAAAAAAAAAAAAAAAATACAAGTCAATTGCCAAGAATGCTACAAATGTGAAATTGTTTCATTTGTGATCCTGCCAGGCAGCGGTCCTAATGACTGTGTCTGATTCACTTGGCTGTTTTACTTCAGCAATCTATCCCTAGATGGCTGAGACTACGGACTGAGTTGTAGCTAGGATTTGGGTGGCAAATCTGCATATATCCTAGGTGAAGTATATTAGAAATTGATGCCAAATGAAGACAATGGACCTTTTAAATTCCAGTTTGAAACACTGGATTTGCAAAGCATCTGCCAGATGCACTGCTTTGGCTTCAAATAGACTTTATTTTAAAATTCTTGTTGGGTAGAAGCAAGAGTCATGGCAGGATTTCTCAGTATGTGGATTTTATCACATGATTCTCATGTGAGTACATGACTTTTCCTAATTGAGAATACATACACAGAGAGTACCATACATACTAGGCTGGGCATTTAACTGTCTTGCACCAGCAATAAAGAAGCACATGTATTCAGAATTACAATTTTAGTAAGAGTGCAATGCACTGGGTGCTGAATCTGGGAGCTGGCATAAGCCTGTATGATCTCAGAACTGAGCTGAACCTGGGGTCAGCCGTTGGGGGAGAGGTATTTCTCCAAGGGTGGTGTGTGGCAGCATAAACAAGACTGTGAACCATAATTACTATTATAAGGAGCTGATTCAGGGAATCAAATTCAGAGTGTTAACTTAAAAATTATTCCGGTATTTGTTAAAGATGGTAAGGAAGACTGCATTCAAGGGACTATTGCAACAGGGTTTTGCAGTAGAGGGGAGGACTTGGACTAGACTGTGTATACAAGGAAAAATGGGAATGTATAGGCAAGGAGTGGGGTGGGGGTGGGGGTCGGGGTCTGTGGACCGGAAATAACTAAAGGAAATATCAGAAGTAAGGAGGGGGGATTCCAGTTAATTAAACAAACTGGACAGGATTCTTGCTGAAGGCAGTTCAGGGTGATTAGATATCACCTGGGGAATGATGGGGAATGAGCAATTTGATCAAACATTGGGGATGATCCGATGTATAGGGTGGAGGATTCTCACTAAACTGATTTGACAAGACTCTTGCTCTTGCAGACAAGGCCCAAGGACAGGGCCAAATCAAAAAAGTGTCCAGAGACTTCCGAGAAGATGGAGGAAGAGTAAGACGCGGAGATCACCTTCCTCCCCACAGACACACCAGAAATACATCTACACGTGGAACAACTCCTACAGAACACCTACTGAATGCTGGCAGAAGACCTCAGACCTCACAAAAGGCAAGAAAACCTCCACGTACCTGGGTAGGGAAAAAGAAAAAAGAAAAACAGACAAAAGAAAAGAGACAGGACCTGCACCAGTGGGAGGGAGCTGTGAAGGAGGAAAGGTTTCCACACACTAGAAGCCCCTTCGCGGGCGGAGACTGCGGGTGGCAGAGGCGGGGGAGCTTTGGGGCTGCGGAGGAGAGCACAGCAACAGGGGTGCGGAGGGCAAAGCGGAGAGATTCCCGCACAGAGGATCAGTGCGGATTGGCACTCACCAGCCCGAGAGGCTTGTCTGCTCACCCGCCGGGACGGACGGGGGCTGGGAGCTGAGGCTCGGGCTTCGGTTGGAGCGCAGGGAAAGGACTGGGGTTGGCTGCGTGAACACAGCCTGCAGGGGGTTAGTGCGCCACGGCTAGCCGGGAGGGAGTCTGGGGAAAAGTTTGGACCTGCCGAAGAGGCAAGAGACTTTTTCTTCCCTCTTTGTTTCCTGGTGCACGAGGAGAGGGGATTAAGAGTGCTGCTTAAAGGAGCTCCAGAGATGGGTGCGAGCCGCGGCTAAAAGCGCAGACCACAGAGACAGACATGAGACGCTAAGGCTGCTGCTGCCACCACAAAGAAGCCTGTGTGCGAGCACAGGTCACTATCCACACCCCCCTTCCGGGGAGCCTGTGCAGCCTGCCACTGCCAGGGTCCCAGGATCCAGGGACAACTCCTCCGGGAGAACACATGGTACACCTCAGGCTGGTGCAACGTCACGCCGGCCTCTGCCACTGCAGGCTTGCCCTGCACTCCGTGACCCTCCCTACCCCTGGCCTGAGTGAGCCAGAGCCCCCGAATCAGCGGCTCCTTTAACCCCGTCCTGTCTGAGGGAAGAACAGACACCCTCCAGCGACCTACATGCAGAGGTGGGGCCAAATCCAAAGCTGAGCCCCCGGGAGCTGTGAGCACAAAGAAGAGAAAGGGAAATCTCTCCCAGCAGCCTCAGAAGCAGCAGATTAAAGCTCCACGATCAACTTGATGTACCCTGCATCTGTGGAATACATGAATAGAAAACGAATCATCCCAAATGAAGAAGGTGGACTCTGAGAGCAAGATTTATGATTTTTTTCCACTTTTCCTCTTTTTGTGAGTGTGTATGTGTATGCTTCTGTGCGAGATTTTGTCTGTATAGCTTTGCTTCCACCATTTATCCAAGGGTTCTATCCGTCTGTTTTTTTTGTTTGTTTTTGGGGTTTTTTTGAAATTTTTTTCTTAATAATTACTTTTTATTTTAATAACTTTATTTTATTTTACTTTATCTCTGTTCCTTCTTTCCTTCCTTCCCTCCTTTAGACAAAGAATCATCCCAAATTGAGGAGGTAGACTTTGAGAGCAAGATTTATGATTTTTTCCCCTTTTCCTCTTTTTGTAAGTGTGTATGTGTATGCTTCTGTGTGAGATTTTGTCTGTACAGCTTTGCTTCCACCATTTGTCCCAGGGTTCTATTCATTGTTTTTTTGTTTTTTGGAGTTTTTTCCTCTTAAAAATTATTTTTTTATTTTAAAAACTTTATTGTATTTTATCTTACTTTATTTTATTTTACTTTATCTTCTTCCTTCCATTTTTTCCTTTTTTCCCTCCTTCTTTCTTCCTCCCTCCCTCCCTCCCTCCTTTCTTTCTTTCTTTCTTTGTTTCTTTCTACTTCTACTAATTCTTTCTTTCTAATTTTTCTCCCTTTTCTTCTGAGCCATGCGGATGAAAGGCTCTTGGTGCTGCAGCCAGGAGTCAGTGCTGTGCCTCTGAGGTGGGAGAGCCAACTTCTGGACACTGGTCCACAAGAGACCTCCCAGCTCCACATAATATCAAATGGCGAAAATCTCCCAGAGATCTCCATCTCAACACCAGCACCCAGCTTCACTCAATGACCAGCAAGCTACAGTGCTGGACATCCTATGCCAAACAACTAGCAAGACAGGAACACAACACCACCCATTAGCAGAGAGGCTTCCCAAAATCATAATAAGTCGACAGACACCCCTAAACACACCACCAGACGTGGGCCTGCCCACCAGAAAGACAAGATCCAGCCTTATCCACCAGAACACAGGCACTAGTCCCCTGCAACAGGAAGCCTACACAACACACTGAACCAACCTTAGCCACTGGAGACAGACACCAAAACCAACAGGAACTACGAACCTGCAGCCTGCAAAAAGGAGACCCCAAACACAGTAAGATAAGCAAAATGAGAAGACAGAAAAACACACAGCAGATGAAGGAGCAAGATAAAAACCCACAGACCTAACAAATGTAGAGGAAATAGGCAGTCTACCTGAAAAAGAATTCAGAATAATGATAGTAAAGATGATCCAAAATCTTGGAAATAGAAGAGACAAAATGCAAGAAACATTTAACAAGGACCTAGAAGAACTAAAGATGAAACAAACAATGATGAACAACACAATAAATAAAATGAAAAATACTCTAGATGGGGTCAATAGCAGAATAACTGAGGCAGAAGAACGGATAAGTGACCTGGAAGATAAAATAGTGGAAATAACTACTGCAGAGCAGAATAAAGAAAAAAGAATGAAAAGAACTGAAGACAGTCTCAGAGACCTCTGAGACAACATTAAACACACCAACATTCGAATTATAGGGGTTCCAGAAGAAGAAGGGAAAAAGAAAGGGACTTAGAAAATATTTGAAGAGATTAAAGTTGAAAACTTCCCTAATATGGGCAAAGAAATAGTTAATCAAGTCCAGGAAGCACAGAGAATCCCATATAGGATAAATCCATGGAGAAATACACCAAGACACATATTAATCAAACTGTCAAAAATTAAACACAAAGAAAACATATTAAAAGCAGCAAGGGAAAAACAACAAATAACACACAAGGGAATCCCCATAAGGTTAACAGCTGATCTTTCAGCAAAAACTCTGCAAGCCAGAAGGGACTGGCAGGACACATTTAAAGTGATGAAGGAGATAAACCTGCAACCAAGATTACTCTACCCAGCAAAGATCTCATTCAGATTTGATGGAGAAATTAAAACATTTACAGACAAGCAAAAGCTGAGAGAGTTCAGCACCACCAAACCAGCTTTACAACAACTGCTAAAGGAACTTCTCGAGGCAAGAAACACAGGAGGAGGAAAAGACCTACAATAACGAACCCAAAACAATTTAGAAAATGGGAATAGGAACATACATATCGATAATTACCTTAAATGTAAATGGATTAAATGCTCCCACCAAAAGACCCAGATTGGCTGAATGGATACAAAAACAAGACCCATATATTTGCTGTCTACAAGAGACCCACTTCAGACCTAGAGACACTTACAGACTGAAAGTAAGGGGATGGAAAAAGATATTTCATGCAAATGGAAACCAAAAGAAAGCTGGAGTAGCAATTCTCATATCAGACAAAATAGACTTTAAAATAAAGACTATTAGAAGAGACAAAGAAAGACACTACATAATGACCAAGGGATCGATCCAAGAAGAATATATAACAATTGTAAATATTTATGCACCCAACATAGGACCACCACAATACGTAAGGCAAATACTAACAGCCATAAAAGGGGAAATCGACAGTAACACATTCATAGTAGGGGACTTTAACACCCCACTTTCACCAATGGACAGATCATCCAAAATGAAAATAAATAAGGAAACCCAAGCTTTAAATGATACATTAAACAAGATGGACTTAATTGATATTTATAGGACATTCCATCCAAAAACAACAGAATACACATTTTTCTCAAGTGCTCATGGAACATTCTCCAGGATAGATCATATCTTGGGTCACAAATCAAGCCTTGGTAAATTTAAGAAAATTGAAATTGTATCAAGTATCTTTTCCGGCCACAGTGCTATGAGACTAGATATCAATTACAGGAAAATATCTGTAAAAAAATGCAAACACATGGAGGCTAAACAATACACTACTTAATAACGAAGTGATCACTGAAGAAATCAAAGAGGAAATTTAAAAAATGCATAGAAACAAATGACAATGGATACACGACGACCCAAAATCTATGAGACGCAGCAAAAGAAGTTCTAAGAGGGAAGTTTATAGCAATACAATCCTACCTTAAGAAACAGGAAACATCTCGAATAAACAACCTAACCTTGCACCTAAAGCAATTAGAGAAAGAACAAAAAAAACCCCAAAGTTAGCAGAAGGAAAGAAATCATGAAATTCAGATCAGAAATAAATGAAAAAGAAATGAAGGAAACAATAGCAAAGATCAATAAAACTAAAAGCTGGTTCTTTGAGAAGATAAACAAAATTGATAAACCATTAGCCAGACTCATCAAGAAAAAAATGGAGAAGACTCAAATCAATAGAATTAGAAATGAAAAAGGAGAAGTAACAATTGACACTGCAGAAATACAAAAGATCATGAGAGATTACTAGAAGCAACTCTATGCCAATAAAATGGACAACCTGGAAGAAATGGACAAAATCTTAGAAATGAACAACGTGCCAAGACTGAATCAGGAAAAAATAGAAAATATGAACAGACCAATCACAAGCACTGAAATTGAAACTGTGATTAAAAATCTTCCAACAAACAAAAGCCCAGGACCAGATGGCTTCACAGGTGAATTCTATCAAACATATAGAGAAGAACTAACACTTGTCCTTCTCAAGCTCTTCCAAAATATAGCAGAGGGAGGAACATTCCCAAACTCGTTCTACAAGGCCACCATCACCCTGATACCAAAACCAGACAAGGATGTCACAAAGAAAGAAAACTACAGGCCAATATCACTGATGAACATAGATGCAAAAATCCTCAACAAAATACTAGCAAACAGAATCCAACAGCACATTAAACGGATCATACACCATGATCAAGTGGGGTTTATCCCAGGAATGCAAGGATTCTTCAATATACGCAAATCAATCAACGTGATACACCATATTAACAAATTGAAGGACAAAAACCATATGATCATCTCAATAGATACAGGGAAACCTTTCGACAAAATTCAACACCCAGTTATGATAAAAACCCTGCAGAAAGTAGGCATACAGGGAACTTTCCTCAACTTAATAAAGGCCATATATGACAAACGCACAGCCAACATCGTCCTCAATGGTGAAAAACTGAAAGCATTTCCACTAAGATTAGGAACAATACAAGGTTGCCCACTCTCACCGCTCTTATTCAATATAGTTTTGGAAGTTTTAGCCACAGCAATCAGAGAAGGAAAGGAAATAAAAGGAATCCAAATCAGTAAAGAAGAAGTAAAGCTGTCACTATTTGCAGATGACATGATACTATACATAGAGAATCCTAAAGATGGTACCAGAAAACTACTAGAGCTAATCAATGAATTTGGTTAAGTAGCAGGATACAAAATTAATGCACAGAAACCTCTTGCATTCCTATACACTAATGATGAAAAATCTGAAAGTGAAATCAAGAAAACACTCCCATTTACCACTGCAACAAAAAGAATAAAATATCTAGGAATAAACCTACCTAAGGAGACAAAAAACCTGTATGCAGAAAATTATAAGACACTGATGAAGGAAATTAAAGATGATACAAATAGATGGAGAGATATACCATGTTCTTGGATTGGAAGAATCAACATTGTGAAAATGACTCTACTACCCAAAGCAATCTACAGATTCAATGCAATCCCTATCAAACTACCACTGGCATTTTTCACAGAACTAGAACACAAAATGTCACAATTTGTATGGAAACACAAAAGACCCCGAATAGCCAAAGCAATCTTGAGAACGAAAAAAGGAGCTGGAGGAATCAGGCTCCCTGACTTCAGACTATACTACAAAGCTACAGTAACCAAGACAGTATGGTACTGGCACAAAAACAGAAAGATAGATCAATGGAACAGGATAGAAAGCCCAGAGATAAGCCCACGCACATATGGTCACCTTATCTTTGATAAAGGAGGCAAGAATGTGCAGTGGAGAAAGGACAGCCTCTTCAATAAGTGGTGCTAAGAAAACTGGACAGGTACATGTAAAAGTATGAGATTAGATCACTCCCTAACACCATACACAAAAATAAGCTCAAAATGGATTAAAGACCTAAATGTAAGGCCAGAAACTATCAAACTCTTAGAGGAAAACATAGGCAGAACACTCTCTGACATAAATCACAGCAAGATCCTTTTTGACCCACCTCCTAGAGTAATGAAAATAAAAACAAAAATAAACAAATGGGACCTAATGAAACTTCAAAGCTTTTGCACAGCAAAGGAAACCATAAACACGACCAAAAGACAACCCTCAGAATGGGAGAAAATATTTACAAATGAAGCAACTGACAAAGGATTAATCTCCAAAATTTATAAGCAGCTCATGCAGCTTAATAACAAAAAAACAAACAACCCAATCCAAAAATAGGCAGAAGACCTAAATAGAGATTTCTCCAAAGAAGATATACAGACTGCCAACAAACACATGAAAGAATGCTCAACATCATTAATCATTAGAGAAATGCAAATCAAAACTACAATGAGATATCATCTCACACCAGTCAGAATGGCCATCATCAAAACATCTAGAAACAATAAATGCTGGAGAGGGTGTGGAGAAAAGGGAACTCTCTTGCACTGTTGGTGGGAATGTAAATTGATACAGCCACTGTGGAGAACAGTATGGAGGTTCCTTAAAAAACTACAAATAGAACTACCATATGACCCGGCAATCCCACTACTGGGCATATACCCTGAGAAAACCATAATTCAAAAAGAGTCATGTACCAAAATGTTCATTGTAGCTCTATTTACAATAGCCTGGAGATGGAAACAATCTAAGTGTCCATCATCGGATGAATAGATAAAGAAGACGTGGCACATATATACAATGTAATATTACTCAGCCATAAAAAGAAACGAAATTGAGCTATTTGTAATGAGATGGCTAGACCTAGAGTCTGTCATACAGAGTGAAGTAAGTCAGAAAGAGAGAGACAAATACCATATGCTAACACATATATATGGAATTTAAGAAAAAAAAATATCATGAAGAACCTAGGGGTAAGACAGGAATAAAGACACAGACCTACTAGAGAATGGACTTGAGGATATGGGGAGGGGGAAGGGTAAACTGTGAGAAAGCGAGAAAGAGGCATGGACATATATATATACACTACCAAACGTAAGATAGATAGCTAGTGGGAAGCAGCCGCATAGCACAGGGAGATCAGTTCAGTGCTTTGTGACCACCTAGTGGGGTGGGATAGGGAGGGTGGGAGGGAGGGAGATGCAAGCAGGAGGAAGAGATATGGAAACATATGTATATATATATAACTGATTTATTTTGTTGTAAAGTAGAAACTAACTCACCATTGTAAAGCAATTATACTCCAATAAATATGTTAAAAATAACAAGTGTCCAGAGGAACCTGACTAAAGTTTGTTTAAGGAACGAGTCTTCGTCAAGGGTGAGGTCTATGTACGCAGAGACAACAAGAAAATGGTTTACACAACCAAGGTCTCCATCCAGAGACATCATAGAATCAGCAGTGAAGGGTGGCCAAAGACAAGACCCTGCATGCAGGCAGAATGGTGAATGGAATTTCCTTTATATGTTGAAGTCCACGGTCGTGAGGGTGGAAGTGAGGGCAACTTGGAAGAGGAGGAGAGGACTGAGCATATCGATGAGCTCCTTGCTCCCTAAAATGCGGGCTCCTAAAGCTAACACCTTGATAAAGATGAAAGCAATGAGTAAAAACTGGCCTTTTTCTCAAATATGAAGCTTTTGTATCCTATCAGCCATCATCAGCCTTGTCTAGATTTTTTCAGTCAATTTTTTAAAGCTACTATAGGTGTGTTTTTTGGTAACACTCCCAAGTCATTCTTTTAGCCTATCCCCTTTCTGAGGGTTACAAAGATTAATTACTTTATTTTAAAAATTATTTTTAAATTAATT
The DNA here is from genome assembly GCF_008692025.1 of Phocoena sinus. Lineage (NCBI taxonomy): Eukaryota > Metazoa > Chordata > Mammalia > Artiodactyla > Phocoenidae > Phocoena > Phocoena sinus. The sequence goes on along the minus strand of NC_045763.1, from coordinate 60,281,117 downwards.
AATTAATTTCCTAATATTAACTAAATTCAAGCAGTTTTTTGTAAAACTTTCCTAGGTACTTTTATATACTTTATCTTACTTGACCCTTGCAACAGTCATGAATGGGGTGTGTGTGTGTTTGCATGTGTGTGCATTAATATTCTCTCAGATTGAAGAAACAGAAGAGAGGTTAATTGGCTTGGTCAAGGGCACACAGTTTGGAAGTAGCAGATCTGGGACTTAAACTTGAGCCTTCTGAATCCAAATCCTGGGCCTTAAAACAATATTTATGACGGAACATTACACATACAAGGAGGATGTTATTTTGTTTTTATTTTCATGTGTTAGAATTGTGTCATGAAAAAATAGAGAAAGCTTCAATAATTTTCCTACCTACTTTCTAAAAAGATAATATACATGATTGTTTGTTTTTTGCTTGTTAAGAACCAAAATATGCTCCTGTTAGTGTCTGTCTAGTCACCAAATAATGGACATACAAATGCATCCATTTTTGTGAAAGCATTTTCATCAAGCCACATGGAGCCTCTGGGAGGCTCAGTACCCACAAATTCACTAAGGGTTGGTTTTGGTTAGTTTAGGTGATTGGGGCCCAGGCTAAAGAAGTCATGATGAAAGGCAAAGACAAAGCCCCTGGGAGGATCAGTGGACTTTCTTCTGCTCTAGGGTCAAGTACATCCCCCTGACCCTGCCTTACTAGTGACTGAAAGGGAAACTGCACCACAGAACTCTGGCTGATAGAATGATGGATTGGTTCATTTACTCATGTACAGCCTACTTCATGCTAAGCACTTTGCTAGCTACAAGGGATTCTAAGAGGAACAACAATGTGGTCCCTTTTCAAAAATTTATCATTTCTTGTTCAGTGGTATGGAAATGCTTGCAATAACATGAACTAAACAGAAGTCTGGAGTGACTGGTACATAGGACAGTAGAATGTAGGAAAGCAGCTTGACACCATAGTTAGAACACAGACTCTGGAATCAGACTGCCAATGTCTAAATGCCACATGTGCAACTTGCAAGCTGTATGGCTTTAGCCAAGATATTCCACCTCCTTGTGACTCAGTTTCCTCATCTGGAAAATGAGCATGAACTTACGGTGGCAGGACTAGTTTGAGGGTTAAATAGGTTAATATATATATATATATATATATATATTTTTTTTTTTTTTTTTTTTTGCGGTACGCGGACCTCTCACTGTTGTGGCCTCTCCTGTTGTGGAGCACAGGCTCCGGACGCGTAGGCTCAGCGGCTATGGCTCACGGGCCTAGCCGCTCCGCGGCATGTTGGATCTTGCCAGACCGGGGCACGAACCCGTGTCCCCTGCATCAGCAGGCAGACTCTCAACCACTGCGCCACCAGGGAAGCCCTAAATAGGTTAATATTTTTAAAGTGATTGGCGCTTAGCAAGCACTAAAGAAGATTTCGTTAAATAAATAAAAATAGGAATCAGGAAAGGCAGGAAATAAGATTGGACAGGCAATCAAAATGAACATTTGTTGAGTATTTGTGAATGCCAGGCGCTGTATGGCCCTTAACTTTTAACTGTCACAGTGACATGAGTCAGTAGGCTTAGGATCTCCATAACGCAGAGGTTCTTAACCTTGACACACATTTGAGAATGGATAATTCTTTATAGCGGGGAGCTGTCCTGTGCATTGTAGGATATTTGGTAGTATCCCCGGCTTTTGTTCACTAGATGCCAATAGCACTCTTCCCCCATTTGTAAAAAAAAAAAAAAAATGTCTCTAGACATTGACAAATGTCCACTGGGATGCACAATCAACTGCTCCCACCCCTACTGAGAATCAATCACTGCTGAAATCAGGAAAATGAAGCTGAGAGAGGTTAAGCAATTTTTCCAAGTCACACAGTGAATAACAGTAAAACAACAATGGGAAATTAGTCTGTATGACCCCTGTAAAAATAAAGGTATAATAAATAATGTTCTGTAAAGATGAGGTCAGAATGAATAAGCTTTAAGAAAGTTTCTAATATCAGGTTGTGAAATCCATGCTATAGTGATTGACTTGATTGTTCATTGAGCAATAGAACTAACTTGATCAGGTGTATATTTGGTGTATAACATGGCACATGGCCTGAGGAGGTGAAAAACTGAAGAGTGAGAAGGTATGCAATCATCCAGATGTAGCATGATGAGGACTTGAACACAGGTTATATAGAACAAAAGAAACAATAACTGAAACCACTGCAGAGTACAATTTATTGAGATTATTCATCATTGTAGTCAGCCTAGGTGAAGGACTCCATATGCCTTTTCTGACTTTCCTTTTGGTACTCTTGCCACAAGATAAACATATGAAACTGTTACTTAACTTTACACTTCAGAGAAAATGGGTTAGGTCCTGACAGATTAGTTACAAGCACACACAGGGTCATACAGGTAGTCATTGGTTCTTAGCCTTTCATTTGAATCCCTGGGACTCTGTGTCTCGTCACACTTCTTTCTAATCTAAATGATCTCCCATGCCTGACTGCAAGAGAATGGATATTTGCAAAGCTAATCAATACCAGTTTATTGTATCTGCTTCAATCCACTTTACTTACTGACATGGTACAATCCTGAATAGCCTTTTCAGATAGGTAAGGTGCAAATCCTCTCACCTGTAAGTCTGATTATAAATCCCTTCTTCCTCTTTTCATTTATCTCCCTGCCTTCCCTCTCTTTCTCATCATCTCTTTTCTGCTCCCTCTTCTTTTGGTGTGATACGAATTGTACAAAGTACACTGAAGTTAATAATCATACTAATAGGATCAACAAAACAGCTGACATTTATTAATATTTTGCTTTGTGTCTGGCACAATTTTAAGCTCCCTGCCTTTATTAACTCATTTAATAGCACAACTTTATAAGGAGGATATAATTCTTATCCCCATTGTCCAGATGAAGAGCCAGGTGTACTTACTTCCCAGCATTATCAGAATCAAAGGGGCAAATGGATACACTAAAAAAACTGCGAAACATAACAGATTTGAGCTGATGTTATTATCATTTTTCTGACTTCATTATCTAACAAAGTGAAATCTGACAACTCTACTTAACCTAGACCCTTAAAACCTACAAACAATAATTGGAATGGAGAGCAGATGCTCACTATTTAACAAGGCTTGTTCTAACAAATAATAAAAGCTCTTTTGTTCCTGTTTATTTTGTTGAAAATGAATTTTTGTTCACTTTAAATTAGGTCAGGCATAATTAGGATTAAGGAGTAACCAGACTTGAAAAATGACTGTACATAAGTGTCACCTATCTGGCCAATATATCTGTATTAAAAGAATTAACCTGAATGACTAAAATGCACTGACCTTGTGCATTTGATTTCTGTTCTCTACTCAAAATATTGAGGGATGGACTTAGTGAGAAACAGACTCTCCACCAGAGGATAATTTTGTCTTTCTACCAGACCGTATCACAGCTATTAAGGCTAAGTATAGAAATCAGGCTAAGAGGAATAAGCTATGATGTGTAAAAATCTGATTTTCTCTTAAAAATCTAAAATATTTCACCAGCCCACACACACTGTTATGGTGTGATTTTTTTTTTGTTTCGGTAGGCAGGCGTCTCACTGTTGTGGCCTCTCTCGTTGCGGAGCACAGGCTCCAGACGCGCAGGCTCAGCGGCCATGGCTCACAGGCCTAGCCGCTCCGCGGCATGTGGGATCTTCCCGGACTGGGGCACGAACCTGTGTCCCCTGCATCGGCAGGCAGACTCTCAACCACTGCGCCACCAGGGAAGCCCCAGTGTGATTCTTTTGTGTTATGATTCCTACTCATTTTGTGTGAAATTCCTAGGATTTAAGCTATGGTAAGTAATTCAAGATGGAGTCATAGTGGCCAATGTGAACTCCACAATAGTTGTTTTGAAATGTCTGATACAGGACCGCAAGTGTCTTAGAGTGATAAATAAGAGTGTTACTTTAGATAAGGAATTGGTTTGGTAATGTCAGAGGAAAGACTTTACTGGAACATAGGAGCAACTATAGAGATAAAACTCCCTAGGGTGTAACCTTTATGCCATGCTGGCAGACTTCTTAAAATGAAACCACTGAGCCAAGACACTTGAAGCCTCCTTGCTGGAGGACCTGACTCCATGCTGCTGCTGGGAGCTGGTCTAGTCAGTGCTGCCAGAGGTCCTGTTGGAGCAGAAGGTGACTTTCCACTCAGGCTTGTCTCAAGATCTGTTGTTGGACTGAAGACCACTGCTCATGCTGAGATGCCTCTTCCTGAACTTCTCCTTGGAGTGGTTTGTTACCCCTTTTTCTAATTTCAGTACTCTGACTAACCCGTGTTGTGTTCTAATTGTGTGCAATACACTGAGTGATTTGTGAGTTGAATATTAGCTACATTTCATGTATTTCCAATCCATGATTTTTACCTGGGCTTACCTCTGGGACCTGACATAACACACACTCTGTATCTCATCTCACTTTTATCACTAGTATCATAAGTATCTTCTTTAAACTTAGTGATTTCTTTTCCACTGCATCCAAGTTGAAATGTTTGTATAAGTGGTTCCATCAGTTACCAAAAAGTGCCTCGTGGTCAGATCCAGTGTTGTCACGTCTGTCTTCATCCTTTTAACTATTCTTCACCACATTTCATTGAACTTGCTTCACTTTTCTCTTCTTCACTACTAAAATTTCATTTCTTCAGAATATTGAGTTTCTAGTGTTCAGCTCAGCCTTTTCTCTCTTCTGTCTCCTCCCCTTCCCTTCACTTCTCCCTACTTCCCTCTTCCTTTCGCTCTCTCTCTCTTCTCCCCCACACTTCTGTCTCTGTCTTTCTCTCTATTTTATTCTTTCCCCTGGACTCATATGCTACATTTTCCTAGATGATGCTTGAACTCAAACGCTTTATGTCTTTATAAATGTTCTCATAGTTCTCAAAATAGTGGCAGCCTCCCTCTCCGAGCTATACTATACTTTGATGTCTCTGGTTGTAATTAAAAAGATATTTCAGGACATCAGTAGACCAAATCTAGTGACATGTTTTCACTTTCCTTTAATGCTCCATGAAACAAATGCCAAGAAATACTGCATTCAGTTCTTTGCCAAAGGTGGGATTTATTAATACTCTGAGAAGTCCATGCAGGGCTAGCTGAGTGAAAAGAGTGCATAAAGAAGGATCCTTGCTGGTAGACAAGCTCCTATGAGCAACTCTTTCTTCAAGGGAGAAGGATTTGTTCTGATTCCTTTCATTATCCTTCTTGTGAAGAAATTATGAAACATCGAAGCATAATTTTGCTTGGCTTTATTCAATATTCAAAGGGACATACTCTCCTACAAGTTAGTTATTTAGGCGTAAACATACAAAGATAAATATGCATGATTTCTAAGTAAAATGGCTTTAAGTATGAAATTTGAAGAGGTTGTTTAATCTTTTAACGTAAGAGAAGCAGCCTACCTTTTTGGAAAGGGCAATCACATATTGACAATCTCTACTTGAGAGCAATAGAAAATAGTCACCATTTGTTACTTCTGTTTGCTTTCCATGAAAAGGAAAAATTGCTACTTAGTGGTGTGATGGAGAGGATTCTGCTAGAATTGTCCTTTAACACTATGAGGTTTGAGCTCCACATATATTTCCACTCTTCTAGGCAACGACAAAAGAGAAGGCAGGCAGATATCTTAACCAAGTTATGGCCGAAATTAAATTTACTAATTGAACTGCAAAATCTGCTCATTGACCATATTTCCAATTTCCAATTATATAGTCAATATCAATCTAACCCTTCAAACTCTAAAACTCAGAGTCAATTTTCTCTTCTCTTTCTTCTTTACCCTACATAAGCAATTAGTCCCAAAACCTATTGTCATGCACTATTTATTGAACATTGAGTACGTGTAAGTTACAAAGACCCCCCCGCCATTTCTGTTCCCTTTGCCACGGCCTTAGTTAGCTCTCCTGTGAACCTACTGCTGTTGTCACCCCACTGGCATTCTGGTGTTCATTTTCTCAGCATTCTGATTTTATATTTCATCTGTTTCCTTTCTACATCCTTAGGCTTAGCTCTTCCTGTGGCCTTTGAATATTTTACTGAACTTTTCTAATTTCTAGCCTTTTGCACACTTTGTTTTTCCTTCTCCCCAACTCCTGCTCATATTTCAAATTTTAACTTATATGCTGCTTATTTCTTTTTTTAATAGATTTTTTTTTTTTTTTTTTTTTTTTTTTTTTTTTTTTGCGGTACACGGGCCTCTCACTGCTGTGGCCTCTCCCGTTGTGGAGCACAGGCTCCGGACGCGCAGGCTCAGCGGCCATGGCTCACGGGCCCAGCCGCTCCGTGGCATGTGGGATCTTCCCAGACCGGGGCACAAACCCGTGTCCCCTGCATCGGCAGGCGGACTCTCAACCACTGCGCCACCAGGGAAGATCCAATAGATCTTAATTGGAGTATAATTGCTTCACAATACTGTGTTAGTTTCTGTTGTACACCAAACTGAATTAGCCATATGCATACATATGTTCCCATATTCCTTCCCTCTTGAGCATCCCTCCCACCCTCCCTATCCCACCTCTCTAGATCATCGCAAAGCACCGAGCTGATCTCCCTGTGCTATGCTGCTGCTTCCCATTAGCTAACTATTTTACATTTGGTAGTGTATATATGTCGATGCTACTCTCACTTCACCCCAGCTTCCCCCTCCCCTCCGTGTCCTCAAGTCCATTCTCTATGTCTATGTCTTTATTCCTGCCCTGCCACTAGGTTCACCAGTACCAATTTTTTTTTTTTTTTTTTTTTTAGAATCCATATATATGCGTTAGCATATGGTATTTGTTTTTCTCTTTCTGACTTACATCACTCTGTATGCCAGACTCTAGGTCCATCCACCTCACTACAAAAAATTCAATTTCATTTTTTTTTTTATGGCTGAGTAATATTCCATTGTATATATGTGCCACATATTCTTTATCCTTTCATCTGTCGGTGGACATTCAGGTTGCTTCCATGTCCTGGCTATTGTAAATAGTGCTGCAGTGGATATTGTGGTACATGTCTGTTTTTGAATTATGGTTTTCTCAGGGTATATGCCCAGTAGTGGGATTGCTGGGTCGTATGGTAGTTCTATTTTTAGTTTTTTAAGGAACCTCCATACTGTTCTCCATAGTTGCTGTATCATTTACATTCCCACCAACAGTGCAGGAGTGTTCCCTTTTCACCACACCCTTCCCAGCATTTATTGTTTCTAGATATTCTGATAATGGCCATTCTGACTGGTGTGAGGTGATACCTCATTGTAGTTTTGATTTGCATTTCTTTAATGATTAGTGATGTAGAGCATCTTTTCATGTGCCTCTTGGCCATCTGTATGTCTTCTTTGGTGAAATACCTACTTAGGTCTTCTGCCCATTTTTTAATTGGATTGTTTGTTTTTTGACATTGAGCTCCATGAGCTGTTTGTATATTTTGGAGATTAATCCTTTTTCCGTTTTTCATTTGCAAATATTTTCTCCCATTCTGAGGGTTGTCTTTTCATCTTGTTTATGGTTTCCTTTGGAGTGTAAAAGCTTTGAAGTTTAATTAGGTCCCATTTTCTTATATTTGTTTTTATTTCCATTACTCTAGGAGGTGGGTCAAAAAAGATCTTGCAGTGGTTTATGTCAAAGGGTGTTTTTCCTATGTTTTCCTCTAAGAGTTTTACAGTGTCTGGTCTTACATTTAGGTCTTTAATCCATTTGGAGTTTATTTTTGTGTATGGTGTTAGGTAGTGTTCTAATTTCATTCTTTTACATGTAGCTGTCCAGTTTCCCCAGCACTGAGTGAAGAGGCTGTCTTTTCTCCATTGTATGTTCTTGCCTCCTTTGTTGTAAATTAGTTTAGCATATGTGTGTGGGTTTATCTCTGGGCTTTCTATCCTATACCATTGATTTATATTTCTGGTTTTGTGCCAGTACCATACTGTCTTGATGACTGTAGCTCTGTGGTATAGTTTGAAGTCAGGGAGGCCGATTCTTCCAGCTCCGTTTTTCTTTCTCAAGATTGCTTTGGCTATGCAGGGTCTTTTGTGTTTCCATACGAATTGTAAAATTTTTTGTTCTAATTCTGTGAGGAATGCCATTGGTAGTTTGATAAGGTTTGCATTGAGTCTGTAGATTGTGCAGTATAGTCATATTCACAATATTGATCCTTCCGATCCAAGAACATGGTATATTTCTCCATCTATTTATGTCATCTTTAATTTCTTTCATCAGTGTTTTATAGTTTTCTGAGTACAAGTCTTTTGCCCCCTTAGGTAGGTTTATTCCTATATATTTTATGCTTTTTGTTGTGATGGTAAATGGGATTGTTTCCTTATTTCTCTTTCTGATTTTTTGTTGCTGGTTTATAGGAATGCCAGAGATTTCTGTACATTAATTTTGTATCCTGCAACCTTACCAAATTCATTGATTAGTTCTAGTAGTTTTCTGGTGGCATCTTTAGGATTTTCTATGTGTAGTATCATGTCATCTGCAAACAGTGACAGTTTTACTTCTTCCTTTCCAATTTGGATTCCTTTTATTTATTTTTCTTCTCTGATTGCTGTGGTAAGGACTTCCAAAACTATGTTGAATGAGAGTGGTGAGAGTGGACACTCTTGTCTTCTTCTGGATCTTAGTAGAAATGTTTTCAGTTTTTCACCATTGAGTATGATGTTTGCTGTGGGTTTGTCATATATGGCCTTTATTATGTTGAGGTAGATTCCCTCTATGCCCATTTTCTGGAGAGTTTTTATGATAAGTGGGTGTTGAATTTTGTCAAAAGCTTTTCCTGCATCTATTGAGATGATCATATGGTTTTTATTCCTTAATTTGTTAATATGGTGTATAACATTGATTGGTTTACATATATTGAAGAATCCTTGCATCCCTGGGGATAATTCCACTTGATCATGGTGTATAATCCTTTTAATGTTTGCTAGTATGTTGTTCAGGATTTTTGCATATATATTCATCAGTGATATTGGTCTATAAGTTTCTTTTTTTGTGCTATCTTTTCTGGTTTTGGTATCAGGGTGATGGTGGCTTCATAGAGTGAATTTGGTAGTGTTCCTCCCTCTACAATTTTTTGGAAGAGTTTGAGAAGGATCCACGTCAGTTCATCTCTAAATGTTTGATAGAATTTGCCTGTGAAGCCATCTGGTCCTGTACTTTTGTTTGTTGGAACATTTTTAATTACAGTTTCAATTTCATTACCTGTGGTAGGTCTATTTGTATTTTTTAATTCTTCCTGGTTCAATCATGGAAAATTGTTTCTTTCCAAGAATTTTTCCATTTCTTTGCAGTTGTCCATTTTATTGGCATATAGTTGTCTGTAGTAGTCTCTAATAATCCTTTGTATTTCTGTGGTGTCCGTTGTGATTTCTCCTTTTTCATTTCTAATTTTATTGATTTGCGTCCTCTCCCTTTTTCCTTGATGAGTTTGGCTAAGGATTTATCAATTTTGTTTATCTTCTCAAAGAATCAGCTTTTAGTTTTATTGATCTTTGCTATTGTTTTCTTCGTTTCTATTTCATTTATTTTTGCTCTGATCTATATGATTTCTTTCCTTCTACTGACTTCGGGTATTCTTTGTTCTTCTTTCTCTAGTTGCTTTAGGTGTAGGGTTAGATTGTTTATTTGAGATTTTTTCTTGTTTCCTGAGGTGAGATTGAATTGCTTTAAACTTCCCTCTTAGAATGGCTTTTACTGTGTCTGTGTCCCATAGGTTTTGGGTCATCGTGTTTTTGTTGTCATTTGTTTCTGTGTATATTTTTAATTTCTCCTTTGATTTCTTCAGTGATCTTTGGTTATTTAGCAGCACACTGTTTATCCTCCATGTGTTTGTCTTTTTTACAGTTTTTTCTTGTAATTGATTTCCAATCTCATAGCTTTGTGGTCAGAAAAGATGCTTGAGATGATTTCAATTTTCTTAAGTTTTCTGAGGCTTGATTTGTGACCCCAGATGTGATCTATCCTGGAGAATGTTCCATGTGCACTTGAGAAAAAAATGTATTCTTCCAATTTCGGGTGGAATATTCTATAAATATCAATTAAATCTATCTGGTCTATTGTGTCATTTAAGGCTTGTGTTTCCTTATTTATTTTCTGTTTGGATGATCTGTCCGTTGGTGTAAGCATGGTGTTAAAGTCCCCTGCTATTATTGTATTACTGTCGATTTCCCTTTACATGGTTGTTAGCATTTGCCATATGTATTGAGGCACTCCTATGTTGGGTTCATATATATCTATAATTGTTATATCTTCTTCTTGGATTGATCCTTTGATCATTATGTAGTGTCCCTCCTTATCTCTTGTAACAGTCTTTATTTTAAAGTCTATTTTATCTGATACGAGTATTCCTACTCCAGCTTTCTTTTGATTTACATTTGCTTGGAATCTCTTTTTCCATCCCTTCACTTTCAGTCTGTATGTGTCCCTAGGCCTGAGGTGGGCCTCTTGTAGACAGCATATATATGGGTCTTGTTTTTGTATGCCTTCAGCCAGTCTGTGTCTTTTCATTGGGGCATTTAATCCATTGACATTCAAGGTTATTATCGATATGTATGTTCCTATTACCATTTTCTTAATTGTTTTGTGTTTGTTTTTGTGGGTCTTTTTCTTTTCTTGTGTTTCCCACCTAGAGAAGTTTCTTTAGCATTTGTTGTAAAGCTGGTTTGGTGGTGCTGAATTCTCTTCGGTTTTGCTTGTCTGAAAAGCTTTTGATTTCTCTATCGAATCTGAATGAGATCCTTGCTGGGTAGGGTAATGTTATAGTTATAGGTTTTTCTCTCTCATCACCTTAAGTATATCCTGCCACTCCCTTCTGTCCTGCAGAGTTTCTGCTGAAAAATAAGCTGATAATCTTATGGGGATTCCTTTGTATATTATTTTTTCTTTTTCCCTTGCTGTTTTTAATATTTTTTCTTTGAATTTAATATTTGTTAGTTTGATTAATATGTGTCTTGGTGTGTTTCTCCTAGGGTTTATCCTGTATGGGACTCTCTGTGCTTCCTGGACTTGGGTGACTTGCCGTCTAATTTCTTTTTTTTTTTTTTAATGAGTGAGATTATTTTCCTGTCTTACTGGTTGTTTTGCCTGAGGCTTCCAACACTGGAGTTTGTGGGCTGTTGGGTAGAGCTGGGTCTTTGTGCCAAGATGAGCACTTCCAGGAGACCTCACTCCAATTAATATTCCCTGGTTTCTGAGGTTCTCTGTTAGTCCAGTGGTTTGGACTAGGACCTCCCACCACAGGAGCTTCAACTGAACCCCCAGCTCATGAACCAAGATCCTGCAAGCTATGCAGGGTGGAAAAAAAACAAAAAAAGAAAACAGTAACAAAGTAAAAAATAAAATTAGACTAGGAAACTAACAAATATGTTAGAAAGAATATAAAAATAAAAATATAGATGAAACAACAACTGGAAGGTTAAACAAAACCACAATAGTAAAAAAGAGGAGAAAAAAGAAAAAATGGTGGAAAAGGCCTTGGCTGTGGAAGGCAGGTCCTTAGCAGGGGTGAGGTTTGGGTGGTGGGAGGGGCCTATGCTTAGGACCCACAGGGCTGGAAAAGGCCCTGGGAGGTGTGGGGTGTTGGGCTTAGGCTCAACAGAACAGAAGGTGCCCAGACGTGCCTCTTGCCTCTGGTCTCAGAGGGCAGGGCACCCCACCTGGGAGCTCAGTAGGTTTCCCAGGCTCTAGTGGGTGGTGCCAATGCCCTCCATTCCTCTCCTGCTCTTCAGGTCCTGGAGGCCCCCTCCTGCTTGCCTCTCCTGTTCTCCCCTGGTCACCTTCCTACTCTTCCAGAACCAGCACATCCCAGAGGGGCCTCTGAGAGCATAGGACCCGGCCGAAGAGCCAGGCAGAATTCCCCAGCCAATTGGGCAGGGGAAACACTGGGTGCGCTCCCCCCAATCCAAGCCCCCGAGGGTCCCTCCATGCGTGGGAACACCTCAGGGCCACCAGTTGTGTCCAGCCTCCACTTTTCTCCCCCCTGAGTCCCCCCAAATCCTACCAGTTCGCTTCAGGGTTCCTCCCATATCATTGGGTATTGAGGTCCCTCACCAGCGGCTGGCAGGCGTCCTAGTTGTGGGGAGATGTGTTTTCATTCAGCAAACACATATTGCGTACTATTGTTTAAGACACTGTGATAGGTGCTAGATGCTAAATGTTACAGTCTTGTCATTTCCTACTGAGTTTACTTCAAGCTTCATCTAAAAAGTAAGGTTTTCCACAATGTGATTCCTACTTGTCTTTCTAAGTATCATTTCTTCTCTCTTCCATAAGCACTTGTTCATTGACATGGTCATACCACTCACCACGAATACTCATCAGCCTGCTCCCTACCCGTATGTTCCATGGATACTCATAACTCTGTGACTTTGATCATTCTCCTTGTTCAATATTAAATACACACCAAGAAATTATTTTTTAATATTCATTCACTTAATAAATACTTATTATTTGTTAACTGGATATATGCTAGTTACTGTGTTAGTGCTGTGGGTATGAGGGTTGACATCATAGGATGTCCTCTTGAAACTTGTTCTCAACATTTTGAACTTTTATTACTATGTCGTGGTTCTAGGCTCACCTCCATGAAACCTTTCCTGATAACCCCATCACATTTAACTCTCCTGCTCTTCAGCCTCTCCCATATTTACAAATCTACTTACTACTTATTCATTTGGCTTTGTATTTGTGGTCAGTTGTTTATGTAAGTCTGTCTCTGCTAGACCTCTCAAAAGACAGAAAATATGTTCTATTCACTTGCTGATAGCACCAGGCTCATGTAGACTTGACATAAAGGCTTAATAAACATGTAAATCCCAATTATCCAAAATAACAATTGCTTGTCAATGAGAAAAGTTGCCTGAGAGTTTCCTTTGGAATGTAATAAAGGAAAAAGTTTACCACATCCTGGCTATTCTGTTACAGTGTAAACTCTATTCCATTTTGCTCACGTTTGTGTTCTTAGCACATAGTGCAGTGCCTGAACATCCTAGGCACTCAATAAATAGCTCCTCAGTGAATAAATAGACTGATTACTTACTCTTCTGTTAACTAGCTATGTGCCTAAAACCTCAACTCTTTGAGCTTCAGTTTCCTCATCTATAAAATGGTATAACAAGTCTTAACTCACAAGTTCTTTGTGAGGCTTAAATAACTAAGTTAGACCTCACTTGTTGAATGTTGAGTTATTACCATTATTTGCTAATTTTAAAGTCATGTCTTGGAAATCTTAACCACAATTAAGGTTAGCATGACTTGTATACTTGTTAATGAGATAATTTAAGTGAGTACACTATTAGACTTCTACATTTTCCCTCATTTTCTCTGTTCAAAAATGTATACAGGTAATCAAAGGTAGATGATGTTTCATGTTCCCTGCTTTACTTCCTGGAATTCTAATATATGGTTCATTTTGACAAGGAAGTTTCAATGTATTTCATAAATATGAAATCTTAGGATTGGTTTGGACCATTGTAATCATCTCATTCTTTCTCCGCTTAATGAATGCAAAATTTAATTTTCAATAATCATTACTTCTTATCAAGAAGCCTCAACTTTAATACCCCTGATACTAGGGAGTTTACAGGTATGATGTCTTGCCTTCTATTGTAGTGAAATTCTGCCCTGTCTCAGTTTTCCTATAGCTTTCGAAAGTTGTTCTTGTTCCCTTTCTAGAACTGCACTGGAAAATCCTACTTCTCCTCTAGGCCATTTGAACTCTCACTATCTTAAGGCAGTTATTAATTCATCCTTGGATAGTTTTTATCCAGCTAAGTATTTCCAGATTCTTCAACCAGCCTCATACCACATGGTTACTGAGTCCTCTGGCATTCTGAATGTCTTCCTGCTAAATCAGATTAAATTATATTTTCCATATAGTGTTATCTACATAACTTGGGGAGCCCAGTACAACATGAAAATGTTAAACCTCTGGTTAAAACATTTTCATAATTTAAGAGAGCAACAGCAGAGCCTTAAACCAACTGCAGAACCCTTCTAGGTGCAGGACTCTGTGTAACAGCATAGGTTGCATGTTGATGAAACTCTGACTCTATGGAGAAGTTTCATTTCCACAGTCTTCTATGACACCTCAGAAAGGGTTATGAGCCCTATCGCATGGTCACTTCTCACACTGATATTTTCCTTTGTATATGGTGACATAAATTCTAGTCCTGATTCACATCTGTTGCCACACTGTAATTATTAATAGTATCCTTTTACAATCTCAAAGTGTACTCATTTGGATGTTAAACTGTATACACATCTATCTCTGAAGCAGGAATCAAGTCAATTTTGTCCATTCCTGTATTTCCTGGCCCTTCATTGTGCCTGTAAAATAATTAACCGCTTAATAAATATTAAGTGATTCTGATCACAATGTGAGATCTTGGGAAGAAAAGTTTGACACATTACCAACTAACACAAAATCTCAATTTTCTTTAACTCTTGTGCTATAATGTTCCGTATCAATATGTATATCTGCACATAAATACTTGTTTCCCTTCCTATACTTTTAGTTCATTTCATGTATTCCCACTCATGAGGATTTCCTGGACTCTACCATGTAGAATGATCAGTTCAGATCTGTTTTGTACTTTCTATAACTTTGTTGTTCTTATCTATTTAATGACACTTACTACAATTGAATTATAAATGGCTTTTTTTTATGAACCTAATTCCACAACTAGCCTATAAAACCCTAATGAACAGGAATGTTATTCATGAGGGTGATCTGTGTTATGTAGGTTCTTAAAATATGTTTGTGGAATATGTAGTCAGAAGCAAAAGAAGTAGATGACAGTTGCAGTTTGAATTTCTAAGGAGAAATTCTGTTCTCATAGTTCTTGTGTAATAAACATGTAAGTATCATTCAGGGGTTTTGCAAAACTTTTCTGCATGTTGGAGGAAATTGCATTCCAGCAGTGTAGGACTCAATTTTGAATAGAACCTTCTTATCAGATTAAGAGTATTCTTAGAATTATCAGTCATGTTACAGAGGTTGAGAAAAGAACACACAGACTAGAACTTATGGGCCAAAGTTCAAAGGAAATTTGCTCTCAAGTTTTAGGGAAATATAGCACCATGTCTAATACATGGTAGGCACTTAACAAATCATATTTTCCCATTTGATTTAATTTGAAGCTGTCATTTGCTGTAAACAGTAAGTAAATCTAATATGTGCTGAGCACTAGTTTTGTGAATAGGGGACTGCAGTGGATGTTGAGTAAATATATTTCTATAACTGGCTCTACCACTGATTGGTTATATTACCCTGGACAACTCATTTAGCTTCTCTGGGCTTGAGTTTTCTTATCTATAAAATTATATAACTAGATTTTTTAAAAACTACATATTACCTTCAAGCTCTAAGATTCTTCGATTCTGTGGGTTTAGTGCTGTTGTACTACAGGGTACACACCTGAGGTATATATGATTTGATTATATAGGGCTTTGAAAGTCAGAAACAAAGAGTTAATCATATTGCAGAAGGCAAAATAGACTCATGAAAATATGGGACATTATAAATGTCATAGGTAGCATTAGAAATCAGTAAAAAATTGAGATATTAATTAAATTGTACTGGGACAATTGGCTTATATACAGAAAAAGTAATATTGATATCCTACCCCGCACCATATACAAAAGTAAATTCCAGATTGATTAAAGACAAAAATATGATAAGCAAAATTTTTAAACTTTTAAAAGAGAATGCAGGAGACTATATTTATGTCCTGATTGGAAAGGCTTTCTTAAATAAAGTGGGGAAACCAAGTAACAAACTACAAATGAAGGCATCAATAAGTTGACCCCATAAACAAAGCTAAAAGAGAAACCATACACTGGGAGAAGATATTTGATGCGTGTAAGAAAACAAGATTAGCATTCATTACATATAAAAAGAAATCTACAAATCAGTATGTAAAAGACAACCCATTAGATAAGAGGGTAAAGACATGAACAGAAGGCATAAAGATATACATAAAGAAAAGATGTTCAACTTCACATTTTCACACCCATCAGATTTATAAAATTAAAAGTCTGCTTATGTCAAGTGTGTGGAAATGTAAATTGAGGATGGTATTGTACTCAGAGGTGGGAATTCAGGCGGCCTTACGAGTGATTTGAGAGGAAGCTACTTAGGGCTCTGTCATTTCAGACAAAGGTTGCTGAAATACGGCTAGGAATTTAACAGATCTCCATTTTAACCATAGATTATCTAAGGCATCAAGTCATGGAGGTAGTGAGTGGTTCCTGAAGTTCATCACTTACGTATGTGTGTATGTATGTACGTATTTATTTGGTGGGGTTTAAAAGGAAAACTGTCGTGGTGAAGTTGGTAGCTATTCAAGGCTGTAAAAGCAAGAAGGGGAATTCTGTGTTTTGCTGCTTCTGGGTAGAGGAGTGCCAGTAACAGCCCACTAGTCCTTTGCTTAGACATTCCCTGACTAGAGAAAAAGTGGAGCTAGATATACAAAACATTAAAGTTACAACCCAAAATATACTTTATGTGGCAACATAAAAAGAAGGCTCAACTGACATAAAGGGGCACCTCACCTACATTTTTCCACAAGGAAAAGAAAGTGCAGACTGAGCAACAAGCAGAAAAAATCTGGTAACAAGGAGGAAACACTAAATACACTAGAGAAATACATAAAACTACAAAATGTCTGTTTTCTTAAAAATCTTGCAAAAATCAGGGGAAAGCGCAAATGCAGTCCCCCACTACCTCAAATTATGCAGTCAAGTTTCCCACATTTGGGGAAATCAAAGAGGTCAGCACATCCGGAGTGCAATGGATAAGCCACGCCCTGGGAAAATCACCTTCATGATCATGGTATCTCCCCCGCCAGGTAAGTATGAAGTTGATCACTTTAAGAGGAAAAAAAAAAAAAATGTATGGTAGCAAAAGAGGTAGAATGCAAATGGCTAAAAAAGAAAAACCTCAGATAACCTTATGCACGTTTTCCACTGTTTTACCATGAAACTCTTTATTTCAGGCTTGCCCTGAATTTGCCTTCTCGGACCTTATACCACTGGCAATTTTGTTTTATTCCCTTGGCATAATATTTCCAGTAATAGCTCCTCCCCAGTGGCTCTGGCTGTATTACTTCCTTCCCCTGGCTGACTGCTATAATTCATAGCATATATATACTCATATTCATAGCATAGATACATGTATCTCTGCTTAGAATTCTCTCTCTCCTGTGACTTAGCCATGCCTCCTGTTTTCATCACCCATATAATGCCAGTTTTAGTCAATTTCTGACCTCTTCTGCCACAGCTTCAGAACAGGTCTACCAGTTCCTGAGCTTAGGACCTTAAATACATAGTTCATTCTGGGAAAACATAAGAATCCCAGGCTGTTTGTAATAGCTTAGATCCATAAAAGGACATCTTCTTGAAAGGTATGTTGGGTTTATATGATGAGTGACTTGCTAGTAGACTAATGGTTTTGCAAACACTTGTTCCACCACATGAAAAAACAACTTTGATTGAATCATTTGTTTTTGTCAACTGATTGTTTCTAGTGTTTCAAATTTAGCAATTACTTCTGGTTGTTTTTTTTTTTTTCATTTCCCTAATTCACTAAGAAAACAAGATTTATTCCCCTTCTTCATAATTTATCTTACTGTTTGTGACCCCTGCACTTTCTCTGGTAAATCAGATAGCTACATTACTTGTTTTTGTCTCTACCACCGAGACACTTTCTGTGCCACTGCTGACACCAAGATTTTTTTAGTCTGATGAATTGTTGATGTGTGAACATGTTTTGCTTTCATGACATGAACATGTATTCCTGGGTATGCAAATGGAATTAGGCTTGCTAAGCTGAATCAGGGCTGGTTCTCAAACAGTGGGAAAAATAACCATAATTTGCATGAGGAAATAGTCAGAGATTTGGTGTCCTAGAGACCTAGATTTTGAATCGTTGAGTCAGTCATTTGTGGGAAATTAAAAAAGTTAATTAAGCTTTCTGAATTTTAGTCTTATCACATATAGTGACTAAATTGCCACATTTTCTTAATTTTAAGATATCAAACATAAGACATGTCAGCAATTTAATAGCAGCATTTCACAAAAATTATAGCCTATATCAAATGCAATGCATGCATCAGTATAAAAAGGTATAAACAAGTAGATGTTTTAATAGCATGAAAATTTAATAAAGCCTATCTTGCAAGGTTTTGTAATAAAAAATAAGTTTTATTTATAGTAGGCACATCTGTGGGTATGCATGGCACAAAGTAGGCATTCAAAAAACAGTAGCTATTATTCTCACTTAACTGAAATAACATATGATATCTTGCTATTTTTAAAAAAATTAATACAAAATTAATCTGAACCCACAAAGTCTATGTCATGTCTACCGTCCTCACAATATTTCTGCACACCCCTCTGGGTTCATGTCCTCCCTGGTAGCTCTTGTTCCAAGTTCTTGCTTCTCTTGAGCTCTGACTCATCTCATTTTCTCTGTCTGTTCTCTTGTCTCACCTCTGATTTTCCTTTGATTTTTCCTCTCATTCACTCAGGCTTTTGTGTGTAAGGCAGGCTTCTTTGAATGTTTAGAGTAACTGGATTTGATCACCATAAAATATTAAAGATGACTTATAAGCTAGTTATTTTTGTTCATAAAATCTCCTTGTCTGCCTGGTCACCAGAAATTTCTTCCTAGTAATGCTTTCCTCAGACTCTGGAATTCTGCCATATTGCTTTCTTTCACCAGCATGTTCTTCATTCCCTACTTTCTCTATTATAAAAACTTGGTCATTTCTCATGCAGAGTATTTTTTTTCTCTGTGAATATTTAATTGTATCCTTTTAGTCTATGTATTTGGAGTCCTACCTCCTGCACCCAAAAGACTAACCAATATACACTCTGACATATAGAGAATTCTCTTCTTAATAAGTCTGATGCTAGTTACCAATATACTTTCCCAGACAGCTACAGTTCATGCAGGATGTATTTAATGTTGTCTAAAATGTTAAACCCAACTTTCCATCTATACTCTACCTGCACCCATGCAACTGAACATGGCTGGAGAAAAACATAAACTATGCTGACTAGTCTTACTTTAGATTTATGACCATGAACTTCAGATGTGCCCTTAATGCTGCCTGGAAATCATACTATGTTTCCTTACTCTATCCTTTGCTGCATTCTCATAAACAGCCACTTCACAATTCCTCTTTATTTAACACCACAACACTGACCTTTCTTCTTCATTCTCTCTCTTTTATTTCAGCTTGGACCTTGCCCCTTGATAATCTCATCCTATCTCATGGCTTTTAATGTTACCTATGTGCTGATACTATACACACACACACACACACACACACACACACAGACAACGAGGATCATCTCCTCCCTTACCACACTTTCCTTTGAGCTTCCTCATTTGTATCCAGCTGCCTATATGATGTCTTCACTTGGATGCCAAATGAGTATCTCAAACTTATGTCCAAAACTGCTGCTTCCTCATCCCTCCTCCACAGTTCGCCCCACTGATTACATTCCAAATCTTCGTTGATGGCAACTCTATTCATTCAGTCACCCAGGCTTAAAATCTTAAAATCACTCTTGCTGTCTCTGTCTCTAACACATGCCACCCCAAATAGCAAATGCTGTTGGTTTTATCTTCAATATATCACGAATTCAACCACTTCTTAGGGCCTTCTTTTCTATTTCACAAAACCATTTAGCTACTGGATTATTACAATATCCTCCTAATCGGTCTCTTTTCTAGTTCCTATGCCTTCCTGCAGACTCTTCTCGATAGACTATCCAGAGAGATCCTGTTAAAATACAAGTCAAATCCTATCACGCCTCCGCTCAAAATGTTCCCATGGTTCCTCAGTTTTGCAGAGTAAGAGCTAGTCCTTATAATGATCACAAGGCTGTGGTAGTCTCCACGCCCTCACTGCCTCTCTGTCCTCCTCTCCTATGAATGGTTCGTCTCTTACTCTATTCCAGCCACATCAACAGCCTTCTGCTCCTGAAGCCTAGGCCCCCTCCTCCCTGAGGACCCGCGCAGTGACTTCTCCCTCTGCCAGAATGCTGTTCCCTCAATAGCCACACAGCTTGCACCCTCATCTCCTCCAAGGCCTTCCTCCAACATCACCTTCCACTCAGACCTGCCTTCACTACTGCATTCAAACTACAACTGCTTTCTGCATCCCAGCATTCCTGAAAACTTTTACTCATCCATTTTTCATATAAAATGTATTACTTTCCTACTTAACATTTAAGTTACTTATTTAATTTGCTGTTCAGTGTCTCATTTTCAATATCAGGATAGAAGCTTTGCATCTTTTTTATGACAGATCTTCAGTAGTTGGTGTAGCGATCGGCAAACTATAGACACTCAGTAGATATTTACTGAATGAATAAATAAATGAAAAGATAATATACAATAATTCACTAATTCATTCAATTATAACACTCAGAATGAAGCTGAGGCTACAACATGAATAAATTCTAACAACTGAGGACTTTATAGTCTATTGGGAGAGTTAAGTATATAAATAAAGGTAGCATAAAACAATAAAAGACACTGTTACAGAGTTATAGAAAAGGACTCTGGGAAATATAGAAGACTAACATGGAAAATATGGGTGACTTTATACAATGTTTTGATGGCTCATAGGATACAGCTGGGCAATGAAGAAGAAGAGTGTAATCTAAATAAAGGGGGTGACATGTATAGTACAGGGTAATGAGAGTCTTTTTGTTTTCATTTCTCTCCAATACTGTATGACTGAGCAAGCCAATTCAAAAGAGGTGTGCTCCATAGGTTAGAGATTTCTGTCTGCTGTATTCACTAGTATTCATTCACTGTGTACCCCTAGTACCTGGAACAATATTGGGCACATGGTGGATTCACAGTGTTTCTTTGTAGAGTGAATTAATGGACTTCTTATACAAAAAAGAGGGTTTTGCCAAATGAATTTAAAGTCTTTTTCAGTTCCATTATCCTAAATTACAATGAGTATGCTTTGAATTGTTAGGAAGAACCTCAGTGATTAGGCCAACCTCAGAACAAAGTGGCTATTCGAGGAAGTGGTTATCTCCCCATCCAACAAGTCTTTCACTGTTTAAAGATCTACATGACCCCTTTCCAAGACACTGTACAAAGTATTTCTGAATTTGATCAGGAGTTATGCTAATGCCTGTCTTGAGTCTGGTGCTGCAAAGGTGACTTAAAAAAAAAAAAATCCATGTGGTCCTCTCAGAAGCCATACAGTGCATAAAAGAAATCTAACCTTTTGCCAGCTCTGCGCTGCCTTTGGATAAATCCTTGTTTTAAGTGTTGTTATTGTCAAATGCATTTACCTGAATGCAGTCTATCTTTTATGGTCACATAAATAATTAAATTACAACTCAGAAAAAGTATTTAAAAACTACAGGCATGGTTCTCTGTGCACCAAATATTCTCAAGAGCTAAGGAATATCAAAAAAGAAAAAAAAAGTTAAAAAAAAGGACAACTTTCATTTTGTGGAAATTAGATATGCTATTGTTAGGCAGTGTGTACATAACTTCATTAGCAGATAGTACTTATTACGGGACCTCAGAGACACACCATATATATATATATATATATATATATATATATATATATATATATATTTTTTTTTTTTTTTTTGCAGTAGGCGAGCCTCTCACTGTTGTGGCCTCTCCCGTTGCGGAGCACAGGCTCCGGATGTGCAGGCTCAGCGGCCATGGCTCACGGGCCCAGCCACTCGGCGGCATGTGGGATCTTCCCGGACCGGGGCACGAACCCGTGTCCCCCGCATCGGCAGGCGGACTCTCAACAACTGCGCCACCACGGAAGCCCACACACTTTATATTTTTAACTCAACAAGTTTTCAAAACAGCTGAGCTTGCTCAACCCACCCCACTGTTGGAGTGTCATTTGATCACCAAAGAAGATTCACAGGACCAGGTCATGACTCTGATGCAGGAGCCCCCTGCACTGACCATCTGCTAAAGGATGGACAGTTTTATTTGGATTATTTTTACTTAGAGCTTTTGGTTCTCATTTCATCCAATGCTTACAAGTCCCCTTAGTATCAGACTCTAATCCAAATATTTGTACAGCTTTCCACTGTCTTGTTCCTTGAGGGTCTTATGGCAGAGAAAACTTTAAGCTGTTGCATACTCTTTATTTCCACTGGAATTCACCCCTACCAGGTAACCTAAACAGGATAATGTATGAACTTTTGGGGAACCCTTCTTTTGGCTTTCCCCCTTAAACCCTAAGCTAGAGCCAATCCAATCACGCTTTACTTCCTTTCCTCTTCTGAAAGGATGCATCATAGTTTATTGGTAATAAGCAGGGGCTCCAGAAACAGACTTATGTTCCAATCGTAATGCATAATACTGGCTTCGTGACCTTGGGTGTATTACCTTTTTAAGCATCAGTTTTCTCATCTGTACAGTGAGGATAATAGTACTTGCTTCGTAGTTATAATGAATAATTGAGATCATATGCAATAAACATAAAGCACCATGTCTGACTTATATACTAAGTACATTATAAGTGACAGTAAGTTTTATGCAGGACAGTCCATTCCTCACCTCAGTTATAACCTCAGTTATATCATACCAGCCACTGGATAGGATAGAGCAAAAGGCCTCCATCCTACTTTATGTTTGATCTATTTAATTTTTCTTCTAAAGATTTCACTTCCAGTCTTTCAAAATGATATAGGAAGTTCCCATATATAGCAGCCTCATTATTCAATTTTTCTTCCCATATGTTTTTGACACCAGGACATCCACATGAAATTAGAGCAAAGAGGGAGGCTTTGTGATCAACACCATTTCCCTTCAAAATGCTTATTCTTATCGAAAAACTTGTTTCTAGACCATGCAGCCATCAATGTGAAAGATTTTGAGTTACAAGTTTACATTAAAACAGAACTTAGGAAAAATAAAATAAACATGTATACAATGTTCTTTAATTGAAGATATCCAGTTAACCTGTCATTCTATGAGGAGGTTACGTTTCTGAGAACTACTCAGTAGTCTCAGGGGACAGATGCCTAGAATATTATTCTGTTGCCACTGCATAGGGCGAGAAGAGAAGAATGACTGATGGGTCCCTGGGGCTATTCAGTGATACTGTGCATTGCCAGAAATAGGACACACAGGGGACAGTGACATAATGAATATCTTTATATCAGAGGCATGCTAGTTATTCCTGTGCTATAGAAAGAGAGTAGAAGGAATCTGGATCTTCCATCTGGATCTCCAGGTGATACCATTGCCAGCTGCTGCAAACAGGTTGGTTGAGCAATGTTCTATCCCAGAATTCCACACTAGTGAGCCCATGTAGTCATTTATTCATTCAGCAAATATTTGCTGAGTGCCAGCACTTTACCAGGTGCAAAGAATACATTGACAATCAAGGCAAAAGGAATCCTTGCCTTCAAGGATGTTCTATATCAGAAGACAGATAAAT
Source organism: Phocoena sinus (assembly GCF_008692025.1). Taxonomy (NCBI): domain Eukaryota; kingdom Metazoa; phylum Chordata; class Mammalia; order Artiodactyla; family Phocoenidae; genus Phocoena; species Phocoena sinus. The sequence continues at coordinate 60,257,665 of NC_045763.1, read as the reverse complement.
GAGGAGAGCTGCTATAAAACTCAACAGGGAGATTTGATTTAGGCCAGGAAGTTGGGACCAGGGATTCCCCACTCCTCTCATTCCCATCTTCTCCCTGCCCCCTCACCCCTCATTTGTGTCTATTTGACCTACAGAATGCCTGCCTGAAGGGTGAGTTGCAGGGGGGATCTGAGCATGCTCCAAACCTCTGGTTTCTCTCTTTTGAATAAAGAGCCTCAAAGGATTGTGCACCGCAGGATCTTCATTTCCTCAAGAAGACAGTTCAGCAGAGGGACTCTGGCCCTGCATGGGGAAAACTAGAAATGGTGAAGGGTTGGTTTAATTCAGACTTCAGTATTAGAGCTAAACCACATTCTTCAATCAGATTTATGGATCTAAAAATGGGCTGATATTTTGATAACCATCTGTCTGTCCTGAGCCTAATTTCTCAATGGATTCTAAACTTGGAAGAGAAAATAAACATGCTGTTTACTGATGTCCCTTATACCCCATCATCTTATAGCATTTGCCATATATCTGAGGAGTAGATGCAAGAAACTGGCATTTAAGAACCAAATTAATCCACTGGCAAAAAGAGAGATTGAGGTTCTTGGCTTAAACCGAGGAGGTATTGAAATTTTTTGCCAGTGCTAAAGCTAGGAAGTTTATTTGTGTGGGACTTTGCCTTTGGTTACTGAAGACGGTGACACTTGGGGTATTGCAATAACCAGAGACCTTTATGACTGAACTTGATGTGATTTAAGAAGACACATAGGGATCAGATCATAGAGGAAAGAGAGTATATGTGTCTTACCTAAACCTCATCTTAGGATAGGCAGTACTTCAATACACTGGCTTTTTTAGGTCTTGCTGGGCAGAATAATTTTTTTTCCTGCATATACTGAATTTCTTAATGAAGACTATAGACGAAATCTTTAAACTCTGAAGACAGCTAATCTCAGTGAGGGCTACCGAACACTGGTATGTGTTTTGTGCCAGGCATAGGGAAGAAATGCAAGGTTATATCCTCCCAATTCTGTTTTTCTCTATGTAGATCGAGGTTCAGGACTAAGTGGGGAACAAATCATGGCTAAACCCTAGGATTCATGGAGGTTATCTTTAGGCTCCTGGGTCATCTTCCCTACTAAGAAGTTGTCTCTGCTTAGTACTCTGATTTATTGGTTACCTAAGCCTTGACCATGGTTTTTAGATTACAGTGATTCATACCTTGGTATTGATCACAGAAGCATGTTAGTCTTTATTAATTAACACTTTGAAAGGAGTGAAGAATCTGGCTTCTCCTTGGACTGACATAGAAACTCCATGAAATTTTCCCAAACTCATGAGTTAAGAACGAAATACCTACATAAATACAATGGAATATTACTCAGCCATAAAAAGGAATGAAATTGTGTCATTTGCAGAGACATGGATGGACCTAGAGACTGTCATACAGAGTGAAGTAAGTCAGAAAGAGAAAAACAAATTTTGTATATTAACACATACACGTGGGATCTAGAAAAATGGTATAGATGATCTTATTTGCAAAGCAGAAATAGAGACACAGACGTAGGGAACAGACATATGGATACCAAGAGGGGAAGGGGAGGGTGGGATGAAATGGGAAATTGGGTTTGACATATATACAGTACTATGTATAAAATAGGTAACTAATGAGAACCTATTGTATATCACAGGGAGCTCTACTCAGTGCTCTGTGGTGACCTAAATGGGAAGAAAATCCAAAAAAGAGGGAATATATGTATATGTATGGATGATTCACTTTGCTGTATAGCAGAAACTGACACAGCAGTATAAAGCAACTATACACCAATAAAATAAAATAAAATAAGAAAGAAAGTACCTAGATTACTCAGCTTTTAGAAGTTAAACTTGCTGAACAAATCAGAAAGGGAAAGATAATTTTAAAATATACTTATTTCTTACCATCAGAATAGTAATAGTGACAAGAAATAAAATTCAAAAAGATCAAAACGAATTAAAGAACATGATAGTTATTTCTAGATCAATAAGGATGATGAAGAGCAGAGGATAGAAAAAGAGAGTTGAGTTTTTAGAAGATCAGGGTTATTTCTCTAAAGGAGCCTGGAAAGGCAAGGTGCTGAGAAGCAGATGGCAGGTGTTTTGGTTCTCCCTAGGCCCACGTAGCTCAGGTTCAGAAGCATCAACAATATTTACAATGCGGGAAACTGTATGGTGATTCTCCGGTATAAACAAATATAGAAAAGAGGCTTCAAGTGTCAAAGAACTTTCACAAGTAGCAGTGGCAATGATCACTATGACAGAAGACAAAGACTTCTCACAAAAGAAAAGGTGGAGCCTATGTCACTCGACAAAACACACAACACGGCCCTGAATGCTAGAGGGTTAGAAGGAAAGCAGAAAGAAAAGATTTTGCATATGCCAAATGGGGAAGAATGGCATGTCTAGTAAGATCTCGTGACTGAAGCTGCCACTTGTGCTCAGTTATAATGTCTTTTAAAGAAGGCAGGGATGTCTCAAATGCCATGCTCTGAGAGTTGAGATGGTGTATATGTAGATCCTCTCCCCCTGCTCTCCCCTTACAGACGACAAACATAGCATTACAATTAAACTTATGGGAGCTTTTTCTCATAAGAGCTTAATTTCACAGCCTGTAGCCTTCAGATTACTGACATGAATTAACAGGCATCCTGGTAAATCGCTAAAACCAAGACTTCCCTATATCTCTCCTCTTCCTCAGCTACTACGTTTCTGCTTTCATTTCTGGCAACAACGTGGGTCTGGATTGTACAGAGTATAGGGTTCTGGGAACAGTATTTCTGTAGAGGCTGGAGACTGACTTGAATTTTTAAATTTTGCAGTGTGGGGTTGAAGCTGTGATATTCTTTTATGTCCAAATATTAGAAAAAACATGGCACGTAAGCGGTTTTAAGTTGGATTAATTCCACATTGACATGATTTAGAAAGTATAATTTTTAGTAGAAGCAGTCTACTGAGTCCCAACTCTACCCAACAATAGCATCAGAGATCTCCCTGGGTCAGACTGAGCAGAATAAGAAATTGGGTGATTGTGATGAAACAATTTTACATACTATTTGGTCTTAACTTGTAAAGAAAAAGGAATATAACCTTTGGACCTCCTTTTGTATCCATGTTCTTCATAATCAGAGATGGTTTTTATTCAAATTTAGGACTTCTTTAGGATTGTTTTTAGAGGACACGTCTATTTGTAAATCAGAAGGAAAAAACTAAAGGATGAATTTTCTACCCAGGATTCAGAAATTTGTTCCATTCTGGCCCATTTCAAAGCCTTTCGGAGGCAAAAGCTAAATTGCCCACCAGTTGCCTGGCAGGACTTTAAAGGATGAATGTCAAAAAAAAAAAAAAAAAGTATGAGTGTCTGATATTGTGAGGTGGCCTCAGGAAGGTAACAGCATTACCATCCTAATCTCTTCCCACTAGTAAACCGGCTACACCAACAGTTGACCATAGACTTAATGAATAAACTGAGTGGGTTAAAGACATAAAAAGCTGGGGACATTGGAGACAGATATTTATTCCATATTCCTAATTTTTCAAAGGGAAGGGGAATGGAGAAAGGAGAGAATTTCTACTCAACTTCCTGGGAAAGAAAGTTTTAGATGGAAGGCTCTGAGTTTCCCTCTAGCCTCAAGGGAGGAAGAGTGACTTGTCTGACACAACAGTTTGGGTGAAGAGACTCAGTTCGGTCCTCCTGTTTTTCCTCTGCTTTGGGAGCAACACTCTGGCCTGCTCTTTACAACCCCTGAAATTGGGGGATTAAGTCCAATTCAGGGAGAGTTGTAGAAGTCCATCTGGCTGCAAATTTATAATTATATTCATCAGTCAGTTTTGCTCTCTCTCTGTCTTCTGCATCTTATTTCTCAGTTGGCTCTTAACTCAAGAGATCGAGGAAGGGTTTTTATTTATTGCCTCCACTGAAACCCTAATAAGGGCAAGACTATACAATATTGGCTTTCCTGGTGAACCTTTTAAATATTTTAACAAACCTTTTAAATATTTTAACAAATATAAGTTGTTGGGCTGGGCAAAGAAATAGTGATGGTGGAGTGGAGATTTCTAGGCTAAAGAGAATAGCTAAGCAAAGGCATGGCACTGATAGAGCAAATAACATAGTTAATAAACTGAAATAAATCCAATATGATCAGAGCAAAAAATGTAGCAAGTAAACGGATCTACATACTAAGGAAACATTGTGTAGAGCTTGGCTATGGAGTTGAGATTTTTGCCCTAAGGTAGGTTTGCCAGATTAAGTAAATAAAATTATAAGACTACAGGGCTTCCCTGGTGGTACAGTGGTTGAGAGTCTGACTGCTGATGCAGAGGACACGGGTTCGTGCCCTGGTCTGGGAAGATCCCACATGCCGCGGAGCGGCTGGGCCCGTGAGCCATAGCCGCTGAGCCTGTGCGTCCGGAGCTTGTGCTCCACAACAGGAGAGGCCACAACAGTGAGAGGCCCACGTACCACAAAAAAAAAAAAAAAAAAAAAAAAAAAAAATTATAAGAATCCAGTTTAATTTGAATTTCAGATTAAAAAAACAAATATTTTTTAGTACAGGTATGTCCCATGCAACATTTGCAATATATGCAGTATGCTTACACTAAAAACTATTCTTTGTTTATCTGAAATTCAAATTTAACTAAGGGTCCTCTATTTTATCTCACAACTCTATCCTTATGGAAATGACAAATCACTGAAGTCTTGAAAACATTCAAGTGATCAGAAATCAGAGAGAAAGAAAACTAGTCATGCAGCAAAAGGAAAACGTCTCTTTCCAAATGTTCTCAATTTTCTTTAGAGCCCCTTCCAACATGGCCTCACCATAAAACCTATAATTATGAGAGCCTGTTATATCCTATGACTCATGATAATACTGTAAATACAGGCTGATAAAGATAAATTACAGTCTCAGTAATATGGCAGACGAGGCTGACTTGTAACAAAAATGGAGTCTGGATTCTATCTCTTACCGTTCATGCTCTGTAGAGAAAAAGCAATACACAAAAGTGACTGACGAACATAGCAATTTCACTTGTGAAACTGGGTACACTCATTTTACCTCCATTGAAATCTAGGTTCTACACCTCCCTAATCTACAAAGCCTGTGTTTATTGTCCCTGACCTTTTCAGAATGCAGTGACTTCTGCTGAGTTCGTGGCCACCTCAGTCTGATTCACAGCAAGGTGTTTTAAATGGACCGACGCTGCGATTACTCAAACATGATCCATCAGAAGAACAGCACCGTGAGCTACCTGCAGAAGAAATGGGCACAATACCAGTAAACAGAAACCATTCTCCTGACATAATATCCATTTTCTAAACACAAATCCTCTTTTGTAATTGACTTCACTTGTTTCCTAAATACCTCTATGTCCCTTCTTTGTAACCTTTTCCCTAGGAGTTCTCTCATATGGCAGTTGTTAGAATTCTAATTGCAACTCTCTGGGACAGAGTAATGGCCAGATTGGAACAAGTTGTTCTCACCTACTGATGGGTCAATTTGTGGGCTTGTAACTGTATGAGTACATGCATCACCAAGAAACCAGTCTCTCCATAGGAGGTCAGCAAGTGGTAGGAGCAGTATTAAAATGGCAAAGAAAAGAAAAGGCCAAAACGTTTGAAAAAGCACTGACATTTTTTTTACAAGGCCAGGTATGTGGCTACAATACATGGTAGGTACTTTAAAACACCTCCCTACCGCAGAAATGTAACATGTTATTGCTAACCTTCAGTATGTCCATCCAGTCCTAGTGTCAATATTACAAAAGTGAAACTGAAGTATAGGAAACCCAAGCCTGAGTACATGGCTGGAATTACTAGATTTCTGGGCAAGCCAAGACCATACTAAGTGAAATAGAGTTCAGCTAATAAATATCCATTCAGGCTAACATTTGATGAATGCTTACCATGTGCCAGGAACTGTCATCAACACTTTAATCATAACTATTTAATACTCATTACAGTCCTACAAGGTAGGTCTTATTATTTTTACCATTATGCAAGTGAGAGAATTGAAACACATGAACACAAATTTTTAGCCAAGCTTACACAGCTCAAGAGTGATAGATCAAAGATATAATCCAGGCAATTTGACTGTAAAGTTGTACTTTGAACCACTATACTATTCTTATTCTGAGGATGGAGCACCTTTTAACAGCGGAGAATCCTTGTGTGCTCTACAAAATACGAATGGAGATTAGCTTACATTGCTTTGTCTTGGTAATAAGTTCAAGTCTGTTTTCTCGAATTCCCTTTGCAGTTCCATGATTCTAGGTGACTTTACAAGGATTTATGTTACATTTAAAAAAACAGTATGTGTGGTTGTGAACAATACTTGCTCAAAGCAACAATCAGTTCTGTGCTTTGATTGAATCTATATCCATTCACTCTTTTATTCAAAAGTCATGCATGGAGTGCCTAGTGGCTGAGGTGCACTAAATTTGGTTATCAAGACATTGTTCTTGATCAGAAGAATTGCACAGCCTGTAGGAATATATAGGCATGCAAGGAGAATATATGGGAATATATAGGCATGCAAGGAGACAATTAGAATGGTAATCACATTGCTTGTTTACTAATTGTAGGCTAGGCCAATGCTCTAGAGAATATGTAATTCAGTGTCTTAAAGACTCCCAACCTTGCTCTTTTCCCTAACTGCTCACTTGGGACCTTTCCACCTCTTGCAAAATACCCCCAAAGATTTCCAGAAATATCCAGTGGATGCTTCTTCTGGTACATGAACTGATCCATTAGCTACAGAGACTTTACAGTAGACGCACTGATTAGGAGAGTCACAGAAGGAACCATCTTGTTCTCATTAAATTGCTAATGGGAACTTCACTAGGGCCACTGTTGACAGTGGCCGTAAGCCACTCCTCTCCCTTGGACCATGGTGGGGTGGGGAGATTGTCCGTGCTCTGATTCTGAGTTACTTAATAGGGTTTAGTTAGTAGGGCATTCTTTAGCATAGCCCAGTGGTACTCAAGGTCTCAGAGACTCTCAGAAAAGCAGTATCCCCAGTTGTGACTCTTCCTTCTCTAAAAAAGCCAACGTATCCAAAGGACTAGGCAGGAACACATGCTTCATTATTTTCCATTTTTGTTTCTGTCTCTTAAGAGCTTGAAACAAACAGATAAAACACAACAGAGCAGGGGCTTCCCTGGTGGTGCAGTGGTTGAGAGTCTGCCTGCTGATGCAGGGGACATGGGTTCATGCCCCGGTCTGGGAAGATCCCACATGCAGCAGAGCAGCTAGTCCTGTGAGCCATGGCCGCTGAGCCTGCGCGTCTAGAGCCTGTGCTCCGCAACGGGAAAGGCCACAACAGTGAGAGGCCCACGTACCGCAAAAAAAAAAAAAAAAAAAAAAAAAAAACACAACAGAGCAAACCTTTCCCTGTCCTATAGCCAAAACACATAAAAAGTCTCATGCAAAATATTCATGCAAATTATGGCCACCAGCCCACTAATAATGTGCACAGCCTGATTTAGTTTGGACTCAAATAGGACACCCTGCTACACACAAGACATGGTAAATGATATGAGACATGAACAGAGTTTGAGGCATGTAGAAGATCACTCTGTCTGGAAGCTCTGGAAATCTTTTTCGAAGCAGTGACCCTTGGGCTCAATCTTGAAAAATGAGTAGCAATTTATTGTTCAACGAAGAGACATTATGGCATGTTAGGCAGAGGAAATTGGATACAAATATCTGGGTGTACGGAAGAGCTTGGAATTCTGGGATGAGTGGGAAGTATAATGTGCTTGGGGCACAAGTTGTGCATTAGGCTGTCCCTGTGGGGATGCAGTTTGGGGAAGTGAGGCTAGAAATAAAGGATGGGATCAAATTCAGAGTAGCCACTATTCTGGGCTATTTTCAGTCAAAATTTTTCTAAGTGGATCTCAGTGTAGGGGAGGAAAACAATCATTTTCCTCTCTACCTATCTTAGTTCCTTGGTTGGGGTCCTATAAATTAGACTAACAAAGGACAGATGACAAAGAGGAAAACAAACAGAAGTGTATTAGCATGTGCATCACAGGCATACACAGGGGGGCACTCAGAGATGAGTAACTCACAGGGGTGGGTAGAACTTGAGTTTGTATAGCATCTTAACAAAATAATAATAAATTTTAGAGAAGTGACAAGACAAAGGAAAAGGGCTTGTAGCTTCTAGGGGCAGCAAATGTGGAAAGGCAAATATATGGAAAAACTAATGGTAGATAAGGGCTAGTTTGAGCAAGGTTTGTTATGTTGGTTCCTTTAGTGTCTTCTCTGGGCTGTTAAGGGTTTAGACTTGTCTCCAATGATTAACTTTTGTCCTTCCTTATTCAGAGGAGAGAGGGGACACCTTTACAAATTTATGTCCTACTTTTAGGCAAATATGGGGAGGGCAAAGAGCTTTTCTCATATCTGCTTATTCTCAAGTGACTTTAGCTAACAGTCTCTACTGCTCAAATTGCTCTCACATACAGTTTCTCCTTTGATCGTCACAATAATTTCATGGAGTTGGCAATGCAAAGGCATTATTCCCGTTTTATAGATTCGGAGATTGTACCCCAAATGACAAAATGGCTTGCTCAACATATTCAGCTCTCTGGAACCCTGCATTTTGTCATCCAGAGAAATTCACTTGTGTCCTGGATTCCCAGTGCTACCATAGTAGTGTAACAATAGGATTTATAACATTGGAGTGGTGAGGGCATTGGCATGAAAAAGGGTGGCTTCATATCTTTGCTCTGGTCCTTACTAACTATGCCCTTAACTGAGTTACTTCGCGTCTTTGGCTCATGTCTTCTACTCTGTGACATAAAGATAACAATCCCTGTCTCTCAGAGTTGCTGTGTGCATCAAATGAGAGACTGTATATGAACAGCACCATACGTGGTACTTAATAAGAACTAAATATATCATTGCCTAAAATCATTATCATCATTTTTATGAAGTAACAGTGGATAATGGGAAATATAGTATGCAAATGAAGGGGCATGTAGATTCAGGTATTTATTTTGATTTCCTGCTCTGACCCTCAAATTCAGATTCCCAGAAAACAAATTTTTACTTCCATCCATATGTGCTTGCATTTAAAGAGTTCAGTTAGGTCTGATTGGCTGCTATTAATGCCAGAATGCTGGTTGAGCTTGGTTGCTTTATAGTCTCTCACAGCTTTGTAAAGTTAGGGAAAAGAATCCCTGAACTGTTATCGTGGGGGGTATGTCTATGAATTATTACATGTGTTGCTAGACCACTGTGAGCACTCAAATTTATTTTTATGATCATTCTCACTTTTGTATAACTCAAGGTCATTTATTTGGCCAGCTAATGACTGTAGTAAAATTATGAGGAAATGGTCTAACATCACTATTCCAACAAAATGACTCATTGATATTTAATGTAATATTAACATTGCCTTAGAAAATCTCTAAGATGTGTTTTAAACATATATATCCATATTCTCCCCTGAGAGAGAATTTTACTGTTTATTTAATGAGTCAGTTAAGCTGAAACAAGGCACTATATTCTTTTTTTTTCCTTTGTATAGAAACAGTCATGTAACTTGACCTTCTGTCATCAAAAGTAAACGTATTAAGAAAATCAGTAGTAAACATTTTCCAGTGTAAGTTTCAGCTTCATCTTTGTTTGCTGTCTGCAAGGGACTGCTGCTGTGGGAGCTTATGTCTTAAAGATTTCCCTACCCTTGACACCTTGGGTAACTTCAATAGCAGGAGCTTTGAGAATCTAAATTACTCACCTCTGCTGTGCATTTACTGCTGTCATTCAGTTGAATGAAATTAAACTTGCCACTTGTACCATCACACAGAAGAAAATTATAGAACTTTTTAAAAAAATGTTATTTCATTTAATTAAGGAGCAAATAGAATTTTGTTCTACTTCAATTCTTTGGTATAAAAAAAATACAACATTGAAGAAAAGGGAAAGCATTAAGTTTCTATGAGAAGTTCAGTAAGTGAAATCAAAATCACAACTGGGCATTGCTTTTAGATGCTATTTATGCAACTGTTCTTTCCACTACATTTATCAGAAAGTCTCACCAATGCCTAAAATTCTACCACTCCTACTTCCTTGTTAATTTTGTCCTTGGTATTTTTTTTTCGGGGGTGAGGGGTTCCTCTGGAAATTACTTACATTTCTGTAGAGAAGTTTGATTAATTCCTAACATGGAGAAAACAATAAGGAAGCCTGGGGAAGATCTTTTTCTTGGTTCTCACACTTCATTTTGTACTCGTTTTTAAAAATGCATAGATTTCACATGAAAATTGTGATTAGTGGATTGTCTTGAAAAGTCAGAAAATCTGGCCCCAGTAAGCCTACGTTTCAGCATGACAAACGTCAGTGGGAGCTGAGCAGCAGCTGCCTCCTTTACATGGGATACGTGAACTCCCGCTGGCCACAGTCCGCACCAGTCTCTATTGCCTCTCAACTCAATCAGCCTGCTTTACTCGGTTAAATTACTGGCATGACTCTGAAGATATTTGTAATTATATAGCTACTGATTTTTCCATCTAGATTTGGATTGATAGATATTATTACTATTATTTTATTATTATTACTATTTTTTAACAACAAAAGAATGCCTACCAGGGAGGTAGGCAGACTCAAAGTCTATCTCTGATGACTTTAAAATTTTTCCTAGGATATGGGTGACCTTAGGCATTTCTCATAGGTAATTTTCTCACTTTAAAACTGGAGATAGTAATTCCTATCTTTTTTAGTTTTATGATAATTAATAAGATGATGCATATAAAACATAATTCCTAAAGCAGAGTAGGTGTGCAATAAATGTTAGCTACAGTGTTCTATGATATAACAAAATAAATGTGGTTTTAAAAATTGACTCTGCATTCCTGTCACTCCATTTCCTATAAAAGATGTTCTGTATCAGGATCTTTGATTTTCAGTTGCATTTTCCCCCTTGAGTGGTCTGGGATAATTGCCAATGGACATGCTGCCTCTGTCATTCTGGGCGAATCTTTTGGTCATGAGCTTTGAGCAGGATAATGAATGAATTAGGAAAGCTGAAGCAAACATGTGGGTGGATATCCCTTGTCAGAGCTTTGATTTAGATTCCTTGAAGAACAACAGAAATGTTCATTATATTTTCATTCCTTTCAAAATGCAAAGAATAGCAGAGCTTCAAAAACAGGACAGTAACGCACTACCCTAGAGGAAGTCATTTGAACAAATTTAAAAGCAGCCTCTAAGAATCAGGGCATAGATGCTTTCCTCATTATTTCTCCTGCACATTATTTGGCACCATTATCTGTTTTGATCCCTTTCTACAGATTTTCCAACGTTAATGTGATGCAAATGTGATTCTTGGATCCAGTAAAGGGTCTGCAGCTCACGCTCATGTAGAACACAGTAGGTCATTAAACAGATTCCTGATTTACTGCCTTTAATTTCTTCTTCAGGAGCAGCAACAGAAGCTTGTGGGTGGAGGTGGAGGATCTCTAATTACAATCATGGATAGAGAAATGGTTTCTTCTGACATTTTTCTTTCAGAGAGACTAAGCAAAACTGTGGTACAGTTTAACAGTACTCTTCTTAACTCACTGCAGGTTGCCATGGAAACAGGAATCTCGCATCAACATGAAAGGCATTTAGGGAATCTGTTAGGCTTTAATATTAGCATGATCTAAGCATTCTTGCTCACCACTAACAAGTCTAGCATCTCTTTAGAGTATCATTAATACTCATTAAATCTCTCTTCACGTGGTTTGGGGGATCTTCATATTGCATTTGAGGTCATTTTGGGGAGTGACCAACTCATCAGAGAATATGCATTTTGTAGAACTACACTTAGCTCATCTAGCACATGAAATAAGACTCACTCTACTTACACTGCTATTTTCACATGATCCAGATTTAGATTTTAATAGAGAAGAACATGATTGCAATGGCAATTAAAGAAATCTGCTAATATTTAGGAAGTTTATTTATAATAAAGAAGAACCAAATGGGAATTTTTGTTCTATAAAACAAGTTTAATAGAAGCATGCCCTTTGATTACTTGTGCTAGGTAACTTTTAGGTTAGCTCCCATGTGTAAGTTTAGTTTTGCCAAATATATATTTTTAGTGTTTGTTTTTGAGGACAATTTACTTTGAAATCTTAAAACACTAAAAGGTATGTTGCTGGCAAAATCACGTGGACTTTTTGTTTTTCTCCCAAGAGCCGTAAGAATGTGATTTAAGGGGCTTCCCTGGTGGCACAGTGGATAAGAATCTGCCTGCCAATGCAGGGGACACGGGTTCAATCCCTAGTCCGGAAAGATCCCACGTGCCATGGAACAACTAAGCCCATGTGCCACAACTACTGAGTCTGCGCTCTAGAGCCCGCGAGCCACAACTACTGAAGCTCATGTGCCTAGAGCCCGTGCTCTGCAACAAGGGAAGCCACTGCAATGAGAAGCCTGCGCACCTCAACGAAAAGTAGCCCCTGCTCGCCGCAACTAGAGAAAGCACGTGTGCAGCAACAAAGACCCAACGCAGCCACAAAATAAACACCGACAACAAAAAAGAATATGATTTAAAAGCCACCAATTTGTTTAAGGCAATTATAGCAATGACTAAATTACCATTTTCTTTTATTTCACAAAAGAAGGGAATCTTGGTGGACTTATTGGGGAAAAAATGAGAGATGTTTTTGAATTATGTTTCAAACTCTTCTAATTATTTTTATGTGAATTGAAATAAGTCACTGATTCATCAGTTAGTCTTCTTCTCCACTTGATCTCCTGAAATGATTCTGTGTCTTCCCACTATTGAAAGGTTCTGAGTGGCTTTTAATGCCTATTCCTGGCATAGGGCAAGCAGCAAGTTTTTGTGATGAATATATCAGCTTTAGAGTCAGAAAGCCCAAGTTCAATTCTCAGCTCCACTGTTTGCCAACTGGGTGACACTGGGCAAGGTATTTAAACACTCTACTTCCATTTCATCATGTGGTTGTTATAAGGTTTAAGTGAGATAATGCATGTGCAGTACTTAGCAGATTTCTGCTATAATATATACATACTAGCATATAATACACACGCAGTGAATTTTAATTATGTCACTATTATATTAATTTTATAGCTTAAATAATCTGGCAACACTGCTAAGCCAATATTTCCCTTTTTATTAAAACCAAACATCATAGCAGAAATTAGTTCTCCTTCCTTTCTCTGAGCTTGCTGTTCATCTTCTTGAAAAGTGGATTATACTAATAAAGTATCCAAAAACCAGAGAATAGGTAAGAAATGAAAATAATAAGGCCATCATAAACTGGAAATTTGATTTGTAGGTGACAAGTTAAACAAAACCAGCCAACCAGTCATCTGTAGTTGAGAAGAGTTAAGATGTGTCTATCAGTAGTTCAGTTGCTGGCTCATCTAGCTTTTAGACAAGAATCAATTAGTTTGTAATAAACTATTTATCATGAACAGATGCAGAATCTATGATTACTCTCACTTGATGTTTAATTTCTTATATGTTGAGTTTTAAACATGTAAATGAATTATTTCCCTAAGTCACATGAAATGGAAGCAAAGTGAATAGACAAAATGGTATCAGATGGAGACAAAAGGTGAACTTAAATAAGGACTTAAGTAGCTCTTAAAAGCATGGCTTAGGTTTGGGGTAATAGTGGAATTTTTAAAGCTGCACCCCAGAATTAGACAAGTGTGAACACCCAGGCATTTGAAGCACTAGAAAAGAGCTTCAGGGGCAGAGATTACCACTAGAAAACTTGTAGCATGAATGAGAATAGCATGCATGGTCACAGTAGGCAGGCAGCTTCCAAAGACAAAGAAAGGAGAGAACAGCTGAGATGCTTATGTCCAGTAGCTGCTCTGGCCAACTTCAGACTGGAGCACGTGCTCTATGGAGGTGGGCAGGTCTGAAAGGAGAGAAGCGGGGAGAGTAAAGTCAAGCCAAGCATTCCCAGTTTCTCATCCCCCAAATCACCAATCAGATGAAAAGAAGTGACTGAGACAGGAGTGTTACTCCGATCGATGGTCCTCCATGTTGGTGGAAAATAAATACGTTTGTGAGGGCTGCTGTAACAAAATACCACAGGCTGGGTGGCTTAACCAACAGAAATTTATTTTCTCACAGTTCTGGAGCTAAAAGTCCAAGATCAAAGTGTAGGCAGGTTTGGTTTCTTCTGAGGCCTCTCTCTTTGCCTTGCAGATGGCCCCCTTCTCACTGGCTCTTCACATGGGCTTTCCTCTGTGTGCTTGTATCATTGATGTCTCTTTATGTGTCCAAATTCCGTCTTACTGTAAGGCCATCAGTCAGATTGGATTAGGACCCTCTCTAATGGCCTCACTTTAATTAATTATCTCTTTAATGGCCCTATCTCCAAATACAGTTATGTGCTGAGATACTGGGAGTCAGGACTGCAACATGAATGATTTGGAGGGAACACAGTTCAGTCCATAACAATCAATGTGCCCGTAACAGCATAGTAATAACTAGAGACTGTGCTTCACAATTAATATTTCTGTAATTTCCTTTTTCCTTTCCTTCTTAGGCAGCTTTTTAGGGAGCTAATCTGCCTTCACTATGAGGCACAATGAGGGGCAAACCTGCAGCCAGTAGCTTATAGTATCAGTGATGTACAGAAACAAAATGAGAAATTGCCAAGTCTATCTTAAAAAGACCATTTACTACCTGGTTTCTTGAAGGGCATATTAAATTCTAGCAAGTTCAAAATGTTTCAAGGTGGCTAATCATTTCAGAAGTGCCAATAAACATGAAAGGATAGTTAATTTATCTTTTGAAAAACGAAGGATTACATTTTACCAGATTTATTCTGTTATATTTCGATGTGACATGGGGTTCTAAAATCACATTAAAACAATTTCCTCCTGGAGAACAGTTTGTTTTAATAAAGCTAAACACAGAGAATAAGAATAATGATAAAACCTGTTATCTTTGGAACAAATAGCTATAAATGGAATGAAATTAAGTGAAACCATAAAGAAAATTCATTTGTTCTTTCATAGCACCTTTCCACGGAGACATTAAGAACTTTACAAATGCTCATTAGGTAGGTTATCTAGTACACTGCACCTTGGAAATTACCTTTGTATTCAAATTGAAAATTTTCAGATCTTGCAACCTGACTATGGAACAAAGAGAAAAACCGAAGTTTCTTCAGAAATTTCCAGATCCACGCCTAGATGCCTATGTTCTGCTCATCCTTTGAGTATGCCACATAAATGGGAAAGACTTAGGACCAGGCCTTCCCCCAAACTTCTGGATTTCACTTTAATCCATAGGTAGATAAGGGAAAAAAATGGATTTAGGGGAAAAAAACTCAGCCCCTATTTTTTTCATTGTGTTTAAATTACTAATATCAATATCAAGAATTAAGATTAATTGAATCCTATACCAGACATAAAACATTTTAAAGTTCATGATTTCAAGCCTCTCTTGAACACAATGACCATGGCAGTCTGCTGAGGGCTGTGGAAATACCAACACATGGAATGAAGCATGGCCTCTAGTCCAAGGATGCTCACAGTCTAACTGGGAAATTAGACACTAACAACTGTCATGTATAACCATATGTTATACACAGTATTATATATAATAACTGTAGTACTTGTTTATAAAGTCTAGTTTACTTAATGAATAGAAACAGAGGAAGCCAAGACTCACTAAGTTTAGAGAATCTAGGAAAGCTTCTCATAGGAGAAGACATTTAAACTGGGTCTTGAAGGATGTGAAGGATTTTGTAGGAAAATGTTTCCCAAAGGTTAAGGCAGAACATAAGAGAACAAAAGAGAAAAATACAGATGAGACACAGTGAGTGGAACACTTGGTGTGAAAAAGTTGTGAAAATCAGATAATGTAGGACCTTGACTAAGATTTTGAGAAATGGGAGAAATAAAATATGATTTGTTCTCCTGGAAGACAGTTCTGGAAGCATGTGAGGGTAGCATGCACATAGGAAAGCAGGCAGGTGGACAACTTTTCCTATGAGAGTTTACTAGCTAGATTTTCAAGGGCAACCTGAACATGATATCCCTTCCTAAGTTAACTTATTGCTCTAAATAGCTAAGAGCTTTGAAGGTGTGGTCACTTTAATGTAATGTTCTCACATAGTCTATCAGTCTATCACCTCCCCCTTGCGGAGCATAATGTAACCTTTTATAAAGAGAAAACTTCTAGTTTGTCTAAACAACACAAAAATCTAAATTCTTTCCAGACCACTCCTTTATTGAACACTTTACATGTTTTTACCTTAAGTTTATGGCTCTCGGTTTAGCTATACCCTCCCATTTTTTTCCCCAGACTGTGAACAAGATCCTACTCAAAAATCAGGTAGTCAATGATAAGTATGGCTTGTTGCCTCCTCTTTACAAAATCTCTCTCTCTCACCTCTGTTATTATTGACATCTCTTATTTCATTGTGCCATTCATTATATCTTCAGCCCATATGCCATTAAAAGTGCAGCCAAAAGTTGGCTGGAAGCCCATTCTCAGATGTTTTAGAGAACACAACAGTGATCTCAATCAGGTTGGGCAGCATCACAATGGGTTTCTCCCCACTTCTTGGCTAGTGAACCTGGGCCGAGATTTCAGCTTCACCCTAAGGATTTTATTCTTTTGAACAAATTCATGATGTCTCTTGATTAACGTTGCTGAAATAAATTACATTGAAGTACAGGACTTTTTACATGTGTTGCCAAATTGTTCTTAGTTTTTGATTGGTCTTCACTCAATGATAACTTTAAAATGTGGACCCCTGAGTGTATTATCTCTAGCACAACCAAATGCCTAATTGACACCTCCACTTAGATATATCACTGGTACCTGAAATCTAGCCTGTCTGCAAACACACCTCTGGGGGCTGCCTCCCACAGCTGTCTTCCCCATGTCATTCAATGGGGCCACTATTCACCCAGTTGACCAGGCCTTACACTTAAGTAATGTCCAGGCCCCTTTCTTTTTTCTCATTCTTTAAATGCAATCTGTCACCAAGTCTTGTTAGTGATACTCTCAAAATATATCTCAAATCTAAGTAAGCTCTTCCTACCAGCTTCACTGCTACTTGCCAAGTAAAAATGGCCTGAATTGCTACATAATTCTTTCAACTAATGTCCCTGCTTTTGCCCTTGTTCCCTACATTCCATTCTCAATATACCAGAAAGGGAATAAAACTTCTGAACATGTAAATCATATCACATAACTCCTTTGCTACCAATTCTCCAATACTTTCCTACGACAGTCACAAAAATACCTTACTCCTGTTCACAGCTCACAGCTGAAGCCCATTACCCTTTCGACCACATCTGGGCAAACTGTTTAGAAGGCCTAGAAACCTGCACCCTCCTTCGGTGCAGGTGGGTCTCAGCCCCACCACTAACCACAGTGAAAGCCTAAGCCAGTCTCCTTCCTTGCACTGTCCTTTTTGTTAACCAGCTCGGGCCGCTCACCCTGTTCTTCCAAAAAGTCTGATTATATAAGGAATAAGCCTTTTCATACTCTCTTGGAGTGTGTATGTGTGTGTGGTTATTGGTCTTGACATCCAGAACAAATTTTCAGGGGGAGGTCCATCCTTGCTGTGCTACTAGCTAGCTAGCTATCTGTCATTTATCAATCATCCATCTGTCTTCTCTCCTCACCAACTTGGAGTTTTCATACTTGTCTCATGTACTCTTGGTGGTGTGTATACCTTTTGCTCCAATTTATTCACATTTAAAAATTCTATACAAGGACTCCCTTAATCTCTACATATAGGCTTTGAGTTTGGGCCTTTATTCCTTCTCCTAAAAACTTTCTTTATATCATTTATTACCACGTGTTATCACTGACAACGACTCTCTCCTTGACCAAACTCTAGATAGGAACCCCTGAGCCTGACTAGACCCCATCCTTGGCATGTCTTCAAGAACCAGTTTTAGGGGCTTCCCTGGTAGCGCAGTGGTTGGGAGTCCTCCTGCCGATGCGGGGGACACGGGTTCGTGCCCCGGTCTGGGAAGATCCCACATGCCGTGAAGCGGCTGGGCCCGTGAGCCATGGCCGCTAAGCCTGCGCGTCCGGAGCCTGTGTTCCACAACGGGAGAGGCCACAGCGGTGAGAGGCCCGCGTACCGCAAAAAAAAAAAGAACTAGTTTTAGTAAAAATCCTGTCCAATCAGTTTAGCCAGAATCCCCCCTTACCCCTGATGTTTCTCCTTAGTAGTTTTCTATCTACAGACCCCTACCCTGCTCCTTGGCTATAAGTTCCCCTTTTTCCTTGCTGTATTTGGAGTTGAGCCTAATCTCTCCATACTGCAAAACCCCACTGCAATAGTCCCTATAACTATCAAGACAGTTCTGAATAAAATCTGCCTTTCCATTTTAACAAGTGATCACTTCACACTTTTGATAATACTGACCAACCTCTGAGCACAGATATTGACATCCAGAGTCTCTAAACGTATTCACATACAAGTAATACTTTACTGTGTGGTTTCTCTGATTGCTTTTGTTTCTTTTTAAACCTAGACACCTAGATGAAGTTACTCCACATTTCCATGCTTTAAGTTGTACACAGAGCAAACGCTACATTCCCTGGGCAACTTCTCTCTTTTGCATTTATAAGGAGCATATATTCCCAAGTCTTGTCCTCCTCCTTTCTTAATAATAGCTGTAGGTTTTGTCTTGATATTTTGTGTCTTTCTACAACAAACACATAAAATATTACTCCCCTCTTGGTTTGGTGATCAGCACTTGCCTATCAGTCATGGCACACTTGCTATCACATGCCTTCCTTTTCTCCCCGGTTAACCTGTCTTACACTCTGTGACCAATGCTTCAGAATTCACTCAGAACAGTTTGCCAGCTGCCCATTTCAATATATTTAAATGATCTCAAGAGATACCATCTATTTGCTATACAGTGTCATTGTCAAGAACCCTTAACATAGTCTCTTATCAAAACATTTTTCTCTTTTTTTCTTCCATCTTTTGTAGTTAGGGACTGAAATCTAAGAGGGGTCTGTCTGCTGGGCTGCTCAGTCCAGGCTTGACAACTGAGCCTGGATCAGAATCCTGGAACCAGTTTTCTGCCTCATTGGTCTTGAAGCACCATTTTATTGATGCCCTCAGAGTTAAGAAAGCTAAAACTTCCCCTAACTGAGCTCACAAGCAATTGAGACATAAAATAGAATGTTCCTCTATTAATAGATAAAACGTGGTAAAGCTAACCAAAGATTGGAATATTTATACTGTTTGATTTGCACATTCTGTTCCTCTGAGAACAGCTGTATGAGAAACTGTAGTGTTTTTATGTGAACTTGATATGACGGCAAGGCTGTCATAAAGGCTAGTATAATAGATCTACTATATTGTGATGAACCACCTCCACTGGTAAGGACAAGCCTGCCAAGTAGAGAGTCAGAGCTTCTCTTGGATGGTTTTCTTCTGTTCTAGTCTGCATGCAGACCGCTTTCTCTCCATTCACATATTCTTTGATGGGACAATAGCTTCAAAATAATAACTACCTTATATTAAGTGCCTGCAATGCTTCTAATGTTTTAAGATAATAATAATAATAATAATAAACACATTAAATCCTATACTCCAGGCACTGTTCTAAATAACTTGCTTATCCTCATAGCAACCTTATGAAGTAGGTACTTATTACAGTCTCTATTTTAAAAAATATACATAATCTTTACAAAGGAGTGTATGAAATATGAATATCGATAAAATGCACACCTAAGTATCCACAACCCAGCTTCAGAAATAAAAAATGCATCTCCCTCCTTTCCTACATTATCTCAATGGACCAGTATCTTGAATGTGTTGTTTATAACTCCCTTTCTTCTCTCTTGGTTTATTGGTTTGTCTTTTATCTTATTGATTTGTAAGGCTTTTATTTCACTATATCCTGAACATCAATATTTTATGTTTCATATAAGATGCTGATATCTTCTTCCAGTTTATGGTTTTATTTTCACTCTCTTTACTGTATCTTTTGCAATTAATTTTAATGTAGTCCAATTTATCAATCTCTCTCTTTATAAGTTAAAATTATTTTTTCTTGTTGAAAAAATCCTTCCCAATCCTGAGGTTGTAATAATATTATTCAATGTCGCTTTCAAAGAATTTGATAGTTTTGCCTGTCACCCCCCCGGAGATTATTTTTATGAATGTTGCGGCAGATAGGTAATTAGTTACATCTTACAGATAAAAAATCTGAGGCAAGGACATTGTCTTACTCAGGTTTACAGATGTTAAGTTGTAGAGCTAAGATTTGAATCCAGGCAGTCTGATTTTGGAGCCCACACACCTATACAGGGCATTATTAGAGAAATTATACAGATGTGGAAACTGAGGCTCAGCGAGGTTACGTGACTTGCCCAAGGTCACACAGTCAGTAAGAGCTACAGATAGCATGCAAACTTTAACATTCCTTAGATCAGAATATGTATATTTTCCTTTATATGTCCTGTCTTCCTAGGACCACGTGCTGGTCTGTGGATTCTATTCCCACAAACTCTCTGCTCTCTATTTTGGGAGTCGTTTTCTTCTCTTCTGCAGAGAGCTGGTTTTACCTGTACTCTTTGTTCTTAAATTGTTTAACCCACAAAGTAAAAATTTATCTCCTGGTCTTGTATTAATCTTATCTCATCTTTTTCTGAATTTATCACATCACCTTATTTCTTAGTCTGAATTTATATGTAATTTTCACCTCTTAGAGCCCCATCTGCTGCCCTTCTAATATTCTGCATTCAAATTCTATTTACAGCAGATCATTTTACTTTCACCTTCATGTTTCCTCTTTTTCAGTGATGGCAATTAACACATCAAGGATTTCTTTGATCTTGCTCCTTCCCCTCTCCTTGGGCTCATCTTTTACTGCTCCTTACATTTAATTTTGTTTCATTCTTTCCTTCATTCATTCAACCAGCGCTCACTCAATTCGACTTCCTATGTTTAAGGCCTTGTTCTAGATGCTGAAAGAAAAAAATGTTTCCGCCCTCATGATGCTTGCATTCTAGTGGGAAGGCAGATAATAAACAAGTAGACGCATAACGTCAGATGATGTAAAGTGCTATGGGGAAAGGAAAGAAAAGAAACGAGTGTGGTCAGCTGGAGTTCTTTTCTTTTTTTTTTTTTTTAAATTAGTTGATTTATTGGCTAGCTATGGGGAAAAAACTAACATTTGGCAAGTATCCTGAGTCCTAGATTTGGTTAAGTGCTTTATTTATTTATTTTAAGTTTTATTATTTTTAAAGTATTTTTATTCAATTACACTTAACTACTTCTCTAGAAGTCAAGGATAATAGCTGACTTCTCCTTGCCATGCCTTGCAAGGGCAGAGATACAGGTAAACCTTTTGAAAAAAGTGGGCTACTGTTTCTGACTCTTAAAGATAAATGTTGGCTACTGTTTCTGACTCTTAAAGATGATATACATATGCTCCTTTTTATGGTTACTTTGAGTTCAAAGGAAGCAGCAAGCTTGTCACTTCTGGATTTTTAGAAGGTCCTTAATTCAGCCTAAATTACCTCAAAGTACAGCCTTTATGCAAACAAACTACTCTTTCTATTTTGCTGATACATCTTCCTCTGCTCAAAATGTCATTTGTCCTATTGTCACATAATGAAATTCTGCTCATCTTTCAAAGTCCAAATTAGATATCACCACCCCATTCCCTGCCAGGGATACTTCTCTGACCACCTGATGCAGAATCCAAGAGCACACCCAAGCATGTGGCATCACTCTTAGTTCATTATACCTAGTCTTGCAGTGCTTTAGTGTCAAACACATAGAGTCCCCTAGTATATTGCAAGTTCCTTAAGGAATAAAAACAAGACTGATTTTAGGGAATTTCAACTAAAATAATATTTCTTATTTAGTACTGTAGTTCTCTTATAGCCAGAATTTAATAGGCCTATTGTATAAACTTTTAGAAGTATTTATTGAACTGAATTGAATTATACGACTAGTCAGACCGAATAGTCTTTTCTTCTTTCATGAAATCATTTAGGATCTGCTCTATGCCTTGAACTGTGTCATGAAGTAAAGATAATAACATGACTATAACATCGGTCTTGTCTTATAGACTGGTGATGTAGACAGATGAGATGAAAACATGCAGTGCAGTGGAAATACAGAAACTGGAGAGCCAGCACAACTGCTTAGTTACCAGCTTTGACACTAGCTAGCTGTATGCCTTGGATATGTCTCTAATCTATTGGTGCCTAAACTTTTTCATTTGCAAAATGAGGGGAGTAAATTCCCACCTTTCAGAGAGACTTTTAAGTGTACAGATAATGCCCAGAGCATAATTATCAATAAGTGGGAGCCATTATTATCACTGTAGTATGACCTTGTGTATCAGCTAATGTGAGAGCAGCCAGGATTGTTAAACCAATTCAGCCTGGAGGATTAATCCAGATGACTAAATCAGTACAGTGGTATGTCCACTCAAACCAGACTTGTTCTTGGGGGCACAACACTACTTGTAGAAATGACCACTGTCAAGATCACCTCAAATTTCATGTGTAAGAGAATGTGTAAGTAGAGGGAATTTCCTGGTGGCACAGTGGTTAAGAATCCGCCTGCCAGTGCAGGTAACACAGGTTCCAGCCCTGGTCCGGGAAGATCCCACATGCTGTGGAGAAACTAAACCCCTGCACCATAACTACTGAGCCTGAGCTCTAGAGCCCGTGTGCCACAACTACTGAGCCTGTGTGCCACAACTACTGAGGCTGCACTCTTGAGCCCGTGCACCACAACTACTGAGCCTGTGTGCCACAACTACTGAGCCTGCGCTCTAGAGCCAGTGCGCCACAACTACTGAGCCTGTGTGCCACCACTACTGAAGCCCATGCCCCTAGAGCCCATGTTCTGCACCAAGAGAAGCCACTGCAATTAGAAACCCATGCACCACAACGAAGAGTAGCCCCCGCTCACCACACCTAGAGAAAGCCCATGTGCAGCATTGAAGACCCAATGCAGCCAAAATTAAAAATATAAATAAATAAATAAATAAATAAATTTATTTTAAAAAAGAGAATGGGAAAGTAGGTAACATTTATTGAATGACTGTTATTTATTACATTCTTATTAGGTGTTTCATATACATTATTTCATTCAATCTTTACAATAGCCACGCTGGTAACTGGTCATTATTTTTCCCTTAGTATACACCTAGAAAACTGAGATTTGGAGAAGTTAAATATATGCATTTCTAATATTGTAGTCCAAAATAGCCAATTAAACTTCAAAAATGTGTGTGTGTATGTGTATAATATATAGACACCATAGTTGTTTCACTAGGAAGCATGTTATTAAATAGTGATTTTGAATATCTGCCCTCTTTAACTGCAATTCAGGTGTGTTTATAGAACAATGTCATCCCTTTGCCGAATCGAATGACACATAATGTACTATCTAGCATAACAACTAAAACCTAAGGTGTCCTTTGAAAATTTCCAGTCTACTTTTCAGAATGTAGTAGGCATAGGATTACTGGCAAATAGAAGAGCCATCTTTGCCCTCTCATATGAGCAGACAGCTACTGTACCTCCCAGGTAGTAGAATAGCAGAATATGATTTCTAGATGAAATCATCTGTTTGTTGGGGTCATCCCTGTTATTATATAATCTAGGCTGAGTTGATACAAAGACCATAATTAAACATTGTTACGAATTTTCTCTGTGCCTCCTGTGGCACACCAGCGGTTATTCCCTTTGCTTCTTTTTCTTTGAATTACTAGAACACTGTTGGCTGTACTTTGTATTTCATATACCCTGGAATGTAGTCAGGCTCTTGATATTGTAATCCTTTAACTGAGAAAATATTTAGAATTGCTTTTATGAAAGAATATTGCTGTATATTCAAGGCTGAAGTATTAGTGCTCTTCTGCTCTGCCTCTATGATTTTTAAAAAATGTAGATTCATATATATGTATAATATACATATGTATTTATATGTTGTATATATAAATAAATGTTTGAAGTGCATGTGAGTGTACCCATCGACAATATTCTTTTTAACAAAACAAACAACAAGATAATAAATAATGAGTAGGATTTTTTTAAATTGAGCACAGTGATAAATGTGCCCAGGTCTGCAAATGTGAAGAGCATTCAGCTAGCATTTTTAAAACCAAAGATAAAAATGACATGTCAAAGGAATATATTTTTCTGTGATAAAAGGTAGATGACTATTCCAAGTCAGGATCTGTCATAACAGAAGTGGCCTCACAATATGGCATCCTTAGCCCTTGACAACAAGGATAGTGAGGACAATTAAAGGAGACAGGGCCTGGCTCTGTGAGACTGGCTCTGTCGGCCTGCAAGCCTGGCATGGTTTGGACAGACCTCACTGCTCGGTGCCTGGGGAAGGAAGAGGAAGAGGAACGTCCAGCCTGGACTGTGCGGCACGGCAATGGCCTGTGAACAGTGCCAGTGGTGGGCAACTAATATCATTCAGCGCATGGTGTTCTCAGGATGATGCAGTGAATCTCACAGTCTTAGACAAGAAGTCAAAGCGCCCCTAAGGAGAGGAGAACGATAGGCTGGTAAGAGCTAGACAGTTTCAGAGCAGTTCAGGTTATCAGGCAAATGGGGTGGGCAAAGAAACCAACGTACCTGACTTGTCTTCTGGAAATAAAAGTATTAACATGGTATAGAGGTTGTGGAGCAGAGAATCCTGTGACTCAGAAGCTTCTTGGACTCAACCAAGAGCTTATCCATGGCACACTAGACACTGGGCCCATTGGCTGCATAATGCAGTCCAAAGCCCTTCACATGATAGCAAGAGACCTTCTTATGTAGCCTCTGACTTTGCCATAATTGGCTCGGGAGGGAGGTAGGCAGAGAGGAGCTTGGAAAGGTAAAGTTGGCTGAAATTAGGTTGACCTGAAACTGCAGACTGTTATTGACCCACCAGATAATACTTGAGAGTCAGGAAAAGGAATGATCATTGTTCTGCTTTAAGATGAAAGATATGCCCTTTACAGCTAATATTTTGAAATTCTTTATTAGGGATTTTCCAATTTGAAAAACAAAATCTTCCTATCCAAATGTCCAACTCAGCATTTTGAGGGACCCATAATTATCTGAAAAAAGAATAACAGAATGAATGCAAGAAACAAGATGCCTTAGATCAAAGAACAAAGGCAAAGACAACCCTCATTTCTGTGATGTTTTTCACATAACTGAATGTCCCCAAATGCTTCACAAAGCATTTAATTGCATGCTAGCAGCGGGGGAAATGCTGGCATTGCTGTGTGCCAGCTTCAGCCCATGTAAAGTGGGGAATGTCGAGTTAACTCCCTAACTGCAAGGAATCTGCAGAAAGCTCGCTCCCAGTTTTTTCTCTTGGAAAGCACAGCTTCTCATTTCTTATTACTTACACATTTCCTGGGGAATGAAGTGGCCTAAATACACTACTTCCTAGCAGGCAGTCACAGGATGGTAGTCAAGACAAGATGGTAAAAATGGGTGCTATCTGCAACCTAAGAGTCCACAAAAAAGACCTGAACATCTAGGAGTATGTAAGAATGGTGGGCAGGAAAGCATTTGAGAACTTCAGCTGGAGAGTGACAGAATTGTCAAGGCCAGGGGTACATAAAACAGGTTAGGAACATTTTAGGTTTTGCTTTAAAGGTTGGCCTACATTTCAGTACACCCACTCTCTTTAGATCCATAGGTAACAAAGAGCTCCCACAAGCTCTTTGTGGGAGCCCTTAGTGCAAGGATGGCATGATTGACCAGACCCTGAAATAGTTCAACTGTGAACCTGGATGAGTCATGGCCTTGAAGCCTGAAACCCTAACACGCACTGGAAGAACTGCTTATATTTTAGTAGAATGGGATCATGAATAAATGTATAGACACAGCAAAGACTCTAGACTAAGTCTCTTCTATGAGGAAGAGACTGATATATCACTGACGTGAGTTCAGGCTTTATTTTGTAGACAAAGGGCATCTGTTAAAAGATTTTAAGCAATGATAAGTTAATTATTTATTCAATTTCTTAGAAAACATGTACTGAGAATCTTCTTGTATGCCAGGCACTGGGGATGTATAAATGAAACAACCTTTGATCCCAAGGAGCGCACAGTTTAGTAGAGGCAACTTCTTGTGTAAATAAATAAGTACAGTTAGATATTGGCAGTGCTTTAGTATCATCAGATTTTATGTTTATTTAAGGATAACAAAGAGATATGAGGAATTGGTCAATTTAACCTAAGTATTTAAGGTAAGAGGTTTAAGAAATACAAGCTAAAAGAAGAGCCTGATGAGATGACTTTTGAAAGATCAGTGAGATCTCATTTGGTAAAGGCGCAGGAAAGGGGCATTTTGAGTACAGGCAGAAACATGGTCAGGGGCATGGAGACTTCAATCAGGCGGGCTTGTTTTGGAAACTGGAAGTAGTTGAGTATAACTGGAGTGCAGGGGTGAAGTGGTATGGTGGGAAGCAGCTAGAGGGGCAGATAATCATCTTAAAGTCCACACTATGGGGTTCTGAGTCTAACAGCAGTGTGGAGAACAAGTTAAGGTTGATGTCAATGAGATAGTTAAGAGATCATCATAACTGCCCCTTCAGAATAGGTAAGAAGAAAATATTTGCAAAAGACACATATAATAAAGGACTGTTATCCAAAACATACAAATAAATCTTAAAACTCAACAGTAAGAAAATGAATGATTAAGCAAAAGAGAGACTTCCCTGGTGGTGCAGTGGTTAAGAATCTGCCTGCCAATGCAGGGGACACGGGTTTGAGCCCTGGTCCGGGAAGATCCCACATGCCACAGAGCAACTAAGCCTGTGCGCCACAACTACTGAGCCTGCATGCCACAACTACTGAAGCCCGCACACCTAGAGCCTGTGCCCTGCAACAAGAGAAGCCACCACAATGAGAAGCCCACGCACCGCAACAAGGAGTAGCCCCTGGTTGTTGCACTAGAGAAAGCCCGTACACAGCAACGAAGACCCAATGCAGCCAAAAAAAATTAAATAAAAAAAATTTTTAATTAAGCAAAAGATCTTAAAAGACACCTCATCAAACAAGATATACAGATGAAAAATAAGCATATGAGAAGATGCTCAACTTCATACATCATTAGGGAATTGCAAATTAAAAACAATAATGAGACACCACTACATATCTACTGGAATGGCAAAAATCCAAAACAGTGACAATGCCAAATGCTGGTGAAGCTTTGGAGCAACAGGAACCATTATTCATTGCTGGTGGAAATGCAAAATGGTGTAGTTACTTTGGAAGAAAGTATGGCAGTTTCTTACAAAACTAAACATACTCTCTCTAATAATCACACTCCTTGGTATAAAATCAAATGAGTTAAGAACTTATGTTCACACAAAAGCCTGCACATGGTTGTTTACAGCAGCTTTATTTATAACTGCCCAAACTTGGAAGCGACCAAGATACCCTTCAATAGTTAAGTGGATAAATAACCTATGATACATCTGGCCGATGGATTCAGGGCTAAAAGGAAATGAGCTATCAAGCCATGAGAAGACATAGAGGGAACTTAAATGCATATTTCTAAGTGAAAGAAGCCAATCTGAAAAGACTACATTCTACATAATTCCAACTACATGACATTGGTAAGAAAGGGGGAATAAAAAGGGAGAGCACTGAGGATTTTTAGGGCAATTAAACTAGTCTGTGTAATATTATAATGGTAGGTACATGTCCTTATACTTTTGTCCAAACCCATAGAATGTATTCATGCAACACCAAGAATGAATCATAACATAAACTATGGACTTTGGGTGATAATGATGTGTCAGTGTAGGTTCTTCAGTTGTGACCAAAGCATCACTCTGGTGGGGAATGTCAATAATGGGGAAGTTATGCATGTGTCAGGGCAGGGCATATATTGGAAATCTCTGTATTTTCTGCTAATTTGTTCTGTGAACCTAAACTGCTTTTAAAAGTAAAGTCTATTTAAAAAAAGATAGTGCCTAAACAAAACAATAGCAATGTGAATGAAGAGGAATGGTCAGATGTCCAACAGTTATTGCTAGAAATGTGATGTGGGGATGACAGTGAATTCTGGCCTGGATAACCAAGTAGTTGAT
The DNA here is from genome assembly GCF_008692025.1 of Phocoena sinus. Classification (NCBI taxonomy): domain Eukaryota; kingdom Metazoa; phylum Chordata; class Mammalia; order Artiodactyla; family Phocoenidae; genus Phocoena; species Phocoena sinus. Next base: position 60,229,582 of record NC_045763.1, on the reverse strand, counting down.
GAGGTTGTCTATTACTTTAGACAACAGTATTTCTCCACATCATCACAGACTATTGAATCATTACTAATTTATAAATAGAAAATACTTTCAAGCATTTGTTGTTTTATAAAATATATTTTTTAGATGCAGCTCATTAAGCTTCACAACATCTAAGCATTTAACACATGGCTTGGCAATCAGCAATCACTTGTTGAATGAATGAGTGAACAAATGTACAATGATGTTGCATAAGGATTGAATTGTATCTGTAACTTAAATCTTGAGTATTATGAATAGTTTTGAGTCTTGAGTATTATGTAATCTTAAGTATTATGCCTGTAATTTGGATTCAATTCTGATTCAAAGTCTAGTGTTTACTGCACTGCATCACAATTGCCACTTTTTAGACAAAAGGAAAAATACAGAGATCATGCCACAGTCATATACCCTGGATTGAACCCATCTTACCACTTGTACTCTGGGCCTCTGCTTACAAAATGGTAATATATCATTCTCATGAGGCTGTTTTATGTTTAAATGAAATGAGATGATGAAATCTCCCAGCACATAGAAGATATCCGACACAAGTTAAAGGAATCTGCTTTGATCATATGTTGTGCTAATTTATAGCAGTTCTTTACTTTTTTCATTCTTACCAGTTGCTACTGCTAATGTAGCAGATTACTGCTATAGAATCTGGTCATTACATTAACACTAGATATGATGTGGAAAGGCTCTCAAAAAAAAATACTTCCCCCTTGTACTCCTCAAGAAACTCCAAACATTAACAAGTCATGTATCACATAAATATGTCTCAGGCTAAATTCTGTAATAGACAGTCATCTACTAGCAGACAGACACACTGATGGCCAAGCAACATATGTGGAAAGTGAAAGGAAGCCTCAGGTCTCTATCATTCCGGGTGCTGAAATAGTACCTGAGTGAAAAATTAACTCCAGAGTTATGAAAAATTCCAGTGTCAGGATTCTAACCTTATTGTTATAATCTTGTGGGGAAAAAAATTCATCAGAACAAATGGTCTAACCAAGGGCCAGTTATGAATCCTAACCCTTGGCCACTCTTCTGCCTGGTATAATGATTGAGTTCAATAGACATGATACATGTATTTAATTATATTTAGTACACTTATAATTTAAGTGATGTATTTTAGAAAAAAATCACAGACTACACAATAAAAGGGAAGTTCAGTGAGGGGATGGAAAAAGCCTTTTGGAATCAGGACACATGGGTTCTGATCTCAGCCCTGCCAATAATGGACAGAATAACTTTGGGTAAATCACTTTGCTTCTCTGAGCTTCCATGAATTTTATAGCACATTGCAGCCATTTATAGCATTTAATATAATGTTCTAGTTAAGGATGCTTTATAAACTCTAAATTTCCATGTAAGTAGTTAGATTAAGATACTGTCTTTGTTGTTCCAATCATCATCATCATCATCAAATTTAGTTTCAAGCTCAGAGTATTAATCAAAATTGGAGCATAACTGGTCATCAGTGGGGACTGTCTTGATCAGCACAGTCCACTGAAAATATAATGCAAGATACATAAACAATTCTAAATTTTCTGGCAGCCATAATTAGAGGTGGAAAGAAAAGGAACAGGTGAAATTAATTTAAATACTATAGTTTATTTAACCTAATGTGTCCAAACTATTATCATTTCAACATGTGATCATCAGAAAAATCATTAATAAGATTTTCATGTTTTTTTATATTAAATCTTAAAAATCTGATGTGTATTTTACACTTTATCCCATCTCAATTAAATACTGAATTTTCACCAAAAATACTTGATCTGTATTTAGATTTCATAAAATTTAGAGAAAAGGTAGAATCACATATCCAAGTATTCCCAAACATACTTAAAGTTTTCCCATAACTGAATTCAGTGTCAGTTTTTAAATTTAAATCAATTAAAATCAAAACTTCTGTTTCTCAGTTGCACTAGACACATTTCAAGTGCTCTGTATATGCAGGGCTAGTGGCTACATATTGGACAGTGCCAGCTCTAGAGTATAATGTCTTCAGGGGTTCAGGCCAACTTGTAGATAAAATATAATAGTACAACAGGTACTAGGCATAAGCAGGGACACGAGGGTACAGGAGCACAACAAACAATCCATAATAAGAAGAGTAACAATAATAATAATTCCTCACATTTCACTTTAAGAAGCACTTATTTGATATCAGAAATGTACCAGCTGCTGGGGGTACATTCAGTGAATGTCCCTGTCCTCAAGTAACTTAGTAGCCAACATTGAGTTAGATTAATAAAAGCTATATAGCAAGTTACAGTTTAACTACATTTATGCAGGTGTTATTTAATCTACTTAACAAACTGTGAACTAAGTAGAATTATCAGGGTTTTTTAGATGAGGGCAAGTGAGCTGAAAAATGCTATTCCACAACATTGAAATGAAACTTGGGGCTTAAAGACACCACTTGGCAGGGTCACAGAAAACTGGAGAGTGTTTTGGGCCCCCTAAAACAGCCCCCTATACCAGGGAGCACCTTATTTTCTCTCAAAGTGATTGGCACTCCAGTCCTTCAGTTAGTATATCTACACTATTGAATTGTGCACCCCAGTGAAATGTGAAAGAAGTCTAGAATTTAGCAGGTCTTACCCTTCAGTAATTAGTCTTAGGATCCATCAGCAAAGCACAGCTACTCCACCTTTAATTCAGAGACAGGTAAAGCTCAGTTATATGCTTTAAAAAAGAAATGTTTTATTCTGAATTTCATCATCATGGTTTGTATCAATTTTTTCTTTGTGCTATGTAAGAGAAAAAAAGGATAGACTCGAAAAGGAGAGGATAGGAAAAGAGGAAGTAAAAGAATAAAAAACTGAGCACTTCAGGATCTTAGTTACTTCCAACATGTTTTTTTTTTTTTTTTTTTTTTTTTTCTGTACGCAGCCCTCTCACTGTTGTGGTCTCTCCCGTTGTGGAGCACAGGCTCCGGACGCACAGCCTCAGCGGTCATGGCTCACGGGCCTAGCCACTCCGCTGCATGTGGGATCTTCCTGGACCGGGGCACGATCCCTGCATCGGCAGGCGGGCTCTCAACCACTGCGCCACCAGGGAAGCCCTTCCAACATGTTTTATTCTGGCACTGCGTATTACCTTTTACAATCAGTCCTGCTCCTGTTTCATGAACCTCCATAACATAAGAGCAGACTTCTAAAACCCCTCACAAGGACTTCATCCTAAACGTCTTTTCCTGACTCAGGCTGTACACTGCACTGAACCTTCTCCACCTAATCATTTTCTGATCTGATGCTTTAGCAAGATATTTATAGCCTCAACCCAAGGTTCATTCTCAGTTATGATTATGATTATTCATTCATTATGATTATTATGATTATTCAATCATAATTATAGATTATGATTAAAAGTCTTCAGACTATAATGCCTCTGCTTCTCTTCATTTCCCCTTCCTTTTACAGCTCTGGGCCTGCTCGTTTGCAGGGCCTGCTCAGTGTAATCTGTACTGGGAGACCCTCCTATGGGTCAGGAGATACTCCATATCTGTGTCCCCAGATAGAGAGGAGAGAACACTCTGAGGTCTTAGTATCACCAAGGCTTGGTGAATAAGTGAAGGGTGGATGGATGGATGGTTGAATGGATGGATGGACTGATGCATTAGTGATAAGGTGTGCAGAACAGATGGAAGGATGAAGCAAAAGACAAGGTGACTCTACATGCCAGAAGCTCTTTGTTACCCAGCATTCTATTACCTGGCCCTTCACCACTTCTGCAGCACAGCGATAACTGAAGCAGCTAAAAGTGGCCCAGAGGCTCTGAAAAAGCTAATGTGCCTTCTGAATTCTCCAAAGAAAAAGTGCATTCAAAATAATTCTATGCTCAGGATATTGGGTTGAACTCAAATGTTCTGATTGGCAACCCAAGTAAATACTGAGGTATACAACATGGATATGATTTTTTAAATCATAGAAATTAGAGATGAAAAGGTAATTTGAAAATTACTTAGCCCACCAGTCTCATTTAATGAGTTGTCTATATTCTCGGCATCTACTTGCTCTTTAATTATTCATGAACTCACCTCTATCAGGTTTGTCCTCACCACTCCCCCAAACCGCATTTGTCAGGGATATTAATACTCTGAACAGTACTAGATTCTAGGGTACAGTCACAGTCCTCATTGTTTTCAACCTATTAGGCAGCTTTTGAAACAACTGATCACTCTTTCCTTGAAACTACGGCTTCACTTGGTTTCACTCTTATTGCACGGCTTCCTCCTTCTCAGTCTGCTCTGATGGCCCCGCGTCTAAACCTTGCTCAGGACGCTGGTCTTCTCTGCCTCCACTCACTCCCTTGGCAGCCACGTGCAATTCCATGGCTACTTTATCCGTATTTCAGTCGTTTTCAGATTTTTATCTCAAACTTCGAGCTCCCCTACTCTCCAGGCTCAATTATCGTACTGCTGACTCGAGATTTCCTCTCGTATATACTTATATATCTGTATCTACATCTTTATCTATAGCTCTATATTTATGTCTATGTCTATATCTATTTACATCTAACTTGGATCCTTTGATTCTTCTCTCCCCTCCCCAAATCCGCTTTTCTCACAGTGTTCCTCACCTCAGTAAATGGCATGAAATTTTAAAATCATCACAGATTATTCTATTTCTTACGCATCTCACAACCAATTCATCAGCAAAAAAGCTATGCTATGAAATCTGTCTTCAAAATGTATCTAAGACCTAACTATTGGGGTCTTCCCTGGTGGCGCAGTGGTTGAGAGTCCGCCTGCCACTGCAGGGAAGACGGGTTCATGCCCCGGTCCGGGAAGATCCCACATGCCGCGGAGCGGCTGGGCCCGTGAGCCATGGCCGCTGAGCCTGCGCGTCCGGAGCCTGTGCTCTGCAACAGGAGAGGCCACAACAGTGAGAGGCCCGCGTACCGCAAAAAAAAAAAAAAAAAAACTAACTATTTTTCTCTGCTCCCCCCGGTTTCCGCCCTAGCCTGAGTCATCAGCAGTGGTTCCTAACTGATCTTGCTTCCACACTTGTCCCCCTAACAGTATTTACTCCATACAAGAGTCAGAGTGCTTTAATAGAGCAATCAGATTGTGCCTCAAATCTGCTGAAAATCTTTCAATGGAGTTTTCTGCAACTCAGAGTAGAAAGGAAACACCTCCCCACTAGCTACAGGCCCTGAATGATTTGGTCCTGCCCACTCTGACCTCATCTTTTTCCACTAGTCCCTTCTTCACTGTGCTCTTACCACAATAGGACACTTATTATTTGTGGAACATGATAAGCATGATCTTGCCTCAGGCTCCTTGACCTTGCTGTTTCCTTTGCTTGGAATGCTCCTTCTCCAAAGATACACATGCTCACTGGTCTCTGCTCAAATACCACCTTATCAGAACTGCCTCCCCATACCATCCTATTTGAAAAGTGTATCCCCTTGCTTCTTTAACCTCTGTACCCAGTTTCACTTTTTATAACTCTTACAATAACTTGCACACTATATGGCTATCCATTTGTTTTTGTCTTCTCAAATACAATGTGAATTCTATGAGAAAGAGACTCTGCCTGTTTTGGACACTACTACATTCTCAGCACCTAGAACTGTGTCAGCCCCTAGTAGTGACTCAACAAATATACATTTTAAAGTATGTGAATGAAATAGAGGCTCAGACAGTAGCTTGCAGAGTCAGTAAAAGGAACTGGACCTCCTGACTCCCAGTTTGGTGGTATCCTGCCTGAACGTTAGTACACCAAGAACCCAATCTCTGACTGTGGAGTTATAGAAAGGGTACTGTACACACTCATATACTGAGGGTAGAATATCAACAATTCATTCCATAATCATTGTTGAGTACCCACTTCTTGCCAGGCACTGAAGTACAGACATGAATAAGACCGAGCCTCTGCCCTCAAACTACAAATTCTCAACTAATCGCGGTGTAGTTCGAACCCAGGCAAAGAATTCTTCCAGACTCATGGTGTTTGTGTAGTCAAAAATGATGATGCCTGGTAAGTCCTACAGAATAAAGAAACAGTGGCCAGGCAGCCAGAAAAACTATCCTAAACAGTGAGATGACACATGCAAACCCCCAGAGTCATAAGAGAGCCCAGCACGGTTAGGAAACTGCTAAAAGTATGGATGAAAGGAAGGCTTCAAGGAGAGGAGACTAAAGAGATAAGTAGGGACCACATGGTGGAATGCTTGAGATAACGCTACAAAATAACACTTGTAGATAATTCTACAGGATGTGGACTCTAATGCTAAAGGCTGGTGGAAACCTCTGAAAGGGTTTTAAATGGGAAAGCAACATGAGAAGGTTTGTGCTTCAAAAAGATAATTCTATTTGCCAATATTGAGAAACACTCTTGGAAAAGAGGCAGGAAGGCCAGTTAGGAGGCCATTGTCATAGAACCGGGGCAAAGTTATGGGTGTCTAAGGTGATGACAGTGAAATTTATTCTATTATGCAAATCCTATTGGGATTACAGCATTTCCAGTAAACATCAACATGATTCCTCTATGTTCCTGAAAGGAAGCAAGGGTGGCAAATAAGGATCATAATAAAACATCCTTAAAGCATCCAAACTTTTTCTCATTCCGAGAGCAGAGGCATATTTATATACGAAAAGATTACAATCTTGATAATCAACTCTGACAGCAGAGGCTGGTATCAGTGACAAAAGTAGAAAAGATGAGGAGCTTGTAATGGTATATCTGAGATAAGCACCTCGGTTTTTTGAAAAGGCAGAGACAAGCAGAGGCAATTCAGACATAAGCCTGCAAGATTAGGGAGAGCTGGGGTGTGGGAAAAGAGGTGAGACCTTTCCAGGGAAGTTGGAAACATGACACTGAAAATGATATCCTTCTTGGGGCTGGAAGCAGACCAAGACCCAGTGGGAATGCTGTTACCATTTACACTCCCTTGACTTATGAAGCCTTGTATCTCTTTATACAGAAGGACAATTGCAACTGTGAACCAGGGAGAAGCAGAGAGAAGGACTGGCAAAATAATCTTCTGACTGAAAGAATGACTTTCCACAATGTAAGGCCCATTGGCAAGTGGCTTATTTCTTCCTAATAAAGACAAGATCTTTGAAGCCCAAGTTCTGATGTCTAATGATATATTGGAGAGCACAGGGAGAGAGATTTGAAGAATGTCAGAGAAATTAGAAGATGAAGTTTTAAAGGTTCAATTTTGTAAATCATTCAACCTCCCTTTCCTTTTTCCCCCTCACATCTAAAGTAAGGGTTATAGACCCTGCCCTGTCTGCCAAACGGTGTGGGAGAATTACACTACCAAACGTAAAATAGATAGCTAGTGGGAAGCAGCCGCATAGCACAGGGAGATCAGCTCGGTGCTTTGTGACCACCTAGAGGGGTGGGATAGGGAGGGTGGGAGGGAGGGAGATGCAAGAGGGAAGAGATATGGGAACATATGTATATGTATAACTGATTCACTTTGTTATAAAGCAGAAACTAGCACACCATTGTAAAGCAATTATACTCCAATAAAGATGTAAAAAATAAATAAATAAAATAAATAAAATTAAAAAAGAAACAGGAAAAAAAGATGTAAAAAAAATAATAATAAAAATAAAAGAAAGGTGAAACCAGTTTGCAAATTCTACATGAGTATTGATAAATATCTCCCTTGGGAGATCTTTCTAAATGATAAATAAATCATTCTGTATGTTAAAATTTTAAAGCTCACATTAAAAGGTACTTTTGCATTTTGCTTTTGTTGCTCATTTTCCCTCATGAAAAGCTAAAGTCACACTGAATTGTAAATGTTCAAACACACATACACACAATGAGGATCTGGCTTCCTGGATAAGTTGCTGCTCTATTTTCTCTTGTCCTTCTTTTCTTAGCTACTTTTAGACCATTCGTTCACACTGATCATTGGTCAGCAGGTGCTGTGTGAATAGAACTTTGTAGCTTCCAAGATGACAGGCAAACAAGATGAATAATGAATAAGTGTAAAGAAAATGTGAATAAACCTCAAATGTTACCTTTTCTCACAGTCTGTGGCTGTAGGATTTTCAATACTGACTGTGACAGATGCATACCAGCAATTGTACAGCCAGGACTCAGACACTTAGAAAAACAGACTGATGCTAAACCCCATGATCTATGGAAGTATTCTGACTCAGTTCAGTGTTTTAAGTTCAAGAATTCTTAGAGGTTTGCAGGCACCAGCCACTTCCTGTTCTTGCTTCCTTTACAAGGTACTATTTCCAAAAGATATAAAATGTTGGGAAATGTAATTGAGAGGAAATATGTTCCTAATGTCAGGGGCAAACATCAAGGCTTGGTTAGCAAAGAATCACTGCTCCTATAGTCAGAACACTGGCGGTATAGGCACAGGGCACAAGGTAAGCTAGTCGGGACACCAGGGTGCTGATGAGAAGAAAAGGGTGGACAGTGTATCTTGGGCAGAGTCCTGACAGCTGTGAAAGCAGGCTCATTTGGGGAAATTAAAGAAATTTAGTATGTGTGGAGACTAGACTGAGAAATAAAGTGTGAGAAATAAAGTGGAGAGAGATAGGACTAGAAAGTACAATGGAGGCAAGACGGAAGGGCTTTCCATCCATTTTAAAGGTGGTTGAGGATTGTCCTATTTCTGGCTGGGGCAATGCCTGGACTGCAGTGTGTACAGCAGCTGTGATGTTATAACACATTGTCTCAGGGCCTGAATATTAGCTGTTTTCAGGATTTGTTGGTGGTTGTGACCTGTCACTTAACAGTTAGGAAGGCTTATGAAGAAGAGGTGCTATAGCTTAGAGGCTAAAAATCTACTTTCTCGAGTCAGATAGCCTGAATCAAAATCTCAGTGAGCTGTGCAACTTTGAGCAGTTATTTAGCTTCTTAAGTCTCAGTGTCTTCATCTCTAAAAATGAGGGAAATAATAGTACCTATTTCATACTGTTCTTCAGGAGATTACAAGAGTGTTTAGCCCAGTAATTGGAACACATACGAAAAAGCAAACATGTTTGCATTTATCATTACAGTTATTATTTTTGTAAGTTGACTTCCATAGTTTCACCAGCATGCATGATATACATACATATACATTATATATATATATATATATATATATATATATATATATATATATACACACACACACACACACACAAACACACATCAGTGGAACATCTGAGAGATTTTGTTTTTTGTTTTTCTCTCTGTCAAATGGATAAAATTAACATTTACTATGTGTCAGGTACTGTGATAAATGCTTTCTATCCATTACCTCATTTTATCCTCAAACTTTTCTGTTCTTCCTATCGCTGTTATAAGTGAGATCTCATAGCTTGCAAGGGGTAGAGCCAGATTACAATCTAGCTCTGTCCTAATCAAAGTTTAAAGCTCATAATCATTGTACTAGAATGCCTACTGTGAAGATGATGGCTTTCCTTTTAGGATTATAATGCAGAGCCCTACAAAGATTCCCATTTGCATTCCTCTCTTTGGGGTTAGCACCCATGTAAAATACAGTATACTATGTATGTTCATATAAATCTATATTCATTGCCTTTCAGGAAGAAAGATAGCACTACTGAAAACAATCATAGCATACAGGTATAGTTTTAAATACCAATAGTGGTGAGCAATCTGTGTACATACAAACTAATTTATACTAATCACTAGTAGAGTCTTCTATCTACACCTAATTCACAAGGTAATTCCTTTCATATGCCCACAAGAGGACTTTTTCATGTTATGAGTCTCAGTGATTTCTTACAATTTCATATCTAGTCTGTAGAATAATATTAATGTCCTCAATATCAATTAATAATGTCAACAACCACAACAATAATAGTACAGATCACTTATTAACAGTGACACTCTACCATTTATAGAAGTAAGGTAAGTCAGGCACTACTTAAGCACATTATATATGTTATTATATATATTACATATATATATATGTAAATGAAAATTATCCCCATTTACCATATGAGGAAACTAAGATTAAAAGAGGTTAAGCAATTTGCACAGGGCCATACAGGCAGAAAATGGTGAAGTCAGATTTTAAATATAAAGAGAACTGAGTCTAAAACCTATATGTGATCTTTCTACTTACTGTACTCTACCAGAAAGATTGTTTTTTTCATTCAGCACCATTTCCTCTTGCTACAAATCACACATACTCTACTCTTCAATGTTCTAGAAGTATTTAGAAATACTGTTCTCTTCAACCCTCCTCTACTACAGGACTGAGGGCAGGCATGGCCTACAGGGTTTTATGTGGCTAGAGACAGAGAAAACCTTGCGGAAGGGCAAGAGAAGGGAATAGCGTTGCAAAAACTAAACTGTAAAACAACAGGTCCCAAATAGAAGTTCAAAAATCAAAACAGGAAGGCTCAAAACTCTGTGAAGATTCAAAAAAGCTGAGAGAGCCAGAAGGTTCTGACATCTGTTGTATGTATGCAATTTATAAATTTGCAGACAATATGGTGTGTGTGTGTGTGTGTGTGTGTGTGTGTGTGTGTGTGTAATGTATTTGAATTTATAATCTAGAGGTAGTCATTTGAAGAATTCACAGGTCATAGGAATTCTAGAGCAGAAAGGCCTGGGCTCCAGAGGTGGTTGTTACCTGAGTCAGCTATGTTTATTTCCGATCAATTCCAGAGGCTTTGCTAATTAACTTAATAAATATTAAGAATGGGTTTTTAATGGTGACAAATTAGTAGTATTCAAGATCTATGCTTTGTCTAAGATATTTGGAGACACTCCTTACCCTGGCATAAATAGGAAGTCCAGTGAGACCTCCACTGTTCACTCTTCAGGAGAGTGGATGATGAGTGTAAGACTAATTGAATCCTGCTTCTATATTTTGCATCATCTGTAGTGAACCCAGAGACAGCATGTTATGTTCAGAGCACCTAAAGAACCGAGAACTGGTACATCTTTGAAGGTAAATAGTAGGGCTGTTGAGCTGTTATTTGTTACAGCTTTTTAAACAAATAGCATTTCTAAAAAATATCTCCAAGTGTGGGTGGATCTGCTCTGACACTTGCTTTTATAATAACCTGCTATCCAAGTATTGATGTTGTCAGGGAGTAGCTAACACTCATCTCTAGCTGACTGCAGCAGCTACCAAAATCTACCACAAGTAATCTAATAAATGTACATAGACCATTTGGCTTCAGCCAGTTCTCTACAACAGCAACATTCTAATCCTGGAATATGAGAGCTTTGGAAATGAGTGCAGGGATAGAGGATTAAATACAAATAGAGGATGATCTCTGGCAGTTTGTCATAATAGGTATCAATGTCTGCTTTCTGCATTTACAAATGAGTCCATTTTGCCACCACCCGCCTGCAGACATCTGAGATGTAAGAGGTGGGGTGGAAGTTGACACCTTCCTTATAGCCAAGATTTCCTTACTGATGATCTTGCCAAAATAATGACAAGAAAAATGAACTATCAGCAGCTGTTCTCTCTATTATATGCCAAATATCTGGTTATTTCCAAGAATCCAGCTTTTTGTCTCCATATTGATCTAACATGCAAGTTACCAATTCTTCGTCTTAGTATCTGCTTAGACCAGCTTCACTCCACTTCATTAAGCACTTACTGAGTACCTAGTTATGTTATATGTGTATCATAGATTTCCTTAGTGAAAATCCTCAATAAACTTGATGTGGTTCTACAAATTGTTGAGACCAAATGATCATCTAAAACAGAGTTCAGTTCAGTGTGGAGGTTGATGCTGTGATCAATCTTCATGCTGATTTTCCATTTCCCTAAATACAAGTCACATTTTGGATTCATTTTTCTATGTTCTTTTCTGTTATTGTCACCAAAGGTTTACAAACTTTCTAGAGAAAACCAAAGTCTGTGTGAAGACTTTCTATAATTAATGTAGGTGAAACACGCTGTCAACTCTTTTAAGGATTGCTATAAATGCACCAACATATAGCAGAGCCATTTATCTTTTCCAGGTTTTTTCTTTCATTCATAAAGCAAAAATAAAGCAAATAAACAAACAAACAGAAAACAAACACACACAACACACACAATACACACAAACAAAAACCAAAGAACCTCTTTCTTAATGACTTTCTCTAGAATGCTAGAGATCTTTTGCTGTAGTATTGAGAGAGGGCTGGAAACATATCAGCTTCGTGGCCCTTTATTGCACTATACAGCAGGCATAAGTCAGACTGAATAAATCTGTTCCTCTTTCTTTAGTGTGTCTAAAAAAAGAAACAGTAAAACCCACCAAAGCATGTTCTAAAGAGAGGCAGTCTTCTGTTATGATTCTACCTGTTTGTGCCTGTTTGAGCCTGTACTTACTTTTTCATTCAGCACAGAAAGGTCAATATTTGGAAGAGAACAAGAAGGGTATTTATGAAACTGTAGGAACACACATTTCATTTGGCAGTGCTAGCTGTGCCTTCCATACTTTTCTGAGCCATCTCCATAGGAAGCCAGTATAAATGCTACTTTTTATTTTTGTGAATCGAGCTCTTAATTTGCATCTGCTTTCTATTGGATAAGTCCCGGAAATTGAGATCACAAAGTTTAAAAAGGAGAATACCTGTTTAATGTTCCATGGTAGTCAGATTTTGTGCTTCATGCTTGCTCACAGCAAAAGCCTTGCAGGCAAGAGGCAGAATGAGCAATTTAACCAATCACTGACTGCTTGAGTCCATTATGTAAATGGAAAATAAGGCCATTTTATTAATGGGGAAAAATGGAAAAATAAAGTCTTAACAGTTCATTGTTTAAAGAGAGACTTATTTTAATGTCTGTCATATAAAATGGGTCTTTTAAAAGCAATACATAAAAATTCAAAAAGGAAGTCTATTCTGGGATTATAAACATACATGAATCTATCATTAAAGTTCTAATATAGCATTTCTGTGTTCTTTGTTGGATGTAATAAATAGTAATCACAAACATCAAAATATATTGCATTGTGAAAAGTTTATAGACCTTTATTGGAAGTTGACTTTTTCAGCCTCAAAAACTAGCCCTTACTGAGTGCCACTTTAATGGCAGGAGCTTTGTACATTTGTTTGTTTTAATCCTTACAACAACCTTGTGAGGCAGTTATTTTATTTTATTTTTTTTCTGATGATGGCTCGATGTTATTTCTGTTTGATGATTTATCAGTTAGCTGCTGTTGAGTAACAAACAACCATAGCTCTCCATGATATACAACAGACAGTTGATAGCTTATGCATCTGGAATCAGCTCTCCTGATCTTGGCTGGGTTTCTTCACAGGTCTAGAGGTTGTCTGGCTATCAGCTGAGGTGACTGGAGCTATTTGGCTCTCTTCCACATGTGTCTCAAACTGCCACAGGCTGCCCCAGACATGTCCTTCTCATGGCAATAGCAGAAGGTAAAAGTGGACTAGACTAGTGGAAATGTGCAGTTCCTTTTATAAACCTCTGTTGGCTCACTCCTATTAACACCTCATTGGCCACAGATATATATAGAGAGAAAATACACTCTGCTTCTCGATTGGAGGCACTCCAAAGTCCCATGACAAGGGATGAAGAATTGGGCCCATTAAAGCAATCAATCTCAAACAGACGACAAAGGCTTAATATTGTCTATTTATTTCACCAAATTGCTGTCCATGTTCTATTGATTTAACTTTCAACATACCTGCAATATTTGCAACTTTTCTATACACACTAAAAAACTAGAAACCAAACCAGACTCTTAACAGCTCTTCATGGATCATTTAATTATTCCAAAACTTTCCCAACTCATTTATTATTTTTCTTAATAATGAAAATGGTGCTGTGACAGTCACCATTTATTGGCATTTGTTATATGCCAGACACTGACTAAACACTTTTAAATCTTACAGTGATCCTACTGAGTGGGTACTATGATCCTAGTTTTATAGATGAGAGGGAAAATGAGCTGTAAGGATATTGAGAAACTTGTCCAAGTTTGTCCTTTTAGTAAGTATTGAAGCTCAATAGTAAGTATTGAATGGAAGTATTGAAGCTTCCATTGAAGATGGAAGTCCAGGTCTACTGGATGTCAATACCTGGACTCTCAATAGCCAGTCTATCACATTTTAATCCATCCAAATGCTAATCATTTGAATTGCCTGCATGTTGTTATCTCCTGTCATTCCTCTGTAAGGAAAATTACAAATATGTCCTTTTGCCTTTTGCCTATCAAAAAAAAGCTATGTCGTTCTTGTGACACACAAATTCCAACATACTCTGGGTACAATATCATAAACTTTTTCCCAGTAGACAGTATTTGTTCTAATTATGCAAAGCACTCGACCATGACCTGCAGAGGCCTGCTCCTTCCTACTTTCCTCTTTGTTCAGACTAGTTTGGGCCCTCTCTAGCAGTATCGCGCTTCACCCATCTGCCTTCAAGATGTCTCAAATTCAAGGAAATGTCTACTCCAGTTAAAATGACACTTTCAGTTTGTAAAAACATTTAAGAGTTTACAGAATGCTTTTACATTTATAAACACATTACTCAATTCTTATAACAGGTGAAAGGGCATATAAAAATAAAAAATAATAGGCTTAATTCTCTCTATTGAAAATAAGGGAAGATATCCTTCTCCTCTCCTTTTTCTGACTGTTTACTTTAGAAAACTTATAAGTACTTTCTTTTTGCTTTGAAATGCATATAAATTCTTTGAAAAACTAGATAGGCCCTTTGTCAGCTTTATGACCAGGAGTATCTTTCTCAAATATGTAGGAGCCATTTCTTTGAAATATAAACATCAAGGGAGTTAGCACCGCTACCTCTTCATTTCAGTGGGAGGGTAGGAACCCAACTTCATGGATCCCTTGCTCTAAGTTGCATAACTGCTTCCTATTATAAAGATATGAAAAGTTTGTTTTTCTTCTGGATAAAGCCAATTAACTAATACAGACAGTCACTCCAACTATGAAGTGATATTGGGATGAACTATGTGTGGCAAATGGTATTGTCAAGTCCTCTTACTTGACAAGGACAAATTTTTCTTTATCTCGAGCACAGGTATGTAATGAGTCATATCAGCTTGGCTACATTAAAGGGTGAGATTTCTTTCTGTCTTTGCAGTCTCTTAGCAGATTGCCTGTGATGTGCAAAACTTCCTGGTTTAATGTTTGTATAATAATAAAACTGTTTTCTTTCCCTACTAACTTTGTAGAGAGAATTTTTAGGTTGGGAGAAGATTTTTTGTCTTTAATGATATTTCCCCAACACAATCCACAAGGTAAATATTACTACACTCATTTTACATGCTAGGAAACTGAAGATCCAAAAGATGAAGTGATTTGCCTATCCAGGCAGTCTTACAGCTTACTATGTTGTAGAACTAGTGGGTTTATAAATTCACGAAGATTGGGATCATGTCTGTCTTGCTGATAATTTTATTACCAGTGTTCCACCAAAATATGGCAATAGTAAAAGTAAACTTAGTATTTTTGGAAGAATATATAAAACCCTGAATCCTAAGTTCATTCCAATATTATATTTGCTGCTAAACTTGTAGCAGTTTAGAGTTATGGTGTGGTACCCACAACAGCTAGGAAATTAAGGAGAAGGATTGTTATCTGACTGTGAACTAGTGAGAACAAAATATAATGGATCAGAGTAGAGATATTCAAAAACTCTGAAAGAGAATATTCTAACACCTAGGACTAAACTATAACTTAATTAAATATATAAAAAGATATAAATAAATAATGTAGTGATGTTTGGGGATGGGGTGTGGTCAGCAATGGGATCACTGAAAAAAAGACAACAGAAGCAAATTCTGGCAGAGCTGATCCTGTTACTGGTCACATTTGTAGAAGCAACTTCAGCCAATAGTGTCACTGGCAAGATCATCCCTAAAGTGAAATGGGATCATCAGATGATCTTGTCTCAATCCCGTTAAATTATATAACTATCTAATTCCTGTAGGCCATTAAATAGCTTAGTTAATAGATTTCAAGTTATTTCAGTCCCTATTATTTTATTTTCTTAGAGTAAGTCAGTTAGTTTCTGGTTCATATTTGCTTTCTCATCAGGTATGACTAGCATAAAAGTATGTTCAACAGTCGTTTTTGTGTCTGTCTCAGTATCATTCTAACTTCAGTAGCCCAAGTTAGTCAAACTCTTAGGAGTTGACCCCTTCTGGGCACGGACATGAGTGAATTTCTGGGTCTTCAAAGAATAGAACCATATTAGATGGGCCTTCTCTCACACCACCAGGTTTCAGTACATTTTACATATGACACACATGACAGTACAAGCTCACGAACCTAAAACACCATCTCCGGGAGCTATGCCCTAGCTCTAGCCTTCCCCATTTGCTACTCATTCAAGAAAGTGTATGGGAATAAAAGTAAGAGAACATTACAACATATGGCATACTTTCACAAAAACATGCCCCATAAAACATTTCCATACTTTACCAACAGGCATGCTGTTAGACAAAAGGTGGGGAAACTATACAAGCTTAGAACATTCTGATATGACAAAGCAGTAGTTTGCTGAAGCTGATTCATACCAACTCATAAGAGCTAAATCTGCTTGTCTCTTTCCATCTCTGCACTCAGTAATGTCACATGGGTACTTTGAAATAGGCCAAGGTGGGAGTATCGACACGAAATCTGCAAAGACTACAAATTGGAGATTATTTTCCAGAGAGCAGTTTATCAGCATACCTTTGGATGATAAATTCTTTATCACAGGAATTCTGAGAGATTTTTAAATTATAATACCCATGATGTCTTTAAGATATTTGGCCATGAAATACTTTTGTCAAGACAAAATTGAATGCTTTATAAACTATAAGAAAAATGAAGTAATTAAACAATTATATTATTAACTATTTTACTGGTTAATTACATATGACATACCACCCTACTGATCATTCCTTCACTTATTGATGTATTTATTCAGTAATAATTCAAGAGCCTATTAAGCAACAGACACTAGTGTACCAAGATAGTACAGTTGAATACTGTTCTCTGATGCCACATCCAGCTGTTAGTATATTCTGAGTTTTACTGTTCTCAGTGTTGAGATTTTCATCCACATGTCCCTGAAAGCAGCTCCTGTTTAGTCATTGGCAAACAGTGGGATATTCCATGTTCCTATACAGGACCTAATATCCTAGGCATCATGCTAAGTTCCTTAAATACATTATCATACCCAATCCTCATCCTTTGATGGTACCATAGTATTTTTATTATCCCAACTATTACAGGTGACGAAATTCAGTCACATAGAGATTAAATGATCTGCCCTAGGTCGCATGATAGCAAATTCTAGAATCAAAATTCAAACCTAATAAACAACTCATAGGTATACTTAACACTAGGATTTACCACCTCCAGACAAGATATTTAAGGTTATGTTGTGACACCTCCATGAACTCAGAGGGGAGGAACAAGCTGAATGTGTTCACTCATCTGTTCATTAAACATTTATCCAGTACTTACCATGAGATATGTTAATCGTGTTTCTCAAGATATGTTTTGTATACACCAGGTGTGCTCAGAAGTGCTCCATGGGGGTTCCATGCAGAGTCTCAGAAGAAATATAGCTCATCTTCCCAGAATTCAAAATTTCTAAGAGGAGGAGAGTATATTTTCATGTTAAAACAAAAAAAGATGCATTGGGAATAGAATGCAAAATTTATGTACGTTTTACATAAGCACTGGAAAATTCTCAGAGATTTCACATTTTGGAGTAGCAACTACCTTGGCCTAAGTGTCAGAATTCTTGTGGTCCATTGATGAGCTGGAAACACTTTGTAGCTGAAAATCTCCTAAATGTTAGCCATTACATTAGAGTACAGGTTCCAGAGTCAGAGGACCTGGATCTACCTGACTGATAGGTTTTTTGTTATCTCTCCTGCTCCATTCCCCAAGTATGCTGGACTTCTTTCTGTTCCTACTCACTCTTCACTCTGGCTGGAACTCTCTTTACCTAGATCTTCTTATGCCTGGTCTATCTTCACATTGAGCTTCAGCTAGACTTTCACTTATTCAAACCTTCTTTGACTCTCCTATCTAAAGTCACAGTCTAATTCTATTTTCTGTTTTGAGGAAACTGTAATGTTTTCCACAGTGGCTGCACCAATTTACATTCCCACCAACAGTGCACTAGTGTTCCCTTTTCTCCACATCCTTGCCATTTGTAAAAACATGGAAGGACCAAAAGCATGGTTAGACCTAGAGGGTACTATACTTACTGAAATAAGTTAGAGAAACACAAATACTGTATGTTATTATTTATATGTGGAATCCAGGAAATGGAACAAATGAAATGAATATAACAAAACAGAAGCAGACTCACAGACACAGAGAATAAACTAGTGGTTACCAGTAGGGAGAGGGCAAGGTAGGGGTAAGGAGGGGCTTAAGAGGCACAAACTATTATCTGCAAAACAATCTACAAGGATATATTGCACAGCACAGGGAATATAGTCAATATTTTATAACTTTAAATTGAGTATAATCTATAAAAATATTGAATCAATACACTGTACACCTAAAACTAATATACTATTGTAAATTAACTATAAGTCAATAAAAAATAAAATAGAGTAGATATCACCTTGTGATTCCCCAGCCACTGGGCAGCTGGAGGCTGGGTGGTCAGGACTGCACCCCACTCCAAAGGAGTGGAGACGCCAGCACCGCCAGCTCTGTGGTTGAAAGCAGATGCCCCCTGAGTCCGCCATGTCTGATGTCCCAACAGCACGATGTCATTAGCAGTGTGGATGAAAGGCTCTTGGTTCTGCAGCCAGGAGTCAGTGCTGTGCCTCTGAGGTGGGAGAGCCAACTTCTGGACACTGGTCCACAAGAGACCTCCCAGCTCCACATAATATCAAATGGCGAAAATCTCCCAGAGATCCCCAACTCAACACCAGCACCCAGCTTCACTCAACGACCAGCAAGCTACAGTGCTGGACATCCTATGCCAAACAACTAGCAAGACAGGAACACAACACCACCCATTAGCAGAGAGGCTTCCCAAAATCATAATAAGCCGAAAGACACCCCAAAACACACCACCAGACATAGACCTGCCCACCAGAAAGACAAGATCCAGCCTTATCCACCAGAACACAGGCACTAGACCCCTGCACCAGGAAGCCTACACAATACACTGAACCAAACTTAGCCACTGGGGACAGACACCAAAAACAATGGGAATTACGAACCTGCAGTCCGCAAAAAGGAGACCCCAAACACAGTAAGATAAGCAAAATGAGAAGACAGAAAAACAAACAGCAGATGATGGAGCAAGATAAAAACCCACCAGACCAAACAAATGAAGACGAAATAGGTAGTCTACCTGAAAAAGAATTCAGAATAATGATAGTAAAGATGATCCAAAATCTTGGAAATAGAATAGACAAAATGCAAGGTACATTTAACAAGGACCTAGAAGAACTAAAGATGAAACAAACAATGATGAACAACACAATAAATAAAATGAAAAATACTCTAGATGGGATCAATAGCAGAATAACTGAAGCAGAAGAATGGATAAGTGACCTGGAAGATAAAATAGTGGAAATAACTACTGCAGAGCAGAATAAAGAAAAAAGAATGAAAAGAACTGAGGACAGTCTCAGAGACCTCTGGGACAACATTAAATGCATCAACATTTGAATTATAGGGGTTCCAGAAGAAGAAGAGAAAAAGAAAGGGACTTAGAATATATTTGAAGAGATTAAAATTGAAAACTTCCCTAATATGGGAAAGGAAATAGTTAATTAAGTCCAGGAAGCACAGAGAATCCCATACAGGATAAATCCAAGGAGAAATACACTAAGACACATATCAATCAAACTGTCAAAAATTAAATACAGAGAAAATATATTAAAAGCAGCAAGGGAAAAATAACAAATAACACACAAGGGAATCCCCATAAGATTAACAGCTGATCTTTCAGCAGAAACTTTGCAAGTCAGAAGGGACTGGCAGGACATATTTAAAGTGATGAAGGAGAAAAACCTGCAACCAAGATTACTCTACCCAGCAAGGATCTCATTCAGTTTTGATGGAGAAATTAAAACCTTTACAGACAAGCAAAAGCTGAGAGAGTTCAGCACCACCAAACCAGCTTTACAACAAATGTTAAAGGAATTTCTCTAGGCAAGAAACAAAAGAGAAGGAAAAGACCTACAATAATGAACCCAAAACAATTAAGAAAATGGAAATAGGAACAAACATATCGATAATTACCTTAAATGTAAATAGATTAAATGCTCCCACCAAAAGACACAGATTGGCTGAATAGATACAAAAACAAGACCCATATATTTGCTGTCTACAAGAGACCCACTTCAGGCCTAGAGACACATACAGATTAAAAGTGAGAGGACGGAAAAAGATATTTCATGCAAATGCAAACCAAAAGAAAGATGGAGTAGCAATTCTCATATCAGACAAAATAGACTTTAAAATAAAGACTATTAGAAGAGACAAAGAAGGACACTACATAATGATCAAGGGATGGATCCAAGAAGAAGATATAAAAATTGTAAATATTTATGCACCCAACATAGGAGCACCTCAATACATAGGGCAAATACTAACAGCCATAAAAGGAGAAATCGACAGTAACACATTCATAGTAGGGGACTTTAACACCCCACTTTCACCAATGGACAGATCATCCAAAATGAAAATAAATAAGGAAACCCAAGCTTTAAATGATACATTAAACAAGATGGACTTAATTGATATTTATAGGACATTCCATCCAAAAACAACAGAAGACACATTTTTCTCAAGTGCTCATGGAACATACTCTAGGATAGATCATATCTTAGGTCACAAATCAAGCCTTGGTAAATTTAAGAAAACTGAAATTGTATCAAGTATCTTTTCCAGCCACAGTGCTATGAGACTAGATATCAATTACAGGAAAAGACCTGTAAAAAATGCAAACACATGGAGGCTAAACAATACACTACTTAATAACGAAGTGATCACTGAAGAAATCAAAGAGGAAATAAAAATATACCTAGAAACAAATGACAATGGATACACGACGACCCAAAATCTATGAGACGCAGCAAAAGCAGTTCTAAGAGGGAAGCTTATAGCAATACAATCCTACCTTAAGAAACAGGAAACATTTCGAATAAACAACCTAACCTTGCACCTAAAGCAATTAGAGAAAGAACAAAAAAAACCCCAGAGTTAGCAGAAGGAAAGAAATCATAAAAATCAGATCAGAAATAAATGAAAAAGAAATGAAGGAAACGATAGCAAAGATTAATAAAACTAAAAGCTGGTTCTTTGAGAAGATAAACAAAATTGATAAACCATTAGCCAGACTCATCAAGAAAAAAAGGGAGAAGACTCAAATCAATAGAATTAGAAATGAAAAAGGAGAAGTAACAACTGACACTGCAGAAATACAAAAGATCATGAGAGATTACTAGAAGCAACTCTATGCCAATAAAATGGAGAACCTGGAAGAAATGGACAAATACTTAGAAAGGCACAACCCGCCAAAACTGAATCAGGAAGAAATAGAAAATATGAACAGACCAATCACAAGCACTGAAATTGAAACTGATTAAAAATGTTCCAACAAACAAAAGCCCAGGAGCAGATGGTTTCACAGGTGAATTCCATTAAACATTTAGAGAAGAGCTAACACCTATCCTTCTCAAACTCTTCCAAAATATAGCAGAGAGAGGAACATTCCTAAACTCATTCTACAAGACCACCATCACCCTGATACCAAAACCAGACAAGGATGTCACAAAGAAAGAAAACTACAGGCCAATATCACTGATGAACATAGATGCACAAATCCTCAACAAAATACTAGCAAACAGAATCCAACAGCATATTAAATGGATAATACACCATGATCAAGCGGGGTTTATTCCAGGAATGCAAGGATTCTTCAATATACACAAATCAATCAATGTGACACACCATATTAATAAATTGAAGGAGAAAAACCATATGATCATTTCAATAGATACAGAGAAAGCTTTCGACAAAATTCAACACCCATTTATGATAAAAACCTTGCAGAAAGTAGGCATAGAGGGAACTTTCCTCAACATAATAAAGGCCATATATGACAAACTCACAGCCAACATCGTCCTCAATGGTGAAAAACTGAAAGCATTTCCACTAAGATCAGGAGCAAGACAAGGTTTCCCACTCTCACCTCTCTTATTCAACATAGTTTTGGAAGTTTTAGCCACAGCAATCAGAGAAGAAAAGGAAATAAAAGGAATCCAAATCAGAAAAGAAGAAGTAAAGCTGTCACTGTTTGCAGATGACATGACACTATACATAGAGAATCCTAAAGATGCTACCAGAAAACTACTAGAGCTAATCAATGAATTTGGTAAAGTTGCAGGATACAAAATTAATGCACAGAAATCTCTTGCATTCCTATACACTAATGATGAAAAATCTGAAGGTGAAATCAAGAAAAAACTCCCATTTACCATTGCAACAAAAAGAGTAAAATATCTAGGAATAAACCTACCTAAGGAGACAAAAGACCTGTATGCAGAAAATTATAAGACACTGATGAAAGAAATTAAAGATGATACAAATAGATGGAGAGATATACCATGTTCTTGGATTGGAAGAATCAACATTGTGAAAATGACTCTACTACCCAAAGCAATCTACAGATTCAATGCAATCCCTATCAAACTACCACTGGCATTTTTCACAGAAGTAGAACACAAAATGTCACAATTTGTATGGAAACACAAAAGACCTCGAATAGCCAAAGCAATCTTGAGAACGGAAAACAGAGCTGGAGGAATCAGCCTCCCTGACTTCAGACTACACTACAAAGCTACAGTAATCAAGACAGTATGGTACTGGCACAAAAACAGAAAGATAGATCAATGGAACAGGATAGAAAGCCCAGAGTTAAACCCATACACATATGGTCACCTTATCTTTGATAAAGGAGGCAGGAATGTACAGTGGAGAAAGGACAGCTTCTTCAATAAGTGGTGTTGGGAAAACTGAAGAGGTACATGTAAAAGTATGAAATGAGATCACTCCTTAACACCGTACACAAAAATAAGCTCAAAATGGATTAAAAACCTAAATGTAAGGCCAGAAACTATCAAACTCTTAGAGGAAAACATAGACAGAACACTCTATGACATAAATCTCAGCAAGATCTTTTTTGACCCACCTCCTAGAAAAATGGAAATAAAAACAAAAATAAACAAATGGGACCTAATGAAGCTGCAAAGCTTTTGCACAGCAAAGGAAACCATAAACAAGACCAAAAGACAACCCTCAGAATGGGAGAAAATGTTTGCAATGAAGCAACTGACAAAGGCTTAATCTCCAAAATTTATAAGCAGCACATGTAACTTAATAACAAAAACACAAACAGCCCAATCCAAAAACGGGCAGAAGGCCTAAATAGACACTTCTCCAAAGTACATATACAGACTGCCAACAAACACATGAAAGAATGCTCAACATCACTAATCATTAGAGAAATGCAAATCAAAACTACAATGAGATATCATCTCACACCAGTCAGAATGGCCATCATCAAAAAATCTAGAAACAATAAATGCTGGAGAGGGTGTGGAGAAAAGGGAACACTCTTGCACTGTTGATGGGAATGTAAATTGATACAGCCACTGTGGAGAACAGTATGGAGGTTCCTTAAAAAACTACAAATAGAACTACCATATGACCCAGCAATCTCACTGCTGGGCATATACCCTGAGAAAACCGTAATTCAAAAAGAGTCATGTACCTAAATATTCATTGCAGCTCTATTTACAATAGCCCAGAGATGGAAACAGCCTAAATGTCCATCATTGGATAAATGGATAAAGAAGATGTGGCACATATATACAATGGAATATTACTCAGCCATAAAAAGAAATGAAATTGAGCTATTTGTAATGAGGTGGATAGACCTAGAGTCTGTCATACAGAGTGAAGTAAGTCAGAAAGAGAAAGACAAATACCGTATGCTAACACATATATATGGAATTTAAGAAAAAAAAATATCATGAAGAACCTAGGGGTAAGACAGGAATAAAGACACAGACCTACTAGAGAATGGACTTGAGGATATGGGGAGGGGGAAGGGTAAGCTGTGAGAAAGTGAGAAAGAGGCATGGACATATATACACTACCAAACGTAAGGTAGATAGCTAGTGGGAAGCAGCCGCATAGCACAGGGAGATCAGCTCAGTGCTTTGTGACCACCTATTGGGTGGGATAGGGAGGGTGGGAGGGAGAGAGATGCAAGCAGGAAGAGATATGGGAACATAT
The DNA here is from genome assembly GCF_008692025.1 of Phocoena sinus. Classification (NCBI taxonomy): domain Eukaryota; kingdom Metazoa; phylum Chordata; class Mammalia; order Artiodactyla; family Phocoenidae; genus Phocoena; species Phocoena sinus. Next base: position 60,205,334 of record NC_045763.1, on the reverse strand, counting down.
GTATATATATAAATGATTCATTTTGTTGTTAAGCAGAAACTAAGTCACCATTGTAAAGCAATTATACTCCAATAAAGATGTAAAAAAATTTTTTTAAATAAATAAAAAATAGAGTAAAATACAGTTACACTCTATTACCATATCTACTGTATTTAGAACTATGTGTACTTTTTTTATAGCATATATCAGTATTGGAAATTATTTATTTTATATTTGTTTTATTTATTGCCTCTACCTTTTAAGGGAATTTAAGCATTCCAAGAGCAGGAAACTTGTCCACTTGTCCACAGTTTTATTCCTAACTCTCAGAACAAAGCCTAGCATAAAAGGGCATTTAATAACACTTGTTAAATGTTAAATGAGTGAATAAATGATGATGTGTGTAAACCATTTGTTACTTTACTAACCTTTCTCTCTCAGTTTCTATACCTATTAAAAGGGGGAAAGTATGGCATTTTTTTTCATAGTGTCACAATGAAGATTTACAAAATATATAAAAAGTGCTTATAAGAGTGCCCAACATATAGCAAGCACTTAATAAATTTATTATTATAAGTGAAAGACACATAAGAATCAATGTATACAACAAAGAAAGTCACTTTTCTATAGTTTCTGTGTTTTATGGGGACTGTATTGAAGAGGCATTCTGAATTTAAAATGTACAGATTTTTTAAACCCACTGTCTCAAACCACAACTAAGCATCAGGTAGATTTATGTTGGTCTTGTCACTGTGGACATAAGCTGCATTATCCCCAAAAAGTAGTGCAAAACATAAAATTCTTCCCTCATAGGAAGGCTATAAAATGTTAGCCATAACGTAAAAGACAATGGCCATAATGATCAACAGCAAGGGCATGGGCAGAAAGCTGCATTATCTGGTTAATACGTTTTAAATGTTTATGAGTTGTGAATGTGTTTGTTTATGTATTCGGTGCTGACCACTCACACAGAAAAAATGACAATGATGCTTGCCCTTTTTAAAATTTGAAATCGTAAAATCTTTCATTGAGGCTGCTTCAATGCTATAAAAACTATCCTATGTGTTCATTATCAAAAACTTCCAGTTTTAGACTATATTCCATGTTAACAGAAACATTTTGAAGTAAAGTGGGCATTTTACCCTTAAATCCTATTTTACAAAGCCTATCCAAAAATTGGGGTTATTTAACTGTTATAATTTAAGAATTACAGATTACGTTGGGGTTCTTTTTCACGGGTTGATAAACAGTCATATCTAGCTCATTTCCGAGCATTTAAAAAAATACCATTGTATAACCTATTATGAATTCTGTTGTAGGTACAGGGGAAAAAAGCAGTTTATATGGCAAACTAAGTCCTGTCAATGATGTTTACATTCTAGTGTTGGAGAGAGGGACAAAAATAAAGTAAGTGTCCAGAGCATCCTGAATCTCAACTCTGGCTCAACTTGTCTCGTGGATCTGAGGGCCATTTTTGAAGTTTTGGCATCCAAACTGGGATACTGCCAGAGTAACTGCCATGCTGTCAAGCACTTTGCCTTCTAAGGGTAAGTTAGAGAACCTCGCTTCCTAACACAGCCCACCAGTCACTGTAGCTGGTACTGATTAACTCTGTGTACTTGTCTTTCATTCAGTAGTAACAAGAGTCTTGACTGCCATGTTTTCAACTCATGTCCCAACCTCTTGCACCTGCTATTCTTGTCTCCATATTATTTCTTCTCTTCTCTATTAATGTAGTTCAATCTTCCCCTACTTCACCATCTCTATGATCTGTATACTACCTGTTCTGTTGTGAACAAACTGGCGTTAATTTTTTAATTAATTTTTTTCCAGATCATGAAAGAAATACATGTTCAATTTAAGACATTTATAAAATTTTAAAAGTATATATTAAAAAGAACAGTTGTATTGCCCCAAAAGCACAACCCAGATATAACATTTTTGGTATTCTGTGTTTGCCTACAATCTTCTTCCCCACATGTGTATCCTTACTAGTTAAATGATTTTTCGGAATTGTTGATACTTTCTAAATTGTGGAGGAAGCCAATTAGGGGATCACTCTGCTCCTTTGTTTCTCTATACAATGGTTCTCACTATTCTCCAAGAGGAAAAATCAGAGTGGAGGGTTTAGAAGTGGAAACTGGCACATGAGTTGTCCAGCCCCTTCCTCTTTTCCTTCTCTTGGGACCCAGTCGCCTATAAAGGAGCACACTTTTTGTTCTGCTCCTCCATGTGGTAAGTCTTAGTGAGGTGGGTACCTGGTGGGAGGCCTATCCCAGCCCAACTCTGCTGAAGACCGAATGGGAAGCTCTGTCTAATTTTGGAGTGTTACAAAGACCACATGCCACTTTCTTCAACTGCAGCTTTTTTTGTAATAAAGGTGATATTTTAGCCTTCATTCTGAGGAGCTTTTAATCTTATTTTTCAAGTTGTTCAGGACTTGGACAGTAAAGAAGGATGTTGCTTTATTCTTCACACAGTGACAAAACACATGTGCTCTGTGATGGATGCTGTGATGTGCCATCTAGGTGGCCCTTTCATAAAAGCTTGTTTTCCCAGCTTCTGGAATTAGCATCAGCACAGGGCTGTCAGCCCCTTCAGGGACCACCTCAGGTGTGAAGAGCATCCCCATCCAAGGTCATGACCTTTCTTTGAAAGCCTACATCCAATAGCTGATTGATGCATGGGTATAAAGTCCTAGTCCATCTTTTGGGACATTCAGTTGTCATTTTAGCTCCAGAGCTCCCTAAGCATCAAAAAAAGATTATCATTGGGTATAAGTCATAGGTTGGTTTCTTCTTTTGCTCACAACTGCTTCCTTTTTCTCTGTTCTACAGATGTTGTTCCCAAGGCCCCTCCTTAAGAAATATCCAACATACCAACTTCCATCTCTGAGACTGCTGAGTCTGCTTCCTGAGAAACTTAACCCCTCACATTTATATATACAAATGCACACACATCACTTTATTAAAGGTATATGTTGTAATAACCACATATTATTAATAATACAGGAATCTAATAATAGAGGAATAATATTCTATTCAATGGTGATTCCATAATTATTCTATCTAACTCCTGTTCTTGGACATTTTTTGTATTCCTAATCCTTGCTCTTTTAAATATCACATCACAAAAAAACCTTTGTTTACAAATATTTTTTCACATATCTAAATCTAATTAATTGTGAAGGATAAATACATTTGTGAGAGTGAAGTTACTGCATAAAATAAGATGCATATTTTTAAAACGTTTTGATGTTACTGTCAATTTGCCCTCTGAAAAATCTCACACCAATACACACTCCCACCAGCAGGAAAGGTGAAAATCTATTTCAAAGCACATTTACTAACATTGATGTTTTAAATAATATATTATCTAGTTATTTAATTATGTTTTTATTTTCCTTATTAATGAGTTAGAAAATTCATTTATATATTTATTAGCCAATAAATATTATCTCTTTCTTTGTGAATTATGTGTCCACATACTTTGTTTATTCTTCTTGGTTGTTATTTTCCTTAAAAATATTTTATAAAACTTTTCAAAACCAAAGAGTAATGACATTTGTATAGTACTGAGCTTAACATGAAAGAAATCGATCATTCTCTCCATTTGAGTGTTCTTTCATGATATAGTCTATACCAATGATTCTCAACTGCCAGCAGTTTTGCTTCCCAGGGCATCTAGCAATGTCTGGAGACAATTTTAATTGTCATGACTTTGCAGGGAGAGTAGGGAAAGGAGGTGCTACTGGAATCTAGTTAAAATCTAGTGAATAAAGGCTAAGGATGCTGCTAAACATCTTACAACAGGGAAGACCACTAAAACAAATAATTATCCAGTCCAAAATATCAATCATGCCAAGACCAAGAAACCCTCATCTGTACAGAGCATTCTGCAAAGTTCTTGGTTGAGTTTATTCATAGGGGTGTGTGTGTGTGCACGTGTGCAAGTGCGGGCATATAAAAATTCTTCAATTACATTTTCTGACTTAATGTTGGTTGAAATGAATTACTTTTTATGTGTGTATTTTGAAACTCTAAATCTTTTTTTTGGTATTTATATATTTGATTTCTTACTCTCCTGGGTTTTCTATTTAATGATATTGTTCCTGATAATAATACAGGTGTTATAATTTTGCAATTATTTTGTGTATAATGTAGGTAAGAAAAACTAGTAAGTGTACTGACGTTTTTGGAAATCAGGGTTTTCAGTTCCTCCAGGACCCTACATGCTATAAAGCACAACTATTACTTAATTATAGTATAGGGCTGTTATTTTCTAATATAATAGTATCACTAATAACAGCTACTATATACTGAGTCTCTCTGCTGTCTGTCTGGTGTGTGTCACTCTACTCACTGATACACATGCAATACTCCGTTTGCTCCTCATAATAATTCTATGAAGTGGTTATTATTTCCCCTGAACTTCACAAATGAAGTTCAGAGATTTTAAAAATATGTCAAATGCCATTCAACTAAAATATGGCAAAGATTCAAACTTTTGCGTGCTCAACTCCAAAGCTATGCTCCTTCTATTTAAAATATTAAAAATGGAGCTAAAATACCTTAGTGAATTCAGATCTTTAGCCTATAGCTGATACTATTTGTTCTTGCAGATGAAATTTGAGGATCCTTTTACCAGGTACTATCTACCACTGAGACTGTGATTGGAATTGGACGCATAAGTATATGTAAGTTATTTTCAATTATCCACTAATCTAAACAATAAATATTTCCAGTCAGGGCAGTAATAAGAGGCACCGATATTTATCTTTCAACATTTTCATGTTGAAGGGACAACAACTGCTATTGATTGTCAGTGTGAATATTACTTCAATGTCACAAATTTCTCAATAGCTTTTTTGGTTTTATTGGCATGAACTGTTTGTTTATATATATCATTCTTTCACAAGATGTGAATTCCTAGCATATTTATTTTTTCTTAATCCTCCTCAACATACATAAAATGTCAGTCTGGAATAATTATAGGTAGAGCAAATAACAAGTCATTCTATGTGACAGGCACCTAATGGCATCTGGGACCTGGTCATGTCATAAGCCTTCTTTGCTGAAGTGCTTTTCTGCTCCGAGGAAACCTTCTTTGAGGCTGAAGCTGTTCTCCCCTCCCAGACTGAGAGACATTAATGAGAGGGTTAACTAGTCCAATTATTTGCAAGTGTAATTGTCCATAATTTGAAGACGGCAAATATCCTGCTTTCTGGAGCTTATAGGAAAGAGAGGAAAGATTCACATTAACTAGGAGAGGTGAGCTTCCTTTGTCATTTCTCTTTCAAGGGAGCTTCAAACACTTTGCACTGAGGGAAAACAAAGGTGTTAGACTGTTAGAAAAATAATTGCAGCATTGAAGCTAGGAACTGCTGTGAATAACGGCAAGTGGAGAGAATTGTTAGAGCTCAGGAAGTTCAGCAATGGACTCTTGTCTTGACCAGTTTATAACAGGAGCCATATTACAACCTAAGTAACTCTGGAGGTCCACTGGACTGCATCCTCTCAGTTTCTGGGAACTATCCCTAGAATCTCATAAATTCTCTTGTTTTGCTTCAGCTAGTTCAAATGGGTTTATTTCATCGAAACTAATGAGTTCTAATGAATAAAAGACTACAGTAACCAATTCAGATACTGAATCCTCTGGGGAAAGGTATATTCCCTTTTTTGAGCATTAAGACTTCAGCTCTGGGAGATAGGCAAAATGCACACTGTCCCTCAGATGAAAAGTTCAGTTTCTCTGGGAAATCTATTTGATTAGCTGTAGAGCTACTTTGCTAACCAGTATGCTAAGAATCTAAGCTAGAATCACCCTTTTCGTGGTGCAGGTTGCATTTTCATAACAGGTCAATTAGACAATGAAAAATCACTTCTCGAAATTAATTCAACACACTCCACTGCCTTTATGTTGGTTTCAGCAAAATGTCTAAGATATATATTCATATGCCTTGAACAAAATGGTTCAGTAATTTGTCTTCAGCTGCTAGTCACTGTTCATTCAGTTCAATTCATTTTAAGTGTGATTGTGTCCAGACTGTTGTGTGATCTGATTAAGGAACCACAAAAAAGACATGTAACTTCCCTTGGGAAATTTGTATTTTGGGGGTTTACATTTCTAGTCTGAAATAAATCAGTGGCTACTTGGTTACTTCACTACTTTATTTTCATTGAATAAATCATATTTTGGAGTCACAGCCTTTAAATTCTAGGTGATGCTGCCCAGGCAAGTAAAAGCCATGTGGCTGGTTCAGCGATCCATGGAAAACCAATTTCACTTCCAAACTGAGAGCTCTCAAGAGAAAAGAAGACAAAACAAAACAAAAAGTACATGATTCTAAATGAACCAGACTCTTGAAGTTGTGTTCAGCTCTAACAGCTATGATTCAATGATCCCAAAAGATAAATGTATGAAAACAAGAAAGAAAGACTTCACCTGAATGTAGAAGAAAACCATCCACTGAAGATGAATGATGCATGAAATATTTTTCCTATTTTTTTAAAAACTCGTCTGCAGTAAAAATCTTTTTGAATGAGAAATTACATTTGGGAGATTTTCTCTATGTACACTAATGTCTTTTTCTTTTTTTTTCTATTTTGGTTCTTTGCAAATGGGTCTAATCCAGGTAAAAGAATAACTGGAAAATTCAGCTTTCTTCTCTGTAGAATGGGATTAATAGTACTTATAGTTTAGGGCTTCTATGAGAAATAAAGGAAATAATTCATGTAAAAATGTTCGAAATTCTAACCATTTTTATTAATGTAAGTTCATTTATTCATTCAGCAAGTATTTGCTGAGTGAGCCCTATGTGTCAGACACTGTTCTAGTTTTTGGAGATGTAGCAGTGAGGAAGACAAGCTCCATTCCTTCAGAGACCTTACTTACTAGTGAGAGAGAAAAACATTAACAATAAATGATAGTATTTAATTAATGTTCATTTACTTTGATGTGATAACAGTTATTGGGATTGTGTGTAGGAAATTTCCTTATTCTTAGGATAAGGTGAAGAATTTAGGGGTGAAAGAATGATGAAGAATTTAGGGGTGATATATTGCAATGTTTGCAACTTTAAAATATTTGGCAAAAGAGTCTTATGTGTATATGTATACATATATGTTTGTATATTGTGTGTAAATGTGTGTATACACACACATACATGAGAGAGAGAAAGTAAATGTGGCAAAATGTTAACAACAAAAAAAAAAAAATGAAAAAAATAAATAAATATATGATATAATATTTAGAAATGATCTTTCCTATAAAGAAAAATATTCATTTTAGTATAGCTATTAAACAAAAAGCCATGACATATCAATAGGATTTCCAGACAAGAGGGATCACCAGATTTAGATGACAGAATAGAATGATCCTAATAGTATCATTCATGATCTTGTCCCACTAACCAACCAGACATAGTGCAAAGAAACTTGAAGAGGATAGTAGAAGTCAAACTACTAGGGGTTACATATATTGTGAGTTTTGAAATCTTTATCAAAGTAAACAAACTGAACAATAGGTAAATTGTATCTTTTTTTGCGTTACGGGGGCCTCTTACTGTTGTGCCCTCTCCCACTGTGGAGCACAGGCTCCGGACGCACAGGCCCAGCGGCCATGGCCCACAGGCCCAGCCACTCCACGGCATGTGGGATCCTCCCGGACCGGGGCACGAACCCGTGTCCCCTGCGTCGGCAGGTGGACTCTCAACCACTGCGCCACCAAGGAAGCCCTGTATCTATTTTTTTAAAAAAGGTTGTTAATTCTGGATTTGGTAACCTTTTTGAAGTAGGCTAATAAAAAGAAAATGTAACTGGCCAATATTTCTGAAATTGAATACTCTTTCTGCCCCTAAAGAACCTATTAAAATAGCAATTATAATAATGATAATGATTAATAAATACTTATAATGATAATAATATAGTAATAACAATTGTTAACATTTATTGAAAGCTTACAATGAATCACATTTTTGCAAAGCCCTTCAAAAGCATAGCCTCATTGAATCTTTAAAACACTATGAGGAAACAGACTCACAGACATAGAAAACAAAATTATGGTTACCAAAGGGGGAAGGGGTAGGGGAGGGATAAATTAGGAGTTTGGGATTAGTATATACAAACTACTATATATAAAACAGATAAATAATAATGTCCTACTGTATAACACAGGGAACTATATTCAATATCTTGTAATAAACTAAAATGGAAAAGAATAAGAAAAAGGATATATATATATATAGAGAGAGAGAGAGAGACATATATACATGTATAACTGAGTCACTTTGTTGTACACCAGAAACTAACACAACATTGTAAGTTAACTACACTTCAATAAAAGAAAAAAAAACACTTTGAGTTACTTGCCATTATCTTCCTCAATTTATGGGTGAAGAAACCAAGACTTACAGAAGTTCAGTACCTTCTTCAAGGACACAGAGTTGGTAGAGAAGAATGTCAAATGCTTCTCTATTGATTTCAGAGCTCTAAAAACACTTTGCCAATACTCTTTGTTCTTACTGGATTATGAACTTTTCCTTCATTACCTATTCTGTACAGTTTATTCAGCATCCTACTATATTGGGTACCTTATATATCATGTCTTTCTTAATTATCTAAAAAAATATGATGAGGTATGTTAGTCAGCTATTGGTATATAGCAAACCATACCAAAAATGCGTGGCAAAATCAATAAGCATTTTTTCTTACTCATGGATTTTTGAGACAGACTGGGAGCCAGCTAATCTAGTTCAGGCTCAGCTAGAATTGGCTGCAAGCCATGGATCATCCAGATATGATCTACATGTCTTTCATTCTCTTTGGACCATTCAGCTAACTTGAGTATATGTTTCTCATGACTATGACAGAAGCACAAGAGAGCAAGCCCCACCCAACCCCACCCAACCCAACACAAGCAAATGTCAAGCCTTTTTTCTCATCAGACCTTATAAAATTCCTTCAGCCAAAGTAAGTTACATGGGCAAGTCCAACATCAATGGAGCTCGGGAACATATTTAGACTTAGTGGAAGAAACTGCAGAGGCATATGGCAAAATACATGGATACAAAGAAGAAAAAGATTTGGTGACAATGATGCAATCTACCACAGATATCTACAATATTATTACAGATGAAAAATTAGAGACTTAGGTTGCTTAAAAACTTGACTTTGGTTAGCTAGCTCTTAACTGAAACAATAAATCTTTTCTGCCCATTCTCAAAGAAAAATGGCTTTCCAGTATTGGGAGATGTTAACGAAGAAAAAAGAAGGAACTTGAGAGAGTTTATGGTGTATGCCTCTATTCTTCCTCTGTGTCCCTTGCAATACCTAATCTTGTTCATGACCCACAATGCATGGCCAACAAATGTGTGATGATCAAGAAGTAGCCATCAAAGACTCCAATTAAACCAGAGGCAAATGCACAAAAATGATAGTGTTGAGTGGGACATTTTTATAGGTACCTTTTCTATACTCATGGTATTTGTACAGAAGGAATTTTAAAGTAATGCAAAAGTAGAGTTGGCCTTTGAGCAAAGAAATACATATATTTTGGAGAGAGAGATGATTAAAATGGAACTCTGGCATTCCTTAAGTAGCATTATTAAACAATCTATTTAGCAAACCTGTTATCCTCATCAGTTTTTACTAGGAAAAAAAAAAAAAACAAAGCAAAACAAAAACAGACAAACCGTGATTACAGACTTGTGTTTCCCAAATGGAGGCAAATTTGGCCCTTTGTTTCTCATCCTTCTAGAGATGCAAATCTTGGGCTTTTTTTTTTTTTTTCTTTTTTCTTTTGCAGTACACGGGTTTCTCACTGCTGTGCCCCCTCCCGTTGGCGAAGCACAGGCTCCGGACGTGCAGGCTCAGCGGCCACGGCTTACGGGCCCAGCCGCTCCGCGGCATGTGGGATCTTCCCGGACCGGGGCACGAACCTGTGTTCCCTGCATCGGCAAGCGGACTCTCAACCACTGCACCACCAGAGAAGCCCCAAATCTTGGGCTTTTAATAGACAGTGATAACCTGATTTGCTCTCAACTCAGTAGTTTTCAATATAATTGATGCCAAGAAAACAAATGTTGCAGGGCAGATACAATTGTTTTACAACTGAGAGAGATCATTTGGGTCCATTGCACTGCAAACACATTGAAATTAGTGAGGATATATAGAGCATGTGAACTCTTTAAAAGTAGATGAGAAGCCAGAGATGCCCTATGAAGAAAGAGAGTCAACGACTATAATAATAAGAGCTAAGATTTATAAAATGCCTACTATGAAAGAGTCAATACTGCACTATTATAATCTGCATTATCACACTCAGCCCTAATAAGAACTCTTTATTTTCTCATGCATTCAATAAATACATGGTGACCATCTGTTCTTTAGTAGACTTTGTGCTAGTTGGTGGCAATATAGTGAGGAACAAAAGTCATCATGGCCCCTGTCCTTATAGGGCTTATATTCTAAACAAATACTCACAAAAATAATTATACCATTGCAGCTGTGTCAACTGCTGTATAGATGAATTTAATCAGTAATTAAACCTGACTGAAGAGGTCAAAGAATGTTTCTCTGAGGAAATAATTTGAGTTGAGATCTAGAGGACAAAGATGACTTAATTAAACGGGAGAAGAGCATTTGGTCAGAGGGAAGAGCACATATGTGCAAAGATGAGGCAGGGAACAGAGGTACTCTACCCTCTGGAATGCAGAGTGAAGAAAAGCAGAGAAGGATGAGGCTGGAGAAGAGATGGGGGCCAGACCATGCAAAATGTGGTCGATAGAGATGTTTTGTCTTTATTCTAAGTACAACAGGAAGCCATTGAAGGGAGCCATAGGAAGAAGACCCAGTACAAGTGACATTATCAGATTTTCAAACTGTCTAGCTACTAGGTGGAGATAGGATTGGATAGAAGAAGGTGGGCAGGGTGAATGCAAATGGACTACTTCAATAATTATTTCAATTATCTAAGAAATGATTACAGCTTAGACTATTTTGATGGCAGTGGAGATAATGAGAAATACTGTCTTTTGAAATTCTAAGGCACACTTGAAAAAAGTTTAACGTGTCTGAAATCAGGATACTTCTTATAGTCTCTGTGCTATATTAATTATCCAATTGCCATGGCCTGTGTAAGTGCATGGAAGTTTTCAAAATCCAAAAGATAACAGAGCAATTCTCTTAGAAATGGTATATAGCCAAATTTCGTGATGACAATACTGTGTGAAGAAACCTGGTGCTCTAGAACTCTTAAGTCAAGCAATATGTCAATGCATGCATTGGCAGCATTTTTTCTGTTATGGGTACTTAAAGTAATGGTGTATGTTACAGTTGATGGGATTTTAGATTCACTGAAATATGACAAAAGGATATTAGAGGTTAAACCAACAAAGGCTAGTTAAGTATTGATTATGGAAAATAAGGGAAACAGATGACTCAAGTGCCTGTTTTGGTTAAAAATATATGTAACTTTATGAATCAAGAGGTAAATAATACCATACCAATATTATTCCCATTTAACTGACCAACTAATTGAAATAAGAGGAATTAAGAAAACTGTCAAAGGCCATACAATTTATAGGTGGCAGGGACTGGATAGGTCTGATTGCAGTGCCTGATATGCTAAGACATATACAAAATAAAACCTGGACCAACAAATATCAGAGAGTAAGTAACTGATTCATTAATGTATGAAATTATATTAAACATTACTTGATCTCACAAGTAATTAAAAAAATAAACTAAAATAATAATGGAATATTATGTCTGTCACATTATTAAAAACAAAACAATAAATTAAATGATGAATAAAATAAATGATCAGATATTGGCAATATTGAGCATAAATTCCTTTTCATAATGTAAAACTAACATTTAAGAACAATAAAATAAGTGTGACAGAAAGGAACATGTGGGTCAAATATGTGCAAATAATTATTAATTACACAAAGGAAACTGCTATTTTGACATTTTCTAGACTTGGGTAGCATTCTACATTTTCTTCTTATTGTTTTTCTTTTTCTTCTTTTCTTTTTGGGAGGGAGTGGACAGGGGAAAGAGGACACCAGCTTTCTTTTACTACAGTGTTTTCATGAACACTGCTCTTGGCTCACGTTCAGGATCCTGGGATCAATTTCTAATTCAGACATCCTCAACTATCTCTCATGTCAAGAGCCAATTGAGATGACATCTATCAATGCCCAGCATAAACACTGTCATCCCAGTGAGCTTCAGCCTGTCTGAACAGATGGGGCTTAAATCTCTGGACTCATTATTTACCTTCCAAGCCCTTCCTCTCCTCTGGCAAAGCACTTGGACACAGTTACACATAAAGCTAAATGGCCTGCATTTTTGTTCATAGATTGTACCTTGTCCTTTTCTTCCTTTCGGCACCATGGTTTTAGCCATTTATCGTCTTTACGGAACTGATTCAAAAAGATTTGTGTGACTAATCCACATCCCTAAATAATCTACTATGGTATAATCCTTTGCAATTCTGAATTTCACATGGAATTCATGAGAAAGATGAGTGTCATTGGCTTGAAAGCCATGTGAAGTAAACCCTAACTCCATCCTACCTGGCTGAAATAAACCAGAATATTGATTTCTGGGTTTCTGTAATAACTGTTGGTTAAAGAGGGAAAGAAGAGTTCAATCAAACTATTGAACATCTCATGACATGTACATGTACATTTGCAAGACCATGACTTGCAAATCCCACAAAGTGGTTGAAAAGTATAATTTGGGGGTTTAGAACTGACAATCACTAAGTAAACTTTTCCTTGTTTATCCCTTTCATCTTTATGAAACTATCATCTTTTTTAAGAAGAAATTTTATTTTATTTCATTTCTCTCACTCTTGAAGTCAATACAATGACACTCTCCTTGAAATTAAAAATGGAATACTGAGCTCCGAGTAATATTAACAGAAGTATACTGAAATAAAAATGTTAGGCTCAAAGAGAGGCTGATTATTTTTATATGACAATGTTGTGATATTTTACCTAACATACTTGATATATATGCTAAAAATTGGGACTGCAACCTTAAGGAATCTTATACACAAGTTGCAAACTGGTGACATACAGTTTGAATTCAGCTTTCAGATGGTTTTTGCCTATTGTTAATTTTTTAAAAATTAGTTACCACAGTGAAAACCTGAAGAAATTTAAATAGAATTGAAAGCATTCTGCCATGGAAACAATCAACCACGTTTGATCCATGTTAATAAAGGATTTCTTCTAAGTTTCCAAGCTCATAGTATATTTATAAGTTAATCAAAGTAATTATTTTTCTCACAGTACCAGTTTTTAGTTTTTTAAAAAATCCTTTTCTCTATCTTTTCATTATATTAATGTGAAAATTTTGCCTCTCAGTTTCATCTCCTTATTTTTGTTTGCTTTGCATGTCTAATTCCCTAGGATGTACCAAGTTCCTTTATTTTTCATCATTTCTTGAAAATGTAGTCACTCAAGGCTATACATTTTTCCATGTGAATTGCTCTTTCTGTATCCTATGTTTCGATATAAGATGTTCTCCTGTTCCTTGTTTTATAGATAATTTTAATTTCACTTCTGATTTTTTTCCTTGTTAATCTAAGTTATTTAATAGTGTCTTTCAAGTTGCTAAGATTTTTAGTTCTAATTTGATTGGCTCATAATCAGAAAATCCACCCTTAAAAAATCCTGACTTTTAAAAAATCTTAGGACATTTTTATGCAGACCCATACTAAATAAAATTCTAGATATTTATCAAATGATTATAATATTTTATGTTTATTAAATCAAGCTTATTGATCACATCATTAAAGTCTTCATAGTCTTTATTTTTAAAGATTTTGTCTACTGAATCATTTTAATTCAGTAAATCAAAATAATTTTGGAGAGGTATTTTGAAGTTATACCTGTTATAATTCACAATTCTATCTTTTTTCACTTTATTCTTATGTTTTTTAACAGTTATGCCTATGTAATTAGGTGCTGTATTGTTTGGAGTATACACATTTATGACTATTATGTCATCATATTGGGTCTCATTACACAATGACTTATTTTAGCCATTTTTGTGCTTTTAATATTAAATGCCATCTTATCTGATATTATTATTGCTATTATGTTTATCTACTTATATCAATTCCTTAGTATCCCTTTTCCAAGCTGTACTAGATAGGATATGGGTAATATATAATACACCCAATATATATTCCCATCTCACAAATATCAAGATAGGTGATCCACAGTTGAATTTGTGGCTAAATGCTATTAAGTCCAGGGCTTCTATCTTCTCAATTCACAGTTTCCATGTTGTATTCTAAAATAGCTCTCTATCTTCTATCACATCCACATTCCAGCTAACTGGATGGAGAAAGGAACAAATGAGCGGACAGGACCTCCCCTTTCAAGGGAATTATTTGCGAGTTGTAAACATCAATTCCATTTTTATCCATTCACCAATAGTTCATCTTTTAAATTTATTTTTGGTGTGTTAGCTCAGCAATTTCATACATTTTTTCTCCCTGTACAATTTATAAGTTGTGCTATATATTTCCATTTCTTTTTCAGGTACATAACCTCTATAATATAAACTGAAAATGTTACCAAATAATTCCTCCACAAAAACGATTCTGTATAATAAAAACTTTGGTCTCAGCCCAAAGAGAGGTATGGCCCTTGTCCCCGGTTCCTTTAGGGTAACATCTAGACCCTGATGATTTCTCAAGTAATAGAAGTTACTTTGTTATTCATGGTTGGCCCCTCTGACAACACTTGATCATTTATTCTAATGAGATGATTCATGGTGGGCAACTAGGTAATTTATACTAACAAGGATAGGGGCTGGCCATGTCAGAAGACCAACGATGTGATTGATTAGAGGCTTGGGACTTTGAGTAACATGCGATCAGCCTGACCTCCAGGGAACAGCAGTGGTAATGGAGGTTGAATTCAACCAAGTGGGCAATAATGCAATCAATCATGCCAACATGACAAAGCCTCAGTAAAAACTCTAGATGCCAAACTCAGATAGGCTTCCTGGGATGCATATACTGTTACACATCAATGCTAGGAGGGTAACACATCCCTGAGGACGTGGAATCTTCATGTTTGAAATCCTCTTAGCCCCCCATTCTGCCCTATATGTATCTTCCTTTGGTTGGTTCTTATTTGTACCCTTTTGCTACAATAAAACTGCAGTTATAAGGATAATGCTTTCCTCAATTCTGTGAGTTTTGGCAAATTACTGATTCTGAGGAATTCTGTGGAGACCCCCAAATTTGTATCAAGCTGGTCTGAAGAGAGGATGGCCCTTGAGAACCCTAAACTTGTGACTTGGCTGGTGTCAGAAACCAGACAGACTTGGAAGTCTTGACTTAAGGACTGTACCCTTAACCCCAAGTTTGGTTAATTCTGGGCACTCGACTGCACTACTTCTCCTCTACTCACTTAAAGCTAAGAGTATAAGACTACTTCTACTATACTCTCATACTCTCTCCCCCTACAGATAAGTGATAAAAATACTTTACTTCCCCTCTTTTTCCTATTCTTACTCCAACTCTTTTTGACATATTATTAGTCTTATTTCTGTACTATTATTAGAATTTATCTTGAATATGCTTCCTATATTTCAGGAACTTCATTTAACATTGCATTCTTGCAATGTTAAACATAACATTCATTCTCAAAGGATCTGTCACTATTTATTTAAATTTTACTGTTAGTTTTATTGCTCACTACTTGTTTCCTCCTGATTCATTTTTCCCATCCTGAGTTCTCAGCTTTATCTCCTGGTTCTTCTTTTTTTTTTTTTAAATGGATCAAGTTCTTCAGAATGTTTCTCAAATGTGGTATATGGGTAGTGACAATTCATCCTTATTTTCCTAGGAAGTCCTACTTGTTTTGGTGGAAGTATTGATAATGCCATTTTTCACTTTCTGTTAAGATGATAAATTATATCCCCCCTCCAGCTTTCCTAGCAAGTCCTAGTTTATGCCTGTTATTGTAGAATAATTATTAATAGTGGCACTTTTCACTCTCAATTGGAATGATAAATTATATATTACCCTATGTAAGGGAACACATATTCTAAATTCTTGAGTATCTGTATCTATCTATCTATCTATCTATTTTGGTCTTATGTATTAATACCTTGGTCAGATAAAGGTTTCTAATGTTTTAATTTTTATTTCTGATTCATTTATTATTTATTTATGTATTATTTATTTATTTATGTATTTTCCACCATCTTCTAGCTTATTTTACTTTTGCAGTCAGTTTGCTCTGTTTGAAATGTTAAGAGATTTTTTTTCTTTATCTTTAAATTTAGAAATTTTAATGCCTAGGTACGTGTCCTTTTTTTTTATCACTTATACCAGCAACTCAGTGCATCTTTTAAAATGATAAAATCTGGTCTTTCTTTAGTCCAGGGATATTTGTGTTAAATGGTTGTTAAATTAGTGTAACCCCCTACATGTGTTCCTTTCACTTTTTCTGGAAGTTCTATTATTGGCATGTTATATCCTGGATCTATCCTCAGAACCTCTTTTCCATCCATATCTGCACTTTAAAATATTTGTTCTGAACTTTTCTTTCCTTCTTCTATTTGATCTTTTGGATACTAATTCAGGTCTCAACAATGGTCACAATTTCTTCACTTTACTTATCAAATCGTTTAGTTGGAAATCATGTTTTAACGGTGGAATTTTTATTTCCAAAAAGTAATTTCTGTATTTAATCTGAATAGTCTTGTGTTTGTAGTACTTTTCTATTCAAGTTGATGTTTTTCTCCTCCAGCAGCTATATTTTGTCAGCCATCTGATCTTTTGGTTGTCCTTTCTCTGAAGGTGTGGGACCCCCTTTAATATGTTATGGTTTGTTTGTTTTTTGTCAGCTTACTAGAGACAAGTTCTGAAATTCCCTAACTAGCAATCGGCTCACAAATTATGGGATGAAAAACATTTTCTAACCTTGTGAGCTGGCGGTGTTCAGAAGAGAGCCTGAGCTGGTGGTGCTCTGAATGGTCAACACAAAGAACTCTTTCAAATCCTCCTAAACTCTAAGCTTAATAAGTCTTTTATCTCTAACCTGAAAGCCAAACCTCACTGTTCTACAGATTACTGACACTGTGGGAAGGATGACCAGAAAGAGAGAGAAGCAAACAGGGAGACAGAAGTTGTGAAGTTGTATAAAAAAATTTTAATTTGATTGGTGCTGCAAAATTGAGTATTTCTGCCATCAACAAAGATTCACCATCACAATAATAGTACCAGTTTGGAAAGCATAACAAGAAAGACAAAAATTGGTGGTAATCAGAGCATCAAAGCATCTAAGGTGGAAAACCAAAGGAAAATTACATTTTATGCCTGATTTCAAAAACAATGCAGCTCGATTTTTTATTCAAAATTGTATCTTACTATAACAGTTAAAGAAGTCTTTTCCCTTGAAATGACAGTTATGATAATTGAAGGCAATATCTAAGGCATAGTAAAAATGTGAAATTCAGAGTAAATTTATCCAACTTTCATGAATTAATAAAAAAAATATTGAAGATGGTGGGGGCGCATACCCTATAAGGAGAAAAAGTAATTTCAATCAATTAGCATTTGATTTGGGTGTAATTTTCTATGACTATGCTTTGTTTTTCTTATTTCCACCATATCTTTATTATCTTATAAATAAATTATGTTTAGTAAAATTTAATTAGCTTATATTTGTAAAGCTGTCTAAAGATGGGCTTTGTATAATTGCTAAGAGGTTTTTTTATTACTAAGTATCAATATTTTGTCTGTGTGCTTGCTGCAGATAAAGAACATTAATTTTTAAAATAGCAGTAGAATCTCTCATTCTACATAGCCTTATAGAAAGAATCAGGGGACTCTAAAGCATCTGAAGAAACATTCTCAAGGAGTTAATTTCTAGCTTATACAACTATTTACAGAGCTCAGATATATGTTCAAAGCATTTCAAGGCCTTGAAAAAAATCATGCTCTAGTCACAATGTCACTGTCCTCAATATTAACACACGGGTAATCTCGGGTTACAAAGACCAGCATTCAAGAAAGGCTGCTGCATGGCGTTCATGAGAAGATATGTAGTGTGATTGAGAACTGACCTATACCAATTTGGTCATAGATAAAAGGAGCTGCCAGTAAAGTCAGAGCTGGCTGGTGTTTCTTACTCCGCATAATATAGCTGCCGGGTTATAAAGAAAGCAAGTCATGAATTAGTCCTCAGTTCTGTCCCCTACATGGACATTTATTAGATTACTATTTATTAGGAAAGCTGATACAGAAGGGGTTCATACAATCTGTTTTCTACACTTTAATAATCCCCAGTTCTGGGCTTCCCTGGAGATGCAGTGGTTGAGAGTCCGCCTGCTGATGCAGGGGACACGGGTTCGTGCACCTGTCCGGGAAGATCCCACATGCCGCGGAGCGGCTGGGCCCGTGAGCCATGGCCGCTGAGCCTGAGCATCCGGAGCCTGTGCTCTGCAACAGGAGAGGCCACAACAGTGAGAGGCCCACGTACCACCAAAAAAAAACAGAATCCCCAGTTCTATGTCCTCTAGGTGAGTCCATCACTAAGTGGTTTTGATAAGGACATGGCAAAATTCCTGAGACAAGGAATCCATCTAATTGGCATCATGCAATCCAGACATTCTTCCAAAACCAATAACTGGACACATGACCAATTAGGGGATCAAAAGCATGGATATTGTCTCTGAGAGGAGCAAGTAACAAGCAAAGATGGTTTAGCTAAGCCACATATCTTGAATGTTTCCAAGTTTTCAAACAAGTCTCCTTTTAAAAATAAATGATGAATACAATGGAATATTACTCAGCCATAAGAAGAGACGAAATTGAGTTATTTGTAGTGAGGTGGATGGACCTAGGGTCTGTCATACAGAGTGAAATAAGTCAGAAAGAGAAAAACAAATACCGTATGTTAACACATATATATGGAATCTAAAAAAAAAAAAAAGGTTCTGAAGAACCTAGGAGCAGGACCGGAATAAAGATGCAGTTGTAGAGAATGGACTTGAGGACACGGGGAGAGGGAAGGGTAAGCTGGGACAAAGTGAGAGAGTGGCATGGACATATATACACTACCAAACGTAAAATAGATAGCTAGTGGGAAGCAGCCACATAGCACAGGGAGATCAGCTTGGTGCTTTGTGACCACCTAGAGGGGTGAGGTAGGGAGGGTGGGAGGGAGATGCAAGAGGGAGGAGACATGGGGATATATGTATATGTATAGCTGATTTACTTTGTTATAAAGCAAAAACTAACACACCGTTGTAAAGTAATTATACTTCAATAAAGATGTTAATAAAATTTAAAAAAATGATGATAATAACATTAATTTCATCAGTAAAAACCCATTTTTATATCTACTGCCCACTTAGTAAAGTATCAGTTGTGGATTAGGTGTTGATAGCAGAGGATGTGTTTCTCTGCTATCTCTGGAATGTGACCCTTTATCATATTGCTAGTTGAAGACCTCTGGACTCTAAAGTCCTGATAGCATGGTACTGTCTAATCGGCCCTAGAGCTAAAAATAACTGGCACACATTAACTATGTTGAAGTGTTTTAAAGCAAATTATAGGCATTATAAAAAAACGTGCTGAAAGAAGTATGGGATTTTGAACAAAGGTCTCTTTAGCAAATACTTGCTGAGGTATGTGATGTTTCAAAAATTACTTAACTTCCTGTAGTCCCAATATATTCATCTATAAAGAAGGGAATGTAGTAATACATATTTCATAGGATTGTGATGAGAATTAATTGAATTTTCAAAAAGTGCTTTATAAATGGTAAACATTACTTTTAGGTTTAATAAAGGTTAAATGATCCTTAAGGGTAGGTGGAAGTATGTTTTTGTAGACAGAGAAGGAGGGTTTTCTTAGTCCTACTTTATGCCAGGGATTTTGCTACTTGCTTTATTGAGAAGATAGAAAAATATAAGCTCTATAATCTTTAATGTCATGGTAGAAAACCTATAAGCTCCATAGTGTTTGATTCAGTCATATCTAATAAAAATCATGCTGATACCAGAGGCTATAAGGGATCTTATTAGCAAATGTTAATGAAAATTGGGGGAGGATAAAAGATTGTGGGCTCAGGTACATTGCAGGAAGCAAACTTCTGAACTCTAAAGTCATTTACTGCTCATTGATAAAAATAAAATTTTGGAATGTTTGCAAGGCATTTGACTTAGTGTTATCACAAATATACACTCTATTTTTTGCTAGAGTAAGATCTGTGTCAGATTTATACCTGTTCTCTATCTCCTCATCATAAAACTCCTTGCCAATTTTTGAAGAATTTCCTTTAAAATTAGGGACTTCAAAAGTTTAAAGGCCTCTCTTATGAAATGTAACCAATAATTCTGAAGCTATATATTCTAGTTGCTTGCAACAAGTATATTATGATTCATAATTGTTTGCTCCCCCTCCCTGGAGGACAATTATAATTTCATGACCAGCTGATGACAGAATCAGCCAGTAAGTGAGAATAGAAATGAGTGAATTCCATTTCAAGCAGAAATTTTAAGCACCAGCTCACACTTTCTCTTTGTTATGAGTCAACAATGTTTTATACATTAGATATTGGAGAGGGCCCAGAGGGAATACACCATGAAGAAGAGCCATACACCACTCCATGATGGACACATAGCATTAGTGATAAATGAATCTTTGCTGTTGCAGAACACTGAGATTTTACAGTCATTTGTCACTGCAGTCTATCCTGCAGTGTTCCACTCACAATCTGTAACTTCATTTGTATATAAGACATTTAAAATCCATTGTTACTTTGTTAATCAGAGAACATCATATTTTGTGTCTGACTTTTTTCCTTCAAGACACATGGTGACTGACACTGATTATTCTGAAAAATAATGTGAAGGGTTTTTTTTTTTTTTCTTCAACAGCAGCTCTACCTGGATCTAAATTAAATAGGAAGTCAGCAAGGCAGGTTTCTTGTGTCTTATATAAGAAAAGCAAAGAAATATCACTGGCAGTAGAAAAGTACTAATACTGCCCAGAGTGATCCCAGACATGTAGTAGTTGCTCAATCAATATTTGTGGGATGAATGGATAAAATATAATACCAGTTAATTCAAGTAACAGTGACATGTAGGTTGGTCTTTATTTTCCTACAGTATTAGTCCACTCCTGCTGTAAAATAATTGTATAAGAGACAAACCCAGAATTTCAGTGGCTTAGGAAATTAATGTTTCATTATTCATAGGTCTGTGGGACACTTGGTATGGCTCTATTTCAGTCCAGTCCAGTTTAGGTCTGTTCCACATGTTTCTCATTCCAAAACTGGTTATTCAGTGAATTCTGTCCTCATGTGGAACCATAGAAGCTCAACAGAATAAGTCAAACCATGCAACTATACTTTCTGCTTGCATACCTGTGCACACTTAATTACTCAAAACAAGGCACAGAGCCAAGCTGAATATCAACAAAGAGCAGATACAGTCTCTATCTACTCTCCTGGAAGGTCCATAGCAAAATTTACCGACACAAAGTTGTAAGATAAGGAGGGCGTAAAGGGTGGGAACAAAAATACTAACTCATCCACCAAAGATGACTTGTTTTTGAATAAAAATTTAAAAGCTACATCAATAAACAGCAGTAACCTCCTCTACAGTACTAATTATCTCTGCTGAGAATTTTACAGCAATCTTTGGTCCACTGAGGACTGCTTAAACTCAATCATTATAAGCAGGTGAAATTCTGAAATTGAGTAATGCATGACATGGGAATCTCTGCTAGGAATAAATGATCTTTTTAAAAAATCTAATTTCAAATTCAAGAAGTATTTGTGAACCTTTGAAATGTATTTTGAGTAAGGCTTTGTAATGAAACACATGTAACTATAATTCATATGTTAATGAACATGTATGATGGTGATGGTTAATTATATGTGCAAACTTGGCTGGACCACAGTACTCAGAAATTTGGTCAAACACCAGTCTGGAGGTTTCTGTGCAGGTATTTTTTAGATGAGATTGATGTTTCAATTAGCAGACTTTGAGTAGAACAGATTATTCTCCAGAATGTGGGTGGGCCTCATCAAATTAGCTAAAGGCCATAAAAGAAAAAGACTGAAGCTCCCCGCAAGAAGACCGAATACTACCTCCAGACTACGTTTAGACTCAAGCTGAAGCATTAACTCTTTTCTGGGTCTCCATCTTGCTGGCCTGCCCTGCAGATTTTGGACTTGCCAGCCACTGCAATTGTGTGAGCTAATTCTTTAAAATAAATCTATCTCTCTATATATACATATCTTATTGGCTGTGTTTCTCTGGAGAACCCAGACTAATACAATGACTAACATTACCTACGAATGGCAGAAAAGGTATGAATTGGGAGATAATTATGAATTTTACAGTTATGAATGTTAACGCATATAAAAGATCTCTCATTTTCAACATGAAGTAAAAGTATCCACTCTTTATTAATTGATAATAATAGAGACAAGGTGAGGAGTGCAGATACAGCATCATCATCAAATCTACCTTCCACACCAAATCCTTTAAAAATTACAGAAAAATATGTTTTAAATATAATAAGTACAGAATATAATGGAAAATAAGATAGAGTAACTTCAGCAGAACAGAAATTTTGAGAACCACCTGAAAGGTGAATTGCAGACATAAGTGATTGATCAGAGACAAAATTAAGAAAACCACAGCCTCCAAAATATGAAGAAAAACTGGAATGTAAATTCAAGCAATTCTAATGATTCTTGAAACTCAGAGTCAGATTGTACAAAGAGTCAGAGAGGACCCTGGAGAGTTTACCTAAGCAGGACTATATTTTTGGAATGCCGAGTTCTTTTCCTTCCCTTGCTCTGACTGAACAAGGAGCAGCAGGGACATTTCTGAGGCTCCTAGTGCGGGCCTGGGGGTCTGAGAGAAAAGCAGAGCAAAGCTTGAGCTAACGCCAGTTTGCAACCTAAGTTGAAGTTGGGATAAAGGGATGGGGGAAGAGTGGAAAGCAAAGAAAGGTCATTCCTGACAGAAAGGAAATGATTTACAGTGCTTCCAAGCCAAGTCAAACATTTTTATTCTGGTAATTGGTGGAAGCCTAGGGCAAGAGGACTAGTTCTCTGTCTGTATTCTCCCCAGCACATCCTGAAGTAAAGCTCTCTTGTTGCGTCCTCCACAAAGATACAAAACTCACAGTCACCTCAGCCAGCCAGAGAGAGGACTATTGGTGACAAAGACTGGCATACGTGCAAAGGAACTGTTTCTCAGTACCCTGACTAATCTGCTAGTCCTTCGCTCCTAACTCAGATTGGCAAACCACAGATCACCAGACTTCTGGAGAAAGGCAGTGAACTGAAAGAGAATGAACAAGATAAACAAGATATTCTGTACTTAACATATTTTAAACACATTTTTCTGTAACTGTTAGCAGATTTGATGCAGAACGTAGAATTGATGATGCTGCTGTATCTGCATTCTTCATCTAGTCTCTATGATTGTCAATTAATAAAGAGTGGAGGGGCTTCCCTGGTGGTGCAGTGGGTGAGAGTCCGCCTGCCGATGCAGGGGACGCAGGTTTGTGCCCCGGTCCGGGAGGATCTCTCATGCCGCGGAGCGGTTGGGCCCGTGGACCGTGGCCACTGAACCTGTGCGTCCGGAGCCTGTGCTCTGCAACGGGAGTGGCCACAACAGTGAGAGGTCCACGTACCACAAAAAATAAATAAGAGTGGATACTTTTACTTCATGTTTAAAATGAGAGATTTTTAAAATACATTAATCATTCCATAACATTGTAAGCAAAGAACAGTTAAATTTGGTAAAAGATCAGAAATTCCAAAAATAAAGGGGGAATTAAAAAAATTATTTAATTAACATTCTCCAAAAAACAGAGTAGCTCTTGCAATAACAAATATTAAGAATCTGCACTATGAAAATTACTAAAATGAAAAGAGTAGCTGAAATTAGAGAAAAATCAGAATGGTGAAGTAGAGAAGAGAAATGGCTAAAGAACAATTTAATGACATGTAAAATTAAGTCAAAGAGATTTTTTAAAAAGTAAAAAGACAAAGAAATTAAAAGTGCAAACAAATTAAGACTCACAGAGATCAATGCAGGATATCTAATATCTGTCTAAAAGGATTTCCAAATCAAACAATAGAGATAATTGATGAAAAGAAATAATAGAAGACCTACCTTCCCACTGAGATAAAGACATATGGTCTTAGATGAAATTGTCCACTGAGTGACAAACAGCATAAATTTAAAAAGAAAAGAACATACACATATCCTGATTTACCTAAGAACTTCAAGAATAAAGAAAAACTGCTAAAATTTTCAAAATCACTAAGTTACTCACAAAAGAAAAAGATTTCCATATGGATCTGGGTGGTGCCTATATTGTAGAATGGATCTTACATTTTCTACAGAAAAAAAATTGGAAAATATCTTTGAAACTATAATTTTACACTTAGCCAATATGTTGGTCAAGAAGAGCAAGTTATGACATGTGAAGACAATTAAAGGACATTCTGCAGGAAAATGAAATGTGAAATCAAGAAAAACACTGAAATTTAAGAAAGAATGCTAAGTGAAGAAATGTAAAAATAGTAAAGTTTCAATAAATGTTGATATGCAATATCAAAAATAATATGTGGATCAAAAATCCAATACAATCATTACATGAAAATTGGGGAGGGGAAGATGGAAGAGGAACTTGGTGATAAGTGAAACTGCAAAGGTCTTCAGATTGGATTTTTTTTTTAATAGTGTCTATTTATTTTTACTTGTTGACAGTTTTGCTTTATTTATTTATGGCTGTGTTGGGTCTTCGTTTCTGTGCCAGGGCTTTCTCTAGTTGTGGCCAGTGGGGGCCACTCTTCATCATGGTGCGCGGACCTCTCACTATCGTGGCCTCTCTTGTTGTGGAGCACAGGCTCCAGACGCGCAGGCTCAGTAATTGTGGCTCACGGGCCCAGTTGCTCTGCGGCATGTGGGCTCTTCCCAGACCAGGGCTCGAACCCGTGTCCCCTGCATTGGCAGGCAGATTCTCAACCACTGCACCAGCAAGGAAGCCCTCGGATTGGATTTTGATCAAAGAGAGAGTGTAAGTATTAACTTTATTATTCTTAGAAAAAATAGTCAAAATATCAGCTTCAAAATCAAAGGTAATCATTGGAAGCCTAGAAATATAAGGTATAATTTTTAAAACTTAGCTCAAGAACACTTCAAAAAACTGAAATGAATGATAACTATAGAAAAAGGAAAAAAGATAGCCAAATTTCTGCCTATAAAATGATTGGAATCACAAAATTTTATAGGCAATTCCTAGCAAATTTTAGGACCCAATTGTTTCTGTGTTATAATTTTTAACTCTATCCCTGACTTATATCTGTCCCCTTAATTAACAACTTCTGTGACAGTAAGAAATTAAATGATGAAGATCTAAAAGAAGGATGACTATAGGATTAACACAGAGTAAAGGGATTTCCACGAGATTAAAGAGATAGAATTGCAAAAACTGGATCAGTGCAATGTGGGGATGAAGGAAAGGTAGTAGTTAAGGATGATTCCCAGTTCGGGCGATAACTTCTTAAATGTCATATACTTAGGAAGCACCGTGTGTTGTGGGGAGAGAGGAGATGTTAAAATATAGGTACAGTATGGCATAGGACCTGGGGTCAAGGAGTATGACATTTGAAGGCTCCAAATCATTAACACCAAACCTCATTCTACCTGGGCAATTTCTTAGCCACTCCAATTGTAATGCTCAACCTTCTTGAGTAAGGAGTCAGAGTTAGTGTAGCAGCAATGGTTTTCACTTTTATTCCCAATTCTGTGCCCTGGTTCCTGGAGATAACATCTCAGGAGCTACAGTTCAACAGAGACACTCTGATGTCATGTTGACTAACCTTAGGTTTTAGCTAACCTTAGATTTTAAATAACCATCAGTCATTTATTACTTGAAAATTTTGTACTCATGCAGGGGCTAGTCAGTAATTTCTGTTCTTAGAAAATTACTTGCTCTTCCCAGAACCATGCAGGTTAGTCTTAACTGTCTTTATCCACCTCTCTCAATGTACACATAGAGAGAGGGAGCAACATATATACATACATACATATATATATATATATATATATATATATATTCTGTAGGCAGATATATGTGATCAAAAAATACCTATTTCAATATTCCATAGATATTATATTAAAAAGAGAAGCAGAGTACCAATATTTGCCAACATTATTAAGTTTTCAGAATATGTAAAATGATAAAAAGATTCTAAGATAATTCCACAAAGTAAGCATAAGTCCTAACAACAAAACTGGAGAAGGAATAAATTTATTCTAATCAAAAAGGATTTCTTTCTAAGAAATACAAGGAGGGTTTAGCATTAGGAAAATCATATATTATAATTCATTACATTAGTAGATTAAGAAAAAACAATTTTGATCATACTGATAGATGTAGAAAGCATTTGATATGATTTTTGTTTAAAAACATCTTAGCAATTTAGAAATAGAAGGAAACTTATTTGACAACATGTATATACCAGAACTTCCCAGCAAAACTTATACTTAAGGGTAAGTAGTTTTAAAAGTTACACTGAACTCAGGAACAAATTGTAGATACCAACTACTACTGTCATTAGTCAATATCTTACTGGAGATTCTAGGCAAAGCAGTAGATTTAGAAAAATAAATGAAAACTTTACATATTTAAAAAAGACAAACTGTCAGAATTTACAAATGATATAATTCTCTACCAAGGAAATCCAGGAGAAATTATTTGAAATGTTCAAAAAATTCATAATTGGCATTAGTAATATTACTGGATAAAAATATCTACATACAAAAATATCACTACTTTATACAATAGAAATAAATAATTAAAAAAGGAGAAAATACTACTTGAATTAGCACCAAAACTATAAAACATTAGGAATATAACCACTACCTACTCAAACAAAGAGGTAAACTTTTACTAATAAACATAAAAGAAGACTTAAGTAGACATATAAAATTCACAAATGGAAAAACTAAATATTATAAATATATAAAATTCTCATGTTAATCTGTAAATTCAAAGGTATCCCAAGCCTATATTCTCAGATGATTCTGACAAATTAATTCTTCAATTCAAAATGAAAAGGAAAATACATTGGTAGTGAAGAAATTTTTGGAAAAGAAAATAAAACCTTTTATATATCTAAAAGGTTTAACCATTTAGGTATCAAGCAGACCCATATTTACATGTACCCAGAGTTATCTAAACTATTAGGTTTGAGGGCACAGGTCCCTACAAACCATCCTCATTTCTGACACCAGTTGCAAGTTCATGGGGTTCCCCATACCACGCTTAGGTGCAATAATTAGCTAAAAGGAGTAAGGGAACCCATTGAAAACTGTTACACTCACATTACAAGTTGTTGATGGAAAAGGATACAGATTAAAATCAGTGAAGAGACAAGACACATAGAGTCGAGTCCACAAGGAGTCCAAACATGGAGGTTCCAGTAGTCCTCTCTCCACCAAGTCATGAACAGCCTGGTCACATTGTAGACAATCTGCACAGAGAATTGCCTGCCAGGGAAGCTCGCTTTCAGTGTCCAGAGTTTTTATTGGGGCTTTATCACATAGTGCCTGCATGGTTGACTTTTAGTCTGAAGCCCCTCCTATAAGTTATCCTAATATCTTTTGTCATCAGTTCTTCTGGAAGTTGGAATTGGTATGTTGCAGCTCAAAGTCCTCATCATAAATCACACTGTTAGATTGTAAGTGGCCAAAACCCTCATAGACACAAAGACACTCGTGTCAGGCAGAATATTCCAGAGTTCTAGAGCTCTCTTCCCAGTCATCAAGGGCAAAGCCCAGACTTCTCTTTGGGTAAGGTTAATTCTTCACTACACAATATGGAAATTTAGTGTACAGCATGGAATTCAAATAGGAAATAATCTGCACATTTTCATAGAAAAGTAATGGGAAATCTCTGGAAAAAATGTATACTAAACTGTAAACTATAATATACGCCACTGTATGAAGAAAGCATAGGAATACTGGGGGTCAGGAATGTAAGGAGGGATTCATTTTTTGCTCTTTGTACTTCTAAAGTATTTGGATTTTTTTAAACAATAAGAATCAATTAATAGATATCTTGTGTGATTTAAATAACTATTTCAAAAAATGAGATTTTCCCCACTTCCACTAAATAAATATGAATGTAAATCTATACAAATCAGGTTTAAGAAGAGCCCCATTTTTAGCTCACATGCATTAGTCTGGGCTTACCGGCTCTCCTACTTACCTCTGAGAAGATGGAGGTTGGAATGAGCTGACTGCAACTCTATGAATCTATGAACATTACTTGTATATGTGGAGCCATTTCTTTTTTTTTTTCTAATTTTTTTTTTCTTAATCATTATTCCCAGTCAAATGGCACAGGCTTGAGAAGGGCAAAGACAGCCAGAGATTGCACTCTGGCCTACCCTTAAAGTATCCTTTATGAACTACCCTTCCTAAGTCCACCCTTTAAAGTCAAGGTTTCCCACACTTCCTCCCTTGCTCTGCTTCTCTCACCAGACTGCAAAGCCTCAGAGGGTGAACTCAACTACCTTGAAGTTGTCTTTTATCATTTGTGGCGATTCACGAATTATATTCCCTGCCTCCAATTCCATGGACTTCAATTTCTGTGTTTGATCTCTTTAACCTCTCTGTAACCTGTTTACTCTTCATTAATCCTAAAGTCAGTCTTAGTTTAGGTCTTCATCATTTCATTTCTTACTATCATAAAGATTGTTAATTAAGGGACCAGGTGGTAATATACATAAGTGAAGCAGACAGCTCTAAGAAAATCCAGAGTAGTGAGGGCTATGATGAGCTGGAGGATTCTTGCCACTTTTAAAAGCATTCCCTTTCAAAGTTTTGTTTGCTGTGTTTGTGTTTTGTTTTGTTTTCCATCATTCTGGCTAAATACTTCTGTGGCCAAATTCTGAGCTAGTTTGCAAACTCTGTGAACATGGTCTCTATACCATGTATCTTACAAATCTATTTGGCTTCTGGAATGATCTGTTTAGAAATGTAAATCTAATAATGTCATTCCTCTACTCCAAAGGTTTTAAAACACCTTACCCTGGCACTCAATCTTTTAATTATCTGACTTCTGATTATCTTCAGCTATATCCCTTACCATTTCCATTTCACACTGGGATCCCGCTACTCTGAAATTCTGTCAGATCATACAATGTCCTATGCTCTACATTGTTTCTGTGACATTCACAACTTTTTAGAAGACTTCCCTGACTTTACTTACTTCACTTACTTGACCTTCCCTTATTCCACTCTGATGTAAGCCTCTTGTTCATTGTTTCTTCACTGCCACTGACCTACTTCCTTCAAAGCAATTTTTACAGACTGCATGAAATAGTATATGTTTGTTTTCTGCCTCTTTCACTAAAATGTGTGCTCTTTAAGGTAGGCTTGATGTTATGTTTATCTCTGTAGAAATGGCATTTGGAACTCAACAGAGATAATATCAATATCTCTTTTTTTCCTGAATGGATTTTTCTTCTTCTAACTGTAAAGTTAGCCATTACTTTCAATATAACACACTCGTGAACACAGCGTTTGGCAACAACAGGATTCAATCCTTCCTCTACTAGGTACTACCTGTGTGACATTAGATAAGTTAGGTAACCTTGCTAAACCTCAGTTTTCTCGTAGTGCCTACCTCATTGGATGACTATTACGATTTAAATAATATAATTCATTAGTACAAAGCCTAGCACTTTGGAGCTGTTCAAAACTGCAGATTATGGTCATGGTAATAGTACAGATCTTCCGCAACTTAGGATGGGGTTACACTCTGATAAAACCATCACAAATTGAAAATATCATAAGTTGAAAATGGATTTAAAACAGCCAACCTACCAAACATCATAGCTTAGCTTCGCCTAGCTTAAAGGTGCTCACAACACTTACATTAGCCTACAGTTGGGCAAAATCATCTAACACCAAGTCTATTTTATAATAAAATGTTGAATATCTCATGTAATTTATTGGATATTGTACAGAAAGTGAAAAACATTACACTTCTAAGCATAAATCAGTTGTTTACCATTGTGACCATAAGGCTGACAGGGAGCTGCAGCTGCCCAGCATCACAAGAGAGTATCGTACTGCATATGGCTAGCCTAGGAAAAGATCGAAATTCAAAATTCAAGGTATTGTTTCTACTGAATGTGTATCACCTTTGTACCATTGTAAAGTCAAAAAATTGTTCAGTTTAACCATCATAAGTTGGGGACAGTCTATAGTAGCAGAAATAGAAATAATGCAGATAACATTTTAAAAATCAAACATTTGAAAACATTTATTTAAAAGCTAAACTGCAATTCAAAAGAAACAGTAAAGCATACTGAGCTCTTATTATAGTGGTTCTCAGTAAACCCACACATACCTTTTCTTGCCTCAAACTGAACTAACTGCATCACCCTTTCCTTCATCCCCCAGAATGCTCCTCCTCCTGGGTTTCCTATGCACCAAATAGTATTGCCATCCACACCCTTGGCTAATCCAGTGACTTGGGAAGGCCTTCCTGACTCCTCCTCCTCCTCAACTCTACAGCCAATCATCAAATCCTGTTGATTCTATCATACAATAGCCACCATACTAGTCTCACTACACTTTATCTTGCCAACCCTAACTGATTTTCTAAATGGCAACCAGAAATAATCTGAACATTTCTCTTCCCCTCAGTACTTCCCATTGTGCAAACTCCTTCTCATTGCCTAAACAAGTCTCACAAGACTTGCCAGACTATGTTCTGGCCCAATATTCCAGCATCATCTCTGGCTACTCCCTCCTTTACACTTGGGCTCCACCAGCTTATAATTCATTCCATTCCTCCAATCTATCTTGCTTTGTTTCACCACGAAGTCTTCACACAAGCCATTTCCTTGTCTATAACTGGCTTCCCAAGTCTTCTTAACCTGGCAATCTACCATTCATTACTCAGTTCCACCATATGTGTGATTTCTTCCAGGAAGCCTTCCCTGACAGATATCCCTTCTCCCTCTATGGCTCATGTAACACAGTACTTGACCTGTTTCACTGTATTAAAAATGCCTGCTCACTTGTCCTCTTTTTATGTTCCCTTATACTCTGAGCTCTATGAAAGCAGAAACCAGGTGTGTCTTGCTCACCATTGTATCCCCAGTGCTTACCTCAATACCAGCTGCACATAGTAGGAACTGCAGTACCCATGCATGATAAAAAGAATGAATGGACGAGTGGACTGTTAAGCCTATTTTGAAGCTGCATCTAAGTCAAACTGGTGGGTGTAAACTCCTTTCATCTTTATTTCAGCCTCTGTGGTGACCGTGGAAGAATCACTGTTTTCCTGAGTTTTCATAGATGTCTGTAGCTAGTCTGTTTGAAGTTCAGCAGTTCTATGAAGTTCTGGGCTGTGAAGTATAGCAACTCTCCTCTCCTCAGCAGTAAGAGACTTTTTCACACTTTATTTATGAGAATAGAAGTGCTGATTCTTTCACTGCACATTTCTTCTCCAACTAATTGATTTTATTTTCATAAACTTAGAATTACTTTTCTAAAACTCTACTTGATTCTTCTTTTCAGTCCTCTGTGTTTAGAATGCCACTGATTTTTATTACCACTACAACTGGTAAAACCAACCAGCTATGCTGACTGGGTCAAGGTCTTCTTATTTAGTCTAGATATTTAAACTTTACTTTCTGACTTAAAAAAACAAACAAAAAGTACATTTCCAGGCATCAGTGATTTGATGCACATGGAATGAAACTGTCGCTACCATCTATTATCTCAATTCTTTGAAGGAAATGGTGGAAAATCTATTCCCTATCTCTATTAGCAATTTCCAATGAGAGGAATGCTTAGATGTTGGTGATAAAAATCAAATCCTTCCCAAAAGTTTTGTCATCATGCACTTATGAGGATAAATAAAGGAACAGTTCATCAAATGGAAAATACATATGGGCTTTGGAGCTGGATGAAAATGAATAAAGTTAGAGTCATGGCTCTGTGACTTCCTAGTTTCATAAACTTTGGTATTTTATTAAACTCTCTTAGACTCATTTTCCCCATTATTTCTTTAAACAGTTTACCGTAGTACCTACAATAGCATTGTTTTGAGTGTTAATTGAGTAACACACATAAAGTGCCTTTTATCTAATGTTATTGTACAGAGTTTGCCTATGTATTTTACAGTTACTTTTTGCCATGAAGCAACATCTGCAGCAGAGTTGTTGCAACAGTATAATGCAGTTACATAATCTGAGCCTGAAAGACGCACACTGATCCTGTCATCTTTGTAAACAGCCCTTTGACGAAAGCATTCCCTGGGACCTATCTTTACATGTTAGACACTCAGTCCGATCCAAATGTTTCCTATCTTCACTTAAGGTGGTTCCAAATTAGTACAAAAGTTATAACATTCAAAGAGCTCTGCTACAGAGCATGTTCCAATGCTTGGCTTTCAGCTTTCAAGATCATCTGATATCAGGTGATGTGGATTACTATAATTTTTTCTGAACTTCCTTCTTGAGATTTGAAATGGCATATTCTCCCATACGGTCCTGCCTCTAAAAGAATTTGCTTGAATCTGAAAGCAGAATATGGATAGAACTCTGCTCAGTCTAAGCTCGGCATCTGATATGCCTAAAGATTTTATAGAGTTGGCACTTCTCACCTGCTGACTCACACGGGAAGCACTCTCTACCTATATATTGTGGCCAAGATTTCTATTGAAAAGATGGTTCTTTAATTTTGTAAACATTTAATGAAGTGACTTCTCTAAGCTCTTTACCTGAATGACTAAAAATGACAACTTTTATTCATAGAGTTGCTGCTGAAGGGAAGGTGCTTTGACTATCTATAGCTGCTTCACAAGCCATCTAAAACAACAGACACACCCTAAAGTGACCAGCACTTACTCTTGTATAATCCCCTCCCCTTAAGTCCATGAGGAATCTGATTTCTTTCTAACAGTATATGGCAAAGGCAATGAGCTATCATTCCCTTGATTAAGTTACCTTATATGGCAAAGGTGATGGGATATCGCCTTTGATTCAGGTACATTATATAAGACTCTGTCTTAGCAGATTAGAGCAAGAAATAGACAGCTACCTTATGAACTGCAAGTGGAGAAGGCCATGTGTCAGGAAACTGTGGGTGGCCTCTAAGACCTGAGAGAGGTCTTTAGCCAACAACCAGTGAGAAGCCGAGGCCCTCAGATACATAGCTGCAAGTAAATGAATTCTGTCAATGACCCAAAGGGGCTTGAAAGTGGATTCTTATCTGGCCAAGGCTCAGATGAGATGGCAGCTTGTCTGACACCTCGATTGTAGCCTTGTGAGAGTCTCTGCAGAGGACCGAGACACGCCATGACCCAGGACTCCTGACTCAGGGAAATGGAAACAATAAACGTATGTTTTAAGCCACTAAATTTGTAGTAATTTGCTATATATCAATACAAATGAATACAGTAGCCTGAAACAAAAATGGTTTTTTATTTCTCAGGCTTCTCTGGATTGACACGGGCTGACGTGGGGGTCAGCAGGAGTCACCATGTGGCTGCTTTCAGCAGGAAGCTCAGAATGTATGGAATGGTCTTAACACTCCCTCCCCCCTCCCCCCATGTCTCTCCAACAGAAGAGCTGGACTTCTTGCAGAGTGGCTCAGAGCTCTAAGCAAGAGAGAGTGTAAGTTGCCATCTCTCTTAAAGCCTGGACTCAGAAGTCCTAGAACCTCCTTTCTGCTATACTTTATTGGTCAAGGCAAGTCACAGGCTATTTCAGATTCAAGGTAGGGGAAATAGGCTCCACCTCTTAATGTGGGAGCATCCTAAACATCTGGAATGGGGGAAATTGTTGATGGCAATATTTGCAGGCAA
Source organism: Phocoena sinus (assembly GCF_008692025.1). NCBI lineage: Eukaryota > Metazoa > Chordata > Mammalia > Artiodactyla > Phocoenidae > Phocoena > Phocoena sinus. The sequence goes on along the minus strand of NC_045763.1, from coordinate 60,171,434 downwards.
TTTGCTACAATCCACCCTCTGGCCACAGTTCACAATCATTTCATGTGCAGAAGGCTCTCACCCCCACTCAAAACTCAGAAGTCCTATCAGGCTTAATGTCCAGTTTCTTGCGATCCACATTCATGTCCAGATATGGCTCTTCTAGTGTGGGTCTTGTCAGTCTGGAGACTTGCAGACAATGGCAAGGTACATGTTCTCGGAGCACCCCACTTTTGAACAAGGAAAATTTCTTGATTAGGATTCAGTCTGTTCCTTGGGAGTGATTTTTTATGGCTCTAAGATTCATCCTTGAACCCTTACCTCTGCCTTTCAGATCATCTTTTTGCATAAGATATGTCCTATATTTATAGCTGAGTGGCATTTTCAGCCTTCATCCTGCCAATACAAAGTTGAGGGCCTAAAAGTCTCTTCATTTTAAATTTCCTCTGTCCCTTTTCATCCAATCTAATTTAACTACCTTAAAGAAAAAAACACTGTGTTTCCAAGGTATCAAATTATAATCCAGTACACAAAGTTATGCCATTGATTCGATCTTAACTCTGAGTCCACATTTTGCTGTCAGAGCTTCAATTTGATCTTTGTTCTGAAGCTATTTCTTATGCTGAGAACCTTTTGTAGGTTTGAGTAACTGGGAATGAGAAATAGTATTATTTTCCAACCCAGCAAAACCCAGTTGAAAATATTTCTTCTTGGTTCTGTTGAACACTGAAAAGTTCCTTCTTTAGTTCATTTGTCTCTTATAATATCTTCTCATAGCTTAAAAAATGTTTTCAAAATGTTGCCTGGAAAGCTTCCAAGCCATACAGAGTTCATTAGGTACTTCTTCTATCTTCTAAGTAACTTCAGACAATAATCTTAATTTTTCTGCCAATACTTAAGTACATACCCTACACTTTCTCCAGTCTTTCATAGTAATTTTCTCAGTTTTCTGGTCTTCCTTCATTAACAATCTCCTCATCACCATTCAGGCCTCTGCCAACTACTCAGTCACAATGCCAATGCCATATATTTTATGTTGGAAATGGCACTGAAGTTCTTACATCTGAATAACTGCCCCTGAGGAGCTTTATCCACATAGGAGTTTGATTAAGGTGACAGGATCCTTGACTTGGAGCTGATTTCATAATGGGATGTGACTGGGGAGAGGTGAAGGTGTTTTGCAGATTGGGGCGTGTGAATTGCTGTGGCAGAATACAGAGATAGATGGTCTCTGAAAACAGTTATCAACATTTCTTCCACCCTTGTACACACATGCCACTCTTCCCATCAAGAGGTGGAGTCTATTTCCTCTCTTCTGGAAACTGGTCTGGTCTTGTGATTTGCTTGAATGCAGCTGAAATTACATTCTCGGCCCAAGTGTTAAGAAGACTGACATCTGCTTTTTGCCTCTTGGGGACAGTCATTAGACTAGTATATATCAAGAGGCTACATGTAGAAACACTGTAGTGGATAAGATGCAACTTTGGCCACTTCAGCCCCAGTGGACTTCCCCATTGAATGTGACCTCATTCAGGCTGTACAGTGTAGGAAAAAATACCCAATTTAGCTCAGTCAACACAGAACTATGAAAAATAATAAACTATTTTTACATCGCTAACTTTTTAGTGCTTTTTTATGGCAGCAACAAGTAACTGAAGCAAATCTTGATCATGGAATTATATATAACACGGTTATATTATGGGTCAGCTAAAACTGTGGTTTCTTCAAGCATAACTGACTTATATAATCATGCCACTAAGATAGTTGCTTGTATACTTCAAAATAAAGTATCTGAATAATGTGGGATTGAGAATAGTTTATTTACTTATTTAGTGATTTTATTAAACATATTAGGATAAGTCAGAAAGACAAAAGACTGAATAAGATATATTGTATATTTGGGCTGCACAAATGTGTAGGAATTGATTCCTTGATATCGTGTTTGTTATAAGGTGGTTGTAAATTTCTTAACAAATGTATACCAAAAGGTAGGGTGACTGATATTGAATATTAATAATGTGCCTACTAGATATGCTTTTAATCATGTTGTGTACTCACATATTAGGATGGAGGCTGGATTAATATTCTTAGGAGAAGCTCAAATTAAATTGCCCTTCTTTGTTTAGTTTTCCTTTTCTCATTAGGATTCTATCCTCATTAGCTGAAAATACAGTGTCTTGTAGTTAGCAATAACCAAGCAAAGGTTATGTTTTATTTCTAAAAATTATATAACTAACCAAGCTCTATAAACTAAAGGTTAGGAAAATATAACCCCATAAGACACAATGAAATATAAAAATACTCAGATAATCATTGCTTTTTCTGTGGAGAAATTGAGATTTCAGGGAGATCAAGTGTCTTGTCCAAGATTGAATCCACTTCTGTTTGTATCACAAATCCATGCCTGTCTCTTTTTCTTTTCCTCTGTGTACAGAGTGCCTCCTAGAAACTGAGGTGCTCTGTAAAATGTGAGACCTGGGAATATAACATTGAACAGAAAGTGGTGAAAGGTGTGTGGTCGAAGGCAACTCTAGATGGTACTATTCTTTTATAGAACATAATGTTTTTGCTTATTAATCACTTGTTGTGGCTGCCTTCATTTTCTGCAATATTAGAAGGTCCAGTACAATGTTTCAGGTCTTAATTATACTACACCAACTTCCTCATCTCTCAAGAAAAATTTATCAAGGAGAGGGAAAAAAAAAGTCATCTAATAAAAAATATTGCTACATTTTAATGAGTGTTTACTATGTGCCCCCCAATAATTCTGTGTCCAAGAAATGTTTATGTAATATTTCTATATCTAAGGACTAATATCACTTATCATTGTTACCCTAAAAGTCAAGGCAGATAGCAAGACAGGTCATGTTATTGCAAAAGTCTAGTGTAATGAAATCATTGTGCCCAACTGGTTACTTTATCTGGTTACACCACCAGAAAACAAAGCAGGAGAAAGAACCATGGGTCAGTATTTACAAAATCTAACCTAGGGAGCTCTCAAAAAATCTAGTTTCCTGTTCCACACCCTCAGAGATTTTGATTAATTAGTTGTATCAGTCACAGTTCCAGCAAGGGTCAAAAGAAGTGATTCGAAGAATTTATGAAGGGACTGCTAAAAAGCACTAATGCAAAAAAAAAATCCATAATGTGGAAATATCACAATTTTAAATAAAGTGTCATATGGAACCACACTGGAACCTCAGGCAAAAGGAAAAATCAGAAATAATGATCCTGTCTTTATTTAAAATTTTGACATTGTGTTCACCATGGATTTTTTGCATTAATTTTGATTTTTAAAAATTAGTGCATTAAAAGTTTATTTATCTTGATTACCGAGTTTTCTGACATACTCCTTTCCCCTAAATTTTGTACTCAAAGTGTGCACCTGTGTCTCCTCACACCACTTGTGTCCTTGCCACACAGAATGTGTGACATCACCAGAAACATGGCACCACTTCTGACTGCTTAGACTCATACCACAGCTTTACTACTTATCAATCCTATAACCATGGATTATTTACTTTACCCCTATGAAAACTTTTTCCACAGATTACTTTTGAGAATTAAATGAAATAATCCTCAGAAACAGTACAATGCTTGACACAAAGTTAGTTCTCAATAAATAGCTAGTATTATTATGTTTGGAGTTCTAATTTTATTTGACTAATTGAGGAAGGACAATTATTCCTTTTATGATATTATAGACTAAAATAAAGTGGGGTTTTTTCTTCAGAATTTTAAGACGTTGTACCAGTGGCAACAAAGAAAAGCTCTGCCTGCCCTAGGCCTTCTAAGAGGTCTCATTCCAGACCAGCTTTCTGAAACAATGGAAATATTCTATAATCTTTACAAGCTACTAAAAGCTATTTCCCCCTGACCCCAACCCAATGGACTAGCCTTTTCTCACCACTCCAGCATTTGCCAATTTTACTACATAGATTACATTCAAAGTCTGCAGTCTCTGCAGTAACCTCCAAAGTGGGAGCTGCAAACCCAGGAATATGTAAGATGATCCATTGGAAACAGGGAGAAAATAGAGTACATCATATTTATTTTTAATATAAATATGAGGAAGAAATTAAACTTTCTAATATTCAGTAAATGGGCCAACCTCTTCTTTATCTTGCCTTACTCAATCTCTGCCTTATTCAGTCCTCACTCTACCTGAGCTTATTATCAGAAAATAATCCCAGAAAAGAGTGAACACTTCACACAACAGAAGTGTTGACAGTAGTGTTCTCATTGGGTGGGTTGTGTTTGAACGTAAAACATTTTGCATTTTATGGGATATCATATGGTTAACTGTGTTAAAAAAAATAAAGATTTAAAAATAAAATCTGTACAATACTATGTAATAAAATGAGAACTGGCTATAAAATCTTTCGGCAATACAGTAAAAAGAGTTGAACTGTTGACCTTAAAAGTAAATTATGTGTTTTTGTTTTGAAAAAGAAAACAGTTCCAAATTTGCTGACTTTTATTCTGGTACGACAAGTGGCTGTTGGGTAGCTGCTACTTATCAGATGTTTAAATAAATAAACTCTTTTAATTCATCCCTTCAAGTTAAAAGGGATATTTCAACAATAAGCAAGAAAATAATTGCTTTTTGAAAGAAATTCTTGCTGTGGAGAGAGAATATGGAAAATAGATGCTTAGAATTATTTCCATCCTTCTCTAGTGTTGCTGCCCAAAATGCTGTATATCACCCATAAAAATGCTCATATCTGCAGACTCTAATCAGAAACACAGTCTTTTAACCTTCTTAAAATTCTCACAAATAGTATTCGGCGGGGAGGGGGTTTGAAACCCTTTTTTAAAAATGTAAAAGCACGGTGTTTTATAGTTAGGTTGAAAAACAACCAATTGAATCAGAGAAGAAGGAAATTTACAAGACGTAACGATATAAACTATCCATAAGTGGTGAATAAACTTAAAAATCTTGTGTAATAATTTTTTAAATTGCACTTTATGATGCCTTTCTACCATTTGGATTTGTAAATTTTTTTCAGCTATGGCAGCCATAAAAATCAGGAATAAAAAAATGAAACCAAAATAAGACCTTTATATTGGTATGTCACAAAATGTTAAAGATTAAAAGGCAATGAGGCTGTACCACAATGTTCATTGCAGCACTATTTACAATAGCCAGGACATGGAAGCAACCTAAGTGTCCATCGACAGATGAATGGATAAAGAAGATGTGGCACATATATACAATGGAATATTACTCAGCTATAAAAAGAAATGAAATTGAGTTATCTGTAGTGAGGTGGATGGACCTAGAGTCTGTCACACAGAGTGAAAGAGAAAGAGAAAAGAGAAAGAGAAAAACAAATACTGTATGCTAACACATATATATGGAATCTAGAAAAAAAAAAAAAAGTTCTGAATAACCTAGGGGCAGGACGGGAATAAAGACGTAGACGTAGAGAATGGACCTGAGGACACGGGGAGGGGGAAGGGTAAGCTGGGATGAAGTGAGAGAGTGGCATGGACATATATACACTACCAAACATAAAATAGATAGCTAGTGGGAAGCAGCCACATAGCACAGGGAGATCAGCTCAGTGCTTTGTGACCACCTAGAGGGGTGGGGTAGGGAGGATGGGAGGGAGACACAAGAGGGAGGAGATATGGGGATATATGTATAGCTGATTCAATTTGTTATAAAACAGAAATTAACACACCATTGTAAAGCAATTATACTCCAATAAAGATGGTAAAAAACAACAACAAAAAAGACAATGACTAAGGGGGAAGTTTATAGCAATACAAGCCCACCTTAAGAAGCAGGAAACATCTCGAATAAACAACCTAACCTTGCACCTCAAGCAATTAGAGAAAGAAGAACAAAAAAACCCCAAAGCTAGCAGAAGGAAAGAAATCATAAAAATCAGATCAGAAATAAATGAAAAAGAAATGAAGGAAACAATAGCAAAGATCAATAAAACTAAAAGCTGGTTCTTTGAGAAGATAAACAAAATAGATAAACCACTAGCCAGACTCATCAAGAAAAAAAGGGAGAAGACTCAAATCAATAGAATTAGAAATGAAAAAGGAGAAGTAACAACTGACACTGCAGAAATAAAAAAAATCATGAGAGATTACTACAAGCAACTCTATGCCAATAAAATGGACAATCTGGAAGAAATGGACAAATTCTTAGAAATGCACAACCTGCCAAGACTGAATCAGGAAGAAATAGAAAATATGAACAGACCAATCACAAGCACTGAAATTGAAACTGTGATTAAAAACCTTCCAACAAACAAAAGCCCAGGACCAGATGGCTTCACAGGTGAATTCTATCAAACGTTTAGAGAAGAGCTAACACCTATCCTTCTCAAACTCTTCCAAAATATAGCAGAGGGAGGAACACTCCCAAATTCCTTCTACGAAGCCACCATCACCTTGATACCAAAACCAGACAAGGATGTCACAAAGAAAGAAAACTACAGGCCAATATCACTGATGAACATAGATGCAAAAATCCTCAACAAAATACTAGCAAACAGAATCCAACAGCACATTAAAAGGATCATACACCATGATCAAGTGGGGTTTATTCCAGGAATGCAAGGATTCTTCAATATACACAAATCTATCAATGTGATAAACCATATTAACAAATTGAAGGAGAAAAACCATATGATCATCTCAATAGATGCAGAGAAAGCTTTCGACAAAATTCAACACCCATTTATGATAAAAACCCTCCAGAAAGTAGGCATAGAGGGAACTTTCCTAAACATAATAAAAGCCATATATGACAAGCCCACAGCAAACATCATCCTCAATGGTGAAAAACTGAAAGCATTTCCACTAAGATCAGGAACAAGACAAGGTTGCCCACTCTCACCACTCTTATTCAACATAGTTTTGGAAGTTTTAGCCACAGCAATCAGAGAAGAAAAGGAAATAAAAGGAATCCAAATCGGAAAAGAAGAAGTAAAGCTGTCACTGTTTGCAGATGACATGATACTATACATAGAGAATCCTAAAGATGCTACCAGAAAACTACTAGAGCTAATCAATGAATTTGGTAAAGTAGCAGGATACAAAATTAATGCACAGAAATCTCTGGCATTCCTATATACTAATGATGAAAAATCTGAAAGTGAAATCAAGAAAACACTCCCATTTACCATTGCAACAAAAAGAATAAAATATCTAGGAATAAACCTACCTAAGGATACGAAAGACCTGTATGCAGAAAATTATAAGACACTGATGAAAGAAATTAAAGATGATACAAATAGATGGAGAGATATACCATGTTCTTGGATGGGAAGAATCAACATTGTGAAAATGACTCTACTACCCAAAGCAATCTACAGATTCAATGCAATCCCTATCAAACTACCACTGGCATTTTTCACAGAACTAGAACAAAAAATTTCGCAATTTGTATGGAAACACAAAAGACCCCGAATAGCCAAAGCAATCTTGAGAACGAAAAAAGGAGCTGGAGGAATAAGGCTCCCTGACTTCAGACTATATTACAAAGCAACAGTAATCAAGACAGTATGGTACTGGCACAAAAACAGAAAGATAGATCAGTGGAACAGGATAGAAAGCCCAGAGATAAACCCACGCACATATGGACACCTTATCTTTGATAAAGGAGGCAGGAATGTACAGTGGAGAAAGGACAGCCTCGTCAATAAATGGTGCTGGGAAAACTGGACAGGTACATGTAAAAGTATGAGATTAGATCACTCCCTAACACCATACACAAAAATAAGCTCAAAATGGATTAAAGACCTAAATGTAAGGCCAGAAACTATCAAACTCTTAGAAGAAAACATAGGAAGAACACTCTATGACATAAATCACAGCAAGATCCTTTCTGACCCACCTCCTAGAGTAATGGAAATAAAAACAAAAATAAACAAATGGGACCTAATGAAACTTCAAAGCTTTTGCACAGCAAAGGAAACCATAACCAAGACCAAAAGACAACCCTCAGAATGGGAGAAAACATTTGCCAATGAAGCAACTGACAAAGGATTCATCTCCAAAATTTACAAGCAGCTCATGCAGCTCAATAACAAAAAAACAAACAACCCCATCCAAAAATGGGCAGAAGACCTAAATAGACATTTCTCCAAAGAAGATATACAGAATGCCAACAAACACATGAAAGAATGCTCAACATCATTAATCGTTAGAGAAATGCAAATCAAAACTACAATGAGATATCATCTCACACCAGTCAGAATGGCCATCATCAAAAAATCTAGAAACAATAAATGCTGGAGAGGGTGTGGAGAAAAGGGGACACTCTTGCACTGCTGGTGGGAATGTGAATTGGTTCAGCCACTGTGGAGAACAGTATGGAGGTTCCTTAAAAAACTACAAATAGAATTACCATATGACCCAGCAATCCCACTACTTGGCATATACCCTGAGAAAACCAAAATTCAAAAAGAGTCATGTACCAAAATGTTCATTGCAGCTCTATTTACAATAGCCAGGACATGGAAACAACCTAAGCGCCCATCATCGGATGAATGGATAAAGAAGATGTGGCACATATACACAATGGAATATTACTCAGCCTTAAAAAGAAATGAAATTGAGCTATTTGTAATGAGATGGATAGACCTAGAGTCTGTCATACAGAGTGAAGTAAGTCAGAAAGAAAAAGACAAATACCGTATGCTAACACATATATATGGAATTTAAGGGGAAAAAATGTCATGAAGAACCTAGGGGTAAGATAGGAATAAAGACGCAGACCTACTGGAGAACGGACTTGAGGGTATGGGGAGGGGGAGGGGTGAGTTTTGACAGGGCGAGAGAGAGTCATGGACATACACACACTAACAAACGTAGTAAGGTAGATAGCTGGGGGGAAGCAGCCGCAAGGCACAGGGATATTAGCTCGGTGCTTTGTGACAGCCTGGAAGGGTGGGATGGGGAGAGTGGGAGGGAGGGAGACGCAAGAGGGAAGACATATGGGAACATATGTATATGTATAGCTGATTCACTTTGTTACAAAGCAGAAACTAACACACCATTGTAAAGCAATTATACCCCAATAAAGATGTTTAAAAAAAAATAAAAAAAAAAAGACAATGAGCCATATTCAATCACATTGCTTTCCCCTTACGTATATTTATATATTAATAACAATATATTAGTGAGAGTAAAAATGATTGTATACCTTTAATAACATTTTATCTCATTCTTTTAAAGTGTATATTTGTATACATTAATGATATTCATAATACATTAGTACCATAACATATGTAGGGTTTTTTTTTGTTTTTTGTGGTACACGGGCCTCTCACTGTTGTGGCCTCTCCCGTTGCAGAGCACAGACTCCGGATGCGCAGGCTCAATGGCCATGGCTCACGGGCCCAGCCGCTCCGAGGCATGTGGGATCTTCCTGGACCGGGGCACGAACCCGTGTCCCCTGCATCAGCAGGCGGACCCTCAACGACTGCACCACCAGGGAAGCCCAACATATGTAGTTTTTAAAAAAGAAATAAAAAGTCTAATATTGGGAAGGTCCAAATCTTTCTTTTGAGTTATCAAAAATGTCTGAATGTTTGGATAGTTTATTTCTAAGTCTACTGTGTATGTCTTGACTTCTAATTAGGTTGAAAAAGCCTTAGCACATATATTCTTTAACTTATGCTCACAGCCTTTAAGATATTGTTTACCATGTAAAAATAATAGGCAACAATAAAAATAGGTATCACTTATCAAATGCTATGCCAGGAATTATACTGGTGTTTCACGGTATAGTACAAGCTGCCAAGGAATACTCTGTTTAAGCCTCATACCATATTTATGAGGCAATACATTGCCTTATGATATACCAAGAAACAGAGTCAGAGCAGCTAAACAACTTTCTCAAGTTTACAAAGCTAGTAAGTGACAAACATGATTTAAATACATTTCTTTCTGGATCTGAACAATAATATTACTAGTAAAATAAGTAGAGTAATAATAATGTCTAAGATTTATTGAGATTTTATTACATGCCAGGATTCTAAGTGCTTTACGTTGTATCATATAACCCTTACAAGAATTCTTGGAAGTAGGTACTATTATAATTATCCTATATAGAGTTTATTAACTAGAGTGTAACATAGCATTTACATAACTAACCCATGCTAGTAATTGGCAGAGGAATATTTAAGCCCTATAGACCATCCCTTAAGTATACTGTACTGCCCCTAAAGACTATGCTGTTTACAATATGGCATCGTCTTCTTACAGACTGATTGACCTTCACTGACAATAATGGTATCATTGTTAATCTCATCATCCTAGGATTATTTCTAGGATTTTATACTTTTAATGAATTCTTCAAAGAGATAAGATGAATGAAGATCATAATGTTGGAGGCCAAACCCAGAGAGAGAAATTTGAACATTGAAAAATTTGTCTACATAATTTAAGTTCTGGACTCCTTTAGATAATTTAAGTGTAAGTGCTTGTTTACTTGCTCAATTTAGCTTTAGAATTGTCTCACTTCTCCACATCACTGAGCATGTCTGCTGCTACGGACTATGTAAAGCAGAGTTATTTTCATAATTAGACAATAATAGTGACTAAGATATTCCCTGTAAAATATGTGGTAAGTTGTAAAGCCCTTATTTAATGTTTAAATCAAGTTGTGGCACTTGTGAATTTTTTTTTAATGGTGCTTGTGAATTTTGCATTCTAGGCTTTATACCTTGTGGAATTCAAATCACTTGCAAAAAAACTTAGATTTAAACACTGTAAGTTGTCTATTTATAAATGCCCTAACAATCTACCCTATTAGCTATTATTAGCTATTGATTGAAAGGTTTTCAAGAAAAATGAAATGTAAGATGTACTACAAGGCAAATATACATTCTGCTTCCAGTGATGAAAATGCTTCTGTTAGATGTTGAGGAATCATAACTTTAAACAGGTTGTGCTTTTCCCCATAGATTCTGTAGAAAACTCACTGTGATTGTGTAGTTTCATTTCTATTGAAAGAAAATTTAGTCTCAATTCACTGATTATGATGCTATGTATTAATAACTTCCTATTATGCTAAACCAGCTGACACACTTGACTAACTCTGGAAGGCAGTGGACGAATATGCTAGCTGTGTGGCCCAAGTTCTAACTTTCCATCTGTGAGTTGGCCACATTTGCTGATACACTATTTGGGAGATTAATAAACAAAGTTAAAAGAATGTTTATAAGAGCAGTGGAAGGTGGGCACAGAAAGGTAAGATAAAGAAGGCATTAGGAAATACAATTGTTGCTATTCATTAAGCTTTTCAAACTTAGACCTCTTAGACCTGAGAAATAACTCAGGGGCTCTCTATATAAAAGAGTTAGAAGAGAAGGATTGTCAACTCAGTTTAGTTTTGTTCCACAAATATTGATTCACCACCCCCAACTAAAAGTAAAACCAAATGGACTATTTTTCTTCAGTAATAGTGTATTGTTGAGCACAGCCATGGACTAATTCTGGATGTGACTTTTCAAACAAGCCTCTAGAAAAAAACAAAAATTCAGACTTTTTAAAAAAGATTCTTATTCTCTCTCTCCCTCTCTCTTTTTCTCTCCCTCTCGATCTCTCTTCCTCTCTCATCTATTAAGCTATCAATCTTATTTACAAAAGGCATTCAAACACAGATTATGATGGTAAATATTCAAATGGTTTAATGTTTTCTCCAAGGACAAAAATGTCTCTTGAGAAAAATTATGTCATTGAAAAAGAGTGAAAACAACAATTTTAATCATATACTACAACACTTTTTGCACAATTATTATTATTTCTCTCTAATATTCTGACATATTGACAATGCTCTGGATGGACCTAGAGTCTGTCATACAGAGTGAAGTAAGTCAGAAACAGAAAAACGAATATTGTATATTAATGCATATATGTGGAATCTAGAAAAATGGTACAGATGAATCTATCTTCAGGGAAGGAATAGAGATGCGGATGTAGAGAACAGATGGGTGGACACGGGGAGGGGTGGGATGTATTGGGAGATTGGGATTGACATATATACACTACCACATATAAAACAGACAGCTAATGCGAACCTGCTGTATAGCACAGGGAGCTCAGCTCAGTGCTCTGCACTGACCTAGGTGGGTGGAATACTGGTGGGTGGGAGGGAGGTCCAAGAGGGAGGGGATATATGTATACATGCAGCTGATTCACTTCGTTGTACAGCAGAAACTAATATAACATTGTAAAGCAACTATACCCCAATTAAAAAAAAATACATGAAATTGATATAGCCACTATGGAGAACAGTATGGAGATTCCTTAAAAAACTAAAAATAGAATTAACATATGACCCAGCAATCCCACCACTGGACATATACCCTGAGAAAACTATAGTTCAAAAAGAGACATGTACCACAATGTTCACTGCAGCACTATTTACAATAGCCAGGACATGGAAGCAACCGAAGTGTCCATCAACAGATGAACGGATAAAGAAGATGTGGCACATATATACAATGGAATATTACTCAGCCATAAAAAGAAATGAAATTGAGCTATTTGTAGTAAGGTGGATGGACCTAGAATCTGTCATACAGAGTGAAGTAAGTCAGAAAAAGAAAAGCAAATACCATATGCTAACACATGTATATGGAATCTAAAAAATAAAAATTGGTTCTCATGAACCTAGGGGCAGGACAGGAATAAAGATGCAGACGTAGAGAATGGACCTGAGGACACGGTGGGGGAGGGGAACCTGGGACAGGTGAGAGAGTAGCATTGACATATATACACTATCAAATGTAAAATAGATAGCTAGTGGGAAGCAGCTGCATAGCACAGGGAGATCAGCTCGATGCTTTGTGACCACCTAGAGGGGTGGGATAGGGAGGGTGGGAGGGAGATGCAAGAGGGAGGAGATATGGGGATATATGTATATGTATAGCTGATTCACTTTGTTATACAGCAGAAACTAACACAACATTGTAAACCTATTATACTCCGATAAAAATGTTTAAAAAATACATAGATTAATTAGACTGTGGAAACCATTATGTGAACTTCTTCTACAGTCAAAGGAGTAAAATTGCTCTGATTTCCAGGGATTTGCAATGAGGTCAAAGGCTTCACCATGCTCCCTAAGATAATATTTTATGATAATTTCAATAAAGTCCTATTGAAGACCCAGTATAAGTCAAACAGAGCTCTTAACACTTAGCAAGAGAAAGAAGTGCAAAAGTGTATGTTCACATGATTATGTGGTGATGTGGTAATAGCAGTAAGACCAAGGGAAGATGTTACCATGGATTGCTATAGACAATGTGTAAGAAAAGTTATGAAACAAGACTTCAAAGAAGAGCAGACTTACTCTACTCCTTTATTATAAAGAAGTTCACTGACAGGGGAGAAAACAGAGAAAGAATATTCTAGACTCAGGGAAGCTGAGAGATAATGATAAATAATATTTATGGAGTAACCGCTGGACATTTTACTAAAATTCTAAGCATGTGCTTGCTCATTAAATCCTGATTTAGAAAAATCTTATGCAGTAGGTAATCTTATTTCAGTTGTAAAAACAAGAATGCTAAATCTCAGATAGGCTAAGTAATTTACCAAAGATCACAGAACTAGAAAATGTTTGTGCCATGATTTAAACCAAGAGAGTATGATCACACAACCCATGTTTTTAAACAGTACATTACACTATATCTCAAAGGTGCTGAGATGTAGAATAGCATATTTCCAGGGAGTACAAAGAAGGTCAAGGAGGTACTTGCTTAAAGCAGAATGTGTGTGTATGTATATATATATATATATATATATATATATATATATATATATATATATATATATATAAATGTGTGTGTCTGCTCTCTGTATTTATGATATTGCTTAGTCTTGGTTTCTGAGAAAGTAATTACTTGAGACACAGTAGATTTATGCCTTTATTGTTTTGCACCCAACATAAGACTCTAAATTCCTCAAACACAATCTCAAATAGATTGATTGATTTTTTTCATAACTATTTCTCACTAGGATTGAATGAAATATAAATTCCTTTTTTCCCTTTCACTTATTTGGATACATTCATCCTTTTTCTAATAACAGTTTCTAATTTTTGTTAAGAAATCACTCCTCTCCTCTTAATCCATGAGCTTTGTAGAGCTAACATCATGCCCGGGGAGATATAGGAACCAGCTTGGAAAATCAGACCATCACATACCTCTGAACACAGACAGATTTGTTTCATCGATGGCATATGACACAATCATGATCAATGAGAATTACTCTTGGGTTTATGGGGGCATATCTGGAGGAAAGAATTACTCTTTCGGCTCAGATTTATGAGAAGAGGATGCAAAGCGGGAGCTACTGTCAATCATCTTGCCACCGCATTTTGCCAACAGTTCTTATTCTGCCTAAGTATAAAAGTAACCATGAAGGAAAATGTATGACATTACTTTAGTCTTAAGTGTGGATAGTAATTGAAACAAATGTTTCTTGTTTAGGCTAGTTTAAGTATGACTTTCTGTTAGCTGAATATGAAAGACTGAAAGGCTCCTGAAAAATACACTGATACATATAATGGCACTATGGTAAACAGCTTCTGACAAGACCCCATATTAGTTTTCTGTGGCAGCTGTAACAAATGACCGCAGACTTGGTGGCTTAAAACAACAGAAAACTATTACTTCACAGTTCTGGAGGCTATGAGTCCAAAATCAGTATCACTGGGCCAAAATCAAGTCAGCAGTGCTATACCCCTCTAGAGGCTCTAGGGAAGAATGTATTCCTTGCTTCTTCCAGCTTTGGTTGGCTGTTGACATTCCTTGGCTTGTGGCTGCATTACCCCAATTCTGAAGGTCAGCATCTTCAGATCACTCCATGCTCCATCTTCATATCCTCTTTTCCTTTCTATGTACAAATTTCCCTCTGGCTCCCTTTATGAGGATGTATGTATTGTTTTTAGGGTTCACCCAGACAATCCAGGACAATCACCCCATTTCAGGATCCTTAATCACATCTGCAAAAGTTCTTATTTTGCCACATAAGGTAACATTCACAAGTTCTAGAAATTAGGACACAGATATCTTTGGGGGAGGGCATTTTTCAACCTACCACAGATCCCAATGATGGCCACTTCCCAGTAGTCATACTCTTGTGTGATGCCCTCCCCTGAGTGGGGGCTGGACCTAGTACCTTGCTTCCAATAAATAGAATATGGAAAAATTGATGTGATATCACTTATATGATTAGTTTATAAAATGGTTTGACTTCCATCTTGCTAGTCTTCTCTCTTTCCATTTCTTTCTTGGCTTACATACTTTGATGAAATAAGCTGCCATGTTGGATAGGCCCATGTGGCAAGGAACTGAGGGAAGTCTCTGACCAATAGCCACTGAGAATCTGAAGTTCTCAGTCCAACAGCGCATATGGAACTGAATCTTACCAACAGCTAAGTGAATAACCTTAGAAACAGAATCTTTCCCTAGTTGAGTCTTTTGATGAATACAATCTATCCAACATGTTCATTGTAGCTTGTGAGAAACCGTGAAGAAAAGGACTCTGCCAGCCCATTCCCAGATTCCTAACTCACAAAAACTGTGAGATGATAAATGTTGTCTTAGGCCACTAAATTTTGAATTAATTTGTTAAGCAGTAATAACAAGGCACTAAGTAAATATCCACTGAATAAAATGATAAGTGAATGAGGCTCGTAAGTGTTAACAGTTGGTCTATGCATGGTAGAAAACAGGTAAGAAAAAGAAAGGTGTGATCTGGAAAAGATTCAGTCCAGTAATCAATCAACAATAATTTGTAAATCTCACAGAGATGGTACACTGTTCTGTGTTACTAAATGAACAAATTTTATCTGGGTATAAATTAAAATATCTACTATAGATTATATCGCCATGAAACCTTTGATCAACTTAGAAAAAAGTCACAAAAGTTATTGATTCTGTGCTTTTTGATAATTATGCCAATATGCTCTTTACTCCTTTTATTTTCTTAAAATCTGTGTGTCTGTCAGCCATTGCTATATAAAAAATAACCACAAAAATTTCAGTGACAAACAACAATAAGTATTTATTTTGCTTACACATCCGTAGTTTGAATGGGTGGGTAAAGAATCAGTCGATCTAGATAAATTTCAGTTGAGCAGCTCTCATTCACGGGTTAAGAATAGATCTGATATACAAACCTCTTTTCCACCTCCTGGAATCAAGTGGGCTTACCAGGGCACATATATTCTCTCCATGGCAGTGGCAAGAGGACAAGCAAAAGCATTCAATGGCTCTTAAGTAGAGCTGCCAAGTAAAATACAGGGTGCCCAGTTAAATTTGAAATTCAGATAAGCAACAAGTATTTTTTAGCATAAGTACATCTCATGCAATGTTTGGGACATCCTTATACTCAACTAAATTATTTCTTATCTGAATTTCAACTTTAACTGGACATCCTGTATTTTTATTTGTTACATCTTGCAACCCTAATCTTAATACACAGGTATGGAACTGGCAAAGAAAGCCACATGGCAGAGCCCAAAGCAAAGGGTCTGGTACATATAAGCCATGGAGAGGAGAGAGTGAATATTTTGAACAACAATCTACCACAATTTGTTAAGCCCTGCAATAAAAGCAATAGAACATAAGTTAGATATTTTAAACATTTTTCTCTTACTTAGTTTTCAAAAACCCATGTCAGCAATATAAAATAATATCATCAATTCCATAGACCATAAAATAAAATCAGCCTCATTATCTTTGTTCTCATGTTTTACACTAAAGGTAATATACAAATATTTCCCAATAATATGCCAGTTAAATTTAAATACCCATTTCCTAAAATAATATTATATTTTAGTTTCAATTCCTCCATGCATAATTTTGTACCTGTTTGTATTAAAACAATTCTGTGCTTATCTGAATACTCTTTTTTTTATCATACCTTGGCTACAGTGCAAACTTCTGTTTAATCTCTGCATTAGAGAATCCATTTCAAGCACAGCTCCAAACATGTTTATGTATTAGAAGTTTTTAATAGATTTTTTAAAAATACTTTTTTTGAGTAGTTTTAAATTCAAGGATAATTTAGGGGGAAATACAGAGATTTCCTATATACCCCCCTACCCTGACACATGCATAGCCTGTCTATCAACTTCCCCTACCAGAATGGTACATATTTTTTTGCAATTGATCAACCTATATTGACACATTATAATCCCAAAGTCCACAGTTTACCTTACGGTTCACTCTTGTTGTTGTACATTCTATGGGTTTGATCAAATGTGTAATGACATGTATTTCATCATTATGGTATCATACAGAGTATTTTCCCTGTCCTAAAAATTCTCTGTGATCTGCCTATTCATTCTCCCCTTCCCCTTCAACCTCTGGCAATCATTGATCTTTTTACTGTCTCCATAGTTTGTTTTGTTTTTTGTTCCAGAATGTCATATAGTTGGAATCATAAGTATGTAACTTTCTCAGATTGGCTTCTTTCATTTACCAATATGCACTTCCTCCATGTATTTCCATGAATTGATAGCTCATTATTTTTAGCGCTGAATAACATTTCATTGTCTGGAGGGTCACAGTTTATTTGTCCATTCATCTACTGAAGGACATCTTGGTTGCTTCCAAGTTCTGGCAATTATGAATTAAGCTGTTATATACATTGATGTTCAGGTTTCTGTGTGGACATGGGTTTTCAACTCCTTTGGGTAAATGTCAAGGAGTGTGATTGCTGGATCCTATGGTAAGAGTATGTTCGTTTTATAAGAAATGACCAAACTGTCTTCTAAAGTGGCTGCTCCACTTTTCATTCCCACCAGCAATGAATGAGAATTCCTGTCACTTCATACCCTCGTTTGCATTTGCTGTTGTCAGTATTCCAGATTTTGGCAATTCTAATAGGTGTGTAGTAGTATCTCATTGTTGAGAGTTCTTCATATATTTTGTATAACAGTCCTAATCAGATAATGTCTTTTGCAAATCTTTTCTTCCACCTTGTGGCTTGTCTTCTCATGCTCTTGATACTGTCTTTCACAGAACAGAAGTTTGTAAGTTTAATGAATTCCAGTGTATTAATCATTTCTTTTATGAATCATGACTTTGATGTTGTATCTAAAAAGGCATCACCATACCCAAGGTCATCTAGGTTTTCTCCTCTGTTATCTTCTAGGTGTTTTATAGTTTTTCAGTTTACATTTAGGTATGTGGTCCATTTTGAGTTAATTTTTGTGAAGGGTCTGTGTCTAGATTCTTTTTTTTTTTTTTTTACATTTGGATGTTCAGTTGTTCCAGCACCATTTGTTAAAAAGACTATCTTTGCTCCATTGCATTACCTTTGATCCTTTGTCGAAGATCAGTTAACAATATTTAAGTGGGTCTGTCTCTGAACTCTCTATTCTGTTCTTTTCATCTAACAATATTTGTCTGTTCTCTCACCAACAGCACACTGTCTCGATTACTGCAGCTTTATAGTAAGTCTTGAAATCATGTGGTATCAGTCCTTATTCAATATTGTGTTGGCTATTCTGGGTCTTTGCCTCCACTTTAGAATTAGTTTGTTGATATCCACAAAATAGCCTGATGAGATTTTGTTTCGGAATGCATTGAATCTATATATCAAATTGGGAAGGACTGAGAAATTTTTTTAAAGTATGTTTTTCTATGCATTATTTTATAAAATCAGAAGCCCTTCAATAATCTCTGGTAATTTTGATCCAATAACAGAGTTATTTCACACTCTGGATTAATGGATTATTTTCTCTTGTCCTAGTTTGTATGTAATTTGTGCCTACTCAGTTCCTGCTACATGCTCTGGCATGACATATTTTTAAAACTACAAGGTGAAGCATTATTAATATTACCTCAAAGCAGGAATCATTCAGAAGCAAACAGATAAGCAAGAACAGATAAGCATATCTTGACTTTGAATGAGAAAACTATTGCGAGAGGTATATAGCCTTTTGGATGCTTTATATGCATCTATTCATTCCTTTATTCATTATTGAGTGTACATGCATTTCTTAAGTATCTATAACATAATAGACATTGTGCTATATGCTGAAAATATAAAATGAAGAAGTCACCAATCTTTTAAAGTAATATAATAATATGTTTTTTTTCTGAGTACAAGATAATATGCCACACAATTTGCATACATTGTTTCCTGTAATCATCACTGCAAACCAAATAAACTGGGAGTTTTATTTCTCATTAAACTAGTTAAGAAACTGAGGGCTATGAGGCTGGACTTGCCAATGATTGTAAGTTAATGACACACGGGACCAGAATTTAAACCCCAATTTTTTTCCCTTCTGGAAGCCATGTGTTTTACCCTAAGTTCACTGTCTGGTAAGAGAAACTTTTATGAATGTAGAAGATAGAATTGCACAGGGTTTGAGAACATGTGCTCTGGAGTCAAATAAACCCAGGTTTAAGTTTTGACTGACACAGACTGTACAATCCTGGGCAAGTTGTTTAGAATTCCAATGTTCAGTTTATTTGCAAGGGGGAAAAATGGACAAAATAGCACTGAAATCACAGGCTTCTTAACTAGCATCATGCCTGGACCAGCCCAGTAGGCACTCAGTAAATCCTTCTGGATAGATGTAACAAAGCATATTAAACATTTTTCACACTCTTCCCAGACCATCATCAGTACTTAATAAATGTCAAATTCCTGAAATTCCCCTGACTACTGGAGTTCTGATTTCTAGTAAATTCCTGCTTCTTTTTCTTTCTTTTTTTTTTTTTTTTTAACATATTCCTCCACTTTTTTTTTTTTTTTTTTTTTTTCAGTACGTGGGCCTCTCACCGCTGTGGCCTCTCCCGTTGCGGATCACAGGCTCCGGACGCGCAGGCTCAGCAGCCATGGCTCACGGCCGCAGCTGCTCCGTGGCACGTGGGATCCTCCCGGACTGGGGCACGAACCCGTGTCCCCTGCATTGTTAGGCGGACTCTCAACCACTGAGCCACCAGGGAAGCCCTCCTCCACTTTTTAATAATGGCTAGTTTCCATCCTGTAGTGGCTAGGACTCTCATATTAACTTATCTAAATCAACAACAAAAAAAAATTAGTGAACCTCTGCTTTATAGAAACATGTGACTAATTGTGTTATACAGAAAACACTGCTTTCACTGATTTTGTCATATCACATTTAATCCACACAACAATTTCAGGAGGAAACTGGGTTTCATAATATTTAATAAGAAACAAGAAATATTAGCTTGGCTTTATCCTCTGACTTCTCACCATAATAATCAAACTCAGTAATAGTTCATGGACCTGTGAATTTTATAAAATATGGGAATCTGGTTGTATTTACACAAAGCAGATCAAAATACCAAAGACTAGATGGTCTGAATCAATTTTTCATACCTGGGTAATCATCTTGAATTGCGTTAGTTGTAATGTAGGGGTCTGTGCTAACTGTCAAGTATACTCGGGTCTGAGAGAATGATCATTTTTAGATTAATTTTGTCTGGTAATTTGCTTCACCTATTACTGCTTTATTTCCCCAAGTAATCAGGCTACATTCTACTTAAAGAAAATCCCCAAACACAGCCTTTGCAATCTGGTTGCTGTTATTAACCACTACTGGGCTGGAGGAAAGCAGAGGCATACTTGTTTGACCGAAGGAATTCTGTGCTATTCATCAATATGGAGTACTTTTTTAAAAGGTAGAATCTCAAACTTAATATTATTTGGTCTAGGAACTCAATTTTAAGTCAGATTAGGTCTAAGATGTAATATAAGCTTGGAAGCAGTATAAAATAGCTTTGGACTCAGAGTTATTCGATTTGAATCCTATGTCCTTCCCCTGTTACCAGCATGACCTTGGGAATTCACTTGTGATCCTGACTTTTGTCATCTCTAAATAAAGATGATAATATCTCTTTTTCCAGACTGTTGTTAAGGATAAGATAATGTATGATAAATGTTTAGCACAGAGCCAGCATAATACAAGACACTCAGGTGAAGATATCTAGTGGGCAATTTAATACATGGCCATGGAGCTCAGGAGCAAAGTTGGAGCTATAGAAATAGAGAATTGAGGGTCACCACTATATAGATAGTAATATATAAAAATGCCCTCACATTTGAAAAAAAGGTAGTTCATTTTGAAGACCAGGGCTTTTAGTACATCTGAAGATGCCAGTCAAATGAAATGTTCATCACTAGTTATAACATCAGTATAATCAATCATGTTTTGAGTCCCAGGCCCTGTAATGAGACAGAAAGCTAAGACTTTAGAAACCTAGAATGACAAGCCAGTGTTTCTGGCTGTCTGTTCAGTGGCATGTCCATGCTGATTTCAAACTAAATAATCATCACTGTTGGTGAGTCCGATGATGCTTTTATCACAGCAGGATAAATTCCCCTTGTCAAAACTGGCACCAATTATGCAAATGAAATTTGAAGGATTCATTAGCTAAATGGTAATTGGAGTAGCTTGCATTAAAGAAATGATATACAAAATTTCTATCAAGAAAAATTGCTTCATTTTTACAATAACCTTAAAAAGGTTTCTCAGAAAATGATAAATAAATCAAGATTTTAGAATAATTTTACAGATATTTAATGCATTCACAGCTGATACTCTGTTCATGATGCATTTTAACATGCATTCCTTTGCTAGTCATTGTCTTTGGTTACAATATACTTCTTATAGTACTAACAGGAAAGATATTAGGCATTATTTGAAGGTATAGCATTGTACTGTCACTGAAAAGAAATATAAAATCAACAAGGTTTTACTGGAAGAAAATTTAAGGTTTCCTAATCATCCCAGGTAGATTTGATCAATCCCTTATGTGTACAGCAATAACATCTATCACTGACCTTACTCATTCAATGAGTTTGAAAGTATTTCTTTCATTTTCCAGAAAAGTTTGTATTGAATTGATATTTTTTTCCTTAAATATTTGTTATAATTTATCGGTGAAATCATCTGAGTCTGGAACTTTGTTTGTGCTAAATTTTAATTTTAAGTGAGTTTCTAATAGTATATAGTTGAGTCTGGCTTTTTTTTTAACCATTGAAATAATCTTTATCTCTAAACTGGGATATTTAAATCATTTACATTCAATGTGATTTCTGAGATAGCTAAGTTGATCACCTTGCTATTTGTTTTCTAGTTGTCCCATTTCTCCCTGTTCCTTTCTTCTGTGTTCTTCTGGAGTCGCTGGGGAATTTTTTTTTTTTTCCCCCTGCTGGGCAATTTTTAAGGTTCCTTTTTATTTCTCTTATTATCTTATTAGCTGTAACTTTTAAAAAATATTTTAGTGATTGCATAACAGTTTAGAGTTACATCCTTAATTTATTACAGTACACTCCAAGTGATATTATACTACTTCATGCATATTGTAAAAATCTAAGAATAGTATACTCTTATTTCTCTCTTTCTGGCCTAAATGCTATTGTTGCCACACATTTTACTTACAGATATGTAATAAAACCCACAATGCATTGTTATTACTTTTGTTTCAACAGTTAATATCCTTTAAAGAGATTTAATAAGAAAACACTCATATATTTACCCACATGGTTACCTTTCCCAGTGCTGTTCATTCATGTAGATCCAGATTTTTAACTTGTATCATTTTTGCTTTGCCCAAAGGACTTCCGTTAATATTTCTTGTGCTGTGAGTCAGCTGGTAATGAATTCTTTCAGCTTTTGTATGTCTGAAGGTGCATTTATTTCACCTTCATGTTTAAAATATATTTTTGCTGGGTACAGAATTCTAGATTGACTTTTTCTTAAATTTTCATACTTTCAAGATGTTGCTATATTTTTTTCACATGCACTATTTTCAAGGAGAAATCTGCTGTCATCCTTAAATTTGTTCCTTGGTATGAAATGTATCTTTTTTTCCTCTGGCTGATCTTACAATTTTCTTGTCATTGCAAGTTTTGAGGAATTTGATCATGATATGCCTTGGTTTAGTTTTCCTCACGGTTCTTGTTTTGGAGATTCATTGAGCTTGGATCTGTAGACTTACATCCCTTCTCTTCGCTTTAGGAACTCTGCATTTGCATATTGTGCTGCTTGAAATTGTCCCAACAGCCCACTGATGCTCTTTTCATTTACTTTGGCATTCTTTTGACTTTGGTCTTTTTTATATCTTCCATGTCTCTACTTAACTTTTTAAACATATGGAGTATAGTTATAATAATTATCTTAGCATTTTTTGTCTACTAATTCTAATATCTGTGTCTATTTTGGGTTCATTTCAATTTTTTATTATTCTCATTGTGGGTCATGTTTTCTTGCTTTCTTTCATACCTGATAATATTTGATTGGGTGCATACATTGTGAATTTTACCTTTTTATGTGCCATATATTTTTGTTCTCATAAACATCTTTGAGCTTTATGGTGAAATATAGCTTAGTTACTTAAAAACAATTTGATTCTTTTGAATCTTCCCTTTATATTTTGTTAATTATTCCCCACTATTAAAGAAAGACCTTCTTGACTTCTCTACCAATGCCCTGTAAGTTTTTCCATTTAGGCTGGTGGAAAGAGGTACTATTCCCAGCCCTGCATGAGTATAGAGGCAATGTTCCCTTTCTTCTCCAGCCTCAAGTTGCTTTTTCACATGCATGTACTGATCACTTCATGATTGAATACTTGAGATGGATCTTCTGTAAATTTCAAGGGTTTTTCTTCATGCAGCTCTCTGGTACTCTGTCAGGCCTGTTGGTTTTCTTGAACTAACTACTCATCTTTTCAACTCAGAGAGTCAGCTGGTTTTTACCCGAATTCCCTCTCCCTCAGCTAGAGCCTGAAACTCTTTCAAGGCACTAAGCTTAGGAAATCATAGGGTTTATCTCATTTGTTTCTTGTCTTTCATGGGTAATCTTTTGTAACTTAATTCCAGTGTATTAAAAACAATTTTTCCATATAGTTGTCTCTCTCTTTTTTGGTCTTTTTAAAGGTTGTTTTTTACTTGAGTAGAAGTCTAGATCCTGTTACTTCATCATATTAGATTTTAATTTAGATGTGAATTATAGTGTCTTATATTTTCTTCCATGTTCTTTACCATTATGCTACACTACATTATTGTGGTTTTTCTCTTACAGGGGAATTATAAAGGATATACAATATACAAGGGGTACTAAGGATGTAGATGGTGAGCTCACATCTCACTGAAGGAAAAAGAAAGTTGACAGCTATAAGGAGAGGTGAGGGAAAGAAAAGTGATAGAAGTCTAAAGGCTGGATATGCCACTGAAGAGAGGGAGCCAGAAATCCAATGAGGGATGAACAGACAGTTGCCAAGCAAATATCCACCGCCAAGTTGTAGTTGGACAGAACAAACCTCTGGTAAGCCAAGCTTTATGGCTCCAGCAAATACTGTAGTATGGAAGCAGGAACAGAGCAGAGAAAGTAGAATGTGAGGATAATGTCGGGCTTGGTACTGGAATGCAAAGAGAGGGGTGGGTCAGGGTGAGAGAAGATGTCGACAATAGAATAATAAAATAATTCAGGTAGCTGGGTTGGCAACAAAAAATACCATTTGGCCATAAGGGGACTCATTTAATACTTTAGGAAAACAATATTCTAAAATATCAATATGCACAGAAAACAATTTTTGTGCTTGAGAGGAAGCAATGCAAGAGACGACAGGTGAGGATGGTTTAATTTTGGACAGTACCGAGGTAACTCAGGGATAGCACTTTATTCTGTTATTTGTGGCACATGGCTGATTAGAAGTGGAAATGAAGGTTAATAGAGGCAGAGGGTAATTGACCGTGAGATCAAGTGTCTGAAAGATAGCAAATGCATTGAAAGGAATGATATTTTTGAGCCAGATGCTGTAGAATTCCAGGCAGAGTGACACTACCAGGAGGGAGCTAGTGTGGATGCTTCCCCAGTGCTGAAGAGCAGAGGGAAGATGGTGGGGAAGTGAGGAGCTGGTGCCAGGCCAAATCCTATGTGTGATCTTTCTGGCCCAACCATATGCAATTACAAAGCTTTTCCTTGCAGGCCTCGTGGGAGGAAGCTGCCTTCCCCACACCAGACTTGGTACATAGCCTGTGCATTGCAGTCCTGGAGGGAGTTATAGTCAAGGACTCAAGCCCCCCCATCCCTGGGCCAGCCAGACATGCTTATATACATATCTGTACTCCTAATTCAGGCGCCTCCATTCAGTTCAGAGACTTCCTTATTGAGGGCCTTGGCGGAGGTACTTTTCTCCACTTAACTTAGTACCTTTCCGTTCCTATCCCTCACCAGCACCCCCTGCCACTACCACGCACACAGGTCTATAAAAAGGCAGTGACCTTCTGTACAGGCTCCTCCACAGTAAGAAGATTCCCCTGCCTGTGCTAATCCACCTGACTTGCCTGGTGCATTCCACAGAAAAAAATGGAAGGGCTTCCCTGGTGGCGCAGTGGTTGGGAGTCTGCCTGCCGATGCAGGGGGACGCGGGTTCGTACCCCAGTCCGGGAGGATCCTGCGTGCCGCGGAGCGGCTGGGCCCATGAGACATGGCCGCTGGGCCTGCGCGTCTGGAGCCTGTGATCGGTGACGGGAGAGGCCGTGGTGGTGAGAGGCCCACGTACCACAAAAAAAAAAAAAAAAAAAGAAATGGAACACCGAGGAGCCAGGGATACTTTTTGCCTCTTGCTTGCTCTGTCACAGTTAAGTGAATGAAAGCTTGAATATTACTTTCAACTTTGCTCATTATCCTAATTGTGCACCTTGATATCTGGTTCCTCACCAGTCAGGGACTAAAAATTGAACTATTTTCAAACTAAAATGAAATTACTTCAGGCTCCATAGGACCAGTTGCAAAAGATAAGCCTAAACATATGAAACTCTGCTAGTAACAATGAAAGAATGTTAAATTGTCCTGGTACAAAGTTTTACACATCAAATGAAGATTTTTTTCCTCTATGAGTTTCTGCAAACTGGATAAAAGTCAGAAAACTAGTTAGTGAGGGTAATCATGGCATTCTTAGTAACCAATGCATAATGTCACAATTATAACAATTAAGCCAAAACTGATGCTGATTCTGTCATGATAGAATATGTGACTGATAGTAAAACTGTTATTTGAAGATCAGAAACTTACCACTTTTATATAATTTACAGTGTTGAATTCAGTGTGTAAACCATGACAGGCACACAGTAAACATTTGTGATTCCCAACTAAATTAAATAATTAGGCTATTGTTTTGTTTTGTTTTAAATTTGACTTTTTCATTCATATGTCATTCAATCATTTATGCATTTTCTTCAAATGCTTTTTTATGTCTCCTACATACCAGTCACTTTACGAAGCCCTAAGATAAAAAGCTGAAAAATACATGGTTTCTGATCTCAATGAAATATCAGTATTTATACAATGCTAGCTCTCTTCTGAAGACTATCACTCAGTGTTGATAAGATCACTTCTAATGAGACTGTACTAAAATCTCAAGAAGAAAATAAGCAACTTTTAAACATCAAATGCAATGGAGAGCGCTGATAGTGAATGCTGTATAATAAAGAAAAAATAATAAATAGGGCTATTTCTTAAAGATTCTTAGAGCACAGCAGAAAGACAAATATTCTTAGATTTTTTTTACATCTGTGCAGGATTTTCTCCATTCTGATTGTTTTTCTACCAGTATCATGGCCTTGTCTCCAAAACATTTACTGTAGATGTTGTAAAAATCTAAGTAAAAAGTTTCTTCCCCATTTTCTTCTTCTCTTCTTCTCTCCCTGCCTCCCTCTTTTTCTGCCTTTCTTCTTTTTTCTTTCATAATCATATAGGATTATCTCAGTAGAAAATATAGCAAGAAATTTGTTAGGTAAACATTTGACCTGATAGGCCTCTTTACATGTGGTGCAGTGGCTTAAAATTGGGAAAAGTGAACCAGAAATATAAGCCATTTAAATTCACATAGGAAGTCCTCTTAGACATGCTTAATGATTTGCTTGATTCTAATTGCAGTACAAGAATAAGATGAGTGCCCAGACCTCAAATCAAAAGGCAAAATTGTCTAGACTTTCAAAAAATGCACTATGTTTTTTCTTTTGGCATTTTGGAGCTAGAAAACAAAAATAATCTCATAGGCAAAAGCAAAACTGATTAAAACATTTTGAGAATACCATTTATATATGTTTACCATGTCACATACACAGCACTTACTTAAGAAAAAAAATTGGGGGGGGTATTAAAAGCAAAGAAAAAAGCCTGTAGTCAAAATGTATTCTAAGGAAGAAACAAACATTTTGACCAAGTTATCACAGTTATCTTACCACCTAGGAAAATAATATATCCTTGCTAAATATTCTAGGGCTAAAACCTAGGTTTAAATTACAGCTCTAGATTTAGGGATGCTGCAAACAAAATCATCCATTCCAGAGAATAAAGAAAATTCACTTATTCTTCTTTCTCCCTCCTTCTTTCCCTCTCTTTAATCTTTTCTTCCTTCTTTGCCACTCTTTTATTCCCCCCAAAATGTGACTAATTATTATACAGCAGAGTAGGTACTGAGGTGATAGAAATAAATAAGACAGATTTCTTCTCTCTAGAAGATCAGCTGCAAAAGAGAAGCTTAAAAATATGAAATTGGTACAATATATCATAGTGTGTGTCATAATGGAGGTTTTATCAAAGTGCAATAAGAACACAAGATCTAGGATCTATTTTTCTGCCTGGGGGTATCAGAAAAGGCTTCAGAGGGAATATGAAATTTGAGTTGGATCAGGAAAGTTGAATGAAATTTTTTGCAAATTACCGTTACCCCTAGTTTTATCCATATGTCACCAAGGTCCAGGGCAAGGAAGAAGTGCTCATCAAATTCCTCTGGGATCTTGACTCTTCTCTGTCTTGAACTTTAGCTCCTCTTATTTCATGACAACAGGAGAACAGATGATGTTAAGGAAGCCCTGCCCAAGGCAGTAAATCCAGCAGAGTCCCTTGGAGGCAGTCCCAGCAAAGATGTGGACAGGAGAGAGCTCTCTGCCAAATACCAATGACTTCATGGCAGCCTGTCAAGCTTCTGCATCCATCAGGAAATAGGAAGCATAGACACACAGGAACACATATGAAAGATCATGGGCTAAGGAGCAGGGTAGAGAAAATGATCAACATCACAAAAGAGTGAAAGGGGTAATATATAAGGATAACAATGCCTTACATTTGCATGGCAGTTCAGAATTTCATATATCTTTCAGCATTCTCTTTAAGCCTCACAGCAAATCTGTAAGACAAACAAGGAAAATATTAACTTTTCTATTTGACAACTGAGGAAATTGAGGCTCCAATAAGTTAAATGAGTTGCCAAAGGTCACACAGCTTAGTTTCCTAACTGTTAGTCCAGGATTTCTCTTGTTTCTTGTAGTCTGATTGTGGCATTTGCCTGAGGGTATTCATGCTGTTGCTATGAGTGAAAAAACCATGCTCCAGGAATCATGGTTTCCAAGTTTGATTCTCATTTCTGCCATTCATTCTCTTCATAATAAAGAAATAATAGTAATAAACAAACAAAAGGCCACTATTCTTTCTGATTATGGGGAGCAGAAAACCGCAATCAGTACCTGATTTGTTAACTGCTTATTTTTTTTTGCCAGTTCCTGATTCAGAAGCACATTCATAACCTGAAATGATACATACCTGTAGTATATCTAACCTGTACCATACTGTACTATCCAAAGTTGCCATATCTACCCTCTGAAAGTGCCCAAAGTATGGTGACTTAGTAATTTTATAACCAAACAAGACACAAAGCTCACTGTTTTAAAACGCACAACCATAGTGCTGTGCATCGTAGAACAAGTTCATGGGGCACATTCAGCTCTCATGTTTGATGAAAAATGCAGTAGAGGCAGCGACTAGCTCTCAATTTTTTTTTCTTAATTTTGTCTTTTCATATAAACCTTAAAATAAACTAACAGGATGGCAATGATCTTTGTCCCCATATAACCAGTAGTGTAAAACAGAGTATTTAGATTAGCAGCATAATATAGGTAACATTCAGGAATAGAAGTTTGCCCCACAAAAAAATAATCTAAATGGTGATGCCCAAGAACATAGGATATAGCTTTCCAGTGCTTACCATCTCCAGTCATTTGTGTAACCATCTACCAGCTTTGCTGCAACGGTATATTACATGTATTGTTAATGTTCCTTCAACTTGAACTTTTTGCTTTTTCAATTAAATCGACTTATCTTTTAAAAAAATATCACTTGCTCTAATAAGAGAGGAAGCCCAAAAATAAAAATGACAAAGTAAAATCATATTATTAAATTGTAATATTGTTCTCCACCTTGAGCTCTTAGATTGATGCCCCTCACTTTCATGAGAGAGAGAGAGAGAGAGAGAGAGAGAGAGAGAGAGAATTTGTCTAGAGAAGAGCTAAAGATATAGGGGCATCAAATTGAATATTCTCTTTGATGATAATCAGAAGGTTTGGAAGAGAAGTAAAAAGAGCTTGCCCAGTGTATGATCCACTGTCATTTAATACTACCTCAACATGTTACCTAAAACCATCTCTTACCCACAGCTAATACTTTGGGTTGCACTAACATATTACTTTTCTTTCTTCACATATGTAGTATATAGGAAATGATTAATAAATAGGTGTTAAATATATGTTAAATCAAATCTGGACTGATTATCTCTTTAGTACCTTTGTCTGGACCAATCACCTTAAAATCCTAATTGATGGCATCAGACTTTCAACACGAATATGCAAATTACAAGAACAAAGTAAATACTTGGTAATAACTAGTTGATCAATATTTGGATCAGTTTGGACAGAACAGAAAGGCATGTATTCCCACCATCAAACTGAACGATAGGGATGGAGGCCCCTTTATACTTTGTGCTATGCATATTCAAATGAGATAAATGCTATTTCTATTTTTCCATTAGTATGTTAGGTAGGATATTGAACTACAAAGTTTCACATAGAACTCAAAGAAAAAATAGCTTACATATGTTAACTATAGTATAAATATTATGGAAGAAGCTATTGCTTCTTTACATTGACTCATCTATTTAGGAAAGCTCACCTTTATCTAACTAGAGTTTCCAATTTAGACTTGCCCCTAAAATGACTATAGCACATGTTCACTGTCAAACATTCAACTGTTATTCGTGTTGACATTTTTCACATATTCTGTCCTAATTGCATCAGGGAAGCATAATAAGGTTGTATCATGTTTTAAAGATAAAGAAGTTTCTGTAAAGCAATAAAAAAATATGTGTTTTACACATTAATACTGGCTCTCAGAGGTCCCAGAGGTGGAATACAAGGAAACATGTTTTTTGAGAATGATAGACACCATTCAAGTTCAGAAGCATTTTAGTGATGTTGAAAACTTAATAAAGAAAAATATATAGAATCTAAAATGTGAATGCATTTTCATAAAAAATAAAATAAGAAAATATACATTGGATCATCAGTAAGAAAAAAGGAAGATAAAATGAAACAAATTTTGATTGATACATACAGGTTAATATTAGGAGATATTGTACACATATGTTTTAAGTTGTATATAGAAGTAATCTAGTACCTTTTTAAAACAAAATTAAACCATAGAGGTTAGAGATGAGGTCATGAAGCAAAGAAAATACACGCTTCCATGTACTTCACACTTTTAAATGTGCATAAAACTGACAAATTATAAAAGTAAGAAGTCACAAAATTGCTGTAATGTATATTTTTATTACCCCATTAATCCAAAATTATCTAATCACTATTCTGCCCAAATCCAGGGAGATGGGCTAATTAATGAATATTTTAGCCATGTTCATCACTATAATTTTACATGGATACAACAATAGTAAAGGAGAAACTTAAATGAAAGAAGAACAAAATCTTAAAATACTGAAAAAAACCTCTACTGCTGGTGGGAATGCAAAATGGTACAACCACTTTGGAAGTCAGTATGACAGCTTCTTACAAAACTAAACATTCCTCCCACATGATCCAGCATTCACACTCCTTGGTATTTACTCAGAGGAATTGAAGACTTATGTCTACACAAAAAACTGCACACAGATGTTTACAGCAGTTATTCATGACTGCCAGAATGTAGAAGCAACCAAGATTGTCCTCCAACAGGTAAATAAATAATCTGTGCTATATCCAGACAATAAAATAGTGTTCAGCCCTAAAAAGAAATGAGCTATCAAGCCATGGAAAGACATGGAGAAACTTTAAATGCCTATATCTAAGTGAAAGAAGCCAATCTGAGACAGCTACATACTGTATGATTCCAACTATGTGACATTCTGAAAGAAGCAAAACTATGGAGACAGTAAAATGATCAGTGGTTGCCAGGGGTGAGGCAGGGGTGAGAGATGAACAATCAGGGCACAGAGGATCTTCAGGGCAGTATGATATTATAATGATAGCTGTATGTCATTATTCATTTGCCCAAACCCATAGAATGTACAATACCAAGAGTGAACCCTAAGGTAATTATGGACTCTGGGTGATTATAATGTGTCAATGTAGGTTCACCCTTGGTAAAAAAATGCACCGTTCTGGTGAATGGTGTTCATAATGGAGGAGGCTATGCATGTGTGAGGGCAGGGGGTAAATGGAAAATCTCTGTATTTTTCTCTCAATTTTACTGTAAACCTAAAATTGCTCTAAAAAATAAAGTCTTTAAAAAATATTTAGGAAGCCAACCATGTTCAAAGTAAAGATATTGGCAAAGTGATAGTTCTGAGCAAATGTCTTATTAGATTTACAGATTATGTTTGACGAAGTAGACTCCAGCACATTTATATATACTATTTTCTCAGCAAAGGGTGATAAGCTAATTTTATGGAGCTATATCTACAGGGAAGTCTTATCTTCAGATAAGTCTTTACATTTAAAGGTCTCAAAGAAATGGACCAAAGAACTATTCAATGTAAAATATTAGATACATAAGACTGGACAGAAATCAATTTTAGGGAACTCCTCATTCAATATTTCATCATTATTTACAACTCTCAGCAAAGTGATCAGTCTTATTCATTCAACAAAAGTTTACTGTGTGTTGCCTGTATGTCAGACACAGCTTTAGTGTCTAGAAAGTTTTTTCTGCCTAACCAAACTGCCTTATTTGGCACAATTCAATTTATTAGACAGTTTTTCCTTATTTCATTTTTCTGGATTAAGCCTTTGAAGCTACATAGGTTAAGTCTTCTTTCTCTTTTAGAAGACATCCTCCAAGATTAAGGAAAACATCCCTAATTTACCGGAACAGACTGCAAAACAAAATACAGTTGAACAACACAGGTTTGAA
Organism: Phocoena sinus; assembly: GCF_008692025.1. Lineage (NCBI taxonomy): Eukaryota > Metazoa > Chordata > Mammalia > Artiodactyla > Phocoenidae > Phocoena > Phocoena sinus. The sequence goes on along the minus strand of NC_045763.1, from coordinate 60,139,240 downwards.
CTGTGTAGGTCCACTTATACATGGACTTTTTTCCAAAATAAATACTACAGTACTACAGAATCTGAGTCTGGTTGAATCCAAGGATGAGGGACAGTGTACTCAGAGGACCAACTATGAATTACATGTAGATTTTTGACTAAGCAGAGGTCAGTGCCCCAACCCCTGCATTGTTCAAGGGTCAACTCAATTTCCTTTTCTGCTCCTAAGTTCTTGGCATATACCTATTTTTAGTGCTATATTTAGTTCTTTAAAACACTAATCACAAAGATGTGACTAGTTGATTACATGTGGAATTTCCAATGCTCAATCCATGAGTCTCTTCCCACATGGAACAGTATTTCCAGGTTATTTTGTACAACAAAAACCTCAGGACTATGAATATCTCTTCCCAGACTTACTGACTGAGGTTCAGGCATGATTTTCCTATTGACTGGTGGTCATTTTAAATTGAATGTCTCACAAAGATATCAAAGCAAAATTTCTAAATCTAAATGTCTTCTCAAAGTCTTTTTTTTTCACTTCTCACATTCTCTATCCTGGTAAATGAAGCCACTATCCACCCATTGTTCTAGGGTAGACTCTTTGAAGTCTCACATTCTTAATTCTTCCTCCTAATTATCTCTCAAAGATGGTCTCTTCCTAAGTTTAAACATCTATTATTTCTCATCTACATCACTGGAAATCCTCAAAGTTGGTTTCTGACTCCTGTTTTCCACCCTCTAATCATATGCCATGCAGTTCTATGAAAATTATGTAATTCCCTGCTTAAATTTCTGAAATTATTATACATATCTTGTATAGGATAGGTACCCATGTAAAAGATTTTTCCCATCTTTCCTTCTACATTTTGTACAAATTCTATCCCTTAATTGTTCTACTCTAATTGAGAGTTTCACTTACCGAGTCCTGGTGAAATCTATAGTCTTATTTACTTTCTTGCATTAAAATCTGAATTTTATCTTATCTTCACTCACACTCTGCATTGGAACAGAAATTTCTGAATGCATTGGTGGTGTTTTCAGTCTCCTAGTCACATGCTAACATTTTGAATTACTGGGCAATTTTATCATGATGTTTTCCTTTCAATCCTATCCACTGTCTTTCACAGTAAATAGTGATCTCATGTGTACTCAGAAATTAAGAGTATATTGATGTCAATAGTTAGCACATATAAATATAGCAAGGCTGTGTAAGCTCAAATCTTTACTGTTTATCCTGGAGTTATTCAACATAGTATAGTCACTATATGCATGTTAGCCTGTTGGTAGGGCCAAACAGGTTTGGAAAACATAGGCATTAGATAAAGATACTTAACTATTCAAGGTATTAAGCTAAAGAGGAAGTTTAGTGGGCAAATGGATACTCAGTTTTTCTCTATATTTTGTCATATTTTGATTTTAGGATTGTTTTAAACACTTCACTAAGAAAATTTTCATATTCAAAAATAGAGGGAATGAATTTCTATGAATTTCTGTCTATTCTGGCAATAGCAGTCTGTTTGTGTCCTGTGGTTTGTCCCTTAACTTTTGTACTACCTTTTCTCCTGTGCTCTCAAGATAGAATGCCAATAACCTCTCCTCAGAGCTCTTAGAAATAATTTAAAAATTAAAGCTTTCTGATGGAAATCCTAAATACAATTTAGATTTAAATACAAATACAATTTAGATTTAATGGGAGAATTGGAGTCTGTAAATTTAGCAATCAGAGCAAGAGAGCAGGGTGTTGACTGTGTTTTATTAATGAGAACTGGGAATCAGGGTTGCAGAGTTATACTCCCAACTCTGTTACTTTTTGCTGTTATCAGGAGAAAACATTTAACCTGTCTCAATTTACCCATCTGGAAATAAAAATTGCTTTTTTTTTTTTTGCGGTATGTGGGCCTCTCACTGCTGTGGCCTCTCCCGTTGCCGAGCACAGGCTCCGAACGCACAGGCTCAGCAGTCATGGCTCACGGGCCCAGCCGCTCCGCGGCATGGGGGATCTTCCCAGACCGGGGCACGAACCCGTGTCCCCTGAATCGGCAGGCGGACTCTCAACCACTGCACCACCAGGGAAGCCCTGCTTTTCTTTTCTGATGCAAGCCTTAACTAGATTATTAAGGCTGTCTGAACTCACTTTTTTATTATTTATTGCAAAAAAGATATACAATTTTAAAATAAATATTACGTCATGCATAAGGGTGTTTGTATTAGAATGCTCAGTTTCCAAGCCTGAGATAAATGAGGCAAAGCCATCTCTATGGGATGCCAGACAGAGCCTCACGTCCTAATGGTTCAAGAGCCTAGCAGTGTAAGTGTTTATGGTCCATGGGTCAAAGCTAAGAAAAAGGTCACTTCAGGATAAAGATGATGTGCAACTAAGTAACTCCCTACCAACTCACACGCACAAGGCAATGAGCTCCAGTGTCCTAGGGAAAACAAGTATACAGAAAACCCAGATGCTGGAAAACCTTTAGTAAGATCAATGAACAGTAATCTGTGGGGAAGGACCAATTAAATAGATATATAGAAAGTAGCAGAGTAACAGATAGTTCTGACATAGGCCAATGGCCTATGTCAATGGTCAAGTCACAATTCTTTGTCCCAGAACTTTTTGAGTTATGTTTACTCAAAACTAAGGCAGAGAAGAGATTTCTGGATGTCCCACAATTGTCATTAGTTTTTCTTTCCCGTGAGACTGGTTTCTCCTGATTGGTTCTTATGTAGCAGAGAGGTCTGTTCTATCACTACCAGCACTATCACCTTGGTGTCTGTTAGGGGCATGCTGCTCCCAGGTGTGGACATGGAGCTGAAACCAAATGCAAGAGGGTTGAGATGCCTCTATGGGGCTAAGCTGCTTCTTAACTCAAGACTTTGATCCCACCCATCTCCCGCTGACTGGCATTATTCCTGCCCCCTCTTCAAACTCCAACAGCTATAGAAGACCTCATGTCAGGTCACCAGCTCTCTGCCTTTGAACTTGAAAGGATTTAGTAATCCACAAACTCTTTCCAGACCCTGCTGCTCTTGCCTAAACTGAAAACTTCCTCCCTCTGCCTTTCTTCTGATTTTTCTCTCAGATTTCATCAACCATTTTGCTTTGTTCTTTCCTCACCCCTCTTTTAATAAAAGTCCAGACCTTCTCCTTTTCCTTTAGCAGAGTCACATTGTTGTTCACTTGATTTCGGTTTTAGCTGTGGGATTATTGACCACAAAAGGATTGGAAAGGGATTTTAGAGATGTGTCTAGTCCATATTCTCCATCTGTTATCTGACCACTCCATTGTACCTTCCAGTCTCTGCTACCAAACCTCCACTCACATAAAATTCATTCCTTCCTGGGCAGCTTTTCTCATTTAAAGAGAATTAGAAATTACCTGTGTACTTGTCAATTATTCATTAATAAAGCTGGGGAAAAAAAAGAGTTTGCATGAGGAACTTAAAAAAGGAGACTTTGATCTTAGACAAAGAAATAACAAAAAGGATGTAGGGGTAGGTAAGTAGAAAGGTATCTCATTCCTATTTTAACCTGACAATTCTTTAAAATTATTTTTTAAAAATTTAAAAAATGAATCAAATTCCTTGTATTTTAGTTTCTAATACATAAAATGGAACCAATAATAAACCTCACCTAAACGCCTTACCCTAAATATCTCATAGAGTTGTCATGGAAACCTAATGAAATAACGTATAGCAGACTCTTACTTGGGCCTCAATCAGATCCAGTGCTAGAGCATAATTTGTGAGTTGATGGGGGGGCCTGCTCAAAGAATCTATGTATTTGGCATAAGTGTCCCTGAAGGTGGAAGAATTAGCGGAGAAAATGTAGCATAAAATATGTTAAAGCAAAGCATTCTGTCCACTTCCATGGAGATCACAGCACTCCTCTGGCACCTCAAGGGTCAGCAAGGATACTAGCATTCTCACAGAGGCACTAGTGGGCATTTTTAAAGTAATCTGGAGAACATTAACAAAAGAATACAGTACAGATGAGAAAGAAAATAAAGGGCTTCTTGTGGTAGCAGTAGCTGACAACATTGTGAGACAAGGTCAAACATCCCCTTGGGACTCCCAGAAACACCAGGATGGGAGGGGCTGCCAGTTTAAGTGCCAATGGGATCAAGATGCCCCACAACTGTTTTTTAATGTTAACATCACCTACTTGAATGTGAGGAAGAAAAGTCACATTATCTATATTAAAGAGCTTTGCAAACTACAAAGTTCTATGCAAACGTAATATAATACTATGCTTTTACATGAGTAAAGCCTCTGGGCATGTCTTTTCTGTTACAGATGTACACTTTTAAAAGAAAAAAAATATACAAACTTTTTATCAGTTTTATGAAATTAAAGTACAAATCTGAACCACTACTGAAATGCAGAGAAAACAGGTTGCCTTACTTCTCTCCTGAGGAAGCTTCTGTCTATTTTTAGACATGTATAGGAGCGCTGCTCTTGAATAGCTAATTAAAGAGCTAAGGGGTAAAGTCTATGCAGGGGAAATTCTTTTGATTAACTTATACACTGCATTTATTTCCTCTGGAATAATCTGCATCATCCATAGAGTACCCACTTAATTAATGTTCTTTATCAAGCACCATTTCTGGGAAAGGAGGAGAGGGGCAGGCATAAAAAATACTAAAGAATCCTTCCTCCCCCTCTTAAGCAAACCCCTTTAGTCACCCGTGCTCAATTTTATAATCTTGGAAACCACCTGTCTGAAAGATGAATTTCCCTCAAACTCCAGCATACTGAACTTTGTGCAAAGTTAAAGCAAACATGTTTTATGCATGATCTTAGAGTCTAGATGAATGCAGTGAGCAAAACTACATGGACAGTCCTTTTCCACCTCTGCAGACTAATTATGGCCAGTTTGGGCCGCCTGACAGAATCCCAGTTCTGCTCTTAATCTAAATGTGGAGTGGAATGTCCCTAATGCATAAGCATTTACTTTCAGGATGGACAGAGATACTGGGCCCTATTCTCTAGAAACTTCAGTCATTTTATCTACAGTCTGAAACAACAAACAAATACATTCTGATATGTGGGAGGCACTAAACAAACATTGGTCATTAGTTGTTGATTTTATTCAACAGTGATTGATTACTCATTGCCAACCCTGCGCTAAGTGGTTGGAATAAGGTTGTGAAGAAGACAAAGCCCCTCCCCTAGTGGAAATCACATGTATAATAAGTACATAAACAAATAAAGGTTGTATTTTCAGATGATGTTCAATTCCTTTTCTTAATTTAATTTATTTTTTATACAGCAGGTTCTTATTAGTTATCTATTTTATACATATTAGTGTATATATGTCAATCTCAATCTCCCAATTCATCCCACCACCACCATCTCCTCCTGCTTTCCCCCCTTGGTGTCCATATGCTTGTTCTCTACATCTGTGTCTCTATTTCTGCCTTGCAAACCAGTTCATCTGTACCATTTTTCAAGATTCCACATACATGCATTAATATACAGTATTTGTTTCTCTCTTTCTGACTTACTTCACTCTGTATGATAGACTCTACATCCATCCACATCTTTAAAAATGACCCAATTTCATTCCTTTTTATGGCTGAGTAATATTCCATTGTACATATGTACCACATCTTCTTTATCCATTTGTCTGTCGATGGGCATTTAGGTTGCTTCCATGACCTGGCTATTACAAATAGTGCTGCAATGAACATTGGGGTGCATGTGTCTTTTTGAATTATGGTTTTCTCTGGGTATATGCTCAGTAGTGGGGTTGCTGGGTCATATGGTAATTCTATTTTTAGTTTTTTAAGGAACCTCCATAGTGGCTGTATCAATTTACATTCCCACCAACAGTGCAAGAGGGTTCCCTTTTCTCCACATCCTCTCTAGCATTTGTTGTTGTAGATTTTCTGATGATGCCCATTCTAACTGGTGTGAGGTGATACCTCATTGTACTTTTAATTTGCATTTCTCTAATAATTAGTGATGTTGAGCATCTTTTCATGTGCCTCTTGGCCATCTGTATGTCCTCTTTGGAGAAATGTCTATTTTGGTCTTCTGACCATTTATTGATTGGGTTGTTTTGGTTTTTTTTTTAATATTGAGCTGCATAAGCAGTTTATATATTTTAGAGATTGATCCTTTGTTGATTTGTTTGCAAATATTTTCTCCCGTTCTGAGGGTTGTCTTTTTGTCTTGTTTACAGTTTCTTTTGCTGTGCAAAAGCTTTTAAGTTTCGTTAGGTCCCATTTGTTTATTTTTGGTTTTATTTCCATTTCTCTAGGAGGTGGGTCAAAAAGATCCTGCTGTGATTTATGTCAAAGAGTGTTCTTCCTATGTTTTCCTCTAAGAGTTTTATAGTGTCCAGTCTTACATTTAGGTCTTTAATCCATTTTGAGTTTATTTTTGTGTATGGTGTTAGGGAGTGTTCTAATTTCATTCTTTTACATGTAGCTGTCCAGTTTTCCCAGAACCACTTATTGAAGAAGATGATATCCATTTCTATTTAAAATCATGCAGATTAATTCAGATGGTGAGTATAAGAAGGTATGAATCATATAAAAATCTCGGGGCAGAGCAGCCCAGGCAGAGAGAACAGCAGATGTAAAGGCCTTGAAGGGGCAATGAGCTTGGCAGATGGGAGTGACAACAAGAAAGGACTGTGGGAGCAAAGAGGAACACGTCCCAGAGACTGGGGGGACTTTGTAAGGCTTTGTGAGCCCTGATCAAACTTTGGGCTGTATCAGAATGAGAACAGAACTCTTGGAAATAAACATTTTGGAAGGAAAATGATACAAACTGAACTGTGTTTGGAGGTGGCTGTGACTGCAATGTGGAGAATGGACAGTACATGGCAGGAGCAGAAGCAGGTCAACAGGCCAGAGAATTATTGAGAGGAAAGTTAGTGTAAGTTGTGATGACAGTTCTTATTTTTTTCCAATTTTTAGTACAATTGTAAGAAATATGGTCCTGTGCAGCTTTTTTGAGATTCCTTTTTAAAGAAGTCTGTTGCTAAGCAGGTTGCTATGGAGACTGAGCAAAGCCAGGAAGAAAATGACTTCAGTATTTTATGCAGACTTTATTTAAATACCAGCAAAGGGGAGCCAGGAGTAGTTTAATCCCCCAAAGGAGAAAAATGTATGAGTTAGAAAAGGTCAGAGAAGGAGCTTGTGCGTGTATATGTGAGTGTGAGTGTGTGTCAGTATGAGTGTATGAGTGACTGTGAGTGTATGTGTAAGCAGGTGTGTGTGTGTGTGTGTGTGTGTGTGTGTGTGTGAATGTATGTGTGTGTATGTTTTGGATGTATCTGTTTTAACCACTCCCAGAAGAAAGATTATTGGTGGCATGCCTCTGGGTGACTAACAATAATTTGTCTAGAAAGGGGATGTAACGCTTGATTCAAGAAAAGTTAGAACTAGTCAAGATCCCATTGGTTGATCAAAAAAGTAAGTAAAAATAGGGAAATTGAACTCATTTGGGGAAGAAAGCAAAATGTAGTAATAGGAAGGTCTATCTCTCACTAGAGATGGTTTAGAATAGTGTAAAGACAAACCTAGATTTTAAATTAGACAAAAAATTCAGTACCCACTTAAAAGCTATGAGACCTAGGGAAAGGTTCTTAAATATTTATAAGCTTTGGTGTCCTCAATTGTAAAATAAGTGGAAAAGTTTATTTTGCTGATGGTAGCTGAAAATGTTAGTAGCTCCTCCAACAAATTCATTCTCTCTTTCCATAGCCAGCAATATTTGGGAGACAACTGCCTAATTCAGGCCTGTGTTTCTCATCTTCTTCCTGAGTCCTTGCTCTCTTCCCCCTCCCTTGATTCCAAGTTTGGTCATGTGAGTTCTTCTGGCTAATGGAATGTGTGTGTGTCACTTCCCAGGCAGTTTTTAAGAAGCAGTTGTGCTACCACATATGCTCCCTTTTTCCTATTGGCTGACTAAATGTGGAGGATGCTGAGAACTTAGAGGAAAGAGCAACGACAAAATGGAGGAAGCCTGAGTTCTAGAATCACCCCATGTAGGAAAGAAAATCACTTAAAAAGATCAAAGATGGGACAATTTAGCTGTGTGTAAATAAACTTTAAGTTGCTGAATTAGTAAGCTACTAAAATTTGGGCACTGTTTATATTGCCAATACATGTGCTTATTATGAACACTGCAAATGATCCATAGTCCATCATTTAGCAATGCATGTTTGATAAATTAAATGTATTAGTTTTATTACCTTGCACAAATTACTTAACCTCTGAGTCTTAATTCGCTCATGTGTAAACCATGTCTCCCCTAAATATTTTCATTTCCACTCTGAATATCCCCAATTCTGTTCATCATTCTTCAAATGGGGGAGTTTTCAGATCTTGCATTATTATTATTTTCTTTTAAGTTTTTAGGTTGGTCAATGCTCCTCTAAAAGGACACCACTCAGACTTAAACATATTACCATAAACAAGTCAGTGTAGTGAGATTATAACCTTGTCTGTGTTAAATATTAGACATTTGTTGTAGTTAAAGATCACATGGAAACAGATGAAACCAGTGTCTCTCTACTTATTAAGATAGTAATGAGCTGATGTGTATAAGAGAGCCTATGCCTTCGTTTCGTACTGATGCAATCATATTCTGGGACCAGAGTATGAATATCATTGTATTTTTTTAACTCATTGTTTTACCATGGGTATCACCCACCACATTAACTATGTTTTCCAACTTTGTGTTATCTCCAAATCTGATAAACATGGCTCCTGTATCTTTTTCCAAGCCATTATTAAAATGTTGAGCTGAAAGGCCAAGTTCATTATATTTTCTTCTGGAGGACAGTTTTAAATATACCAATAAGTAGCCACATTTTAAAATATATATTTCCAAACAGCCATCAATCATCTTTATACTCAGAAAGTGATTTTCATATGTTGATGAATTTCCACTTTTTATATTCCTAGGTAATTTCAACTTCCTATTCACCCATCCATAACTAATCCACTATTTGGGGCCTATCTACTTGAGAAGCAGATGCATTCAACAAACATTTAACAAAGTAGTTCTCAAAGGGCAAGTCTCACTTTCAAAGGGGTGTTTTAGAAATTTGAGAGTATTTTTTCATTGTCACAATAATTAGGGGACCCCTTAGAATTAAGGGTATAGGAATGACCAGGGATGCTATATATACTTCAAGGCACAGGCCTGTCCTGCACATTAGATAATTAACTCACATCTGGCAACTATCAAATATCCTGTGGGAGATTCATGTAGATGAATAATCTCTATATAATATCTGAGCTTATGTCCTAACTCTATTTTGCACGAAAATACAAACACACATATACACACACATTTTCTCTGTTTTAACTACACAGAATTTTTCAGAAATGCCATTATGCTAATCAGCAAAAAGTGCTTTCTTAGTAAATCTATCAAGACTTGTTCACTTTTTTGGAAAAACACATCATAAATTGAAATAATCTTATGAAATTTAAGTTTTCATACAACACTTCCGTGTCATTCTGCACTTTTAGTTGCTGCATCCACACTATGTCTATGTATATATACACTGAGTCTATATATTAGCTTATACTTCAACTAACAAAGATAAAAATGTAAATAATATTCAAAAGTTTTCTGTTTTTCATGTAGTTTTCATAAGTAAATGCAAGTGTCTAACCACTTATTATGCCTTCTAGTGTATTCATACCTTATCCTTTACTAATGATACACATGCTATTTTATGATAAATTGGTTTCTTCTGATTTTTTCTTTTTATTAGTTAGGATATAATATTGATATTTTAAAAAATGTGTTTAAATAGGCTTTATTATTTAAATTTCAGGACAGTAAATGGGATATTTCATATTATTTGTTATAAAAAGGGAGGCGTTAGGTCTGATAGGATTAAAAACATCAATTTAATATTTTATATATATAAGGAGTTCTGTGGCTGATTGGTGGAGACTAGATAAAGAATAAGAAATAGCTCTGGTTTAAGGAAGAAAAGAATAGATTAGAAACAGCTATGTAATAAACACAATGACAGACATATGAAGAAAGTACAAACGACACACAGAAAGGAAGCACCTAATTCAGTCCTGAGCGTGTAGCAGGTGCTCTCATTGCCGCTTGACCCTCATCATTCCTTTATCTGCTGACAGGTTCTTACTGCAAGCACTTGTGATTTTTCTGCCTCTGGACATTCTCTGATCATCTTTCTTTGAGAATGTTCACCCCATGCTCAGGGAAGGCTGGAAGTACAACCAAGATAATGGCCTATTCCCTCGCAAGAGCAGTTCTCAAGCAATGAGGGAAGAGAGTTGCTGCATACATATCCCAGCTTCCTCATCCCTCAGGTGGGATTCTGAGGCATTTTCTATGCAATTTCTCAGAGATTCCCAACATGATTGAGCCCCAGGTTCCCACAGTGATAACTTGCTTATTAATTTTCCTTGTATCAGCTTCCTTACCTCCCCCACACCTCATTTTTCCACTTCTGTTTTATATCCTGGATTCACCTCCCAAAGAAACTGCTTGAATGCAAGTCCTCATTTTATGGTATTTCTGGGTAAGCTCAACTTAAGACAGGTTGTAAATTTCATTTGCATGTTTGCTCTAAGATCCATTCCCTACCTCCTCCCTGATCTGCTTTGCATCTCGGGGAACTAACTTTCCCAGCCTCCCCTTGGCAACTGACATCTGGTTGCTGTGGGCAATGGAAGTCACTGGTGGGCAAGGGCAAGAATAGAGAAGGCAAGAGATTTATATATTTCTCACTCTGCGTGACAGCATTTCCAGCAGCAGCTGTGCTTTCTCTGGTTCAACTCCCAAGGAGCAGCCTATCATCAGCTCCCACCTGGCAGCCCATACCATGGTTCTAGCTTTTGCAGGACAATCCCAAATCCTAGTTTCTGATAAACCACCTGTTTCTTTTTTACTTCCAGCATGATGTATCTAGGAAATTCAAACAGTTTAGTGTTGTTGGAATACACAGTGTAAGATGGTGAATGACAGGAAATGAGCTAGAAAAGTAGGAAGCAGTTAGATGAAGGAGGATGTCAGAGGCATTTTATGGAGTTTATCCTTTAAAGTAAAATTTCCTGAATTCAAGTGCTGTCTCTTACTTATTTTTTCTTTTAGAAAACCGTTCATAGTGTTGAGTTATTCAACCGTATGTGAATCCTTACTTTTAAATTACAAGACAGTTTTTTTCATATATTTTAGTCTGTATATTTCTTTGGGCAACAAAATTATTCCCTACCCCAGGGACAATGCAATGTAATGAGGCAGACATCACACTGGGGGTTAGGAGATGTGAATTATAAAACCTGTCCTCCCACTTTGGGATGATGATGACATAAACAAAATTTTTTAAAAAAGAACAAAAACCACTGAAGATTACTTCAACATATGCATAAATAGCTGCCCTCAAAATGCTTCTTAATTCTTTTTACTTTAAAGAAAATTACAGGCTAAAATTCAGATGTATATGGGTCAAGACACTCTGCCTTAAATGAGTTACTACTTCTTATCTTTTTGAAAACAAAATCTAAAGACTGTACAAGGACTATCCGTATTACACAATTCAGGAAACTGCAAGTTAATTGCTTTTCTTCCTGGTTCCTTCTTCCTAACACTAAAAAAGAAGGGTAATACAAAGAATGGTTGCCATGATAAACCATGGAATACTAAATGCCAAAGTTTAATACAAACAGGTAGCAACAATTTTGTGCTTCCCTATGTTTTCAGAGGCCTGGTGAATTCATTATAAGGGTTGTTAAATTAGCTGAAGTTTAATTTATTTTAATCAATATATTGAAAAATGAAAAGGAAGAAAACCTCTAAAACCACTGTTGCTATTTTATTTCCAAGCCTCGTCCCCATAACCAAATCTCAGCAGAAGTCATGATAAGTTAGGGAGCAAAGTAAAGCAATTTTGACAAAAACTGATGTGTACCCAGAGAGGGGTAAGCACAGCTCAGCCATTTCTAGAGACGATTCAAGTGCTTTCAAGTCTTCATATCCTACTGCACACTAAACTTCCTTAGTTACAAAAAAAGTGCTTTCCTTTGTGGGAAATTGGCAATTTCCCTGGCATTGAAGTATGACATTTTCCCCAATAGGCTGTCAAAAACTAGGGCATTGAATTGTAATTTTTGCCAAGTAGTTTCCCTTTTGACTTATAAAAACAAGTGATATTTCATCCTTCTTTACTGGATTCACTTAAATGCAACAGAAACTCAACTCTATGGGCTCTATCAAAGTGATACAAATTTGAAGAATTCAAAGAATACCTATTATTTCCTTAATTCCAATAACTATTTTCTGCTGTATTGCACTGTGTGACTTTTTTGCTTCAAAAGAAATTATCATTCTTTAGCCATAAAGAACTCCTCGAGGGGCATGTCACTACATGATCCCCATGTATTCTGTAATTTAGAGACTGCCATGATTCTAAAACTGAAATACAGTTCGAAAAAAATTCAGTTAAGGGGATAGGCCAAGACTTCTAAATACCACATTTTTAAACAGGCTCATTGATTCCTGAGAGGTAGCAATTTGCCACCATATTTATAACTTTCATTAAATTGAAATCTAATAAGACTTTCAATTAATCAAAAAAGAGTTTATTGATCTCCTGTATCATGTAGCTTGTGTCTGACAGGCTTGGCTGTAAATCCTGGCTTTAGTTACCATCTTTACAATGCTGAAAGAAAACTCTAAATTTCCTTGAGTCTCAATGTCCTCATATGCAGAATATTGAAATACTGATTTCTTCCTTAAAGCAATGCTGTGAAGATAAAATTAGATAATTCTGTGGAGTCATATTCTGGATATATTTCTTTTTCTTATGTGATTTCAAGTACAAGTACTTGGCGGAGTTGCTGTGGGGAAGGATTTTAAATAGTTTGTGTGATTGCTATGGACTGAATGTTTGTCTCCTTCCCAAATCCATATGTTGAAGTCTTAATCCCCAATGTGATTATATTTGGAGGTGGGGGACTTTGGGATGTAATTAAGTTTGGATGAGATCATGGGGGTGGAGCCCCCATAGTGGAATTGAAGGCCTTATAAGGGGATAAAGAGTCCTGAGTTCTCTCTCTTCATCACGTGGAAACCAGGAAGAAGGCTGGAACTAGAACCTGACCACGCCATCACCCTGATCTCAGACTTCTCAGTCTCCAGAACTGTGAAAAATAAATGTTTGTTGCTCAAGCCACCCAGTCTATGGTATACTTGTTATAGCAGCCCGAGCTGACTAAGACAGTGATGTTACCTAACATCCACTCAGTGAGCAAATGTCCTAGAGCAAGCACAAAATATTGCTGTTGCCTGGGATTAACCCAGTTTCCACTTGCCTTGCACATTTTGAGCATCTAACAGCACAGTGTTACTCTAGAGTTAAAAAATATATATTTTTCCTAATGTGACCCTTAAATGAAAGCCAATCACTTCATTACCTGCCCAACTCAAGAAACAGCAATCTGTTTCCATGATAAACAACAACAACAACAAAAAAACTGGTTGTTTTGGCCTTACTAGGAGGTTTGATGACTGATTTTGGAGAGACAACAGGGAGCAGCAGCTGGGAGCTAGACCGGAATCGAATCCTGGTCACGGCAGTGAGAGCACCAAATTTCAACCACTAGACCAGTAGGGCCAGCAGACAAAGTCTAGGTCCCAGTTCTTGTCTGCCTTGAAAAAATGTTTTTTGACAAGGAGACAGTAGGTAAAGAGGAAAGTTGGGTGTTTATTAGAAAAGCAGAGGACATGCCAACAGATGCATGGGCGAGCTGAAAGAGAAGTAGCACCTTTGAGAAGTTTAAATCATTTATAAGAGTGCAGTCTTCTGGGTTTTTGTTTTCCTCTGACCAATCGTCTTGCTTTGACCCCATGGCTGATTCGCCTCAGGGCCCTCACTTATGTGTGTGCACATCCTTTAGCCAAGATGGATTTCAGTGCAAGGGCCTTTGAGGGAGTTACCACAACTTATTATGGTCTGGCGTCCCCTCCCTTTTGACCCCCCAAGGAGCCTTTCTGTGCACGTGCAGTCGAGGTCTCCCTGACCCCAAGCATGAGAAATATGTGACCTCTTGGTCTTTTACCAAAGCAGTGCTTAGCCCATCTCTGCCCCTGCCATTACTGTTATCTTAAAGTGTCCACAGGAGACCAAGTTCAGCTATTTACCCTGTCCCTGTTGTATTTCTATCTTGAAGTATAAACAGGAGACTGGCTGTAAATGTTTAACCTGGGGCCCATCTATCCCCTGCCTCAAGACATATGAACAGGAGGCTAGTTGTAAATGTCTGGCCTGGAGCCCATCTATCTCCTGCCTCATAACTATCTATAAAGTAATAACATATGAGATTTCTTTTTGCCTTTCCTGGAGAATCAGGTAGGATTCATGTTGTAAGGAACAGAAAAAACAACTCAAACTCCTTAAGCAATAAGAAAATTGGTTCCTACTCCTAGATTAGGGGTGACTCTGGACTCAAACAATATTCCTGAGACACAGGTCTTTCTCATCATTTCATAGCTCTGCATTTTCAATGTTGGGCAGGTTCATATGAAAGTCCTTCCTTCTTCGTCCTCAAAAGGCTCTTGACGCTACAAAAATAGGAATTCAAATTTTCTCATGGCTCAGGTCAAAGCTCAGGAATTGTGTCCTGGTTGTTTTTGTGTGGGTCATATGACATCCCTGAATCAATAACTGTAGCCAAGGGGATGGAATTCACTAATTAGTTTAATTCAATCAGGACCCACTTTGGAGCTGTGATGAGACCAGTCCCATCCAAATTCCACATGGCTGGAAAATGAGGGATTATAATAGAAAGGCAACTTGATTCAGTTTTGGTGGTCTGTATGTTTCTAGAAAAAAAAAAAAAAATATATATATATATAAAACTGAATCACTTTGCTGTACAGCAGAAATTAACACAACATTGTAAATCAACTATACTTCAAAAAAGAAATTTAAAAAAAAGAAAGGCAACTTGATACTGGGTAAAAGTCTAACAAATAATCACCATGTGTGCTGACTTTATAATCAAATCCTCACATAAAATGTGATTCCATAGGAACCATGTAAAAATACCTCTCCTTGTGCTGGGCATGCACATATTAATGTCTCATCTGCTCTCTTGTCTTTACTGTAATTGGATTTCTTATCTTATGTTAGGTCCAGAAGAGGATACAAAGAAAGTTTGGAGGTTCTGCCAGAAATTAAAATAGAACTACCAGGGAAGTCCCTGGTGGTCCAGTGGTTTGGACTATGTGCTTACACTGCAGGGGACACGGGTTTGATCCCTGGTCAGGGAACTAAGATCTTGCATGTCATGTAGCCAAAAAAAAAGCAAAACTACCATATCATCCAGCAATTCACTTTTGGATATTTATCAAAAAAAAGCAGTAACTCAAAAAGATATATGCACCCCCCCATATTCATTGCAGCATTATTTACAACAGCCAAGATAAGGAAACAGTCTGTGTCCATCCATGGATGAATGGATTAAAAAAATGGATAAAGATATAAGTGTATATATATATATATATATATACACACACACACACACACATAGATATATAATGGATTATTATTCAGCCATGAAAAAGAACGAAATCTTTGCCATTTGCAACAACATGGATAGACCTCTAGGGCATTATGCTAAGTGAAGTAAGTCAGACAGAGAAAGACAAATACTATATGATATCTCTTCTATGTGGAAACTAAAACAAAACAAAACAACAAGATCATAGGTACAGAGAATAGATTAGTGATTACTGTAATTTGTGCCTGGCAGTCTGATTTGGCATTCAAACAGTCTCTTCCATAGAGGCAATAAGGACCATATAATAGTTTGACATTTTGTGATGAGCCAAAGATGTTTTGGTACACACACACACACACACACACATATAAACACACACTGCTTCTCTGCAGTGTTGGTCACAGAACAGCTCATGGATGGAGATGCTGAGAGTTGTGGTCTGCAAAGTCAACACTCAAGCACAGGAAGGAATGTTGCCCACCCTATGGCATTCTGCTTTATCCTGCCCCCGTCCATACACATAATTTGCATGAGTAGGTGGTATCAACCCCTTAATCAAGCGTGACTCATTTCCTTCCCAATATATGAATCAAAAAAGAATAGAACATGACCAGACCCCCAGGCATTAGCCGGGTTACGCCATTCTTCCAAGAAGTTAAAGAAATACACATTAAACATTCAAGTGGCGGGTCGAGAAGGAATTTTCTGTTTAATGGAGCCATTCTGTCATTCTTTCTGAAACTGTCATGCAACTGCTGATAGAAATTCAGAAGAATTTTAGCCATTGAAGCAAAACAAGTCAATCACAAGGGAAGAACCAAATGTCACAAAAGGTTTCCTTCCTTCTGAAGGGTCTTCAACTCAGCTATTCAAAAATGTGGTTCACTCTCTCAGCAGTATCCTCTCCTAGTTTTTCTGTGTTTGGGTGTGATTTCTGTCTTTGCTAGCAAGCCAGAAATAGCCTCTTCCCTCCAACATGTGCATGTGTTTGTGGGGATGGAAAGAGAAAGGAGGAGAGAAGTAAAAAGCAAATGGAGGCAAACGTGGGGCAGGCATCTCCCACGAGTCCCAGGCTTGCAAGGGTACACGGGCCCACTCAAGCCTGAGCTCTCCATGCTGGTCTCCCCCCTTCCTCTGGCCGCCGGCCTCATGAGTCATGACCAGAAGAATCTCCACCCTTCTCTGTAGGCGAGTAGGAGACTGTCTGGGCTAGAATCAAATAGACAGTCAACTGCTGCAGTGAACAACCTCTACTGTAAATTCTTGTGTGCTCGTTACCTCCAGAACAGCTCTTGATATTTTATCAATTTATTCACTGAGGGAGGAGAAGTATCATCAAGAAAACACATGGGATCTTGACAAATTTCTTCCTTCACTGCCTGCCTGTGCTGAAAGTGCCATCTTTTGAAAGTGTTTACATTTTTTTTTAGTACATGAAAACGCTCATCTGCACCTTCCCCTGGGGACTTTTCCTCATCTCCCTTCTGTTTTAAGTTTGATTTCTTCTTCTAGAGTTTGGTATAATTCATGGAACTGTGTTTACAAAGGTGAGTTTCTTTCAAGTCAGCCACAGCTCACTAGTCCAGGGGCCAACTTGAACATGGGTAAGGGAGTCTATGAGTGTCCCTAGGAGAGAAGGCAAGAACTTACCCACAACTGAAGAAGAGATGTCCCTGAGATAACTTACTCCCCATCGCTGATGTCTGTATCAGCTGCTGACTTAGAATTAGATTCCACTCTGTGTTCACACTTACGGAGGTGGAGAAAGGGATTGGGCAGCCAAGAGTTATTTGAATGATTCAGCTACAGCCACCAAACTGTGCTAGGTGGTTACCAAGCAACAGTCTCAAAAGCCTCCTGGCAGCTCTCTTTAGGATCTCTCTTCCCTTTGCAGTCAACCCTCATTTGCTTAGCCTGTACTTTCTGCCTATAATGTCTGTCCCCTTCTGCTCTTGCTGAATTTTCTATTTACTCTTCATGACTTTCCAAGTGCCATCTCTCTGAAGCCCTTCACTGCTCTGACATTCTCCATGGGAGAAAGAACAGTGGAGTGGAAATTAATCTAATTGACTCAGATCATCTTTCAGAGCCACACAAGCACACAAGTTAGAGGTCTCTAGCCTCCCCCCACTTTGGTGTATATGTCCACTATTTTTCTCCACTGGGATAAGGTTAAGATTATGGTACCAACATGGAATAAAACATGGGCATTTAGGCAATCGGGTCTGTTTTATAAAGGATGAAATATATCTCGTAGAAAAGGCAATATAAAATCTCTTCTCCCTAACAGCTCTCAAGCCTGTGCTCTATTCCCAGGGCCAAGTTGCCTCCTGACTGGCAAATAAGAAAAATATACCTCAAATCAAGGAATTTTATACAGAAGTATGTGACAAAATATATGACTAAAAATAAACAAATCAATAAATGCAACTAATGGAAAGTGAGGGCTTGTCTATATCCTATCACTTCTAATGAAAAATGTTTCCATTTGAGTTTCACTTTTCAGGGAGGTTTAATGTACATTTCCTCATTTTTAGTGGGCAATAACATGATCTCTGGAGTCCAAAGGACTAGGTTTTAGTCCCACTTCTGCTATTATTTACTATAAAGATTTGGCAGAAGTATTTTAGCATTTTAAACTTCCTTTATCAGTAAAATGGAAATATGAATACTAGTTAATATTTATTAAGCATTACTATGCACTAAGCATTGTGCTATATAAGCTTTACATATGCTACCTCATTTAATACTTGTAAGTACCATGTGGTTAGCCCGGGTTTATAGATAGGGAAGATCATAATAATAATTGAATTTATCACAAACATTGATTGAAGGGCCCTTTATACTTGAGGTAGATACTATTATTATCATTTATTAACAGATTAGGCACAGAGGTACTAAGAGGATAATTGCCTGCTCAAGTTCATACAGCTTTTAAGTACAGAGTTCAATTCCAACACCAGTCTCTCTCTAAAGCTTGTGCTTTTAACCAGAATGCACCACTGACCTAAAAGTTTCTGCTGCTGAGCTGCCTCATGCGTTTCTTGGGAGCAACCAATAAGACTTTAAAAATGAAAGGGTTTGAATGCTGCAAATCTCTATAACAGCAATGGGAAATGCATGGCTTCTGTGTCACCAATCTCTACCAATATCTCCCTCTGTCCACTAAAGAAATTGTTAATTGCAGGTGTCATCAAGCCTCCTGTTTATATAAATAGTTTCATTGGAACAGAGTCACACCCATTTCTCTATGTATTGCCTTGACTGCTTTGGGGCTGCAGTGGCAGAGTTGAATTGTTGCAACACAGATCGTATGGCCTTCAAAGCCTAAAATATTTACTATTTGGCCCTGTACAAAAAAAATTGGCCAACCCCTGGATTAGAGTATAATTTTCTACCAACCAATACATAGTTTCAGAATAATTATCAACAAATTGCTCCTGGCACCCCCTAAGATTGATTGAAATTTGACAAACAAATAAAACTGCTAGGTATTCTTATAATTTAAAATATCATTTATCATTACTACTAAATCAAACTGAATCATTTATAAATCAATGGACTTAAGTAAGGTCACATTTGGGAAGTCAGGTTTCTTGTTGCTTGGGCTTCTTAAACTTGGGGTGGAAAGCTCTCTTCTCTAACCATGGAAATCGATTAAAGCATATTTCTGACCCAGGGTTAGGTATGGGTCAGAGTAGGGATTACTGAGTAACCCACATATTCATTCCATTACTTCTGGTGATCCTTCTGTATGTGGCCTCTGCAGACTTCAATATCACACTATGACTAACTCTGCCACCTAGATGAACCAAGTCTGATTCACCAAATATCTAAAACAAAAGGAAAAATGCAGATGAGAAAGGAGCTACCTGAAAACCTTCAAGGGAAAGCAGTATAGAGAGAATGAAGGGGGTGGGGTTGGGTATGTTGCCCATTCTGGTACATTCAGAAATTCTATTTCATGTCAACGTCAAATCTCATTATCTTGTTCCCAAAGGCCAGGCACAAAAATGACCACAGCACACCTATCTTAACCTTGGGAGGGACAATATTTAAAGTGCATGACGTCAGCCACATACAGAGTGAGCCAAAGAGCAGCAATGAAACCTATATACAGCAATGCCCAGTAGCTTATCTTAAGGAAATATTGTGCATGCTGATTTCCAAGACACCCACACCTCGGAGATAATGCCAGTGAGTTAATCAAATAGTTTTCTGCCTGAACAACTGTGATACCTAAAGCTGCTAGGAACGTCATTTTTAGACATCCGTGGGAGGGATTCTTTTTGTAATTCTGCATTTCTTTAACTCCCACCACATGTCTAGGCTTGCCTTCCAGAGACACACATTGCCACCTTTTCAGAGCATTTTTTATTTTCTTCCTTCCTTTTTTTTTTTTTTTGGCTGTGGACTACTTAGTAGCCTTCCTAGGGCCGACTGCAGTAAATGCTAAAATAGTGAGCATAATTTCACTGGCACTACATGAACTGACCTGCATGCAAGTCCTGCTGGGGACCCTAGAATTGAGTCTGTCATTCCTCCTTTCCCTAAATCTGCTTTGTTCATACCTCCTCAGGCACCATTCCTCCCCTGAAGCATCCAATGAGAACAAAGCATCAGTTAAATCTGACACTTTTAATTGAATGTCTTTATAAAACAAATCCTAGGACAACGTTGGTGAACAGAACGTAGAGCCAATGTCCTGAAAGATGATCTCTGAGGGACGAGCAAGATTCATAAATAGAACATGCAAAAGAGTGGACTAAGTTCTGTGACAGGAGTGAACACAAGAGAAAATGGAATCACATACAGCGGAGGGAGTGTCGCGGAAGGCTTCCAAGAAGATATATTTAAGCTGAGGTAGGAAACATCAATGATATTTAGCCAAGAAAAGGTAGTGGAGAGAAAACTGTTCCAGCCGCAATGAACAGCATGTACAAAAAGACCTGGAGGAGACAGAAAACATTTGGGAACTGCAGGAAGGCAGGTAGAATTAGTTAAATAATTAGGCACATAAGCTTGGTGGTCCAAAAGCTCTGAATGTAAATCTCAGTTCTGTGACTTAGGGCAAGTTTTTTAACCTTTATGTGCCTCAGTTTTCTCATCTGTAAAATGGTGGGGATAAAAATACCTGCCTTAGGGCTTCTCTGGTGGCGCAGTGGTTGAGAGTCCGCCTGTCGATGCAGGGGACACGGGTTCGTGCCCCGGTCCAGGAAGATCCCACATGCCGCGGAGCGGCTGGGCCCATGAGCCATGGCCGCTGAGCCTGCGCGTCCGGAGCCTGTGCTGCACAACGGGAGAGGCCACAGCAGTGAGAGGCCCGCGTACCACAAAAAAACAAACAAACAAAAAAACCTGCCTTATAGAGTTATGAGGATTAAACAAATAAAATGCAAGTGGCACATAATAAGAACTCAAAAACTGTCAGCTATTATTACATTAACATTTTATTACCTTATTATAATTCATTATTTGTAGTATTATCATTGTTAATTCTTTTTAATATTAAAATGTTACTTTTTATTATTAAGCCTCAATAAAAGTCTCATCTGAAGAAAACTGAGAATAACAATACCTTACCTTCCTGCGCTTTTACAAAGATTAAAATTATCCCTGGGTTTAAGTAAAAAAAAAAATGGTGATACATAACTGTTAAAAATGCTTTCACCTGCAAATAACGAAGACCTTCTGATAGAGTCAACTTAAAACAATAAAAATAAATATTAGGGGCATTTTTCTCACACAAAAAGAAACCTGGATACGGGTTCCTGCTGGTGTTGGTTTTGTAGGTTGACAGGGTTTGGGCTGGCATATCTTCAATTCTCTTGAAATTTCTCTTTTCTTGTTGCTTCTGTCACAAATTGTGGCTTTGACTCCTGACATTAGATCCATATTCAAGGAAGAAAAACTGGGGAAGGGGTTATGTCAGGCACATGTCAGGTTATGTTCCCTTTGAATAGGGAAGTGAAACCTTTCCCAGAAACTTCCAGGAGACTTCTACCTACAACAAATTGACCAGAATAGCACCATGTGGCTACCTCTGGTTCAAGGGAGGCTGGAGAGTGAGCATTCATCTAGGGAAAATGCCACTCAACTCAGTTGGAGTTTGTCAGCAGGGAAGGAGAGAATGGATATTAAGCAGACCATCAACACTTTCTGCCATAGTATTATTTACTGACTCTTCCATGTGCCAAGCTCTGTGTTGAGTGCTTCATACGAATTATTTCATTTACTCCTCACGTTTCATACAATGATGTATTTATTACTAGTACAAGTGTTGTTGTTTAATGGATAAGGAGACGGAGGCACAGACACAGAAAGAGACTTGGACACCATCATGCAACTACTAGGTAGTGAAGGTGGTGTCAAAGCCAGACAGACTGACTACAGGCCATTAAGCAAAAAAGGAAAGAAAAGAAATTATTCATAGAGCCTCTCAAAATTGTACTCGCAACTATGAGCTTCTGTCATGGTTGGAATAGAACATGTAAGATGGCAAGATTTCGCCTTCGTCTGAATGTCCATCCCACAACTCTGGCACTCAGCTTTTTACCAGTACCTGTATTGAGCACTGTGCCATCTCACACATTCTCCCTTCTATCACCACCCCTGCCCTTGTGCTTCTTGAGTTAGGGATCATATCCTAAACTTCTTTAAGTCCACCTCTCCATCAACAGCTTGTCCTCAGCAAACCCAAAAGAATGCTGCTGATCAAAATCAACCAGAGTTTGTTTTTAAATTCAAAAGCCCTGAGTCTCACTTTCCTAGGCATAGAGTCTGTCCCTTAGAAGCCTCAAAGTGGTGGTACTGTAAGGAGAAGGGACCGCAGGCTGGGGATTCACGGCTGGAGACTGATTTCAAATATGCCAGCTCTTCTCAGCTAAAGTAACATCATTAACTCTTCTCCCTTGCTCCTCTTCTTAGGCTTTTCTCATTGCTGATTTGAGGGAATCAGAAAAATTCTGTATTTCTTGTTAGGAATAGCATAATAGGGTTATGTGGCATCAGTGTCTTGGCCTAAGACCTATCAGTCTGGGAATGTGTATCTTCATTAAACATCAGTAATTTAAGGTCTATTACAGAATGGAATAAGTCAATCATAAAAGCAAGCATGTGCCTAGACCTAATACAGATCCAGCAGTGGGTCCAACTCAAGTAGGAAACAAAACAAAACAAAACAGAATCAATTTCTATGCCTGTTTTTCATTAGACTTTATGCGTGAGAATAATCTGAGCTTGGTCGGTGTCGTGTAGTCGATGCTATTTGTTTGCCGAAAGTTCCTCTTTTAAACTGTGTTTCTGCAAGGTCCACCCAGCCTTGCCCCTTTTGCACTGGAACCTTGTGGTCAGTCAACTAGTACTAGTCCCCGTGGGTATCCTGTCCTGATGACCTGCCTGTCTAGACAACCCCTTCAGTAAGGATGCTCTGGGCAGAATTCTGCTCTAGGACACTAACTTGACAATCAAACCTGAGACTTTTCAAGGTAGAAAAGAGACCAGCAAAGAGTGGAGAGGAAATGGGGAAGCTGTGTATTGTGGTAAAAACACAAAAGTTGGATACACCTGACTTTGAATCCTAATACAAATGCACTAACTGTTTAAACTGGGGCAAATTAATCTCCCGAAGCCTCATTTTCTTTATCTGTAAAACATGAAGGATACAATACTAATACCTGACAGAATAGACTTTAAATTAATAGCGCCTGGTACACAGGCATTCAATAAATGAGTCATTTACAGCCAGACACAGGGCAGAAGCATTAACAGAGCATATGGTTAGCACAGGAATCTGATCCCAGGGGAACCAGGAGACCCAAGGGAAGTCTCTTCTTCCTGGAGATGCTTTCTCCAAGCTCACTTTATCTTAGGTCTTGCCCTTCTCTCTCCTCAGCTAGAGCTGCTCTTCTGAAATAGCCACGTGCTGGCCCACTGCTCTCCTACCCACAGCTCTCTGTCAAGCCTGCGTGCTCACCAGCTCTGGGGAACTTTTGGTTACAAGGTAGAAGTTATGACAATTCCAGCCATGGGGTTTTTGCACTGTTGGTGAGCTTGATCAGAGGGATGAGCTGGACACTTCTCCCCCTCTGACTAATCACACGAGTACATCAGCCTCTGATATCTGAAGGAGCCAGGGCCTTCTGGGTCTGTTTCTAAGACAGTACAGTCATTCCCACTGTCATCAGTGATTTCTGCATGAACAGCCTTACCTGCTAGCAACACAAGAGGAACGGGTGAGCTACGAACTGTGACTGGAGTCCCTAAGCCTGGTGCAGTAGGGCTGAATAGGATGAGAAGAGTCTGAAGGGATGGAAGGATAACTCAAATTTTACTGCTAAGCAGAACACTTTCCAGCCTAATGATTTGTGTTTTAAACAATCTGCCTTGGCCATTTGAATTACAGACTGTATGTTTTCTCTATGGTGACCTCAGCCTCTGCCTATTCCAATATAATTTGCTATCGTTTGTCTGAGGTTTCCTTCTTAGAGGTCACATCTGCATGCAAACTTCCTTCACCAAGTAATTGGTGCATGAGACAAGTATGTAAGATCTGTCCGTGTTCTCCATTAGGATTAAAAGCCCCCAGCTGGGATTCAGTAAAGATATTTTAAACACAAAATATTTAACCTTGTCACACTCACAGAGCCACTGCACCATAGAGAATAGGAGAGGGTAGCCATTTGTGTTAGAAAAACAGTATATTCACATAGGAAGTTGCAATTCTAACTAGTACTGAAGCACAGTGGATATTAGAAAGTGTATTTGAAAGAAAAACCAATTTTATTTGTTTTACATAATAATGGATTCAGAGAAGTTTTCAAAACAGGAAAATTGGTTGATTCATCAAAGCTTATTTCTGGATCTTTTGATAGGCCAAGTATCTACAGACAGCAAGCCAAATCTAAGTGTCCTATGTGCTTTCCAAAGAACGTCTCAATATGTCAATCTTCTTCCACTTTGGAAGAAAGGAAAACAAAACAGCTGAAGTTTTCTCAGAGCAAGAGGAAAGTATTAGCTCCGTTTTGCAAAGTAAGAGGCCAGCATTAAGTACCTTCCTTTAAATAAAAAAATTTTTTTTTTCTTTCTCTGCACTGTAAGGAAAATTGTGTCTTTCCTCACAATTGGGCAGCATTTCAACAACTAAAAAGCTTTCCGCTGAGATTAAAGGTCATTCCAGACATCTAATTTCTCAGGGCATAGATTTCCTGCAGCCAAAAATGAGCTGAACTCTGGGATCAGGAAGAAAGCTTTCCAAAGCCCCAGTCTGTAGTTGAGTTGACTTGCCCAGCATGATATATTTGGATGATCCAATCATTTTAAGATAACAAATGCTCTCTTAAAGAGAAGGTAACCTCTAATATCATTAGAGATCCCAGTGTTACTCTGATTGTTACACTCTTTTCTTCTTTTTTTTTTTTGCGGTACACGGGTCTCTCACTGTTGTGGCCTCTCCCGTTGTGGAGCACAGGCTCCGGACGCGCAGGCTCAGCGGCCATGGCTCACGGGCCCAGCTGCTCCGCGACACGTGGGATCTTCCCGGACCGGGGCACGAACCCGTGTCCCCTGCATCGGCAGGCAGACTCTCAACCACTGCGCCACCAGGGAAGCCCAACGCTCCTTTCTTCTTATCTATAATCTGATAACCAGTGGGAAGCCAGGAGAACAAAGCCATGTCAGACACTGTACATCAATCAAGAAATCAGTTGTACTACAAAGACAACTCACCTAGTGGTTTTGAAAGTTTATGCCACGAGCCAGCATAAAATGTAATCATCTCAGGAGTCAGGGCATGCTTTAGAGCTTGAGAGGATCAGCAGGAAAATATTTTATCGACGTGGATGATGGTAGCATAGATAAAAAATCTTCATTTCAAAATGGTTTTAATAAACAATTCAGGATAAAGGAGGGCCTTATGTAACATTTCCACGGGGAGCATGGTCCTGAACGGCAGCATGGGGAAATTTAGAACAAAGAGCAGCAGGCATGTTCCTCAGACACCATTTGTACATCCTTTCTAGTATAAGATCTGGCTAGCCCCACTGAACTGTGGAATACCGCTGCAAGAAAAATACCTTCTCTTAAAGCCCAAAAGGATTGTTTTTAAGTATATATATATTTTTTCTGTCGTTGACAATCCAAAAAGGTCATTTCTCTGTTATTGGGCTCACTTCAGTAAAAGAATGATGTGGCACTCTAAGGTTCAGAATCAAGCTTATCTGAGTGTACTGAGTTTATCATTGATCTTCTGACATTAGCTGGCCAGCTGATGAGAGCAAAGCATCCTCAAGTGAGCTAGGTCCACAGCACAGAGGGAGAAAGTTGATTACGTGTTCTTACTTTTCTTAGTTCCAGTGACGTAAGAAGGTCCAATACCCAGCACTTTCTCTCTTGTGAAGCTGTGATGTTCTCCTTTTTCTCCAATATAATCTAGGGATTGTGATGTGTTTATCTATGTAAATGTGGGTTTGTTATGTCCATTTTATTATACTGAAAACTTCGTAAGATCTCCCTCCTAGGCCCTTTTAAATCATTGCCATTGTCAAAACCAATGGCATCATTTATCTTTACCAAACACTAACAATAAGGCAGGTGCTGTGCAAAATGCTTTCTATACATGATCTCATTTAATCCTCATAATCACCTTGTGAGGAAGATAATATTATCCCCACATTATGTAAATTAGAATATAGGCTCAAAAACATTAATTAACTTGCCCAAGATCACCCAATTAGCAAGTCACAGAATTGAAATTTGAACCTAGTCACCTGAACTCAAGGTCGTCTTTTAGGTGTTACTCTACACTGCTTTCCAAGGCTGAGCTTCAACCCCTCTTTCAACTTTATTCCATTTCCTTGCTAGAGTTTTACATTTCAGTGACCACAGTCCCTCATGTAACACCCAGTGAAGAAAAACTGCAGTTTACTTTTAAAGGGGTTGGGGAGATCCAGTAACCCTGCAACAATCTAAAAATTACCCTATAAATAAAAATGCTTTGAAACTCTCACCCTTACACTATGTTCCAACCACACTAATCTACTTGTTATTCTAACTGGGCTCTGCTTTACACTTGCTTTTCTGTTTGCCTCTAATTCCCTTCTTAAATTTTACAAAATGTTCAGCCTTTCCTTATTCTAACCCTTAATGTTCACTCTCAACAGCATATTTATTATCAGTGTTGCTAAGAAGATTTGCTCCCTCCAAAGCCCTCTGTCAAAGCCCTCAGGCTTCCTGCATGTGTTAACACCCTGTGTTTGGGTTCTCTTGTCTGTATGTTTAATGCTGAAGCCTTTTCCTTCAGGATACTCCAAGCTCTCTGGCTCACAGCCTTGTGAACTAACCCCTTTGCTTTGTGTCACAAATAGAAGAGAACACAACAAATAAAGGATTCTTTAAAGTCTCTTTCATAGTGTGAACTTAAAACAGCCCCTTTCCTACCTACACCACTCACTTCCTCAATTGAATAGAGATATAGACACTCTCAAAATTTCTATGTTAGATGCTCCACTTATCTAACTATTTCATGCTGCATTTCCATATCAAAAACCCCACATTTTATTGACTCAGAATTCTTACATTTGAAGAGGATCTCAGATTTTTTTAGTCTTTTTGCACAGAATTATAAGAGATACTTTGGGCAGTATGTGAAGCCTTGAACAGAAAAAAAAAAACAAGTGCTACTGCTCTTCCACCCAGAAAGTCCTGTTAACCCTTGCAAGGCTGCCGTCTCCTAACACCTATGTAGCTAGTTAGGGCTGTGCTTCTACATCAGTGGGGAGCATTTCTGAGTAGCTTTGCTATGTAGATTATAGCACTAGCAACTGGTAAAGATGAAAATATAGAATCCAAGGTTTCTGTATTCAAGGAAGTATGTAGCTCTACTGTAGAAATTCTGCTGTAGAAATTCTGATCATGATGGAAGATAACACTGATCTTGTACGAGGTGCCAAGCACTGCATTAAGTACATGCATTCTCTCCCTTCATCTCCTATAGGGTGAAATAATCATTAGCTTTTGTTCAAATTTGAGGCATCAGGCTAAATGTGCCTGTGTTATCACAACCAGTAAAGGCAGAGTCCAGGTCTGGAGCCTATACCCTTGACCACTAGACAATGCTAGAATTTACTAAAGTGCTGCAGAAATGAACCTCTAGTGCTTCCAAACAGAGTGGAACACAAGAGTACATCAGAAAATGACAATGAGGAAAGAAATAGACCATTTTCCTAAGTGAATTAATTGGTTGTATCCAATTTATTTATTCAAAAAGCATTTGTTAAACCTACTTAGTATGTGCCAGGCACTGTCCTAGATGTTGATGATATATCAGTGGCTAAAAGAAACAAAAATCTCGCACATTCCTGGGGAGGGAATCAGACAATGATGATAAATATATAAGGTAGGTGTTTGATAATAATAGTTCTGGGTAAGAAAAATAGAAGGAAGAGCAATAAGGAGTCCCAGAGAGCAAGAGGTCAGGGAGATGAGGGAAAAACAGAATGAAGAGTGAGAAGGCTGGTCAATGACAGTGACAGTGATATAGGAGAAAAACCAGGAGAGTGTGATGTCCTAGAAGCCAAGTGGAAAATACTTTCCAAAACAGAGGGAGTAATCAACTGCGTCAAATGCTGTGGTGCCCTCAGATGTGCTGTTTGGGAAAAATGGTGAGGTCAAACACCTAAATGGAGCAGATTCAAGAGAAGACAAGGTAGACATATTGTAGGCAGCATGTTTGCTAGGGCTGCCATAATAAAATACCAGAGACTGAGTGGCTTAAACAACAGAAACTTATTTTCTCAGAGTTCTGGAGGCTGGAAGCCCAAGATCAAGGTGTCAGTAGGCTAGCTTTCTTCTGAGCCCTCTCTGCTTGGCTTGCAAATAGCTGCCTTTTCACTGTGCTCCACAGTGTCTTTCCTCTGTGCATTACACCTGGTATCTCCGTGTACCCAAATTTCCTCTTATAAATAAGGCCATCTGTCAGATTGGATTAGGGCCCACTCTAATGAACTTGTTTTAACTTAATCACTTCGTTAGAGGTCCTATCTCTAAATACAGTCACATCCTGAGATACTGGGGATTAGGGCTTCAACACAGGATTTTTGTGGAGACAATTCAGTCCATAACACAGCAAGTATAGGCAACTCTTCTAAGGAGATATGCTGTCCAGAGGCATAGAAAATTGGGATTTAAAAAAAATCTAGCTCCTTGCTGTGACATGGATGCACCTACAGAATGTCATACTGAGTGAAGTAAGTTAGACAGATATCACATGATATCACTTATATGTAAAAAAAATGGTACAAATGAACTTATTTACAAAATAGAAATAGATTCATGGATGTAGAAAACAAACTTTTGGGTACCAAGAGGGAAAGGGAGTTGGGGAGGGAGTAATTACTTGGGAGATTGGGATTGTCATATACATACTACTATATATAAAATAGATAACTAATAACAACCTACTGTATAGCACAGGGAACTCAGTAGTCTGTAATGACCTATATGGGAAAAGAATCTAAAAAAGAGTAGATATACATATGTGTATAACTGATTCACTTTGCTGTACAGCAGAAACACAACACTGTAAATCAACTATACGCTAATAAAAATTAATTTCAAAAATAAATTAAAAAATAAAGCATATGAGCATAGGACAAGCTATGCTGGAAATATGGAACAAAAAAGAAGTGAAAATTGGGATGGTAATTGGGTTCAGTCAAAAAAGAGGTTTTCTGTTGCCTTTCTATAGCAGAAATTACTTCCATGATGTTTCATATTACTGCAGCTGATCTGGTCAGAGGAACAGTTATGTACTATTGCAAAATAAGAAATTATACAGAACACAATTATATATTATGTGTAGTTTGTTTCGTGTACTCCTGCTTAAGTTAAACCTTTAAGAACTGTACTCAGAATATATTCTTCCAAATTCTACTTTCAATGAATGTCAATAGATGGTTAAGGATAAAGGTATGAATTCACAAAAACTTGGAAAATAAATTTATTTACTAAAGGACTTCTCAACTTTTTCAATAAGTAAAGCGCCTTTTAGTTTTAAAGGAGGGAACAGACTATGCAGCATTTCCACACACATATAACTGCAATTTTCATTTTCATACATAATTTAATGCTCTGGTGTTCATAGCACAACTTTTGGGAAATGCTTCTCCATTTTAATAATAATAATAACAGTTAATATATATGGATGGCCTACTATGGGTAAAGCCAATGGGTCTCAATCCCAGTGGAAAGTCATTTTCATCTAGTCATTTGCTATTGATGTCACTGTTGCTGTTGTTGCTGTGTTGTTTTAATCCCTTCAGACGTACTAAATCAAAATCTCAGCTAGAGGTGAGGATGATCATGCTAAGTATTTTCTAAGTATTATTTCATTGAATTGTTTCAACTGCTTTAAAGCATAGGTTCCATTAGTATAGTTCAATATATTAGGAATGGTAAAGGTTTGGCCTTAGGACTACCATTCTCACATCTCTCATCTATGGAAGAAAGCTCTAATCATTTGAACTGTTCTTTCTTACTACATCTTGACTTTGCTTTGTAAACTTTCTTAACACAGTGCTTCAAGCAGCACTATCAACCTGAATTAGCCTAATAAGATGAATTTATTTGCTGTTTCTGTTACATATAAATTGTCTCACTGAGGAGACCCTATCTAACCATTAAAGTCAAGATTCTGTTGCTCAGAGTGGGTGAAACCAGTAAATAACCATCACATCACTTTTAGGATATTGTTGCTTTAAACTTTTTTTCTCTCCTGTGTACATTTTTCACAAATGGCCTGGTAAAGGGAAATTTCTTCAGATTATTTTTCTCCTAACACCTAGCTGAAATTACCTTAAAAAGAAAGTAATTTTGAATGGTATGGGGAAAGAGGGGGCATAATGGGATGTTAGGTTGCCAGCTGAGGTTTGAACAGTTAAAATATGGGTGAAGCAAAGGTAGCACCAGAATGAAAATAAGAAGTAAAGAATGAAAAGAGAGAAGGAAACCAAAACAAAGCCGCAAATTTTGAAAGTTTTTTGAGGATT
This sequence comes from Phocoena sinus, assembly GCF_008692025.1. NCBI lineage: Eukaryota > Metazoa > Chordata > Mammalia > Artiodactyla > Phocoenidae > Phocoena > Phocoena sinus. The sequence continues at coordinate 60,108,707 of NC_045763.1, read as the reverse complement.
CAAATGACTCTAATCCTGTTACTGGAGTTAGACTGCTTTAAAATATGCTCTTAAAATATTGTCTCTTATATGTTAAGCTTTACCGTTAGTTGACTGCAGGGTCAATTTCTCCTATTTTCCACTCCAACTGCCTTATTTGCATGGAAAAATACAAGAAAAAGTTCAGGACTGAATTCTCTCATTGTATGTATTCTATTTTGAACCCAAATTTCTAATGCTCTTCTTCTTCTTAAAAAGCAAATTACATGTGACTTCGGAAGTCAATTCATGAACTTACCAGCCTTTCTAACTTTGCAAATCTTCTCACCTTGAACTGTAGAGTTAACCGCCTGGGAGGAACCTTAAATGTCTTAGACCCCAAAGTACTTGAGTCTCTTTTTTTCTGAACTTTTCACTTCAATTGGCGTTTTGAGCTTGAAAAACTCAAATAACCAGTAGAAGTAAATTATCTATGAATGAATGAAACACCTGATCTTGGATCAAGAAATAGATGAAAGACCCAAGCTATAAAGCTAGAATGGGCTGCAAAGAGAAGGCAAGCATTTAAGATTAGATCACCTTGTGACACTGCAAGAAGTCAGAAGAAATCTCCAAAGAAGGTAAAAATAACAGTCCCAAGCACACCGAGAAAGATAAGAGGCCTAAGCTAACAACAAAGATTCCTTATTCATAATTGATGCTCTATTTAAGTACTGTGCCGAGGAGAGCGCTTTGCCACATGTTCATCAGTAACAGGGTTATTAAAAGAATACATCAGTTAGTAGGATAAACAAAGATTGTGCTGCAGCTCACATTGTAAAAATCAAAACCTCATGAAATGTATCCTCTTAAAAAAAAAAAGAGTCAACCTGCTAAAGGAATGAAAGCTTGACCACCCTCATCCTTCATCTTAGCTTGTTTTGTTTTTTATAATGTAACAGATTAGGCAGATTAACTTTAATGGGCAAATGAACTACATTTCTAGGAACAAAACTTTCCTCTTCCTTCCAGATTTAAATCAAGAGGCTTGAAGCTTTTGCTATTTAATCAGATTGTTTATTTCATGGAAATAATCAATGGTGTCAATAAGCAGCATCTGATAATTGGTCAGGGCCGTGCAAAGCAATGCGCATGGGTTGAGCTACATTTTTAAACCTGAGATGTTCAGGCCCTGTTTTGGTACTTTTCTCATCTTGTAAAGCTATTTGTGTACAATGCTGGCAGGGTACAAATCATGATAAATCTCTCTTTATTAAATACACTTAGGGTTTGGGGACTTCATGTTTTCCTACCTGGAAATAGCTTCCCTGCTCCCACCTTCCCCCTCACCCCCCATATTGAATGCAGCACCTTGCCACCCTAGCACTGAACTCTTATGAAAGATAAATTATATCAGTATCTCCCTCAGTCAGCAAACATACTTAGGCTATGGAACCAGAGAAAGGCACAGCTTTTACGAATGCCTGTCACCATATTTAGCACAAAGAGGGGACAGTGTCTACATTTCTCATTCTCTGATATATGGACTTTAGGTGGGAGAGGTTTGTAGCTGAAGACTGTTAATTATCATTCTTGGTGATCATTTGCGTTTATGTAGCACCTTTTACAGGAGTAAATCAAATCATTAAAGCTATTATACTAATGAAGGCAAGGTGGCAAGTGTCATTACCTCCATGTCTGTGGTGAGAGAGCGAGGGTCTCAGAGGAGCCAGAAAAGGAGCCCCCCACATGCTTCCCCCAGATTTAGATGGTTTCCATGGAGCTTACAGGCCTTGAGAGAAGTCCTTCAACACTTTGATGAGGTCATTTCTGATCCTCATATAATGAAAATTGTTTTCCAAAATTGTTTGGAGGCCCTGATTTTCAATTTGTGTCAGACAAACCCTGTGCTCCAGCCCATATCTGAAGGGATAGAGCAGTCCTTGTAAATGTTTCTCTTCAAATTCCATCAGAGGGGTGGTGTTCCTAGGACTAAGAAACTAAGCATTTTGATCCATCATGCCCATCAAACCGCAAGTCTTTGAAAGATCTTAAAATTGTAGTCTCTCAAGATTAAAAATGACATTAAGTTCATCTGCTTTGACTCTCCCTAAATTTCCTTTATAGTAGCCTACCAAGAGGTCCACTTAAGACCAGCTGTGTGGCCAAACCACAACTGATTGATGAGAGAAACTTCTGATCAATGAGACAAAGTCTCTCATTTATTCAGCATCATTTACATAATGCTCTGCCAGTGCCACACCTTAAGAATACAGTGACAAACCAGAGGAACACAGACCCTGGTCTCAGGCAGGTTTACCTGCCCCACCACCACCCCACCATCACTGCCATGCTGTTAGGACTCCAAAGCAGGTTGAAGAAGCACAGATCTTCCTCCCCTGAGCAACACTTCTGAGATTCTATAAAAGTCTATTAGACCATCTTTTTACTTCTGGTGAATATATTTCAAGCATTTCAACAAAACATTCCCTTGAAAGAAAGAGTTATTTTGTCTGCGACTTAAAACTTCTAAATCCTTAAGTCTCAGCTCAACCTTGCATTTACTTACCATAAACTGTCTTTGAATGTGGTGATCACTGTCTGGGTTTGTAAATACTGTACATAGCAATGCTCCTCTTCCGGCTTCTTAGTAGGAAAAATATCTTTTTTTTTTACCCTATTGCCCCACTCTAGTACCACAAGCTGACAGACACATAAACACATTTGCTGAAGATCTTGTAAGTGCCTCCGACTTAAGTGCTTCAGGAAATCATTTCATGGGTTCTCTCTATGCTTCTATTAAAAAATAAACTAAGGCATATTAAAATTTTAAGAGTTTATTTGAGCACTGGAGTGGTTAGGAGCACTCCACCAACCAGGTACTAGTGACAAAACTTTTATAGAGAAGACGCAGAAGCAAAGTAATGAAAGTATTTGATTGGTTAACAGTTTAAACCACTTCCTTATTTGGTAAAGCCTAGTTGGCTGTTTGTGATTGGTTGTCCTCAGTTTCACTTTCTTGACCTTGAGGCATTTGCAGGTAAAGGCTTTGGTTTACTTATTAGGCTGTTAAGGCATTAGAACCACCTTAGTCTAATAGCCACCTTATTTAATTAAATTTAACACTTCCATTACAAAGACAGCCTCCAAATTTTAAGTGGACAATTAATGAGTACCCAAGCATGTTTTCAAATTTAGGTGATATGTTCATTTGACCAATGAGAAAGATGTGCATTTGTCAAGGTCAAATCTGTTTTAAGCAGAGAGATTTCTAATTGAAGCCTCAAAATCACTAATAGCAAAGAAAATGAAAACCTTTAAATTTTCAGGCTGTTGACGTTTTTTTGTTTTTTGTTTTTTTTGGTCTGAATATTGTGTCTCCAGCTAGATTTGGGAATTGGAATAAGATAATGCACATTCCAACAACATGTTTATCACATACTCTCCCAGGCACTTTTTGGAAGCTTAGTGGTATCTCCCAAGCATTCAAGAACAATTAAATGATTTCTGTTCTGGTCCTGAGCTACTTTTCTACCTGTCACATTAAAATGATGGATGCTTTCTTATTTTCCCAGGGCAATTTTTTCCTAAAGGACTAAATAGAATCATCTGAAAGATGAGATGAAGAGACCATAAAAAGGGGGAGAATCTGGCTATTCAGGTTGGGTCACATGGAATCTCCAGGATTCAGGATTTGGTCTTCAAATTTAGATAACCTTTTTTATTTTTTAATTTTTTTGCATAAGCCAAGTTGATCAGGGTCTTGGGACTGACTTGTTAGCCATTTTATTACATCAATAGGTAAGTTAAATTCCTAAATGCCAATTTTCAAAAGGGAATATAACTTTGATGACTAGACTATTAACATCTAAAATTTTAGGGCACCGACTCACTGTGTCAGTGTGCACAAGAAATTAACTATTAGTCAAAGGCTGTTGTATCAGCATGTATGGTACAGTGAGAATAAAACGAAACAGAGCTAGTGGATATGGATATTGGAGTTAGAAGTCAGAGGTTTCAATTCCAGTTCCACCAGTTGCTAGCTATGAAACTAATTTCTTTGGGCCTCAGTTTTTTTATCTGCAAAATGGGTGTAGCAAGTGTATCTAATTCACATCCTGTGAGGAACAAATGAATACAGAACACAGCTCTAAGTAAGCACTGAGTACATATTAGACCCTTTCCTGAAATCAGAGTAAAAAGATTTGTATAGTCTAAAAGCATATTTCATCCAGACTCCCCAAAGTCTGATGAATTCTCTGTGATCATTACAGAATTGACCACTCTGTTGCCAGATTACTGTAGTTCACCAGATGGACAGTCTTATTAATGCGTGATTTGTACTAGGTTCAGTTAGAGCTAGCTTTAAATAATCATCCAGACACTAGTCTCAGAGCACGTAGGTGTGTAAAACTTTCTGTGTGCTTACTAGAACTAGAACACTCTAGAGCTGTTCTCTCCAATGAGGTAGTTACTAATTTTACGTGGCCACTGAGTATTAGTTCTAATTGAGATGTTTTGTAAGTGTAAAATGCACACCGGATCGCAAAGACTTAATGTGAGGAAAAAATGTAAAATGTCTCATGAATAAATTTTTATACTGATTACATGTTGAAATGACAGTCTTATTGATATATTGGGTTAAATAATATACATTTTAAAAATTAAGTTCACATATTTCTTTTTACTTTTTTAAGATGGCTATTAGAAAATTTATACTACATATGTGGCTGACAGTATATTTGTATTGGACAGTACTGTTATAACAAGAGGAATGAGTTTCCACAATGAAACTTATTTTCATTTAATAGTACTTTTCTAAAACAAACATTTAATGTGTACACTAGAGCCCAGCAATTTCACTTTTAGGAATTATCCTGATGTAATCAATGATATAACAATGGTGTTCATCACAACATTTTGCAAGCAACCTAAAAATGTCCATCCACGGGGAATTAGTTAACTAAATTAGGATTCGTCTACACTGAGGAATGTCTTGTAGCCCTTTAAAGTAATGATATCAATTTCTATTGCTTGTAGTGGGCAGCTATTGCTTTCAACTTCTAAGTCTTTATTTCTCTCTCTTTCTCTTTTTTTTTTTTTCAAAAAAATTACCCTCATTTTCTCTGGAAAATCACCCTTGTTCACATTCTCAGTCTTTGCTATCACGGTTTGTTCTACTCTTTACATGCAGAAGGCATGTAATCCAAGCTTGATTCATTTGTGTTTCACCCTCCTGACCTCAATATTTGATTCAGGAGTGGTCATTTCATCAAAGACTGTTCAATCAAAGCTAATCTTGGCACTTTCAAAGAGCTGGACTTGAAGGTGAGCATCATATATAAGCCTGTTGATATGTGCCACCAAGTTGTCTGTTTTTCCATAAACAAACCAATGAAGCCCATGCCCTCATGGATCTGTAGGGGCAGAAAATTTTTCCCTTCTTCCCATCTAGTTTCTTTGGTCAGTCTAATAATTAAATTGACATAAGACAGATTAACAAATTTAATTTCACGCATATAGGAATCTCATAAAAATATGAGACTCCAAGAAGTGACCAAAGCAGGAAGCTTTTAGACCTTCTAGACAAAGAAACAATTAATTTGTGAAGAATTGACAAGATAAAGAGGTTTGGGCTTGGGGTAGTAAATGAGTGAAGAAGTAACAAGATTTGTTTATATGGCCTTCTTGTTCCTAAATTCCCTATCTCTAGTAATAAGGATTATCTCTTTACCTCCTGGTACAGGGAAGGTACCTATCACATGGAAAATTTACTTCCTGCTTTCAAGGGGATAAAAGAGAATCAGAATGTCCTTCTTGCACCAGCTATTTCTCAAGTAAATTTAATTCAAAATAATCAATATGCCAAAATGGCATATTTTGGAGTGGCATATTCTCCCCTTCAGTGTCAACAGACTAAGTAACTTCAGAGTGTTTTAGAGCAAATAAAATAGAATAGACAGTGGGGGAGGGGTATGCTTTATCTATGATGGGCAAAGTAGGCCTTTGTAAGAAGATGACATTTAAACTGAGATTGAATGGAAAGGAAACAGATACATGAAGACCTGGGAAGATAGGGACCATTATCATATATAAAGTTCCTATGGCAGGAAGGGCCCAAATGGGTCTGTATCAAAGGGAAGTCTACTGGGGCCAGGGAACAAGGGAAGAATGTGAAGAGCAGAAGTCATAAAGACAGATTACATCCAGATCATGTAAGATCTTACAGACCATGACAACATTTAAAGTTCATTCATTTTGCAGTGCAAAGGTTTTAAGCAGAGGGGTAAGGTCTGCAAAGCATAAAGAAAGGTAGTCTGCTTTTCCCTCTTACAATAAGTTTTCCACAGTTAAGTATCTTAAGCTCATTATAAGAGAAAAAAGGTATATTCACAACTATCACTCAGAATAAGTGTATTTGTAAAATCTCTAGCATGTCATAATCCTCATCATTAATTTTTAGAACATAATGATTATGCCAGTGGCTAAGTGGAGTATTACATAAGGCAGAGATATATCATCCTTCAAGCCTAGCTCTCATTCAACCTGAACAGAGTCCTGGAAACAGAGACTATAGAAACAAGAGGAGTTAGGAATATTCTCAAAAGGTCAGTAAATGTTCCAGAGGAGAAACCACCAAGACAACCATGCAGAGTAGTAGAGTCCCAGAGGGTCTGCTGTTGAAAGAAATCAAGCCAGGTCTAAAAGAGAACTGGCAATGAGATAAACCTTTAAGTGCCACTTCACATTTGGTATTGATTTATTTGCTCCTGGATTTTAACTAATGTGCCATTCTTAAGGACACATCTGTAGGAGACCAAGAGGAAATTTTTTTTTCCTTCAAGCAGATGTCTGAATGTCATTTACCTTTTCTGATGGCTGAAAAAACTTAGTTTACCAAATCAATTCACTTGGGCTAAGGTAGCATATTGAAATTAAAATGCGTCTATCCCTGGGCCGGCTTTGTGAAAAATCTTGAGTTTCTTTTGCGTAAGTAACTTAGTATCAGGTTTCCAATTCTGAACACTTTCTATTATCTTAGAGGACGGCTTTTAAAAAACCTTCTTCAGTAGCACTGTCCTTATCACTGGCGCCCAGACTATTCCCTACCCCAGTCAAAACCTACTTCTATCTTTTAATCATCTTCAAGTGGAAATGACTATGTGAAGTGCTAAACACACCTGTGGTTATATATATTTTAGTGGAATTTAAGTTTTTCACTTAACAAACACATACTGTGTACCTATTTTATTCCATACGAAGTGCTAATTGTAAGGAATAATGATAAAACACAAGGAAGGTCTCTGCCCAAGGGTCTCAAACAATCATGATAACACTGTGGGATAAGCGATATGACAGATATATAGTTGAGGAGTTATAGATGCAGAGAAAGGGTATGTGGAGGCGCTTCCTAGAGATGATGATGCCTGAACTAATTCTTGAAAGATAGGTGGTAAAAGCAGAGAAGGAACGGTCGTAGGGTACTCCAGGGAGAGGCAAGAGAAAACATGAAGTGTGCAAGAATATATCGCTAATCTGGTTGTGTAACTTCAGGCATCAGGCAATAGATGCAAAGGGAAGGAAACACGTGTTGGCCTTCCTCAATGTCGGAAATCATGTGAATAAAGTAACACGCTGACTCTGAAAATATTAGACTTGGATAAAAACAAGTATAATCAAAAGTTAAGGGGTTTAATAAACTATCCAATAAAGCAGAACAATATCCACTCTATTTCTAATATAGTCCAGCATTTATTTTTGGAATCTTACTTTTTAGTTTAGTCTTCCAGGTAAAAGTATTTTATAATCTGCTTTATTACAGTAATATTTTGAAGCACTCTTATACAAATACATATCCACAAAATAACAAGATAAGAAAAGTGAAACAAGGTAGGGGAGTAATTCTTAATAAACATTTATGCAGTAAATGCATGCTGTATGGTTTGTGGTGGCCCTGGGTAGGGCTGTTCAGACATGCCTTTAAGAGAATCTGCTGTGAAGAGCATAGTTGGCAGATAGCTTCCAGCTGCCACATCTTTGGATGCACTACAGTGTTCTCTCCAAGCCCACACTCACCCTGAGTTGCTCAAAGCTAATGACTAAACTTGGAGGGGATACAAGAAGTGCACCATTTCTGCCAATATGACATGCCTCTGATGAGTAATCTTTATTCTGTGCTTCCCCTCGTCTGGACTGAGACTTTCTCGGAACCTCCTCACAGCCTGAGGCTCTTACTACTCAACCCTCTTTTCTCTCCTCTCTCCTTTCCCAGGGTCCAGACCTGCATCAGGGTCTGAAGAATCTCCCTGCCTACTCCTTCCCCTTCCCTTTATCTTCATAAGCATTGCTCCTAATAAATCTCTTTCATTGGCTAATTCTATTTTGGCCTCTGCTTTTTGGAGGACCCTAACTGACATCAAAGCCTTATATTTCCTAGAAATGGACTCCATTTTTGGTTCTGATCTTCTTAGCGCTGTTGAAGAGTGTGAAAGATGGTATGTGACACAACTCATACCACAATCTAATAGGGTGATATTATAAGAATAAGGGAAAAAGCAGCCATTTACAAAATAATTTAGCAAAAAAGAGGTATAGTATAGTAACATTCCTTGTTAAGAATTCTTCCCTTCTGTGGCATCTTACAGTGCTGTATTGCTGTTCATTCCCTCATTCTTAAGATTTTCTCTGTTCTTCGCTTCTATAACACACCTTATGGGTTTCTATTTCTTTGGTATCCTCTTGTGCTATTTACTCTTTAAACATTTTTTTAAAATTTCCCAAGTGTATATTATTGATTACTTCTCTCACTCAATAGAACTATAGAACTCTATAGTACACCCTCTTCTTGTACTTCTACCCTGAGTTTGAGATGTGTTGGTAGGTGTATGTATGTGTGTGTAATGTATATGTTTTCTATTGCTATTGTAACAAATTATTGCAAACTTATCAGCTTAAAACAGCAATCGTTTATTATCTCACAGTTTTCATGGGTCAGTTTTGGGTACAGCATGGTTCATTTTTTGCCTCTACTTTGGGTCTCACAAAACTGAAATGAAGTGGTTGGCAGGTTGTGTTCCTCTCTGGAAGCTCTGGGGAAAATTCCACTTGCAAGTTCCTTCAGATTGGTGGCAGAATCCAGTTTCTTATGGTTGTACAGCTGAGTCCCCCTTCTTTGCTGGCTGTTAGCTGGGGGTTCCCTTTCGCTCCTAGAAACCTCACTCCAATCCATGCACATGGGTACTTACATCTCAGAGCCAGCAATGGCACCAAGAATCCTTCTCACACTTGGAAACTCTCTCATGTCCTTTTCTGTTGCATCTCTTTGACAGATTCTTCTGCCTTCTTCTTCTGATTTTAACGGCTTGTGCGATATATTGGGCTCACTTAAATAATCTGGGTTAAACACTCTACCTTAATCTCTGATAGTAACCTTAGTTATATCTGCACAGTCCCTTCACAACAGTATATAGACTAGTGTTTGGTGGAATCATCAGGGGACAAGAATCTTGGGAGGGTGGAAATCTTTAGAATTCTCCCTATCATTATTTGTATGTGCTCAAGACACCTCAAATTGCAGTATGTCCAAAGCTGAATTTATTTCTTTCCAATTCCTTACCCAATATTATTTATCCTCCCGTATTTCCTCTCTCTGTTAATAAGACCATCATCCAGTGTCATCTAAAGCAGAACCTAGTGCCAATACCTTTTATGGCCACATCCAAACAATCAGTAGTTCAAAACCCAAAAAGAAGGAGCTCTGGAAAGACCTCAGGCTTTTACTTGGGATGCCAGTGTTACTTCTGAAATGTTTCTAAAACCCCTCAGATCTTCCCTATCCTTATCATTACAATCCTGCTTTAGATCCTCATTATCTTTTCCCTATACCTTTACACTTGTGTTAATCTCTTGGTTTATCCCCTTATTCCCTACTTTCTACTTCTTCACAAACCCCATTCATTAGAGTAAACATATAAAATTTAAATTGAGTTCTAAATCCAGCAATGGTTGACTGGGTTATTTCAGACAAACTTTCTTATGGATGACAATTATAAAAGTCAGGCAAGGGGGCTTCCCTGGTGGTGCAGTGGTTGAGAGTCTGCCTGCCAGTGCAGGGGACGCGGGTTCATGCCCTGATCTGGGAAGATCCCACATGCCGCGGAGCGGCTGGGCCCGTGAGCCATGGCCGCTGAGCCTGCGCGTCCGGAGCCTGTGCTCCGCAACAGGAGAGGCCACAACAGTGAGAGGCCCGCGTACCAAAAAAAAAAAAAAAAAAAAAAAAAGTCAGGCAAATCAGGCTTAAAAAATTGGAAGGAATTGAAAAGTTACCGACAACAAGAATCTGGGAGAGGAAGGAAAGCAAAAGAGGTAAGCTTGGTAATTGTACTTGTTTTTTCTGTTCAGGAATTTACTAATTCTAAAAGTACTGTTGGAGATTTTGAGAAGGTATGCAGAGTTTCTGGCAGACTCAAGGAGCTGGGAGAACCAAAACTGGATTCAGGACTCACCAAGCAGGAAGGACCCTGATATCTACCTGGCTTTCTATTATGACTCCACATGGTTAAACATATGAGAAGGTGTGACAGCCATGAAAAGAACTCAAATTCTCTCAGGCTTTTATTGTATTAAGATAATCTGGTATTGCTATTGTCTTTAGCCTAGATGCAGGCTAGAAACAAAATTTAAAATTCTTTTTAGAGAAAAAAAAACCAGTCTCAAATGATTTTTATGTTTAATGTCTGACATTCAGTAAAACATAATTAAACATACAAAAAGACTTAATCAAAAGCCAATAAAACAGCAAATATAAAAACAGACCCACCAGAGACACACGTAATTAAATGTTCAAACCTAGTCATTAAGATAAATGTGATAAATATGCTCAAATAATTAAAATACAAAGTGGAGAATTTAAGCAGAGGACTAGAACTTATATAAAAGAATAAATAGAAATTTAGTACTGAAAAATATAATGACTGAAAGTAAAAACCTAATTGATGGCCTTAAGAGAAGAGTAGACTTAAATAAAAAAGAATCAGCATACTAGAAAGTAGTCTAGAAGGATATATCTAGACTAAAGCACTGAGAGATGAGAGGATTGAAAATCTAAAAAAAGCCTAAGAGAAATAGGAGTTATGTTAATAAGGACTACCACACAAATAATTGGAGTTCCAGAAGAAAAGAGGAGAAAGACTGGGCCAGAACCAATACTTAAACCTAGTCTGTATTCACTAATATGGATGGATAATTATCTTAATGGTAGAAAGGTTTGAATGTTCAGTCACCTTCATATCAATTCTCCTTTTTTGTTATTCCATCTTTGATGCATTTAGCATTCATAAAAATTAATATATAAGGTGCCCACACATCATGTATACTCTAATTCAGAGACAATTTAAGAGATTTTATGAAGTTATTTGATAATACATTATTTTTGCCTTTTAAAGTTGTCTTTAGTACCTAGTTCTCCCTTAAGTATGATTCCAATGTGTATTTATCAAAATAACTAGTTTATTTTTAGGCAGCTGAAATAAGATCAGTGTTTAAGACTAGCTGGCCTAAAGAATAAAATCTTGGCTACTTGCCATGGATGCAAGACGCAATGTTATCCCATCCTGTTTAACTGCTAAGTTTTTATCTCCTCAAATTCCTTTATTTTAATTCTATTATTTATGGTTGAATTTACTTAGATTTTTATACTACTTCAAAATCATTTTCTCTGTTTCTTCAGCTGCCTTAACTAGTCTTCATATGACAACTTCTTTTAAAGTGCAAGTTTAAAATACCTTTAACTAGAAGATGTTTTCTTTGTGAGTTGGAATCAAAGAACTACATTCTCCTGAATCAGCTCTCAATTTAATGCACACATGACATTGAGGAACTTCCCCATTAATGTCATGTTTATTTTGAGATAAACCTATTTCACTCCATTCTACTCTTCTGCCTTGGTAATTAGAGACGGATTCTGACCCACTGAACATTCCTAAAGAAAATATTATATATATGTAATTATTTAATTGCATTCTCTTCTGAAAACATAGAATTTTTGCACAGTTTTAAAAATGTTTTTTGAAGGGGAGATATTGATTACTAATATCAATGGGTCAGCTATATGTAATACACGAGGAGACTAGGTTTTTACCCACATATTGCAGAAGATCTGCCTCTAACCTAAATTATTACACATTTGCTAGTTATGATATTCTACCAATAGTAATTATTTTTATATGCTAATTACTATTTTAAAAGCAAACCTTCCTGAAAAGAGTATCACATTGAGTTTCTCACAGACAGCTGTATTTCAACATTTCAGCTTGCTGCCCCAAATTCATGAGCAACCTGAGATAAAGACGTGCCCTGGATCTTTGGCAGGCAGGTAAACGCACAAGATAGAGGACGGCCAAGGGGCAGAAAAAGAGAGAAGGTAGGCATGAGATGCCAAGGATATATTTGTTTATCTCCCAGTTTTGTGGAGTAGGCCAACATCTTCACCCTTGTCATGATTGGCCTTATGACCTAGAGTATAGTATGCTTATCTGGAGATACCTTTTGAAAATAGAAGTATGATTTATAAAGAATTACAGAAATCATCAATTTTAGTCTCACAGTGTGGTTTCAGGGTTTTCCAATCACCAATAATATTTTCTCCATCTCTCTCAATATATTTCCTTTTGATTTATCATGGATCAGTTCTGGTCTATTTTGTCTATAAAGCTTTATATTGTCTTGTAACCCACAAGGGTTCCCTGATACTTTGAAACATTAATTTGACACTGACCTGTTAGACAACATAAAAGATTTATTATTTATATTATTGAAGCTCCAGAAGAAGCAAGTCTGTTGCAAAAAAAAATTTTTGAAGAAATAATGGCTGGAAGAAACTTACAAATTAAATGCAGTTTAAAAAATGCCCTTAAAGGGTAAACTCATGGAAGTTCACACTTAGACACATGATTATCAAACTGGTGAAAACCAAAGACAAAGAAAAAAATCTTGAAATCAGCCAAAGAAAAATGGCATTTTATCTACAGGGGAATAATGATTCAAATACAGTGGATTTCTCATCTGAAACCCTGGAGGCCAGAAGACAATAAGACATTTGTCAAGTGATAAAATAGAGTAATTGTCAACCCCAAATTCTATATCAAAAGAAAATATCCCTCACAATAGAAGGTGAAATAAAGACATTTTCAGATGAAGGAAAACAAGGAGAATCTGTTATCAAAAGACTTACTCTGAAAGAAATATTAAAGAAAGTTCTTCAATAAGAAGAAAAGTTTAGGTGGAAAGAATTTCAGAAATGAAGGAAAAACAACAGAAATGGTAAATACCTCATTAACTGTACTAAAATATTTTATCTTAAGTTTTGCAAAATATGCATAACAGTTATATTTAAAAATTATAACATTGGTGAGTTTTGAAATGTGTGTAGTGTAATATATATGCCAACTAAAAAAAAATGGGATAAAGTAAAGGGACTGTATGGTACCAGTTTTCTAAATTCCATTTAAAGTGATAAAATATTAATTCTATGTAAAGTGTACATAACTGTAAAGTTAATATGTATAATACAATCCTAGAGAGATCACTAAAAAAACGGAACACAAAATATAGTAAAAAATTAGAGAAGAAAAAGCAATACTAAAAAGAAGTCAAATAACTTAAAAGAAGGCAGGAAAGGGAAAACAACAGAATAAAAACAAAATAAAAATAAATAATAAAATGCTAAACATAAATTCAAGCATATCAGTAATTACATATGTGTAAATGATCTAAACACACCAAGTAAAAGATACACTGTCAAAATGGATTAAGCAAAACAAGGCCCAGGATAAATCCAAGGAAAAATAGGCCAAGACACATATTAATCAAGCTGTCAAAAATTAAACACAAAGAAAGCATATTAAAAGCAGCAAGGGAAAAACAACAAATAACACACAAGGGAATCCCCATAAGGTTAACAGCTGATCTCTCAGCAGAAACTATGCAAGCAAGAAGGGAGTGGCAGGGCATACTGAAAGTGATGAAGGAGAAAAACCTGAAACCAAGATTACTCTACCCAGCAAAGATCTCATTCAGATTTGATGGAGAAATTAAAAACTTTACAGACAAGCAAAAGCTGAGAGAGTTCAGCACCACCAAACCAGCTTTACAACAACTGCTAAAGGAACTTCTCGAGGCAAGAAACACAAGAGAAGGAAAAGACCTATAATAATGAACCCCAAACAATCTAGAAAATGGGAATAGGAACATACATATCGATAATTACCTTAAGTGTAAATGGACTAAATGCTCCCACCAAAAGACACAGATTGGCTGAATGGATACAAAAACAAGACCCATATATTTGCTGTCTACAAGAGACCCACTTCAGACCTAGAGACACATACAGACTGAAAGTAAGGGGATGGAAAAATATATTCCATGCAAATGGAAACCAAAAGAAAGCTGGAGTAGCAATCCTCATATCAGACAAAATAGACTTTAAAATAAAGACTATTAGAAGAGACAAAGAAGGACACTACTAATGATCAAGGGATCGATCCAAGAAGAAGATATAACAATTGAAAATATTTATGCACCCAACATAGGAGCACCTCAATACATACGGAAAATACTAACAACCATAAAAGGGGAAATCGACAGTAACACATTCATAGTAGGGGACTTTAACACCCCACGTTCACCAATGGACAGATCATCCAAAATGAAAATAAATAAGGAAATCCAAGCTTTAAATGATACATTAAACAAGATGGACTTAATTGATATTTATAGGACACTCCATCCAAAAACAACAGAATACACATTTTTCTCAAGTGCTCATGGAACATTATCCTGGATAGATCATATCTTGGGTCACAAATCAAGTCTTGGTAAAGTTAAGAAAATTGAAATTGTATCAAGTATCTTTTCCAACCACAACACCATGAGACTAGACATCAATTACAGGAAAAGATCTGTAAAAAATACAAACACATGGAGGCTAAACAATACACTACTTAATAACGAAGTGATCACTGAAAAAATCAAAGAGGAAGTCAAAAAATGCCTAGAAACAAATGACAATGGAGACACGACGACCCAAAACCTATGGGATGCAGCAAAAGCAGTCCTAAGAGGGAAGTTTATAGCAATACAAGCCTACCTTAAGAAACAGGGAACATCTTGAATAAACAACCTAACTTTGCACCTAAAGCAATTAGAGAAAGAAGAACAAAAAATCCCCAAAGTTAGCAGAAGGAAAGAAATCCTAAAAATCAGATCAGAAAAAAATGAAAAAGAAATGAAGGAAATGATGGCAAAGATCAATAAAACTAAAAGATGGTTCTTTGAGAAGATAAACAAAACAGATAAACCATTAGCCAGACTCATCAAGAAAAAAAGGGAGAAGACTCAAATCAATAGAATTAGAAATGAGAAAGGAGAAGTAACAACTGACACTACAGAAATAAAAAAGATCATGAGAGATTACTACAAGCAACTCTATACCAATAAAATGGACAACCTGGAAGAAACTGACAAATTCTTAGAAACGCACAACCTGCCAAGACTAAATCAGGAAGAAATAGAAAATATGAACAGACCAATCACAAGCACTGAAATTGAAACTGTGAATAAAAATCTTCCAACAAACAGAAGCCCAGGACCAGATGGCTTCACAGGCGAATTCTATCAAACATTTAGAGAAGAGCTAACACCTATCCTTCTCAAACTCTTCCAAAATATAGCAGAGGGAGGAAGACTCCCAAATTCCTTCTATGAGGCCACCATCACCTTGATACCAAAACCAGACAAGGATGTCACAAAGAAAGAAAACTACAGGCCAATATCGCTGATGAACATAGATGCAAAAATCCTCAACAAAATACTAGCAAACAGAATCCAACAGCACATTAAAAGGATCATATACCATGATCAAGTGGGGTTTATTCCAGGAATGCAAGGATTCTTCAATATATGCAAATCTATCGATGTGATACACCATATTAACAAATTGAAGGAGAAAAACCATATGATCATCTCAATAGAGACAGAGAAAGCTTTTGACAAAATTCAACACCCATTTATGATAAAAACCCTGCAGAAAGTAGGCATAGAGGGAAATTTCCTCAATATAATAAAGGTCATATATTACAAACCCACAGCCAACATCATCCTCAATGGTGAAAAACTGAAAGCATTTCCACTAAGATCAGAACAAGACAAGGTTTCCCACTCTCAACACTCTTATTCAATATAGTTTTGGAAGTTTTAGCCACAGCAATCAGAGAAGAAAAGGAAATAAAAGGAATCCAATTCGGAAAAGAAGAAGTAAAGCTGTCACTGTTTGCAGATGACATGATACTAAACATAGAGAATCCTAAAGCTGCTACCAGAAAACTACTAGAGCTAATCAATGAATTTGGTAAAGTTGCAGGATACAAAATTAATGCACCGAAATCTCTGGCATTCCTATACACTAATGATGAAAAATCTGAAAGTGAAATCAAGAAAACACTCCCATTTACCATTGCAACAAAAAGAATAAAATATCTAGGAATAAACCTACCTAAGGAGACAAAAGACCTTTATGCAGAAAATTATAAGAAACTGATGAAGGAAATTAAAGATGATACAAATAGATGGAGAGATATACCATGTTCTTGGATGGGAAGAATCAACATTGTGAAAATGACTCTACTACCCAAAGCAATCTACACATTCAATGCAATCCCTATCAAACTACCACTGGCATTTTTCACAGAACTAGAACAAAAAATTTCACAATTTGTATGGAAACACAAAATACCCTGAATAGCCAAAGCAGTCTTGAAAACGAAAAACGGAGCTGGAGGAATCAGGCTCCCTGACTTCAGACTATATTACAAAGCTACAGTAATCAAGACAGTGTGGTACTGGCACAAAAACAGAAAGATAGATCAATGGAACAGGATAGAAAGCCCAGAGATAAACCCACGCACATATGGTCACTCTATCTTTGATAAAGGAGGCAGGAATGTACAGTGGAGAAAGGACAGCCTCTTCAATAAGTGTTGCTGGGAAAACTGGACAGGTACATGTAAATGTATGAGATTAGATCACTCCCTAACACCATACACAAAAATAAGCTCAAAATGGATTAAAAACCTAACTGTAAGGCCAGAAACTATCAAACTCTTAGAGGAAAACATAGACAGAACACTCCATGACATAAATCGCAGCAAGATCCTTTTTGACCCACCTCCTAGAGAAATGGAAATAAAAACAAAAATAAACAAATGGGACCTAATGAAACTTCAAAGCTTTTGCACAGCAAAGGAAACCATAAACAAGACCAAGAGACAACCCTCAGAATGGGAGAAAATATTTGCAAATGAAGCAACTGACAAAGAATTAATCTCCAAAATTTACAAGCAGCTCATGCAGCTCAATAACAAAAAAACAAACAACCCAATCCAAAAATGGGCAGAAGGCCTAAACAGACATTTCTCCAAAGAAGATATACAGACTGCCAACAAACACATGAAAGAATGCTCATCATTAATCATTAGAGAAATGCAAATCAAAACTGCAATGAGATATCATCTCACACCAGTCAGAAAGGCCATGATGAAAAAATCTAGAAATAATAAATGCTGGAGAGGGTGTGGAGAAAAGGGGACACTCTTGCACTGCTGGTGGGAATGTGAATTGGTTCAGCCACTATGGAGAACAGTATGGAGGTTTCTTAAATAACTACAAATAGAACTACCATGTGACCCAGCAATCCCACTACTGGGAATATACCCTGAGAAAACCAAAATTCAAAAAGAGTCATGTACCAAAATGTTCATTGCAGCTCTATTTACAATAGCCCGGAGATGGAAACAATGTAAGTGTCCATCATCAGATGAATGGATAAAGAAGATATGGCACATATATACAATGGAATATTACTCAGCCATAAAAAGAAAAGAAATTGAGCTATTTGTAATGAGATGGATAGACCTAGAGTCTGTCATACAGAGTGAAGTAAGTCAGAAAGAGAAAGACAAATACCGTATGCTAACACATATATATGGAATTTAAGAAAAAAAAATATCATGAAGAACCTAGGGGTAAGGCAGGAATAAAGACACAGACCTACTGGAGAACGACTTGAGGATATGGGGAGGGGGAAGAGTGAGCTGTGACAAAGCGAGAGAGAGGTATGGACATAAATACACTACCAAACGTAAGGTAGATAGCTAGTGGGAAGCAGCTGCATAGCACAGGGATATCAGCTCGGTGCTTTGTGACCGCCTGGAGTGGTGGGATAGGGAGGGTGGGAGGGAGGGAGACACAAGAGGGAAGAGATATGGGAACATATGTATATATATAACTGATTCACTTTGTTAAAAAGCAGAAACTAACACACCATTGTAAAGCAATTATACCCCAATAAAGATGTTAAAAAAAAGGGCCCAGTTATAAGATATATACAAGAAAGCCACTTTTAATATAATGATTTAGGTAGGATAAAATTAAAAGTTTGAAAAATGATTCTCATAAAATATTAATCAAAAGAAAAGTAGAAGAGTCATGATAATATCAGACAAATTATATGTCAGTACAAGAAGAATTACCAAGAATAAAGAAGGATATCACTTAATGATAAAAGGATTAATTCACCAACAAGATATAATAACCCTAAATATATATGCATCTCACAACAGAGATCCAAAATACATGAAGCAAAGCTTATAGAACTAAAAGGTTAAATGGACCAATTCACAAATATAGTGAATTTCACTGATCAATAGAACAAGTAGATAGAAAATCAGCATGGATACAGATGACATGCAATAAAAACATCAACCAACTATATCTTATTGAAATTTATAGAACTATCCATTTAACAATAGCAGAATTCCCATGCCTTTCCAATGCACACAGGACAATTAACAAGATAGACCACATCCTTGGTCATTAAACAAATCTTAATAAATTTTTAAAAAATGAAATAAAAAAAAAGTTTGTTCTCTGGCCGAAATGGAATTGAGCTAGCAATGAACTGCAAAAAAGATGTGAACAAAATCCTCAAATACTTTGAAATTAAACTAAGAGAAAAAGGAGTTTTCAAGAGAAACAGGAACATTTTTGAATTGAAAGAAAATGAGAATATAATATATCAAAATTTGTAGGATGCAGCTAAAGCAGTTCTTAGAGGGAAATGTATAATTTTAACTATTAGTAATATAAAAGAAGAAAGGTCTCATAATCAATAGTTTACTTTTTCACCTTACAAAACCAGAAAAAGAAAAACCCTTAACAAGCAGAAGAAAAAATAATAAGGAAAAGGACAGAAACCCATGAAGTTGAAATCGGGGAAAAAATAGAGAAAATTAGTGAAACCCAACTGGTTGTGATGGTTAATTTTATGTGGCAACATGGCTGGGCCACATAGCCCAGATATGTGGTCAAAAATTATTCTGGATGTTTTTGTGAGGGTGTTTTCAGATGATATTTGTATTTAGATTGGTGAACTTTGAGTAAAGCAGATTGTCCTCATAATGTGGTTGGGCATCATCCAACTGGTTGAAGGTGTGAATAGAACAAAAGACTGACCTCCACCAATCAAAAAAAAAATTCTCCAGTAGGTTGCCTTCAGACTTAATCTGAAACACTGGCTTTTGTTGAAGACTGCCTGTGAACTCAACCACAACTCTTTCCTGCGTTAACCACCATATTAACAGACTAAATGTGAATCTTTGAATCATAATATCTCTAGTTTAGTTAATACCTAAATGCTAATTAGTTCAACCACCTCTGTTCCATGAAAATTTTACATAGCATCTCACCTATTGGGCCATCAAACTCCTATATATTAAGTATCTCCTATAAAGTACAAGTTTTGTATAAGGGAAGCAGTCTGCATTTCAGAAATAGGCAGATCTGTTTTTGATTCATGGCTTTGCCAATAAGTAACTATGTATTCATGATCATATCATTTTATTACTTTAGGTCTCAACTTCTTCATCTTTGAAATGGGGATATTTTATGGAGATCTTGTAAAAATAAGAAATGATATACATAAATCACCTACACATTGTAGGCACTCAATAAATATGTAGTTCACATTGGTGCTACAGGAATAAGGTAAAATGAGTTTCAAAATCTTTTCTTTACTACATTTAAACAATATGCATCTTAAATGTACGTTCTGTCTTTTTTCTCTGACACTGGCACCTAGAACCACTCCTAACACATAAAAAGCACCTAATAATTTTGTTATTATCTGAATGAGAAATAGCTTATGTCAGCTGTTCTCAACTTTTTTTGTCTTATTATCCCTTTATACTGTAAAAACTACTGAGGATCCCAAAGAGCTTTTGATTATTTTGGTCATATCTATCTATATTTACTGTATTAGAGATAAAAACCAAATATTAATTAAATTTAAAATAATAAAAATAAAATTACTACTTGATAACATAAATAACAAACTTTCTAAAACAAAACAAAACAAAAAGTTAGTGAGAATAATGGTGTTGTTTTATATTTTTGCAAACCTCTTTAATGTTTGGCTTAATAGAAGTTAACTAGATTCTTATGTCAGCTTCAACATCCTATCAATTATACTATGTGGTTTTAATTGAACTATGTGAAGAAAATCCAGCTTCACAAAGCTCTGTATTGGAAAGAGGAGTATTTCAGTAGCATTTTCAGATAATTATAAATATTCTTATATGATAGTATACCAAAACACAAGTGGTAGTTTCTTCAGAGTTATTTGCAATGTGGAATTTGAAATCATGTCAGTGAATTCTGTTGCCTTAAATTCTATTAATCTACCTATAAGCTGAGTGAATCTTTTACTCATATATGATTTTGTAACATCATGCATGGATCATTTAGAAAATATCGGTTCAATGATTTATGCAGACCTTCCATATGCAAATGTATTTCTTTAGACAATGCCATCGATAGATCACATTTTTTAATATTATCACTGAGCTCAGCAATAAAGTTTTT